>NC_092387.1:47954920-48596587 GCF_030028105.1 Mobula birostris | reverse complement strand
ATTAAGGCTCTGGGCCAAAAGATAGGATTGATGCCTGTTGGTGAGATCTGGCGATGAGGCATTTTGCCAGATGAACTGGACAGTCTGCTCAGGGAACCACCCCACTGTGTCCATCACGTCCTTCTCCTGCAGTGCCTGCAGGACACTACGTGCCGACCACTGCCTGATGGCCCTGTGGTCAAAGGCATTCTCCTGGAAGAACTTTGCTACGTAGGACAGGTATGCCAGCAACGACCAGCTGACTGGGGCGTTGCGCGGGAGTGGGGCCAGACCCATCCTTCGTAGCCAGGGCGAGAGGTAGAACCTGGGCACATAGTGGTACTTGGTGCCCACATATCTGGGTTCTACACACAACCTGATGCAGCCACATACGAAGCTGGCCATCAGGGTGAGGGCGACATTGGGGACGTTCTTGCCCCCGTTGTCCAGGGACTTGTGCATGACGGTCCGTCTCACCCACTCCATCTTGGATCCCCAGACGAATCTGAAGACAGCCCGGGTGATTTCCGAGCTGTAGGAGCGGGGGACGGGCCAGACCTGTGCCAAGTACAGCAGCCCTGAGAGCACCTCACACCTGATGACCAGGTTCTTGCTCGTTATCGACAGGGAGCACCCTCCCCACAGTCCCAGTTTCTGTTTCACCTTGGCAGTCCGCTCCTGTCAGTTCTTGTTGCACGCCTCAGCCCCTCCGAACCAGATCCCCAACACCTTCACGTGGTCAGACCTGATGGTGAAGGGGACGCTGGATCGGTCAGGCCAGTTGCCGAAGAGCATGGCTTTGCTCTTCATGCAGTTGACCCTGGCCCCCGACGCTAGCTCGAACTGTTCGCAGGTGCCAATCAACCTGCGAACTGACCTCGGATCAGAACAGAAGACGGTGACGTCGTCCATGTACAGGGAGGTTTTCACTTGGGTCCCTCCACTGCCTGGCAGCGTCACCCCTCTTATGCCCTCATCCCTCCTGATGGCTTCCGCAAAGGGTTCTATGCAGCAGACAAACAAGACGGGAGAGGGGACAGCCCTGCCTGACTCCAGACCTGATGGGGAAGCTGTCTGTTTCCCACCCGTTGACCTGGACTGCACTATGGATGTCTGTGTAGAGCAGTCTAATCCAATTCCGGATTTCCTCCCCAGATCCCATTTTGGAGAGCACATCCGCCATGTACGTGTGCGATATCCTGTCGAAGGCTTTCTCCTGGTCCAAGCTGACCAGGCAGGCGTCCACCCCCCTGTCCTGCACGTAGGCGATGGTGTCCCTCAGCAGCGCGAGGCTGTCTGAGATCTTCCTGCCCGGTACAGTACAGGTTTGGTCTGGGTGAATCACCTGTCCTAGAGCAGACTTGACCCTGTTGGCGATAGCCGTGGACAGGATCTTGTAATCCACATTCAGGAGAGAGATGGGTCTCCAATTTCTAATGTCCTCCCTTTCCCCCTTCTGCTTGTAGATGAGGGTGATGATGCCCTTCCTCATGGACTCAGACATACTGCTGGCCAGAAGCATAGCATTGTACACTTCCAGCAGGTCTGGGCCCATCCAGTTCCACAGAGCCCAGTACAACTCAGCCGGTAAGCCGTCGCTTCCGGCAGTCTTACCCGACCCAAAGGAACGGATGGAGCCTGTCAGCTCGTCCAGGGTCAGTGGCTGATCCAGACTCTCCCGCTTGCGGTGAGAGGGGCCCTCCCAGTCAGAGCCCTCCTGTACGCCCGGAATGTCGTCTCCGCACCCCACTGCCCACGGGAGGACTGCAGTGAGGAGGAGTCTGTGACCCACCTCTTTGCACACTGCCAGTTCGCAAAGAGGGTGTGGAGGAGGATGGACGGGCTAGTGTCACGTTTTATCCCCAGCAGCTGCGTAACAGAGGACCCTCTGATCTACGGGCTGTTCCCAGGGACACACACGGAGACCAACATCCGGTGCTGTTGGCAGATCATCAACTCGGTGAAAAACGCTCTTTGGTCGGCCCGAAACTTGATGATCTACCAGCACATGGAGATGTCCGTGGGAGAATGCTGCCGGCTGGCACATTCTCGGTTGCAGGAGTACGTGCGGAGGGACGCACTGAAACTCGGTGCAGCCACCACAAGGGCCCGGTGGAGAAGGACCACAGTATAGGTTTCTCCACCCATGGGAGTGGGAGAGGTCAGGGGGCGGGGAGTATACCCCTCAACAATGATATGGTAAGCTGAACTACTGGAGTGCCACTGACTATAATGGAAGCGTATGTAAAGGATGAAAAGTTATTGAATGGTTTATTGTATATATTTAGTTTTGAATAAAGTATATTTTGAAATAAAAAAAAGATAGGATTGATGTGATGGAACTCCACTGGCTAATGTGGACGTAATAAGCTGAATAGCCAGTTTCCCTGTTGTGTAGCTCTAGATGTCTGTGAATCTAATTAGTATATTGAGCAGGGGTAGTGTTAGAGTGAGGTTTTGGGTAGATGATTCATTTACACTTAAATGACTCTGGCCACCAGTCTTCTATTTGACAAAGTACTGTGGATTGAGTTCACAACAATGCATTTCCTAAAAGCTGTGAATATCGGGATATTCACCAGACATTGTGGATGGAAGTGTGAAGTTTACAGGTAGTTTCAAAGACAGTATTATCTATACTTTATAATATTAATTATCCCCTACGTTAGCACGTAAAATGCCAAATAAATGTATTGTGGATTTAACTTGCATTCCTAAAGGCAGTGGATACCAACCCAGACATGTCGGTGTCGGAAGGAAAGGATGAAGTCAGAAGGTGTGATGTTTTGTATGTAGCTTCAAAAGGAAGTATTGTCTATGCATTGTCTATAACTTTTTAAGTAGCGATTGCCTTTTGTGTTTAGCATATAAATATCGAGCCCACATTGGGCTAGCAGACCTTTCTACCAAAAGCGTCTCCGTCCGTAAGATGCCTGCTGTACCTTGTTGTGTTGAATAAAGAAGCTGCTTTGTATCTACCAGTGACTCTGTCTCTCCACTAACTTCATCCACACTACAACAGGTAGCACCTCTGGTGAAGGGGCTTAGTTTATCCAGTCTGGGCCAGCTTTCTCACCTTTGGTCCCCACCGGACATTCAGCTCTCACCTGAGGTTCCGAGTAGCTGTTGGCATATGACAGTGACCACATCCCAGTACACCACTTCAAAAGGAGGGCTAAATCAGGTGAAGGTAGCTGGTGGCCTCAGACCCCATTGAAATAAGATCACACCTGTGCTAGCATGCAAAGTCACCTCTGGCAGACTAGGTGGAATAGATCTACAGTGAGATCCAATAGCTAGGAAGGCAGTACTGCAACAGTGAAGCGCATGACAAGGCACAGAAGACATCATTGTCATCCACTGCAACCAAGGAATATCCCAGTTTGTAATGCTTGTTTGTACCACTGGACCCTGGCTTCCGAGGTTGAGAGAGCAGAACCACCCCAGTGCAATGGCTTATCTGTTAAAAATAAACTCTCCTGCACAGGTTCCCATCATCAGAGATGATGGACAACCACCAGGCCATATTGAGCATAATCTCCTTCACTTGAATAGAGCTGCGATCTTCACTTAAATACTGTAAGTGGAGATGCAAGGGATTACAGATGCTGGAATCTGAAGGAAGAAAAATAATCTACTGAAGAAACTCAGTGGGTTGAGCAGCATCAGTGGGAGGAATGGAATTGCTGACGCTTTGGGTCGAACCCCTCCAATTGTCCTGATGCGAGGTTCTGACCCGGAACATTGACAATGCCTTTCCTCCCGCTAATACTACTTGATTTGCTGAGTTCTTCCAACAGATAGTTTGTTACAATTAATTATAAGTGTTCTTCAAGCTTTCTTTTAAATTATTTTATGCTTTTAAAATAAATCTAGATTTATTTAAAACTAACATCAAATTTATTTTAAGTTGAATGTGGTTTTAATGATTAGTTTTTTATCTCAACAACTTATGGCTCTGATTATAACTTTCAGTTGGAGATTTTGGATGATGCCTTTCTGTCAGCTCATGTCGGGTCCAGAGGACACTGAGGGCAGATGTCGTCCTTGGGGAAAGAATAGGTTTCTTACCTATTGTGATAACTTCTCTCCACTACCTGTGGGTTGTTAGCTGCTCCTTTCCCCTTTGCAGGCTAGTCACAGCAGAGATGACTCAAAGGAGCCATGTTCTTCCATGTAGATCTTCTCCATAGGGCTACTGTCCTTGCAATTCTCAGGGGTGTGCTGGGGCATTAATTGGCTCCTGTACATTAACCTTCATGTAGGGAAATGTGAATCAGTGAGAGTCAAACACAAGTCCATGTCAGATCTAGCCCATTGACTGTGTTCCTCTCTCCGCTGAAGCTGCTAAACATTATTGGCATTTCCCCCTTATTTCAGCTTTCCTGCATCTGCTGTAGTTTGTCTTTGGGATGACCCAGGAGGAGATGCATCAACCTTTACACAAGCTTTACTCTAAATCAGGAGTTCTCAACCTGGGGTCTACGGACCCCTCGGCTAATAGTAGGGGTCCATAGCATAAAAAAGGCTGGGAATAAAAAATAAATGAGCTTACACAGGCCACAAAATATACACTGAATTTAATAGAACTTGCAATTAATTAACTTGTTCAGGTAACTGCACTGAGTTGGAGGAACTGAAAGACTATTGAACAGACATCTTGTATGGTACAGTCCTGACAAAGGGTCTCAGCCTGAAACGTCGACTGCACCTCTTCCCAGAGATGCTGCCTGGCCTGCTACGTTCACCAGCAACTTTTATGTGTGTTTCTTGTATGGTAAGATGGGTTCTTGACCTCACAATCTGCACCATTGCACCTTGCACCTTATTGTCTACATACACTTCACTTCTGTAACTATAACAGTATGTTCTGCTTTTCCCTTATACTATCTTGGCAACATGTACTGATGTGATGAAATGATCTGCATGGAGGGCATGTGATATAATGTTTTACCTCAGTACATGTATCAATAATAAACTTATTTCCAAATTACCAGTGTGCTTCACTGTTACCTTCTTTAATGTCAACCCATACAAAATGCTGGAGGGATTCAATAGGTTAGGCAGAATCTATGGAGGGGAAGAAACAGTTGATGTTTCAGGCTGAGAACCTTCATTAGGACTAGAACAGATGGGTGAAGAAGCCAGAATAAGGAAGTGGAGGGAGGGGAAAGAGTACAAGCTGGCAGGTGGTTAGTGCAACCAGGTGAAGGGGAAGTGGGGTGGGTGGGTGGGAGGATGGGGAATGAAGTGAGAAGCTGGGAGATGATAGGAGGAAAAGCTAATGAGCCAAAGGAATCAGATGGGAGAGGAGAGTGGACCATGGGAGAAAGGAGAAGAGGAGGGGAATCAAAGGGAGAGTATTCCTCCAGCATTTTGTTCTGGATTTCCAGCACCTGCAGAATGTCTTCTGTTTATGACTTGCTGTCAACCACTGCATTTCAGGAAATATGCCATAAATAGTGTCTTCTTTGCAAATTTAAAGGAAAGAGCTGCAATCGAACACAGTAAGTACTGGTCGTTTCCAAGTTTTGACCGGGCTCTGTTCCTGCGAATTATTTGCAACCTGAGTAGTTTGCAAACAGAAAATGCATGTTCCCAAGTGGCAGAAGATGCCAGTAGCCAGTGAACTTATCCTACTGCATTCCTGAATTCTCACTCATACCTACGGAATGTACATGAGTTCGGCGCTCATAAGCTGGCAAGAACCTATACATTATAAAAGGCTCTTGGAATGTTACTCAAACTGCAATCCAGAATTAAAGTGAAAATATTTTTAAAAGATCCGCTTTATTTGTCACATACATTCAGTGATATGGATTGTTTGCATCAAAGACCAAAAGAGTCTGAGGATGCGTTGGGGGTAGCCCGCGTGTTGCCATGCTTCAGGCACAACGTAGCATGCCCACAACCTACTAACTCGAACCCGAATGTCTTTGGAATGTGGGAAGAAACTGAAGCACCTGGAGGAAACCCACCTACACTTTGATAATAAATTTACTTTGAACTTTGAACCAGAATGCCTTCGGAATGCATGAGGAATGTGGAGTAAACAGAGGAAACCTGCTGTTGCTGAGGTCAGGATCAACCCTGGGTTCCCAGAGCTGTCAGCAGCAGGACTAACTGCTGTGATGCCATGCTGCCCTTCTTCTTGAGTGCGCTCCCGCATCACAGAATGTTTCAGCAGAGAAGCCATCATGACTCAGTCAGCTCTTTGAAGTAGTTCCCTGCTCCTAATCCTTCCCCATTGACTTACCAATCATGCATCCTTGTATGTTACAAAGTTCCAGAGCGGGAGAACCCCTATTCTAGAGACTGTCACTGAAAACATTAAGTCAACATTCCAATTTCCTTCATCAGATCCGTAACCCTGCAGGTCATGGACTTCTCAATATTTCTGCATTCAACAAGTTTTCCGGGATCCTGGACCCCTTCCACCCTCTGATTGAAAGAATATATTTCTTTCCTTTATTCAAATTGTTACTTTAAATCTATCACTTTTTTGTTTTTACTTCTCTTCTGAAGAGAATAAGCCTCTTCATTTATTCTATCTCAGCCCTTATTAATTTTCTTGCCATTTTTGACCATTTTTGGTTCTTCCAATCCCTGACAAACCATAACTTTGTTTAATCCTGTCAGCTCTCATTTCAAGTGCAAACACCTTTGCAAAGAAGCTTCTGAACTTCCCTTTGCAAATCAATATACAGTATCAGAGACGATGCCTTCATCTACTCACCCAGTTACATTCTTAACAAGCTCATTGGTGTAGGATGCCAAGTTAGCTTGGATTTATTGCCTTGCCTGTCAATAGAAGTTTCTAAATTCATTCTTCACAACAGATTCTCACTGTTAAATGTCAAACTAATGGCCTTATCATTCTTTTCTCTAAGTATTGGAAAATCTTCAGTATCTTCCAGCTATTTCACTTTACCATTTTTATCAAATGCCTTAATATATTGGACCCACCACAAACAAGCTCTCAGATCATCACTGATATGACTGATGAGATTGACCCAGGTCAATTTTACTGCTTCATTCATACTTACTTTCATGGATATGTTGAGAGGGCTAACTGAAGAAAGAATGGAGGAGTGTGTTATACAGATGAAACTTCACTGATGTCTGAAACCTGCACTCATTTTTCTGGAGATCTCTTTTCTGCCATTCCTCCATCTCCATTTTATAAAACCTTTAACAAATTCCTCTTACAAAATGTTGGAGGAACTCAACAGGTCAGGGAGCATCTACAGAAAGGAATAAACAGTAGAAATTTTGGGCAAGACCCTTCATCAGGACTGGAAAGGAAGGGAGAGGAAACCAGAATACAAAGGTGGGGGAGATTAAGGAGCACCAGCCAAAAGGTGATAAGTGAAGACCGATCTGCTTCTAAAACTTGTGTTCACCTATAGAACATAGAATAGTACAGCACAGTACAGGCCCTTTGGCCCACAATGTTCTGCCGACCCTCAAACCCTGCATCCCATATAGGCCCCCACCTTAAATTCCTCCATATACCTGTCTAGTAGTCTCTTAAACTTCACTAGTGTATCTGCCTCCACCACTGACTCAGGCAGTGCATTCCAAGCACCAACTACTCTCTGAGTAAAAAACCTTCCTCTAATATCCCCCTGGAACTTCCCACCCTTTACCTTAAAGTCATGTTCTCTTGTATTGAGCAGTGGTGCCCTGGGGAAGAGGTGCTGGCTATCCACTCTATCTATTCCTCTTATTATCTTGTATACATTTATCATGTCTCCTCTCATCCTCCTTCTCTCCAAAGAGTAAAGCCCTAGCTCCCTTAATCTCTGATCATAATGCATACTCTCTAAACCAGGCAGCATCCTAGTAAATCTCCTCTGTACTGTTTCCAATGCTTCCACATCCTTCCTATAGTGAGGTGACCAGAACTGGACACAGTACTCCAAGTGTGGCCTAAACAGAGTTTTATAGAGCTGCATCATTACATCTTGACTCTTAAACTCTATCCCTCGACTTATGAAAGCTAACACCCCATAAGCTTTCTTAACTACCCTATCCACCTGTGAGGCAACTTTCAGGGATCTGTGGACATGTACCCCGAGTTCCCTCTGCTCCTCCACACTACCAAGTATCTTGCCATTTACTTTGTACTCTGCCTTGGAGTTTGTCCTTCCAAAGTGTACCACCTCATACTTCTCCGGGTTGAACTCCATCTGCCACTTCTCAGCCCACTTCTGCATCCTATCAATGTCTCTCTGCAATCTTTGACAATCCTCTACACTATCTACAACACCACCAACCTTTGTGTCGTTTGCAAACTTGCCAACCCACCTTTCTACGCCCACATCCAGGTCGTTAATAAAAATCATGAAAAGTAGAGGTCCCAGAACAGATCCTTGTGGGACACCACTAGTCACAATCCTCCAATCTGAATGTACTCCCTCCACCACCACCCTCTGCCTTCTGCAGGCAAGCCGATTCTGAATCCACCTGGCCAAACTTCCCTGGATCCCATGCCTTCTAACTTTCTGAATAAGCCTACCGTGTGGAACCTTGTCAAATGCCTTACTAAAATCCATATAGATCACATCCAGTGCACTACCCTCATCTATATGCCTGGTCACCTCCTCAAAGAACTCTATCAGGCTTGTTAGAAACGATCTGCCCTTCACAAAGCCATCACCTTCAAAACTTGCCTTTGCCTATTACCTTCTATCCTGGGAACTTGTCTTCACCTGTGACCTTCAAAACTTGCCCTCACTTAACTCCTTCCATCCTGGGAACTTGCCCACACCTGTCACCTTCTAGCTTGTGCTTACTTCCCTTCCCCATCTTCTTAGACTGGCTTCTTCCCCCTTTCTTTCCAATCTTGATGAAGGATCCCGGCTTGTAACATCAAGTGTTTATTCTTTTCTATAGATGCTGCATGGCCTGCTGAGTTCCTCTAGCATTTTGTATATGATACTCTAGGTTTCTAGCATCAGCAGAATATCTTGTTTTCCAAATTCCTCTTTCAGTTTGACATACCTGTCAAGGCTCAGCTTTCTTTTGAAGTTTTTATCCACAGAATGGCAAAGGGATGTAGTTCACTGCTGCCAGGTATAATTATAGAGTCATAGAGTTGGTCAGTATGGAATCAGGCCCTTTGGCCCAACTAGTCCATGCTGACCCAGATTCCTATCTAAGCCAGTCTCACTTGCCCACACTTGGCCCATAACCCTCTAAACCTTTCCCATCCACATACTTGTCCAAGTGTCTGTAATATGTTTTTGTTAATATGCTGCCTCAACTACTTCATTTGGCAGCTCGTTCCACTTTCTGCTCGAAACCAAGGGTGATGTCTAAGGATAAGAGGCAAGTAGGATTAGGATAAGGGAAATTTCTTCTGCCAGATAGTGGTGAAGCTGTAGAATTTTCTGTGCATAAAAGTAGCTGACACCAAATCCTTAAATATATTTAAGAAGGTCTTGAAAAAATTCCTTAAGGATAAAAAGATATGGTGGGGGGTGGCAGGGGGGAGGAAAAATGGAACAGGGTACTGATTTGGATGAAGATTCATGATCATATTGAATGATGTAGCAGACTTGATGGACATTTGCCCTGCTGATGATCCTGTAGTGTGTGTTGTGGGAATGGGAATCCCGGAGACCATCTCAACTGAGCAGCACAATGAGTTAAAATCAGCTTTCAGACAACCAGCTGAACGATCGCCAGGGGAATATAATTGGAATGTTCAAATGACTGTGAGACATTGCAGTGTCAGTGGAGTTTTAAGAGAACAATAGAATCACAGCAGTAAATTAGAAAAAGAGATCCAAAACACAAGGTGATTCTACAGTTAGATCCAAGGAGGTAGTTCACTGTCACTTCCCTGACTTACTGTGATGAGATATAAAAAAAAGTGCAAGTAGCCCTCAGGCCTGCTCCACCATTGCAACAGATACTGGCTGATGCTTTACCTCGTCCACTATCCCACCTCATTCCCAATCATTTGATTCCTTCAGTTTCCAAAAATCCATGCTTCTTAGACTTGAAGTTACTAAATAATTGAGCGTGCACAACGCTAAGAGATATTGAACCGCAGTGAAACACAACAATCTTTCTGGTGAAGGCACTCTCACAGTGTGATTGGGAGAAGTACCACCAGGATTTAGACCCAAGTATGAAAGACCAATGATATATCTGAAAGTCAGGATAGTTTGTGTCTTGCAAGAGAATCTTCTGGTCATAGTTTTTCCAAAGCAATTTTTGTCCTTGTCCCTCTAGGCTGCAGAAATCACAGGTTGGGAAAATGTTGCTAGAGTAAAAGACACAAAGGTTGGTACATATTTGGAATGAGTTGCCAGAAATAGTGGTTGAGGCAGACACATTTAAAAGCCATCCAGATAAGTGCATGGATAACAGCAGTTTAGAAGGTCATGGGCTAAATGTGGTTAGATGGAACTAGCTCACTGGGCAATACAGTCAGCGTGGAAGAGTTGGGCTGAAGGACCTGCTTCCATGTGGTACGGCTCTATGACTCGTACACTTCAGTAGCCTGGTGAAGTAATCCTAATGCACTTTGTATATGGCATGCACTGCAGCCACTGTGGACTACTGATGAAAAAGATGACGGTTTTAAGGTGCTGATGGAGTGCCAGTCAAGTGAGCTGCTTTGTCTTGGATGGTATCAGGTTTCATGGGAGTAATTGGCATTGCACTCATCTGGGAAAGTGGCTCATCTGGTATAAAGGTCTTGTGAGGTCACTTGCTGTGGCATTTTGTAGTCCAGCTGAGTTTTCTGTCAATACTAAACTCCCTCCAATGAGGACCACATGCAAAGTGCAGGAGAAAGTCTGTGAATTAAGAAGAATTTATGGAGAGGAATAAACAGTCAAAAGTTTGATCCAAGATCCTTCATGAGGAGTCAATGTGAAATTTCATTGGCTTATATCTCTCCATTGATGCTGCCTGACCTGCAGAGTTCTTCCAGCATTTTGATAAGATGATAAGACCATAAGACATAGGCGCAGAATTAGACCTTTTGGCCTATCGAGTTTGCTCTGGCATTCCATCATGGCTGATCTATTATCCCTCTCAACACCATTCTCCTGCGTTCTCCCCAGAACCTTTGACACCCTGATTAATCAAGAATGTATCAACCCCTTCCTTAAATATACCAAAGACTTGGCCTCCACAGCCATCTGTGGCAATGAATTCCACAGATTTACCATCTTCTAAAGAAATTTTTCCTCAGCTCTGTTCTAAATAGATGTCCCTCTATTCTGAGGTTGTGCCCTATGATCCTAGATTTCCCCCACAAATAGCAAACATTCTCTCCACATCCTCTCTATCTAGGCCTTTCAATATTCAATAGAGTTCAATGAGATTCTCCTCTCATTCTTCAGTCCTCCAGTGAGTACAGCCCCAGAGCCATCAATCACTCCTCATATGTTATCCGTTACATTCCTAAAATTATTCTCATGAATCTCCTCTCCAATGCCAGCACAATTTTTGATAAGGGACCCAAGACTGCTCACAATACTCCAAATGCAACCAACAAATGCCTTATAAAGCCTCAGCATTACATCCTTGCCTTTGTATTCTAGATCTCTTGAAATGAATGTTAACATTATATTTGCCTTCCTTACCAGTGACTCAAGTTGCAAATTAACCTTTAGGGAATCCTGCATGAGGATTCCCAGGTCCCTTTGCACCTCTGAGTTTTGAAATTTCTCTCCATTTAGAAAATAGTCCACACCTTTATTCCTCCTACCAAAGTGCATGACTATGCACTTCTCTACAGCATATTTCATCTGCCACCATTTTGTCCATTCTCCCAATCTGTTTAAGTCCTTCTGCAGACACCCCGTTTCCTCAACACTACCTGGTCCTACACTTATCTTTGCATTGTCCACAAACTTGGCCACAGAGCCATTAATTCCTTCATCCAAATCAGTGACTTATAATGTGAAAAGAAGTGGTCCCACCAATGACCCCTACAGAACATCACTAGTCACTGCCAGTCAACTAGAAAGGGCTCCCTTTATTCCCACTCCTTGCCTCTGCCCAGTCAGCCAATTTTCTATCCATGCTAGTATCTTTCCAAAATACCATGGGTTCTTATCCTGTTAAGCAGCCTCATATGTGACACCTTGTCAAAGGCATTCTGAAAATGCAAATAAACAACATCCACTGACTCTCCTTTGTCTAACCTGCCCGCTATTTTCTCAAATCATTCCAACAGATTTGTCAAGCAAGATTTTCCATTAAGGAAACTATGCAGACTTTGGCCCATTTTGTCATGTGCTTCCAAATACCCCCAAACCTCATCCTTAATAATGGATTACAACATCTTTCCAATCATTGAAACAAAGTTAACTGGCCTATAAATTCCATTTTTCTGCCCCCCCCTTCTTAAAGAGTGGAGTAACATGTGCAATTTTCCAGTCCTTCAGAATCATTCCTGAATCTAATGATTGTTGAATGATCATATCTGATGCCTCCACAATCTCTTCAGCTACTTCTGTCTGAACACTGGGGGTGTGGTCCTTCTCGTCCAGGAGACTTATCTACCTTCAGACTTTTCATCTTCCCAAGCAGCTTCTCCTTAGTAATAGCAACAACACTCACTTCTGCCCCCTGACACTCTTGCACTTTTGACATTCTGTTAGTGTCTTCTACAGTGAAGACTGATGTAAAATACTTAATAAATTTGTCCACTATTTCTTTGTTCCCAATTACTATCTCTCCAGCATCATTTTTCCAATGGTCCAATATCCACTCTCGTCTCTTTTATTCTTTCTATATATGACAAAACTTTTTGTATTCTCTTTTATACTATCGGCTAGCTTACCTTCATATTTCATCTTTTCTCTCTTTATAGCTTTTTTAGTTACCTTCTGTTGGTTTTTGAAAGCTTCCTAACCCTCTACCCTCCGACTAGTTTTTGCTATATTTTATGCTCTCTCTTTTGTTTTTATGCTGGCTTCCCTTGTCAGCCACTGTTGCCTCATCCTCCCTTTAGAATATTTCTTTACCTTTGGGATATATCTTTTCTGTGCCTTCTAAATTGCTACCAGAAACTCCAGCTATTGCTGTTCTGTCATCATCCCTGCTAGTATCTCCTTCCAATCAACTTTGGCCATCTCCCCTCTCATGGCTTCGTAATTCCCTTTATTCCACTGTTAAACTGACACATCCAATTTTAGCTTCTCCTTCTCAAACTGCAGGGTTTCTATCCTGTAATGACCATTGCCTCCTAAGGGTTCCTTTACCATAAGCACTCTAATCATTACATAACATCCAATCCAGAACTGCCATTCCCTTCATGGAGTCAACCACAAGCTGTTCTAAAAAGTCACCTCATGGGCATTCTACAAATTCCCTCTCTTGAGATCCAGCACAGACCTGATTTTCTCAATCAACCTGCATATTGAAATCCCCATGACTATTGCAACATTGCCCTTTTTACTTGTCTTTTCTACCACCTGTTGTAATTTGTAGCCCCATCCTGGCTACTGTTGGAGGTCTGTATATAACTGCCATCAGGGTCTTTTTACCCTTGAAGTTTCTAACTCTACCCACAAGGATTCTGCATCTTGCAGTCCTATGTCACCTTGTTCCAAGGATTGGATTTCACTTTTTACCAACAGGGCTACCCCAACCCCTTTGCTTACCTGCCTGTCTTTTTGGTACAATGTGTATTCTTGGATGTTAAGCTCCCAACTATGATCTTTTTTCAGCCACGACTCAGCGATGCCTTCAATGCCATACCTGCTAATTTCTAACTGTACTCCAAGATCATCTACCTTATTCCATATAGTGCGTGATTCAAATATAACACCTTCAGTCCTGTAGTTCATCACCATTTTTGATTTTGGCCCCCTGTTGCACTTTAGCTCATACCATTGACTATAATCTTGCCGTATCATCTGCCTGACCGTCCTTACAGTCTCTCTACACACCAGCTAGTTGTATACCAACTGTCCAATCCTCAGCCCTGTCACTCTGGTTTTCATCCCCTTGCTAAGTTAGCTTAAACCCTCCCCAACATCTCCAGCAAATTTGCCTGCCAGGATATTGGTCCCCTTGAGTTCAGGTATAACCTGTCATTTTTTGTATGGGTCATACCTTACCCAGAAGAGAATCCAATGAACCAGAAATCTGAGACCCTGTTGTGTCGTTCAGTATATCCAGCGTTTGCAGAATCGCGTGTTAATCCTTCCAATGATATTGATGGCAGAGTTCTTAGTGATATCATTAAATGTTAAGGATATGTGGTTAGTCATTCTTTTGCTGAAAATGCCTATTGTCTAGTACTTCTGTGGAACAACTATCATTTGCTTCCTATCAGCCCTGTCTGAATGTTGTATAGCTCCTGCTCTGTGTGCAGACATGGGCTATTTCACTGACTGAGGAGTAGCAAATGGCTTTGAACATCATGTAGTCATCAGTGAACATCCCCATTCTGACCTTATGGTGGAAGGAAGGTCATTGATGAAGCACCCGAGGATGGCTGGGCTGCAGGCGCTGCTGTGATGAACTCTTGCAGCGATGTCCTGGGACCGGAATAATTGACCTCCAATAACCACAGCCTTTTTCCTGTGTCTGAGGTACAACTGCAACCATTGGAGAGTTTCTTCTTGACTCCTATTGACCTCAGTGTTACCACTCAGTTGAAAGCGGCCTTGGCATTCTCACCCCATCTCAGGGATTCAGCTCTTTGTTCCACGTTCATACGATGAATTCTGGAACCAAATCATCTAGAAGTCATTCTACGTTTGCATCTCCAGGATAGAAAACCGAAAATAAAAGATCACTAAAAAACAATAACCTCTACCACAGATCATTAATCCCAATGGAGCCTGCATTACCCAGACAGGTAAAGAATTTTAATTTGCACATAGTTTATAGGAGCTTGCTTTCCTTCTGACCCGTTATTGTTCAAGTGCTCTTTTTATGTCTTAAACTGTCACAAATTAATAATATATATATGAATTGTATATATAAAAGCACATATGATTTACATATGATGTATGTGATGTAATTTTCCTACCAATATTTGAAATTGTTAGCCCAGTCTGCACTAGCCCCATATCTTACCGAGAACATTTACCCTCCAACAATTAAATCTTATTGTATTTATTTGGTCCCAGAAACTAACCAACTAGTAACATTCAGCATCAGGTACAAGGTGTTGCAGATGGTAGTTTTTGTAGTTTTTCTGTCTTTATAAAACAACTTACACATTGACTTGCTTTGAGCAATGTCACAAGAAATTTATCTGTCAATTAATAAACATATTCCAGCAGGTGTCAGATATGTCACACATATCAAAGTGTCAAAATTGTTCTTGATTTTGGATGATATTTTCTGTCAATTTAAATGAAGCATCCCATGAGTCATTACTTGCTGTGAGAAGATTCCAATGCATTTCCAAACAGGCTTGGAATTCCTTCTCACACCACAGCAGAGGAACTGGTCACAGGGTTAGTTAGCAGAGCAATAGTGAGAGATGATAGGCTCTTGCAAACGATGGCATGCTCAAGGCAATTGAGAATTGAATGTTCCAGAAAATGTGTCACACTGTTATATGCAGGAACCAATCACCTGTCATTATTCTTCTGCAAACTCCTTATTGGCTTCCTCAGTATAAAATCGCAAGGGACGTAGGTAAGATGGATGGTTACAGTCTTTTTCCTAGGATGGGGGGGGTGCGGGGTCTAAAACTAAAGGATAGAAGTTGAGCTGCAAGAGGGAATTAAAAAGGAACTGAGAGGCAATTTTTTCATACAAAGGGTGGCAAGTTTCTGGAGTGAGCTGCCAGAGGACATGGTAGAGGCCTGCACAATAACAAAGTTAAAAAGATACTTGGACAGGTACATGGATAGAAAAGATTTAGAGGGATATGGGCTAAACATGGACAAGTGGGACTACCTCCATTAGACATCTTAGTCAGCCCAGACAAGATGGGCTAAAGGGCCTGTTTTAATTCTGTGGAAATCTATGACTCCATGGCTCTGAATAATTACTCAAGCCAATGAAATACTCGTGCAGTTGTAGGAAAGAATGTAGCCAATTGGTGCACAGCAATGAACCAGGTGAGGGATAAATCTCGGCCAAGGCACCAGAGACAGCTGCCCTGCCTGTGTGAGAGAACAGACAAGATCTCATTTGACAATTTACTAAAAGACTGTGCCCCCAACACTGCAACACTTCCTCAGAACCATATTAAAGCATCAGTCCAGATTTTTGCACTCAAGCCTCTGGAATTTGGTTTTGAACCCATCATCTCAATCGGAAAGTGCTATAATGAAACTCAAATGGCACATTAATTGCAATCACTACTTATTATTTTGCAAGATATTCCAATGAGTCAGTAAGAATGCAGGGACCAAAAAAGTAAACACAAGAGATTCTGCAGGTGCTGGAAATCCAGAGCAACAGTCAAAGTGATGGAGGAACACAGCAGGTCAGCAAAATCTGTGGAGGGGAATAAATAGTTGATGTTTCAGGCCGAGACCTTCATTAGGACAGGAAGGGAAGAGGTAAGAAACTTCTTTCCCCTTTCCTTTCTAGTCCTGATGAAGGGACAGAAAGTACTAATTTTAATTGAAATAGGATATAGCTATGAAGGAACTGTATACACTTCTCTCCTCACTAACCGCTGTGTGATGCAATGTCTTGACTTCAGCTTGGCTAGCTGTCCAGCAGTCCAAATATTCACTGGAACTAATAAGGCTGAATTGACAAGCATCCCCATGCCTTCAACTTGTGACCCAAAGCCACAAATCAAATGTGAAGTGTTTTATCAGCTTGAGCTGACATGTTACCTGTCAGAAGATCTCTGTGCACTTTATCTGTCATCGGGCGAACAATTTAAGAGCTTGCACCAAGCTATTGTGTGCTTTTTCTTGTGAGATCATCCGTGGCTGTAATTTTTACAAGAATATAAATATCTTTTTGCTCAGCATCCCACCCAAAGGCACACAGTAAAAATGGTCATTTTTAAATCTCATAAAAGGTTTACACTGAACATTAAATGCTTCCTGTTTCTAACTTTTTTATACGGTTGGGAACATTACAACTGTTGATTGTAATTGCCTTAGATTTATGGGTTATTTAAATGCACCCAATACAGTTCTTTCCATATCTTTGCACATTTTTATTACATAATTCATTAAGTTATACGACACTGAAGTATTTTGCTTGTAATATGAACCCATTTCATTTGCATAAATCCATTCATTTAAATGAGATTTATGCTCCTGCATCAGTCTATTTGCAAAATGCATTACCTTTCATTCTTCCCCACTAATCTAAGAAGCAAAAAAGATTTGCATTTATATAGCATCTTTCACATCTCTTTCAGGATGTCCAAACACAATTAACTGCTTCTGAAGTTTTGTTGCTGTTGCAGAATAGGAAACAGGTCCATTAAATTTGTGCACAGCAAGCAGCCATAATCAGCCATGTAATACACACTAGAGATTCTGCAGGTGCTGGAAATCCGGAGCAACACACACTAAACTACTGGAGGAACTCAGAGCAGGTCAGGCAGCATCTATGGAGAGGAATAAATTGTCAACATTTCCGGCTGAAACCCTTCATCAGAACTAGAAAGAAAAGTGAAAGAAGCCAGAATAAGAAGGTGGGGGAGGCAAATGTGAAATTTCTCTCCCCTCCTGCTTTTCTCTTTTATTCTGGCTTCTTCCCTTCTACCCACCGAAAATCCTGATGAAAGGTCTCAGTCCGAAGTGTCAACTGTTAATTCCTTTCCGTTGATGCTGCCTGACCTGCTGAGCTCCTCCAACATTTTGTGTGTGTGTGTTACAATCAGCATTGTGATGTAGATACTCTGGTTTGCTCATTCTAAGTTCTATAGGCACCCGTTAGTCTCGTGAGACCATGGATTTGCGCCTTTGGAACATTTTCCAGGGCCTAGGCCTGGGCAAGGTTGTATGGAAGATCGGCAGTTGCCCATGCTGCAAGTCTCCTCTCTCCACACCACCAATGTTGTCCAAGGGAAACATTCTGAATAAAGCTTAACTATTGGCCAAGATGGCAGAGTAAAGTGAATAATGCATCTAGAGTGTAGAACCAAGGCATTCATTAATTCTGTTCCAAGATTCACACTCTATATGAACTTCCTCCCACCCCTCTTCACCAGCAAATCCACTCCATTTCTTTCTTCCTCATATGTGATTGATGGTGCTGGGGTTTATTTGCAGGGAGTGTGGACACAATTGGCATGGGTCAGTGAAACAATTAGGGTAACAACTATTCGACAAATGGAAGCGGCATAGTCAGCAGTTGGCTCCATTAACCAAGTCAGCTCCCAGTGAAACAGCAATCCTGATTATATTCTTGATTTCTTAACTGCCAAAAATATTCCAGGTTCAGTCACATCACCATCTCTTACACTGAGCCAGGTGTCTGTGCCATTACTGAAAATAACACCGAAGGGTTTTTTCCCTACACCCATGCATGAGAGTGGACAAGATGTTTGTTTAACATCTTGGCTCGAAGCCGGCAGCTCTGACAGTGCAATGTTCCCTCAGCAACCGTAGTGTCAGCCTAGATTATTAAGTTCAGGTGTCTGGAACTTCAACCCACAAACAGCTGGCCCAGAGGTGAGAGAGCCACCCACAAATGCACAGCTGAACTTTGTATATCTTCAGGGTCAGGGAGTGGAATGGGGATTGCTGTGTTACCAGGAATTATTTTATTTTATTTAGAGACACAGCATGGAACTGGCCCTTATGGCCCAACAAGCAGCACTGCCCAGCAACCCACTGATTTAACCCCAGCTTAATCGCAGGTCAATTTACAATGCCCAATTAACCTTCTAACTGGAATGTCTTTGGAAGGTGGGAGAAAATTCACATGCTCACAGGGAGGACATACAAACTCCTTACAGACAGCAGCAGAATTAAACTCTGAACTCCGACACCCCAAGCTGTAATGGCGCAGCGCTAACCGCTACACTACCGTGGTGCGTTGACTGGGATAAAGCACGGAGATGCTTCTGCGATGGTTCATGAGTGATTCTTATCCTAAATCATTTATTGACCCTTGCAAAATACTTCCTGTTAATAAACCCCATTTTGCTTTGTCACACATGATGGCGGATGAAAAGGAATGGATGTGTTAATTGGCTCAGATGATGAGGAGTGGAAAGATGCTCATGCAGTGTGAATCTCAGCTCAGGGTGGATGGGAAGGGTGCAGGTGAACGACAAGTTTCTGTGCTGTAGACCTAATATTATACTACAGACACTGCTACACAAAACACTTTACTTTGCCACATTGGAGTGGTACAGGCCCTTCTGCCCACTGAGTCCATGCTGACCATCAAGCACCCATTTGACGATTAAGATTAACTTTACTTGTCGCATGTTCATTCTAACATGCAGTGAAATGTGTCATTTTTGTGTCAATGACCAGCACTGTCTGAGGCTGTGCTGGGGGCAGCCTGCAACTGTCGCCACATATCTGGCACCAACGTAGCTCGCTAACCCTAACTTATACAGCTTTGGAATGTAGGAGGAAATCGGAGCACCGGGAGGAAATCCACGTGATCATACGGGGAACCTTTAAACTCCTTACAGACAGCACCAATAATCAAACCCCAATTGGTGATTGCTGGCACTATACAGCGATTGTGCTCATGACTGATATGGAAAACCAAATGCCCTTGAATGGAAAATCGGACAAAAAGTAATGGATATGGCCTAGTCCTCCACAGGTAAAGTCCTCCACAGCGCTGAGCACATCTACACAAAAATTTGTCGCAGGAAAGCAGCATCCATCATCAGGAACTACCCAGGACATGCTCTCTTCTCGCTGCTGTCATCAGGGAGAAGGTATAGAGCCTCAGGACTCACATCAGCAGGTTCAGGAATGGTTATTACCCCTCAATCGTCAGGCTCGAACCAAAGGAGATAACTTCACTTGCCCCATCATTGAAATGTTCCCTAACCTTTGAACTCACTCTCAAGGACTATTCATTTTGTACTATGGATATTTATTGTTTACTTATTATCTTTTTCTTTTCATATTTGGACAGTTTGTTGTCTTTTGCACTTTGTTTTTTATGCCCAAGTTGGTGTGGTCATTCATTGATTCTGTTATGGTTTATTATTCTATGGATTTATTGAGTATGCCTGCAAAGAAATGAACCTCAGGGATGTAAATGGTGATTTATATGTACAGGTAACATAATAGTGTAAAGTTCAAAGTTTAAATTAATATAAAATTGTTGCCATTTATACTAATCCCATATTACTTTTCCCACATTTTCATCAACACCCCTTCTCCCAGCTACCCACTATGGTAATTTACAATAAGCAATTAACTCACTGACCTGCATGTCTGTGTGTGAGGAAACCAGGGCTCCTGGATGAAACAGTCGCATCAGAAGAAGAGCTTGCACAGTCCATACAGACAACATTGGAAGTTAGGATTGAACCTGGGTCACTGGAGCTGGGAGGCAGTGGCTCTACCAGCTGACCACTGCACCGCTCTGAATTCTTAACGTATAACATGCAAAGTGCTTGTACAATTCCCCGTGTAAATGAATCCTGGGGTTGCTGTGATCTCATGCTGTAACTGTGTTAGATACTAACAGCCAGTGTGCAATGAGATGAGAGATCTACATTTCTGGTCACCTTTTGTAACAGACCATGAACCTGCAAGAGTTCCACAAAATGACAGAGAGAAAATAATAACACCAATTTACAACAATGTGGTGCTTATTATTCTGAATAAGAAGTTTGTGCCAACGACTAAAAGAGAATTAATACTTTTATAGTCAGCTTTATGTTGTATTTTATACTGTTATACAGCATGAGTGTGCACGTTCATTTTTAACTGGCAGTATTAAATAGAACACAATGCAACACAGGAAGAGGGCATTTAGCCCACAATGTCTATGCAACCCATGATACCAAATTAAACTAATGAGATCAGTGTGCACATAGTCCATATTCCCTCCATTCTTGTGCCTACCTAAAAGACCCTTAAACACAATTACTCTATAGACCTCCAGCATCACACTGGCAGCCGGTTCCAGGTATCCTCCACTCTTTATATCACAACCAGGACGATTTTTTTTGGTGAAATATTCACAGTACAACCCCACAGTAGCATTACTCTTTTACTTAAACCAATTAAACATCAGGGAGGGTTGATAATGAAACGATGGACTGGTGTGTAAAAATTTGGCCAATTGGTTTGCAAAGCATTTTACCACTTTCAGTCAGCAGACAGAAGAATAAAGCAGGAACATTGTCAATTCATGCCCTGCTTTGAAATCTCAACAAAAGGAAAGAACAAATTAAAATACAGTCCCTAAAACATGAGATTCTGCAGATGCTGAGCAAGTTTTGTTGCCTGAAGTGCAATCCACTGGAGTCTGATAGCCTTAGAGCACCACCAAGAGGCAGACGATTGCAAAAACATGCAATCGCTCCAGAAACGTCCTGTGCTACATCAGCTCTGGCCTTAACCTTTATTTCCTTCTTCTGCTAATTGCTACTAATGTCAAGAACTTTGATAAAATAATGAACAAGAAAATGCTCTTTGAGCGCAATGTCACTTTCTTATTCGCAAATTCAGAGGACAGATGGCTCTTCACATTAAATGATATTCTGGGTCTGATTAGGAGATCATTGAAAGCCTGCCCAAAGTGCCAAAAAGGAGGAAAGAGTGCTGGCGGTGGTGACTAGTGGGGTACCGCAAGGCTCAGTGCTGGGACCCCAGTTGTTTACAATATATATTAATGACTTGGATGAGGGAATTAAATGCAACATCTCCAAGTTTGCGGATGACACGAAGCTGGGTGGTAGTGTTAGCTGTGACGAGGATGCTAAGATGATGCAGGGTGACTTGGATAGGTTGGGTGAGTGGGCAAATTCATGGCAGATGCAATTTAATGTGGATAAATGTGAAGTTATCCACTTTGGTGGCAAAAATAGGAAAACAGATTATTATCTGAATGGTGGCCGATTAGGAAAAGGGGTGGTGCAACGTGACCTGGGTGTCATTATACACCAGTCATTGAAAGTGGGCATGCAGGTACAGCAGGCGGTGAAAAAGGCGAATGGTATGCTGGCATTTATAGCGAGAGGATTTGAGTACAGGAGCAGGGAGGTACTACTGCAGTTGTACAAGGCCTTGGTGAGACCGCACCTGGAGTATTGTGTGCAGTTTTGGTCCCCTAATCTGAGGAAAGACATCCTTGCCATAGAGGGAGTACAGAGAAGGTTCACCAGATTGATTCCTGGGATGGCAGGACTTTCATATGAAGAAAGAATGGATGAACTGGGCTTGTACTCGTTGGAATTTAGAAGATTGAGGGGGGATCTGATTGAAACGTATAAGATCCCTAAAGGGATTGGACAGGCTAGATGCAGGAAGATTGTTCCCGATGTTGGGGGAAGTCCAGAACGAGGGGTCACAGTTTGAGGATAGAGGGGAAGCCTTTTAGGACCGAGATTAGGAAAAACTTCTTCACACAGAGAGTGGTGAATCTGTGGAATTCTCTGCCACAGGAAACAGTTGAGGCCAGTTCATTGGCTATACTTAAGAGGGAGTTAGATATGGCCCTTGTGGCTACGGGGGTCAGGGGGTATGGAGGGAAGGCTGGGGCGGTGTTCTGAGTTGGATGATCAGCCATGATCATAATAAATGGCGGTGCAGGCTCGAAGGGCCGAACGGCCTACTCCTGCACCTATTTTCTATGTTTCTAAAAGTTTAGCTGAAGAATTGCTGAGTTTTGAGCTTTGGCAGCTGAAGAAGTGGCTACCACAGAGCAAAGGCAGTTGGATGAGCAAAAAGGCCAGAACTGCAGGAGACTGGAGATCTTGGCGGGTTTCGGGCAGGGAAAGGATACAAGGTTGGTTCAGGAGTAGGGAGTGAGAGCAGAAAGTGATCTGAACCACAAGGATAATTCTAAAGGGACTACATGATACATAAGATTTACTTACAGTGATATAAACTTCCAACATTAACAGCATGATGGAGACCTTTCATCTATCTGTGTCCCATCTTTCTTCTTTTGTAATTTTTTTATTGAGTTTCATCATCAAACATTTCCACAGGATGTATTTCAGATACTGTACATATATATCATATAGTCGTATTTTTCACAAATCTCCACATAATATTTATCTGAGGTATACACTTATAGAAAGAAGAGGAAAGAAAGAGCAATCGAAAGAAGAAAACTATGTAAAGAGTAGGGAGTGACTTTTTTTTTTACAACATATTCATTGATTGTGAGAATAAAATCAGGCCTATGAGGTGTTATGTAGTTAAACCATTTTTTCCAGTATGAATAAAATTGTTCCAACTTATGATTAACAGATGTTGTTATCTTCAACATTTTGTAAATGTCCATTGTAATTTCCATCCATACATTTAAAGTTGGGCTCTCCTGAGATAACCATTTCCTGGTAAGCATCTTTTTACCAGCCACCAGCAGTACATTCATTAAACATTTATATTTATCTCTTTTCAACCATTCTTGAGGTATATACCCAAAATATATGGTCTTACTCTCTAAGTGTATTTATCTGTTAGTATACCATTGAAATTTGCAGAATACAACTTAATCGATCTACTCCCTGAACAAATAAGAACCAAGAAAAGTGAATAATAAAAAGAAAGGTAAGGAAGGTGTGGTTCCAAGGCTGGGGTCTCTAGATGACCTTGGGTTGGGCTAGAAGAAAAGTCTAGCCGTGGGGGATAGCCCCTCCTACCTGTAGGTTGAGGGCCCTCGCTGCAGTACCTGTAAAAGTAAGTAAAAAAAAAACTATGTCCATTACACAGAAATGATTTCCCTGTGTATTCCTCCCATGTATATATTCTCATTTAGGTGGGGAAAAGGAATGAATAAGTGAATTTTTTTTTAAATTGAGTAATATAAAATCCATATTATAACACGTATTACTCGAGATAGGTATATCACTGTCTATTTTGCTTCTGTTTAGTTTATCAGCACTTTTAAAGTTAGCCAAACCTTATGGCTCTTCTGGAGGAGGTGAGGGCTGCCCTCGGAGAACTGACAGTCTCTTCCTAAAATCCTTCTCTCGTCCTGTTCCCCTCTCCTGCTTTCTAGATTCTCTTACTATTTCCCAAGCAGCTCGGGACAACTGCTCAGCCAGAGTTTCCCTTGGTTTGACCATGCTAATGGACAGTCCTCTGTTGTTCATGTCTGTAGTTGCATCCCTTCTTGGTAATTTACCCTCAGTTTAGCAGGGTGCGGGGTCTGGAATTTAATCTTTTCTTGCTTTAATATTCGTTTCGCTTCGGAATATTCCCTCCGTTTCTGTAGGACCGCCAGGGGGTAATCATGATCGAAGTATATTAACTTCCTGTTCCAAAACACCTTCTTCTTACCCCAGGCCCTTCGTAGAATCTCCGCCTTGCTCTTGAATCGAAGGAATTTAAGTACTATGGAGCGTGGTTTACCTTCTCTGTCTCCGGGAGGCCGCTGGACGAGTGAACGATGCGCCCTTTCAATTTCAATCTCCGTAGTCTGAGGAACCTCCAGCGCTTCCTGCAGCAGCTTGTCTACAAAGTCCATCATCAACAATCCCTCCGCTCCTTCGGGAACATTATAAATCCTGATATTTTTCCGTCGCTATCTTCCCTCCTAGTCAAGCAATTTACTTTCCTGTTGATTTAATATTTTTATCATTTTATTTAGTATCTGTTCCACGTTTTGCATGCAATCTTCCATCTTCTCAATTCGAATCTCTGCCACCGCTATTTTCTGATTGACGTTGGTGAGCTCTGACTTTATATCAATGAGTTGCTGCTTTATATCTTTTTGGACTTCCCTTATCTCCTCCAAAATCTTTATCATATTTGCCGCTTCGCCTGCACTAGGCCCAGTGTCAGCCTCGCCACCACCTGCTGTACCTCTCTCTTCCATAGGCTCCGCAGTGGTGCTTTTTTAATCTCCATTCTTTCTCCCCCATTCTTGCCCCCCTTATCAATTCAGATATTTTAGAAAGATCTTATATTTGATGGATTAATGGAGCATAATATGCGTTTTTTCCGGAGGAGCTGTTGATTAAAGCTGCCATTCTGAACGATGACGTCACTGGAACCCTTGGATGTCCCATCTTTCACATCAACTGCACCTTGCTGATCCCGATAGATGCAATGCAATTCTAACAGCCAATTGAGAAACATCCAGGCCTCGTAGGATGTCTGGTCGATGCTCCCAGTCCGAAGTTCAGTCGGATATTTGGTGATAGATTCGCAGTTCTAAGTCCATTCACTGGATGCCCCGAGGTAGCCTGTCATGGGTCTGGTGGCCTGTTTGTGTGTGTGAGAGTGGATGGGTAGGTAAGGGGCTAGTTTTGCTACTGTTGTCATCGTCATTGCTGCTTGTGCTGTTCTGCTGGCCATTGTGGGCATGATATGATGGCACCAGAATGTGGTCACACTTGCAGGCCAACCCCAGCACATCCTTGGGAGTTTTGATTGTTAACTCAAAAAAATGAATTTTACTATATGTTTTGATGCAGATGTGATAATAAGTCTAAATCTGAATCATTTACCTCTCTCTACTGGTAGCTGAGGGTTAAATTTCTTCTCCCCGTGGTACTGCATTGGGCCATTTCACTACAACATAGAAACACAAGTTGCTGCTGCCTATTGACAATGCTATGCTTTGGTTTGTCTTAATAAACATTAGGGTTTCAATAGTGAGAGTGGGATCCCTTACCGACTAGGGGATCTAAGGTTTCAATAGTGAGAATGGGATCCCTTACCGACTAAGGGATCTGGTCTAGTCATCTCACGTCATAATAAAAAAATCTGTACAGTAGCAAAGGATAAGCATCTAGGAGAAATATTATTGTTTCTTTCAATGCAGAGATGGAATGGCAGATCGTTTGGGTGAAAGCAAGTTCCCATTTCCTTCCAAGGAAATGTTTACTTATCTAATGTTGATTCTACCAGACATTTCATCTTCCAGATGTGATGTCAAGGCAGGGTCATGTCTGCTCTCTCATGCGGACACGAAAGATTCAGTGGCACGAATTTGAAGGAGTGTTGGAAATTATTCCCAGAGCCTTGGCAGTAGTCGAGTCTCCATTATTACATGGCTTTTTGGGGGAGTTTGCTGTGTGTTTTGCACTGTTTCAGGAATATGTTTGATAGCAAAACAACACATTTCATGACACATGTCAGTGATAATAAACCTGATTTTGATTTTTCTGATTCTACCCCAGAGACTCAGTCTGGTCAAGAGGAACTGAAATACAAGTACAAGCAGTGAGGAAGTAGTGTGAAACTGCAAGAAGCTGATTACTGATGACTTAATAAATCAGCTCAAAAGTCACTAAACCACATTTGAAGTGGTGGCAGAATGAAAACTAGAAACAGTGCAATATTGTGTGTCAATGTTTTACAAGTAGAAAATTTATTTACCATTTTAACCAGCCATAAAGGCACAGGTGCTGAACATACTTAAAACTTAATGGAATTTTGGATATTAAGGAATCTGGAGATATGGGGTTAGTACAGGAAGGTGGTGCCAAGGAGAAAGATTAACCATGATTTTATTGAATGGTGAAAGCAGTTTCCAAATGCCTTCCTTTCTTTGAACCTACTGCTCATTTATTACTTCAGTGACATCTTGGAAGACAAGCTGGATATTCAGCTTTTGTTTACCATTCAAGATTCACAATGAAGCGATCGGGGCACTTACCCGTTGATGGAGGGGAAGCAATCGGGACGCCTCCCTGCAGTTTGAGGGGAAACAATTGGGACGTTTACCAGTAGTTTGAGGGGAAGCAATCGGGATGCTTACCTGTAGGTGGAGGTGGATGCATCTTGTCAGCCACACCTCGGCACTCCATTGTAGGTCGCTGCATCTTATAAATGTTACCTGTAGCAGGCCCAGCTTGTCAATGCTGACTATGTTGCCCAGTGAGCTAGTCTCAATACTGTAGTCGTGGTTGACTCATAGCCCTCTAAACCTCTCTTGTATAATGCACCTAGAAAGCTTGTAAATGTTATTCATGTTCCCCCCTCAACATTATTTCTGGGAGGTCAATAACCACTACCCTTTGCATGAATAAACTGCCCCTGATGTCCCTTTTAACTTCCATCTGTCTGATCATAAACCTATGCCCCCTTGTTTTTAGCAAAACCTCTCGGGGTGGGGGGGGGGGGAGACTATTTGCTTTTAGCATATCACTCCCTCTCATGATTTTGTACATCTCTATCAAGTAACCATAACCTAAGAAATAAAGTCCTAGTCTATCCAACTTTTCTTTGTAACTTGGGCCTCAAGATCCAAGCAACATCCTGGTAAATCTTTTTTGCATTTTTTCTAGTTTAATAACATCTTTTCTTTAACAGGGCAACTGTAATATTCCAACTAAGTGGTAAACAATATTCTAAACCTGCCTCACTAATGTCTTATTTAACAGCGAGATAACTTCCCATCTCCAGTACTCAATGCCCTGACTGATGGAAGCCAGTGTGACAAAGGCCTTCTTCACCTCAGGACAAATTTTATTTACTGGAGATGCTTTATTGGTTTACTTCTGTGTGATACAGCTTTGTATTTAGCTATTAGTTCTAATTTTAAGAGAAAATGTGTTTGTTTAAAATTAATAAAAAGGAGATGCATATACATTAATAAAGCAGAGGGTTTAATGTAGTATAATACATTAGGTGTTTCAAAACAACATCAGCAAATACACTTTGCTCTATATGACAAAGATAAATGCAAATGAGCAAAAGGGTGGTCAATCAGGGAAAGGTTAAGATGCCTCTTTAAGGAGGGATGGGAAGATAGGGGGCAGAGAGGGAATTTCATGCCTTGGCTGAAGGCATAATCATTCAGAGAAGAGCAAGGATCATGGAGCTGGTAGTAGATGGATTTGAAAATAAGGATGAGAAATTCTGCTTAACTGGGAGTTGTTGCTAGTTTTCAAGCACAGGGATGACGGATGAAGGAACTTAATGTGAGTTAGGACATGGGTCAAGTTCTAAATTACCTCAGTGTTATTGGAATGAGAGCAGCCAGCCAGCAGTGCACTGGAATAGATGTCCACAGGTAATTATGGTAAGGGTGAAGGATTCATCAGTTGAGTTGATGTAAATATTGTATTGTGCAAAATCACTGAACACAATTCCATCTTACCTGATACAGCCATTTAAAAAAAATTACAGCATCTCATCACACTACCTAATAATGTGCTGGGTGTTTCCCCACTGCCAACCTTCCATTCTAAATGGTTCACAGTGCGTGTGAAGAAAGCTGTCCTCCTATCAATCCAGACTCTGCTCCTTCATCACCTTGAACACAGGTGGGCTTACCGTGCCCCAATGGATGGGTTTGAAATTCTCAATGACTTTCTAATTAATCTTCACATACGGATACAAAAACATCTCCGACTTCAGTTAAGGTTAAAAATAGATCCACATTTTTATTTCCCAGCTATTTCCATGAAGTTTCAGTAATGCTTTTGTGTTGATTTACACAATGCAAATTGATAAAATTGACATAATAAAACAGTTTTAATTATTTTCACAACTTTCTAATCAACTCTCAAACCACTATGTGCAAAAATAGGTAATTTGTAATGACCTAAGGTTGAAAATAAAAAATACGTTGTTTTGCAGAATACTTTTCTTCTAAAGTATCTAAAATATTTCAATAAAAACTTGTCCCTTTTAAAAAGGGAATCTATTTGAGTATGAATATCATTTGACAAAAGATCCTTTTATGTTGTAACAGTAAACAATGCAGTTAAAATATAAACATTAAGTGGCATTTGTTTCATTGTACCACACTACGGGATCAAGGCATGTTGACTATAGAAAACTGATGTGTAGTTAGGTATCCCAGAGCATTTAAAACAGTGTATGGAAGCCCTTTGAAACAAACTTAGTTCATGGTTGTGGGATGGAAGTCTATTTATTTTTACTACAGGCAGCAATGGATGTATTTTATCTAGATCTCACCTTTCTGTTCCACCCAAAATTACTTCAGCCACCTTTCCCACTGAAATGGTGGCGAAGGGCAGTCATGTACCAGGATAGTTGGGCCAAAAGAACATTCAGAACCAATGAAAGTTCTTATTTAACCAAGATAAATCTGAAGCTTCACACACAAAATGCTGGAGGAACTCAGCAGGTCAGGCAACATCTATGGACAAGAGTAAACAGTCGACGTTTCCGGCCGAGACCCTTCATCAGGACTAAAAGGGAAGGGGAGGAGATGCCGAATTAAAAGTTAGGGGGAAGGGGAAAGGAGCTAACTGGAAGGTGATAGGTGAAGCCAGGTTAGTGGGGACGGTCAACGGCTGGACAAGAAAGAATCTGACAGGAGAGGAGAGTGGACAATAGGAGAATGGGAAGGAGGAAGGGACGTAGGGCGAAATAATAGGCAGATAGGTCAGAGTGGGGAATAGAGGAGGGGGAGGGAAATTTTGTTCACCAGAAGGAGAAATCGATATTTATACTATCAGTTCAGAGAGTACCCAAATGGAATACAAGAGTGGTCTCATCTTGGCACAAGAGGAGGCCATGGATTGACATGTTGGAATGGGAATTAAAAATGTTTGGCCACTGGGAAGTCCCACTTGTGGCAGATGGTGCGGAGGGACTAGATAAAGTGGTTCCCCAACTTACAATGGGTCTCACCAATATAGAGGCCGCATTGAGAGCCCCCGACACAATAGGCAACCCCAGCAAATTTGCAGATGAAGTGTTGCCTCACCTGAAGGACTGCTCTGAAGTCTGCACATGCATAACTGCCTGGTACGGGTACTGCACCATCCTTGATCATTGGGCACTGCAGAGAGTGGTATGGACAGCCCAGCGCATTTGTGAATGTGAACTTCCCTCCACTGGGGGCGTGGGCATTTACAGAAGCAGGTGCGTAAAGAAGGCTTGGAAGATCATCGGGGAGACCGGTCACCCCAACCATAAACTGTTGCAGCTGCTTCCATCTGGCAAGGGGTACCGCAGCATTAAAGCCAGGGCCAACAGGCTATGGGAGAGCTTCTTGCTGCAAGCCATTAGACTTTTAAATTCACATGTCTGTACATTGCGATGGAGTCACAACTCAAAAGTTTTCACCCCCTCACATTGTGGGATGGATGTAAGATTTAAATAAATTCTGTTCTATTCTCTCAATTGGGTTGCATAGATTCTACATCAAAGTTGATCTAGGGTTGTTCAAAGTGAAGACAATTTGATCATTAGGGTGAAAACCACCAAATAATACAAAAATCAGCTGTTGTTTAATGAGTAAACACTCTTGCTTGTGAATCAGAAGGTCAGGGGTTTAAGCCTTAATCCAAGTAGTGGAGCACAAAATCCCAGACTACTGTGTTAGTGTGGTAATGAAGGACTGAGAACTCTTGAATGTGCTGATTCTGATTTGACATTAAACAGAAGACCTGTTTGCTTTCAAGTGAATGCAGAACTTATATATACTTGTACATTGTGTCTTATAGGATTACCTTTATATTCACTGTGGTGTTTATGCTTTTTGTGTTTTCTTTAATGCTGCATCAGATTTGGAGTAATATTCATTTTGTTCTCCTTTACACTCATGTACTGAAGAACGACAATAGAAAATCTTGATTCTTGAAGAAGATCAGGGCATTTCTTCCCATAGTCCTGGCCAATACTTATCCTTAATTTATCACCAGAGTAGATTAACTGGTCAGAAACACTTTACTGTTTGGATGAGATTCTTCTGTGAAAATGACTTGTCACATTTCCTCATGTTACAACAGTAATTATATTTCAAGTATAGTTCATTGCCTTAAAACAGTTTAGGAGATCCTGGACAGGGTATTAAAGGCACTTTCAAAAAAACAAGTCTTTTCATTCAGTTCATCAGTAGTTACAACTACCTGTCCAAAAAAGATGAAATTCCAATCTTGGTGTGGCCTCAACCCAATTAATTTGGCACTTAGTTAGCAATTTCAAAGTCTTCTGCTAAATCAGATGAACAACAAGAACAGAGAAGGCAGAACCAACAGCTAGACCCAAAGAAAGGAAAAAGGACATCACAATTCCAGTATGCTCAGATAATTCTTTTGACACAATCTTTGGTCCATAAATCATTGGCAGAGTTCCCAAGTAGCCATTGGTGAAGCCTAAAATTGAGATGAAGATAGCTGGATAAAAATCCTGAGCAAACAATACCATGTGTAAGTGGTCTCGGGGCTGGTAATTACAGAGTATAAACAAAGGCAGGAGCAATGTTCGCAACACCACCAGGATGGGAAGAAATTTACTCTTTGGTCCAGGGATTTGGATCCAGGCAGTTACCTGTCGACCAGTCCAGTCTGCGAAGTTATATAAGAGGAAGCTGATCAGAGGTACAAAGTATTTGGTGGTCCATACGCTGTTTGATTTCTTTGAGACTGACTTGATATTGGAAGAGATGGATGGGAAAATAATAATGGAAATGAAAAAGGTGTAAAACACACTGAAGCCCAGGGCTGCAGTCTTTCTGAGGATTAGTCCCAGTTGGGAAGCCACAGAGGCATCACTGGACAGGGAGTCACTCCTGACCGACCCTTTAAACGAATTGGTTTCACTGCTCTGTATGCTGCCATTTTCATCTCCGGGATGTTGCGTTCTTTCATTCAGATTCTTCAGATAGTAGCTAAGAATTAATAGGTAAAATATTAACATTCTAAGTAACACTGGTTAATTGGTTTATGTCACATGTAGTGAGATACAGTATAAAGCTTTGGTTCACGTACCATCTAGACATCATTCCATACACAAGTACATAGAGGCAGTAGGACAATTACTTTGAACCTGAGGCACTTCCAACAATCTCACTATGATACGCAAAGGTCTAAGAGGTATTCATAGGGCAAATGACAAGTGGCCTTTTTTTCCTATTAGGTGGAAAGTCTAGGGTCCATTGTCTTAGGATAGAGAACATGAGAAATAAAAGGAGTAGGTCATTCGTCGTCTTGTGTATACTCTGACATTTAATAAGACTGTGGTTGGTTTTTTCAACCATAGCACCATACACCTGCACTTGCTCCATTGCGCTGTCTAACATGCTTTACTTAGCCAATAGAAAACACAGATGAAATGTTTAATAGTGTTTTGTGGGATCTTACTACAAACTGTATTGAAACGTCCACTGCATTTTAATGCAATTTGTTCATTATGAAGCACTTTGTCATATAATAAAGTGTTTTGGCATAGAATAGCACAGCACAGTACAGGCCCTTCGGCCCACAATGTTGTGCCGACCCTCAAACCCTGCCTCCCATATAACCCCCCACCTTAAATTCCTCCATATACCTGTCTCGTAGTCTCTTTGCTGTTTTCTAACAGCAAATCTCTTTTCTTAAGACATACTTTATACACACACAAAACAAATTAATCTTAAGAGACAAATGTTCCTATTTATTATTTTTTTGGGGGGGGGATTCTGCCCTAGACCATCCCACCATCCTTTCCTCCTTTAATAAGCACATTAAAATTTAACCTTTTGTCATCTACCTGGATATCTCACATGGTAGCGTCAAATTTTGGTGGAACCCTTTAAACTCCAACGTGGAACTAGACAAGGTGCCCTTTGAGCCCTCTGCTTTTTGATTTGGTATTAGAACCCTTAGCAATTGCTTTTCGAGAGTCTAAAGAGATTACTGGTATTTTAAGGAGAGGTACTATTCATAAAGTGTTGCTCTATGCTGATAATTTATTGCTTACCTCATTACCATTTGTGTTCTGTTTACTGACTAATTTTAGTCAGTTCTCAAGATATAAATTAAATTTACATAAGTGAACTGTTTCCTTTAAAAACAATTTAGTACCAACTGATATTAACCTTCCTTTTAAAATTTTAAGAAAACAATTTACGTATTTAGAAGTAACAATTACTAAGAATTATAAAGATTTATTTAAGGAAAAGTTTTGAAGTTTAATGAAGTATGTTAAAAAACTTTCTAATTGGTCACCTCTCTCTTTATCACTGATTGGCCGAATTAATTCTATTAAAATGAATATCTTACCTAAATTTATATACCTTTTTCGAGCTCTGCCTGGTTTTATTCCTAAATCTTTTTTTGACTCTTTGGATTCAATTCTTTCTTCCTATATATGGAAGAATAAAAAACCTCGTATAAATAAAGCTCACCTTCAAAAAACCAAACAGAACGGAGGCTTTGCCTTACCCAATAATAGGTTATACAGGTCCACAATCCCTTATCCGAAATTCTTGGGGCCAGTTGCCAGTTGCATTTCGGAATTCAGAATTTCTCAGATTTCAGACCGCACTCCACCCCCCCCACCCGATTCCAAAAAACACGTATGCTTAAGTCCCTATTTAACCTGTCTCAATGCGGTGGAGTTTAGGACCCAGTGGCGCACCAAACCTATGCACATCCTCCCGTATACTTTAAATAGATTACTTATAATACCTAATCCAATGTAAATGCTATGTTAATTGTTATACTGTATTGTTTAGAGAATAATGACAAGAAAAAAATTTATTTTCAACAAAAACATTCAATAAAACATAAAAATATACAACTTCAAACGAACTGAATCAAACACACGGTAAATGACTTATTGGAATAAATGTAGAACGTCACTGTCACTATAAAACTTCAGTAACTTGTCTTTCTGTTTATTTAAATCATATACAGTGGTAGTTCCGACACTATTTTCTTCAGTAAGATGCCGCACAGACACACCACGATCAAGCTTCTGCAATAACTCCACTTGCTGCGTTATTGATAGAGAAGATTCCTTGTCTTTTGCTCATTGTTACCCATAGGGGTATCTGCAGCTCTTTTTGACATTTTCACAGTGAAATTAAACACAAAGTCAACAGTGAACACAAAATATCAGCGAACAGCAACTGCACGTGTAATCAGTACGAGCACTGAGTCACAACTGACGTCTGGCGGCCTCTGCTAGTGTTGCCACATCATACCGGAGTGACGTCAGCTGTTGGCGAGAAAACTTCGGTTTTCAGAGCTTTTTGGATTTCAGAATTTCGGATAACGGAATGTGCACCTGTATTTTTGGGCAGTTAATGTATGAAATATTACGTTCTGGATGTATTACATTAATCATGAGAATTACCCTATATGAGTTTCATCGGAATAATGAAATTTTCCAGTATTTCTTTACTTGGATCCTCACTTCCTTTATCTTTAAATAAACTAACTGACAATGTGGTGGTCAAACATACTTTGAGGATTTGGTTACAGTTTAGAAAACATTTTGGTTTATTGAGATTCTCCCTCTCAAGTCCCACCTTTTCTAATTTTTTTAAAACCATCTTTAATTGACTTATCTTTTAAAGAATGGGATAGATTGGGTATTAAACAATTTCAGGATTTGTTTGATTGAGGGAATCTCTCTTCTTTTGTGCAACTTTCAACGAAATTTAATCTTTTCAATACTCACTTTTTTTGATACTTACAGATTAGAGATTTTTTAAGATCTCAATTACATACATTTCCTATAAGTCCAGATAAGAATAGATACAATTTTTAATCTGAAATCCTTTGATAACGGTTCAATATCTTACATTTATGGTCTACTGTTGGGACTGAAAAAGGCCTCTTTAGATAAAATTGAAGGAGATTGGGAAAAGGATTTACAGATTTTCATATCCGAAGAGAGTTGGAAGATTATTTTAAAATTGATTAATTCTTCATCATTATGTGCTCGTCATTCTTTATTACAATTCAAAGTGGTACATAGAGTTCATATGTATAAAGACAAGCTTTCCTGTTTCTACACAGATATTTCCCCTTACTGTGATAGATGTACTAATGGAGTGGCCACACTAATTCATATGATTTGGACATGTCGGAGCATTGAAAATTTTTGGAAAGATGTGTTTCAAACTTTTTCTGTACATTTCAATGTTAGTTTTAAGCCCAATCCTTTGATTGCCATGTTTGGTATTGTTGAGGATAGTGTTACAAAATTGAAGCCATCTAATTTGCAAGTATTGGCCTTTATGTCTCTTATGGCCCGGAGTCCGCCCTGCCCACTCATGTTCAATGGCTATCTGATGTTGTGCCTTGATCTAGAGAAGATTCGTTGTTCGATTTCTGATTCTAAACCTGATTTTCTAAAGTTATGGGGACCCTTTCTGAATTATTTTCATAACCTTTGAACTGTTATTAAAGTATGGATCTGAGCCATTATTATTATTATATCATATGGTAAAGTATTTTTCTTTTTTCTTCCCTTTTTTTTTACCAAGCAGCTCATTTTGGTAGTGGGGGTAGATTTTTTTTAATAAAATACAATTATTTTATTTCATTTCATAATTCAATCTTTTTTTCTACATGATTGATTTGGAATATGGGATACTGTGATCATATTACTGTGATTTAAATGTAATGTAATTCATATTATTTACTTGTATTCTTATGAATTTTGTATTTGTATTCATGTAATTTATATAATATCAATAAAAATATTGAAAAAGAAATTTTGGTGGAAACACTCTTGTGAAGCACTGCCAATTTTCTTTACTAAAAGGTCTAAATACTAATAGCAGTTGAATGGTTTACTTAGATGTGTCAGATCAGTTATGTAATATTGCCAAATGGCAACAGAGAAACAGGGCTTGGAGTGGAGCAAAATTAATTGCAGTGTATCGTGACACCCGAAAACTTCAATCCATCTTAAGCAAAATGCTGGAGGAACTCAGCAGTCAGACAACATCTATGGACGAGAATAAGCAGTTGATGTTTTGGGCCAAGGTTCTTCTTCATGACTGTAAAGGAAGGGGGAAGAAGCTAGAATAAGGAGGAGGAGCCCTTACTTCATCACCTCTCCCCACTCACCTATCTTCCCCCTCACCTGATTTCACCTATCATCTGTCAGCTTGTATTCTTTCCTCTCCAATCCCACTCTCCCACACACCTCATTATTCTGACTTCTGCTCCCTTCCTCCTTTCCAGCCTTGATGAAAGGTCTTGGCCAGAAACATTAATTGTTTATCCACATCCATAGATGCTGCCTGACTTAATGAGTTCCTCCAGCATCTTGTTTGTGTCGGTCAAGACTTCCGGCATCTGCAGTACGTCTTATGTTTCAAATCCATTTTAGTCTGTATGCACCTTAATGCAAAGCCAGCGAGAAAAATGTAAACATGCAGTTTGAGGCAAGTTCCTCAGGTTATAACTAAAGCATGTTAGTGATCTGAGGAAACTAAGCTGAGCCACACTCAAACGCTATGAAATGCAAATGTCGAAACTGATTTACTAGCAGGAAGAGATTGGGAACATTTTATTCCCCATTAGTCTCATTCATCTCCAGTGACAAGAACACAACTGTTGACAAGATTGTAACTTAAATTTATTAGCCATTACAGGGACTGTCTGAATTTTAATTATGCTGGAGGAAAAAGCAAAATCGATGTAAAGGATGTCAGCACAGATAAATAGAATACCTTCTCACTTCACGCTCACTGCACCAATGTGACATTTCCCAATCTCTTCACGGGGATGCATCTAATGAATGCCAATATATCCTTGGCCACATTTCTGTTGTGGAGTTGCATATAAACATTACCCAAAAACTTGTTCACTTCAGGAATTCTCTTGCAAAAAAAAAACTACTTTCCCCGTCATACAAATTAGCCATGCACTTGATATTAAAATTCTCAGATTCCTCTGAAGCCCCCAACACTCCCCATCTTCAAAAACTCCCCCTTGTTGTCCAGTGAAATGCTGTGGTAGTGTAATTAAATACAAGGACACCCAGGCACAAGAAATGATCAAAGTCACCAACATTCAATCACTGTCTATATTCTTCCGCTTCTGGAAGATGCTCCTTTTTAAACCAAGCTTTTGGTCACAAGAGATTCTGCAGATGCTGGAAATCTTCAACAACACACAAAATGCAGGAGGTATTCTGCAAGCTAAGCAGCATCCATGGAGAGGAATAAATAGCTGATGTTTTGGGCTGAGACCCTTAATCAGCTTTTGGCCATTTTGATATCTACTAGCTCCTAGCAGAGGAGAGTCAATAATTTAAAATTCATTCACAGGACATGGACACTGGTGGCACTGCTGACAGTGATTGACCGCCAGCAATTGCCAATGAACTAAGGAGACAGTTAATTATATCAGATGACTGGGAAGTCACAAGCAAGAACAGTGGATTCCTGTAATGAATGTGTGTGTGTCAAATGGATTTAAAAGTAACAACCTGAGGTGTTCTTTGTCAGCAATTGTAAGTTGTGGGATACTATGTTTAATATGTTGACGCCGGAGGTGTGGTGTCACTTGCGGGCTGCCTAGCACAATTCTCATTGATTTGATGCAAGCAATGCATTTCACTGTATGTTTCAATGTACATGGGACAAAAAAAAACTAATCTTTATCTTTAAAGTTCCAGATATATTTAATTACTTCAATTCCCTAAATGCCATGATGGGATTCAACCTCTTGCTCCTGGATGAATAGACAAGAACCCTAATAAGAATTTACTAACTTCAGCTATTGCCTCGTGAAACTACTGGAATGTTTCACTACATTAAAGGCACTTTAAAGAAGCAGGATAATTGGATGGACTACTTGAGTCACAGTACAAGGCTTTGCTCTAAACCTGGAACACCCCTGCTTGTAAGCACAACCAAATATACAATTCATTTTGCAATTATTAAGATAAGCAGCAGAGATGTGAAATAGAGATTCTAGCTGCTGGAAGAACAATGAATAAGAAACACTCCGGAAAGGGGTCTCAGCCTGAAACGTCGACTGTTTATTCATTTCCATGGATGCTTCCTGACCTGGTGAGTTCCTCCGGGATTTTTTTGGTGTTGTTTTGGAGTTCCAACATCTGTAGACTTTCTTGTGTTTATGAATAAGAAACATACTTACTTGGAATATGGGATGGTAGGCAACAGCAAGTAGATGATGATGCAGATCACAAGGAAGATATCCGCAGTAATAAAATAGGCCAGTGCACTGTCCAAAATAGAACCAGCAGCAGCCAGGTCAACTATTGAAGCAACTGCACTAATTGTTCCACCCATGGCTTGCCCTACACAAGAAACAAGGAAAGAAGTGAATGTGAGCCCAACTATATCAAACCATCATTAAGAATTTGGTGTGAGACCAAACTACTGGATGAACTCAGCAAGTTAAGGCAGCATCTGCTGAGAGAAACGGGCAATTAACATTTCAGGCGGAGACCCTTCATCTGGACTCCGCAGACGAAATTCCAGATTCAGATTCCAACATCTACAGTCTTTTGTGTCTCCACAAGGAATTTGGCGATTCTATTTCAATTATTTGTTTTCAGGATGTGAATACCACCAACAATGCTGGTAATTATTGTCCCTCCTTAACTGCCCTCAGATTGGGAAGCAGTTAACAGAAAATCAAATTGGTAGATGAAATTTTTAAAAACTAGTTCAGAAAAAGAACACTGGGCAGCTCAAGGCAGCATCTGTGGAAAAGAAACAGTTAACATTTCAAGTTTGGGAACCTTCAACAAAACCAGAAGGGCTAAAAAAACAAGTTAGCTTTCAGTAGCAGAGAAGGTGGGGAGGGATGGATAGAACAAATAATGTGATAATGTGAGACTACACTAATGTAGCAGAAGCAGCAGGTTGGATTAGGTTATGTTTTGAATATGGCTGTGGGGAGGACAGCAGGCCAGACCAGACAAAGAGGCAGAGAAAAACAGGGCCAAAATTGAACTTGTATTTTTGGATCAATGCTCTAAGCTGCTGGTCCAGTAATTTAACCACTAGCCATGCTCTCATTGACCGACCGAGGAAGTTGGAAGGATTTCACTCCCTCTATGTTTATATTGTTCAGTAGCTCTGTCCAATATCCAAGGAAATATTAGGCGACAAATGCCAAATTTGCTGCCTTTCAAGCATCTGAAGAGCCAGAATCAGAATTGGGGTTATCATTATTGACATATGTCATGAAGCTTGTTTGTTTTGCAGTAGCAATACAGTAAGACTTAAAATCACTACATTTATACTTTATACTTTATTGTCGCCAAACAATTGATACTAGAACGTACAATCATCACAGTGATATTTGATTCTGTGCCTCCCGCTCCCTGGGTTACAAATATTAAATATTAAAAATAGTAAAAATTAATAAATATTAAAAATTTAAATTATAAATCATAAATAGAAAATAGAAAAATTGAAAGTAAGGTAGTGCAATAAAACAAAAACCGAGAGGCAGGTCCGGATATATGGAGGGTATGGCCCAGATCCGGGTCAGGATTCGTTCAGCAGTCTTATCACAGTTGGAAAGAAGCTGTTCCCAAATCTGGCGGTACGAGTCTTCAAGCTCCTGAGCCTTCTCCCAGAGGGAAGAGGGACGAAAAATGTGTTGGCTGGGTGGGTCATGTCCTTGATTATCCTGGCAGCACTGTTCTGACAGCGTGCGGTGTAAAGTGAGTCCAAGGACGGAAGATTGGTTTGTGTGATGTGCTGCGCTGTGTTCACGATCTTCTGCAGCTTCTTTCGGTCTTGGACAGGACAACTTCCATACCAGCTTGTGATGCACCTTAGAAGAATGCTTTCTACGGTGGATCTATAAAAATTAGTGAGGGTTTTAGGGGACAGGCCAAATTCTTTAGTTTTCTCAGGAAGTAAAGGCGCTGGTGGGCCTTCTTGGCCCACAAAAAAAGTTACAAAAGAAAAACAATAATTAATGTAAAAGCATCCAGCGATTCTTACAATAGAGGGACTGAAGATGTGCTCCTTATTGCAGAGGTAGCCAAGAGAAGATTAAAACTGGGGTTTAAAATCAAGATGTAAAGAGACACATTAAATAAAATGTCCATTGCTGGCACTAGGTTTTATTCCCATCTCATGTGATGTCTATCTGGAGTTTGCATGCTCTTTCTGCGACCAGGTGGGCTTCTGCCAGATGCTAGTTTCCTCTCACGTGCTAATGCCAAAAGAATCAGAGGAGTTGATGGGCACATCAGAGAGAACAAGCTGCAGAACTACAGGGAAACTGCTCTAATGGGAGCTGACAGAAATAATTGCTCAAGGTTCAATAAGTAGCTGAGACAGGGCCAAAAACTTAGGCCAAAAGACTTAGGCCAAAAAGAAAAACAATTATGACAATTTATGTGTTTACTGAACAACAGCTAATGGTAGGTTTTGAAAAGGAAATGGGTAATTACTTAAGGAAAAATAATTCCAAAACTGAAGTTAGAATCTAGGTGGATTAACTGGACTAATATCTGCAAGAAACTCTATGGGATGAATGGTCTTCTGCTTTCATTCCAAACAGCAGATGATTCATGAAGAATTAAATGAAAATTTCCTCATCTAGAATGATAGAAACATGGGACTTAGTACATCAGGAACTTCTAAGACAAAATCCATTGATACATTTTGGAGAAGCTGATGAAATGAACAAGGGAGAAAGGAATGGAGGGATAGGCTGATCAGTATTTGATCAATAAACTTACCTGAAATCAAAGCCTGGGCATTTCTCATGGGAAATCTTCCAACCTCTCCAAACACGCTTCCCAGAAGCACATTTGAAGCTCCACTGACAATGGCCACACAGCTCATAGTCAGACCAAAGAACTCATAAGTCCATGTAGAAGTGTCCACTTTGACCAGAACTGTGGTGACACAGAATATAACAAGCATGACGAACAGTGATGACAGCACTCGAACTTTAGTAGAAATTCTAAAAGGGAATAAAATGGAAGTGGTGACTTTTAAAGGTTATAAACTACAACACAGCAGTCAACTACACTGCAATTTGACATTTTAATGAACACAGATACATCTTTGAAGGTGGAGAGATGACGTGGTTGCTGAAAAAGCATTTAAGGTTTTTGGCTTTACTGACAGGAGAAATCAGGTATGAAATCGAGTATGTAAAAGTTATGTTAAATTTGGTTATATCTTGCCTGAAGTACAAAATTCAATTCTGGGAAGGATCTGGATGGAATAAAGAAATTGAAACTCTATTTTGGGTAGAGGTGACTGACCAGAAGATAAAGAAACATCAGCACCTGCAAGTTCCCCTCCAACTGCACATCATCACAACTTGGAAATATACAAACGTTCGTAATTGCCACTCCTGTTGCTAGAGTTAAATCCTCTCAACAATGGTCAAGGCATACCTTCAGCACAGACTGGACAATTCAAGGAGGTGGCTTGCCACTTTAACAGCAATAAATGCTCACCTTAACATCAACATCTATACCCTGTAAAGAAGTTTTAAAATATGAAGTCAGAAGTTCTAGGTAGCAGGAAAGTGTTATTATCAGGAGCTAGTGAACTTTGCAGAGTTACAGAGTGCAGCAAAGATTCACTAGAATCTAGGGGTGAGGGTTTTAACTGTTTGATTGGAATATGGATGCAGGGCTTAATTTTTTCTGCTTCAAGAATGTGAACATTTGATCGAAATTTTCAAAATTATGAACAGAGTTTACAGGGTTATTGAGCACCACCTACATCCAGTGGAGGGGCTACAGTATCTTTACACACTCTGCATGATTATGTACGTTCAGTCTTTATTACCAAAAGAACCAAAACTGATACAAGGAAGGAAATGCTTACAGAATATGTTGCTGCGATGGTTGCAAGGACAGTGGACGAGGATGCAACAAGAATTTTTCAAAGGGGAATTGAATATTTAAAGCAGAAAACAAATTACAGAGCTATGGTGAAAGGGCATTTCATTGAGATCTTTGAAAGAGCTAACACAAGTGCAATGGGCTGAAAGGCTTCTTTCTGAGCAGTAGCCACAAAGCTTACAAGCACTTTGTAAAGCACTTCCCCTTTATTAGTTAAAATAACGACTCTAAAAGAATAAGCACTGTTAATAAGGATCTGGGATGTCAAAGGCCAATCTAAGTTTCTTTTAGCATTGCTGCCTTGTAGTGATTAACAGTTTTTACTGATATTGATCAGATTAAACGCCACTGCAATACTTTTCAATGCATGCCGGAATTGAATCCGTGTTGCTTTCATCCTAAAAATTTTCATCCGAGCTGGATACAGAGAAACAAGGATCAAACTCTGACCCCAAAACTTACTTGTCCACCAGGAGGTAGTTGACAATCAGGAACAGTATAGCAGGTACGGTTGATGCAATCGAAAGATAACTTTCGAAGTAACTCTGAAAAAGAAATCAAGAGAATCACATGAGACTGTGCACCCATCAGATTGTTGCAGTAGCTTAAAAAGCAGTGTTGCAGGACATTGAATCATTAGAGAAGGTACAAAAAAAAAATTACTTTTTATTTTTTCAATGTAGAACAGGGGTCCCCATCCTTTTTTGCACTGCAGACCGGTTTAATATTGACAATATTCTTGCGGACCGGTCGACCATGGGGGTGGCGGGGTGGGGGGGGGGCGGTAGGGTTGCCAATGAACAAGAGTGGCAATCAAATGCGTTGTTTACCTGAAAGACTACAATGGCCATGAAGCCTTGCACGGGCACCAGTGCGCATGCGCATCGTGACCTGCCGATTCCCGCCCCGCTCGCCCCCCAACACCAAATCTTTTTTGGCGATTCTGTTCGTGGGGTGGGTGTTAATCACTACTGGAATATAAGCGATAAGTGGGTAATACACTCAATTTTGTTTCTAAAAGGGTTTATTTGACAAATTTAATATTAAACACACAGCGCATATTTTCCTCGCATGAATACAGTGATAAGTCAATTATCAGGGGAGGACAGGGGTGCTTGAAGTGTTGAACGAACTTCCAGTAGAAGTGGTAGAGGCAGATTCGATATTATCATTTAAAGAAAAATTGGATAGGTATATGGACAGGAAAGGAATGGAAGGTTATGGGGCTGTGTGCAGGTCGGCGGGACTAGGTGAGAGTAGCGTTTGGCACGGACTAGAAGGGCCGAGATGGCCTGTTTCCGTGCTTTAATTGTTATACAATCACTTATAAGTCAATAGCATCATAACATTTTAAGTAACATTTGGATATTAAACACACAGCACATATTTTCCCCGTATAAATATATAAAATCATTGCAACACACCAATATTGCTGAATCAGTGGGAGCCCTGGGCTTGTTTCCCTGCAACAACACAGTCCTATTGAGGGGTGATGGGAGACAGCGATACTCGAAGGGGGTTCCTTATGTCCAGTCTATTCCACAATTTAGTTTTCGTTGCATTCATTGCAGAAAACTCCGCTTCGCAAAAAAATGTTGGAAATGAAAGCAACGTTTTCAGTGCTTTCGTGGCTATCTCAGGATATTTAGCCTTGACTTTGATCCAAAATGCCGACAGAGATGTTATGTCAAACATACTTTTCAGCCCGTCGTCATTTGCAAGCTCGAGGAGTTGATCTCCTTCCCAGCCTGACACGGATGACGTGCGGGTTACAACCTCGCATGCGTAATGGCTGATCGGTGGCCATGACAGGGAATTAGGAAAGATGCAGCTGACTCATATTGCTTCCTCGCGGCCTGGTAGCGCATGCTCTGCAGCCCGGTACCGGTCTGCGGCCCAGTGGTTGGGGACCGCTGATGTAGAAGAATATCGCCAACAAGGCCATCTGTAATTATCTCTTGAACGGAATGCCGTACTAGGCCACTTCAGGGTCACTTAAGAAACTACTTCAATATTGCAAAAGAGAAGGGATCAAAAGAAGGTTAGGTGAAATGGATTGGGGTGATGCATGGGAGAATATTAGCACTGTTGCCAACTATCTGAACTGCAAAAGTACAGGCCATGTTTGTGGGAAACAGCTGTCTAAAATGAGAGAAGAATAAGCACCAATAGATACCAGGCTAAACAACATAAATTAGTAAAGTGGATTATTGTTGCCACATGTACCAAAGTTCGTTTTGCATGGCATCTATACAGGTTGCTTCATCATATCAGTGCATCAAGTTAATACGAGAAAAGATAACAGAACGCAGACTGAAGTGTCACAATTACAGAGAAAATGCAGTGCAAGCAGGCAATAGGGTGCAAGACCACATGGAGAACATTTTTCAGGAAGATCCTAGTAACACTGATTATTACCTCGCTAATTTTAGGAGGGAAGTGGGTATAGTGTGTCAAGTACGTTTTTGTTTCTATTTATTATTGGGAAGAATATTTATATTATTTAATTTGCATTATTTATTAGCAGCCGCTTAGAGAAAGTGGGGAGGCATTCATTAAAATTGGATGACCTGATAAAGGTCTTCAAGATTATCACAGGATTTTGGAGTCAAGCAGCTTTTATGTATTTGAAACGCACGCAGACAGATTAGTTCAGGGTAGAATCACAAACACAAAATAATCTTCAGATACTAGAAATCCAGGCAACACACACAAAATGCTGGAGGAACTCAGCAGGCCAGGCAACATCTATAGAAAAGAGTAAACAGTTGACATTTTGGGCCGAGACCCTTCATCAGGTCAGGTTGGTTTGGGGTATCACCCTCTTTTAAAAAAAAAACCACTGTTGTTTTTATGGAAATGTCCAATCTTTCTCTCACCTAACATTGGGTCACAGGTAGTCAAATTTAAGGGATTTCATTACCCAGTTTGCCTTAGTGGGATTTGGACTCTTGAATAATAAAGTTGCTCTCCAACAGCTTTACCTTTCCACTACCCTACTCAATTACCCAATGAAAAGTCCTCAGGCCTGATGAACGGTCTCGGCCCAAAACAGCAACTGTTTACTTCTCTCAATGGATGCTGCCTGGCCTGTTGAGTTCCTCCAGCATTGTGTTTGTTGCTTTGGATTTCCAGTATCTGCAGACATTCTTGTACTCAATGAAAAGGCCGCTACATATTAGACTTAGCAACATGTCTATTTACACAATACTCACACTGAGGTCATTCTGCTGGTGAGAATCTGTGCCATTGCCCAGTTTATACAACCAATAATGCTTGGCAGTGCAGAAGAAATTCCAAGGCAGTAGTGAGCCAATACCAAGGATGAAAAAAATCCCATATACAGCATTGAAGGTATCTGGAGGTGGCTTGCAGAAATGGCTCCTAACCAATGGCTTTGAAATTAGGGGATCCTCTTCTGATATTTGTGAGCTTGGGAATGTGCAGTAAGAGTCTTGAATTTCCATCGTTTCTAAAACTGGAACAACTGCAATATATACCACCCCCTCTTCAGAACTCCTATTTTCTGAAACAAAAAAGAAAACAAGACAATTATCTGTTTTTTTTCCCAGAATGCAGCTGAACTGTTTACGTCTGGATAATTCCCAAGCCTTTGAATTCCTTGAAAAATGATGGGATTCCTATGTGAACATAAGCAATAGAAATAGGAGGACATTCAGCCCCTCATGAGGAGCAATTTAATCAGATCGTGGCTGGTAGTTTACCTCAGAATGACTTGCTGGCACTAATTTATGTTCCCTTGATTCTCTTAGTATCACAAAAATCTATTAAATGAATACATGCAGCTCCACAACTTTCTTGATAGAAAATTATTAAGAAATACATAGAGTAGGCCATTTGGCCTTTCATGTCTGCTCTGCTATTCAATGAGATCATAGTTGAGTATTTTTTTTAACCTCAATGCCACTTTCGTATACTAACCCCACACCTCTCAAGTCCATAATATCTAAAACCTTATTATGTTGCACGTACTCAGTGACTGAGCTTCCTCAGCATTTCAGGATAGGGAATTCCTCTCTGAGTGAAGAAAATTTTGCTCACATCCTATCTAAGTAATTGAGCTCTGGTTCTAACTACTCAAGTCAGCGGAAGCATCAACTATCCACCTATCCTGCCAAGCACTTTATGTTTTACCTATAGCTCGAGCAAAACCTCTATTCTTGTAGTCAAATCTTTACAATACAATTACTTGCTGAAAGAATATATTAACTTTCAGTGATGTACAAGAACATCCAGATCCCTCTAAGCATTAATGTCTTTCATTCTCTATTTAAGATACTCTGCCTTTCCATTTTTTAAAATAGTGGATGACAACTATCCACATTATTGTCCTTCCGTGAATAATCCTTTCTATTGATTTAGTCTGACAATATTGTCCTAAAGCCTCTCTGTGTCCTCCCCATAACCCACTCTGCCATCCAGCCTTGTATCATTAACAAACTTGAAGACACTACACTTGATTGCATCCTCCACATCACTGATATAGTCTGACAGTGGGGTCTTGACACTGATCTCTGTGTAACTTGCAGGCTTTCTGTCCCTTTAAGATGTTTTTAATTTTGGTTTTACAAATGTTACTCTCTTTTATCTCGTTAATTTTAAACCTGTTATTCTCTAGTTCTTTTGGTTTTTGTGTATCAATTTTTTGTTTTGTTGCTTCTATGAAGATGGACACAAAATAATTGATAAATTCCTCTGTCATTTTTATCTCCCACTATAACTTGTCCCACTTCATTCTAAGCTACCCATATCAACTTTATCTAATTGTAAAGTTTATGTTTCTTTGGAATATCCACAGAAGTCACAACAACTTGTTTTTATCTTTCTTGTTGGATTACTCCATATTACACTTTTCCTTTTGTTTACCAATGCTTTGATCATACTTTTCTGAATTTTTTTTATCAGTGCTCACATTTACTGTCTTGCCAATATTAAGCCTTTTCCTCAGATCTAATACTATTCTGTTTAGCCACAGCTGGATCTCTTTTTCCCCATTCAGTTTTGTACCTTGAAATAATGTAGATTTGATGAATTCTGCATGTTAGTTCTAACCCTCAACCATCAGGCTCTTGAAGAAAAGGGGATAACTACACTCAACATCACTTGCTCCATCACTGAAATGCTCCCACAACCAATGATCTCACTTTCAAGGACTCTTTATCTCATTACCTCATGTTCTTGTTATTTAATATTGCTCTTTATCTATATTTGCATTTGAACAATTTGTTGTCTTCTACACACTTGGTTATTCTTTCACTGATCCTGTTATAGTTAGTATTCTATAGATTTGCTGAGTATGCCCACAAGAAGCTAAATTTCACAGTCATATATGGTAACGTATGTACGTTGATATTAAAATTTACTTGAACTTAGCCGTTGTTTATCTACTATCATATCTTCTCGTGTTCTACCACTGCTAAATCACACCATCATAGCTTGTTCATGTTCCTTTAGTATCAAAATACCTATCAATCTGAATACATGCACTCAGGCTCCATAACAGGAAAAGAGACCCAGTTCTGGCTAACACTAATGATATTAAATCAAAGGAAAAGGTTCATCATTTTGCCAAAAACAGCAGCAAATTCACCTCTGTCTTCATTCAGGCCCCCAAACAGTCCTTCCAGATGAGGCAACACTTCACCTGTGAATCTGCTGGGGTTATCTATTGCAGACATCCCAACTCTCCTGGGAGTTCCGGGAGTCTCTCGCATATTAATAGTGGCTCCCTGATGCCCGCAAATTATATACAATGTCCCGGAAATCAATTTCTTTGAGAGCGCGCGCGCGCATGCCATGGCAGAGTGTTCCAAAGAAAATATAAAACATAAGTCACCCCAGACTACACTAAGGTGTACCCCTGCCTAATAGGAGTCAAAAATAATGACAGTGTTATTCGCTGCACTGTTTGCAACAATGACTTTTCTATTGCCCATGGTGGATTAAGACTGTAAAAGACATATTGAGGTGAGTTTAACAGGTGTCATTCGCTCATTAGCATAGCTAACGTTATTTAAACTAGCTGACTGGCTGCTAAGGAGCTACTCTAATGCAGATATCCCACTTCTCCCGGAAGTTCTGGGAGTCTCCCGCAAATTGATGGTGCTACCTCCCCTGAAATAAGTTTTTGCAGGGTGGGATGTCTGCTATTGTGTCCAGTGCTCCTGATGCGGCCTCCTCTATATTGGTGAGACCTGTCGTAAATCAGGGGATCACTTCGTTGAGCACCCACTCCACTCCAACTGCCAAAGGCTAAACTTCCTGGTGGCCAAACATTGTAATTTTAATTCCCGTTCCCGTCCCAATATGTTAGTCCATGGCATCCTCTTATGTCAAGATGAAGCCACCCTCATGGTGGAGGAGCAACATCTTATATTCCATCTGGGTAGACTCCAACCTAATGGCATGAATATCGATTTCTCCTTCCGGTAAAAAAAATTTCCCTGCCCCTCCCCTCTTCTATTTCCCATTAGCCTTTTACCTATTCTCACCTGCCTATCACTTCCCTCAGGTCTCGTCCCCCTTCCTTTCTCCAATGGTCCACTCTCCTCCCCTAACATAGTCATAGTCATAGTTTATTGATCCCGGGGGAAATTGGTTTTCCTTACAGCTGCACCATAAATAATTAAATAGTAATAAAACCATAAATAGTTAAATAGTAATATGTAAATTATGCCAGGAAATAAGTCCAGGACCAGCCCATTGGCTCAGGGTGTCTGACCCTCCAAGGGAGGAGTTGTAAAGTTTGATGGCCACAGGCAGGAATGACTTCCTATGACGCTCTGTGTTGCATCTCAGTGGAATGAGTCTCCGGCTGAATGTACCCCTGTGCCCAACCAGTACATTATGAAGTGGATGGGAGACATTGTCCAAGATAGCATGCAACTTGGACAGCATCCTCTTTTCTGACACCACCGTCAGAGTGTCCAGTTCCATCCCCACAACATCACGGGCCTTACAAATGAGTTTGTTGATTCTGTTGGTGTCTGCTACCCTCAGCCTGCTGCCCCGACACACAACGGCAAACATGATAGCACTGGCCACCACAGACTCGTAGAACATCTTCAGCATCGTCCGGCAGATGTTAAAGGACCTCAGTCTCCTCGGGAAATAGAGACAGCTCTGACCCTTCTTGTAGACAGGTTCAGTGTTCTTTGACCAGTCCAGTTTATTGTCAATTCCTATCTCCAGGTATTTGTAATCCTCCACCATGTCCACACTGACCCCCTGGATGGAAACAGGGGTCAACGGTACCTTAGCTCTCCTCAGGTCTACCACCAGTTCCTTAGTCTTTTTCACATTAAGCTGCAAATAATTCTGCTCTCACCATGTGACGAAGTTTCCTACCGTAGCCCTGTACTCAGCCTCATCTCTCTTGCTGATGCATCCAACTATGGCAGAGTCATCAGAAAACTTCTGAAGATGACAAGACTCTGTGCAGTAGGTGAAGTCCGAGGTGTAAATGGTGAAGAGAAAGGGAGACAAGACAGTCCCCTGTGGAGCCCCAGTGCTGCTGATCACTCTGTCGGACACACACTGGTACAAGCACACATACTGTGGTCTGCCAGTCAGGTAATCAAGATTCCATGACACCTGGAAAGCATCCACCTGCAAGGCTGTCAGCTTCTCCCCCAGCAGATTCCCTCTTCTCTATCCCTTTACCTTTCCCACCCACCTGGCTTCACTTATCACTTTCAAGTTAGCCTCCCTCTCCTTTCCCACCTTTTTATTCTGGTGACTTCCCTCTTCCTTTCCCGTCCTGAGGAAAGGTCTTGGCCCGAAATATCGACTGTTCAATCTTTTCCACAGATGCTGCATGACCTGCTGAGTTTCTCTAACATAGTGTGTACTTTTATATTTGTGTGCTATAGCACTTACTTTTTATTCACAGTTATTTTGTAAATAACATTATTCTTTGCATTTCTGGTCAGATGCTAACTGCATTTCATTGGCTTTGTATCTGTACTCGGCACAATAACAATAAAGTTGAATCTAATCTACTGCTTTCGACTTCCAGCATCTGCAGACTTTCTCCTGTTTGTAAACCTGACTATGTGAAAATTTCAGAAAAGGTGGTCAAGGCATTGGTAAGCAACAGAGAAAGTGGAACACAAATTTCAGATCGAATTACCATATCTTTTCACATTCTACTGCCAAATCACACCATCATAACTTGTTTTGTTTAAAGATCTTAGTTACAGTTTAACTAATCTCTTCCAATCTTCAGGTAAAACCCATTGTCATGGAGATCTTAATGTTCTTTGAAAACTCCTTAACCATCAGATTATGAATTAGTTCTTCCTCATTACACAATACTGAAACCAACTAACTTTGTATCCCTTTTTTCATACTGGTTTAGAAACTCTATCATACTCTACAAATTGTTCTTCCACAAAGTTACTGCCCGTTTGACCAGCCTACATATATTTTAAGAGCCCTTTTCAGCAATGTATTACTCCTGTTACATACACCTCTACTTTCACTGCCTTATATTTAACTCTGCACTGTAGAGACTCTTGCTACGTCCACACTACGCCGGTTTCGAGTAAAAACAACAGGCGTCCACACTAAGCGTTTTTCAAAATATCTCTGTCCACATTAGGCGGATATTTGGGCTAATCTCCTCCTACTGGGCATGCGCAAGGCACACAGAAAACAAGCGAAGAGGAAACGATATACTTAGTGCGTGTTTGTCCGGTTACAGAGTACAAAAACTTTAAAGGAATTGCTCTTGGCTGTCGCGCAGGAGGACTTAAAACTTAAAAAAAACAAATACTGGAGCGTATGGAGGCAACCGACAGGGAGTTCACGGACAGTATGACCCGGACGACGAACATTGAAAAACTGACTAACTCTGTTGCATTAATAAAGCACCTTGTTAAATGTATAAAACGTCTGCATCAGCGTTATCTTGTATTTCCATACAATGTTACATTAGGCTGTTACGCATCTATTGTCAGAGAAGTACTTGCATAAATAGGTAAACCACCTTCATACAAGCAAGGACAGAAAACAGGGCGAAGTGAGTGTACTTATTCACTTCTTCACTTCGTTGTTAAAATAACGATCATCTGTTCCGGCACGTCATGACAGCGTTTTTAAATAGTCAAAAAAGCTCACTTTACAGTTTAACTCTCCCGCCGTTCACACCGACTGCGCGTTATAACAGCTTGCGCAGTACCAAGCAGAAGCAGAAACAAGTATTGTTGTTGTGTTGTCATGACAGCGTTTTCAAATCTCTCCGGTTATCCCGTACACACTACGCCGGATATTAAGCGTTTTCAGATTTATTCACTCTGGAGAGTGTTTTCAAAAATCTCCGTTTTCGGTGGCTGAAAACACCGGCTCAGTGTGGACGGGAGGGCAAAACGAAGAGAAAAAGCTTTGTTTTCAAAATTATCCGGCGTAGTGTGGACGTACCCTTAGTATCCATGAACAACTCCCTATGTTTTAAGGACAAAAGAAAATTGATGCCACTCATAAAAGGTCAACTCTCCCATCCCTGGAATTATGCTACTGAATATCTTTTGGATCACATCTTGCAGCCTCTACCTTTCTGCTCCTTGCTGCTTTTTTAAAAAACTTAACCCAAAGCGACTCTACTTGAAATGCTAAGATGGGCGTCACTGTTATTTTAACAGTATTCCTTATTATCAGATTATCACTCATCAAATGAAAATATTTTTAAAAAACTGAAGCCAGAAATCTAAAGTAAAAGTAGAAAATGCTACAGATACTTAGCAGGTTGGGAGGCATCTATGGAAAGAGAAATAGAGTTCACTTTTCACACACTGATCAGATAGCCTTGTTTACTTAGTTCTGCTGTGGTTGTACTAAATTTATCCGATCACAGACATCTTCCCATCCCAACCCTCCTTCCCTGCAGCTTTCTGAGTCCTCCCCAGCTCCAATGAAAGATTTTTGACTTGAAATGTTGACTCTTTTGCCTTTTCTACATGTGATCTTACCCACTGCGTATCCCCAGCATTTTCTGTTTTAAATTACTTCTTCCCACGCCCACTTTCCCCAATCACTTTTAAATACATCCTGGAATACTTAATTCCCCATGTCAATCATTTTGTAAAGTCTGCTCTGGCTAGTCATTCATTTGCTTGTTACAAATGCTCCATTCATTATGGTTAAAAAATCTTCAATTCCCCTCCCCACTCCATTTTTCCCTGCTCCAGTTGGAGGTCCATCATTTTTATATATTGTGTTCTTACTTGACAAAAGTTGGTTATCTCTCACCGTTTCCCCACTCTGCTCTTTCACTTTTAACTTTTGAAATTCCCAATCATCCCCCAGTGTTAAAATCTCAACTCCAGCCCTAATTATTCAATTTGCTAACGCATTGATCCTAACCCAATCAAACAAAGTTTTACAACAGAACAGCTCCATCTATGCATGGAACAGATGCCAATGCCTCATGAGTTAAAACTTACTTCTCCCTAACCAATCTCTGCCCCCGGCATTCAGCTCTTGGATCCAGTTTGTGACTTTACTTTTTTTTATTTGGACCTTTACAGCTTGTATTCCATCCGGAAAATGTCTTCCTTTGTTCGAGATGTCCTGTTTGTTTCCATGTGAAACATTACACTGTACTGTGAGAAACCTTAGGATTATCTCAAGGCTCACCATAACTGCCTTACCAGTTGTCACACCCTCCAGTTTTGCTTGACTGACTAGTTTTGCAGCAGTTAATCTGAGGGGCATCAATGCTTCTCATTTACCTATACAAAGTGTTTAGGTAAATTTCCTCTCCCTTGATGCATTGCAGTCTCCAAATCTCAGGCTCCAGCTCATCAACTCTCAGCAAACGTTCCATGAGCAGCAAGCTCTTTCACGTAGATGTTGTCACCGTGGATGACAGTGGCTTCCATCAGCTCCCACATACTACTGTAGCAACACATCATCCATCTTCATTTGATTAATTTAATTGTTTTGCTTATTTTGATTGCAGCTCTATAAAGCTCTGGTTAGACCACAATTAAGAGTATTGTGTTCAGTTCTGGCCACTTCATTATGGGAAGGAAGGAAGTGCAAGCTTTAGTGAGGGTACTTAGGAGATTTACCAGGATGCTGCCTGGATTAGGGAGCATGTCTTCTGAGGAAAGGTTGAGTGAGTTAGAGTGTTTCTCTTTGGAGCAGAGGAGCATGAGAGGTGACTTGATAGAGATGAGGCATTGACAGTGTGGACAGCCAGAGCCTTTTTCCTAGGGTGGAATTGGCTAATACAATCAAGCATAATTTTAAGATGATTGAATGAAAATATCAGAGGGATGCCAGAGGTAGTTTCTTTTTTAAACACAGGAAGTGGTGGCTGCGTGAAACGTGTTGCCAGGGTTGGTGGCAGAGGCAGATACATTGAAGACATTTAGCAGACTCTTAAGCACATGGATGAAAGAAAAATGGAGGGCTAAGCAGGAGGGAAGCATTAAATTGATCTTGGGAGCAGGTTAAAAGGTTGACACAACATTATGGGCATTGTTCTATGTTCTTTAGAAATCAAATTACACCTTCACCAAAATGCATATTTCCTTAACCGAGCACTGGATGGATACTGCACAACAGACTGACCTTTCAAATCCCACAGACTTGTTTCCACATATGGCAGGTTCTGAATCAGCTGACTTTGGTCAACCAGTTCTCACTAGTGATGCAGTTGTTTGGGAGATGGTAGCTTACAGACTACCAATGACTACTTCCAGTGAAAATTAGCCAGTTTTTATAAGAAGAGAAACAATAGTTCTAAATTGAACTCCGACCTCTCCGTCTACCTCACCCTGACTGGTGAGCTCTGGTGTAATGGCTAGCGTGTTGGACTTCTACTGATGAGTGATCAAGTAATTCAAAGGTGTGGGTTTGAGTGTCAACAGAGTCAGCATTTAAAAAGTATTCTAAAGGGAGGATGTGACAACCTTGGCTGACAAGGGAATTCAAAGACAGCATAAAAGCAAAGGACAACAAATAAAAGCATATAATATAGCAAAAATTAGTGAGAAGTTAGAGGTTAGTTATTTGTGCGCATGCGCCGGTCGTGAATGCAGCCTGGTACAGCCGTTCCGATCTATTCTTACTTTCTTCTTCTTACTTTTTAATTTACGTTATTTTTTGTATTTTTTTCTCACGGTAACACGTCGAAGCTGCACCCTCTCTAACATGCTGGTAGAGAGTGTTTTATTTGGGTTTTTTTTTAGCGCTGGAAATGGTTACATCCCGACACGCGGGACAGAAGCAAGGTCGCATTGGGTATTCCAGCTAATGCCAGCCATTTTAGCGAGCAGAGCGGCGGACACCCCTGCTGAAATCCGGAGGAAAACACACAGAGGATGCAGAGGGGGATCACAAAGTCGAGGAAAGAGGACTGGGTCGAGACAACAGAGACTTATGGAGAAGAGCAGTTTGGTGGGTAATACCGTTCCGGCTGACCGGAAGTGCACTGAGAGCGGTAAGCGTAAAGGAGTTGGGTGCTTACTGATCTGGTTAACAACAGATGGTGCAATCCGGGTCATATTACGATTCGAGGAACGTGTTTGCAGACTGGATATTGAACTTTTTACCGTTGGAATTTGGCCACATTCCACCATGATACAACACTTGGCAGCACGGGAGGTCGTTCCTGCCTGTGGCCATCGAACGTGCAGCTCCTCCCGTGGAGGGTCAGACACCCTGAGCCAATAGACTGATCCTGGACTTAGTTTCCCTCTGGCATAGTTTGCATTTTGCTGTTTGATTGTTCGTGGTTTTTGTATTGCTATATTTAAGCTCTATTCTTGGTTGGTGCGGCTGTAACGAAACCAAATTTCCCTCGGGATTAATAAAGTATATCTATCTATCTATGTTAGGGAAGCCTTTAAAATTGAACAGAAGGCAACTAAAAAAGAAATAAGGAGAGAAAAGATGAAATATGAAGGTAAGCTAGTCAATAGTATAAAAGAGGATACCAAAAGATTTTTTTTCCAAATATACGAAGAGTAAAAAAATCGAGAGTAGATATTGGACCACTGGAAAATAATGCTGGAGAGGTAAACATGGAAATAAATATTTTGCATCAGTCTTTACGGTGAAAGACACTAGCATTATGCCAGAAATTTGATAGTGCCAGGGGGCAGAAGTGTGTGAAGTTGCCATTTACTTGGGCGAAGATGCTTGGGAAGCTGAAAGGTCTGAAGGCGGACAGGTATTCTGGACCAGAGGGACTACACCTCAGGCTTCTGAAAGAGGTAGCTGAAGGGACTGTGGAGGCATCAGTAATGTTCTTTCAAGAATCACTAGATTCTGGGTTGGTTCCAGAGGACTGGAAATTATATGCCAATTAGTCTGACTTCAGTGGTTGGGAAGATGCTGGAGTCCATTATTAAAGATGACGTTTTGGGGTAGTTGGAGGAACATGATAAAATAGGCCAAAGTCAGCACAGTTTCCTTAAGGGGAAATCTTCCTTGAGATATCTGTTGGAACTCTTTAAGGAAACAACAGGCAGGGTAGACAAGGAGAGTGGACGTTGTTCACTTGGATTTTCAGAAGGCCTTTGACAAGATACTGCACATGAAGCTAAACAAGATTAAAAGCCCATGGTAGTACAGGAAAGATTGGCTAACTGGCAGGCAGGAAGCAAAGAGTGGGAATAAAGGAGACTTTTCTAGTTGGCTGCCGGTGACTAGTATTGTTCCACAGAGGTCTGTGTTGGTACTACTTCAAGTTATACGTCAATGATTTAGATGATGGAATTGAAGGGCTTTGTGGCCAAGTTTGCAGACGATACGAAGATAGATGGAGGGCGGGTAATATTGAGGTAATATTTGAAGACGGACTAAGATTAGGAGAATAGGCAAAGAGGTGGCAGACGTACAGGTGTCCCCCATTTTTCGAACATTCGCTTTACGACACCTCGCTGTTACAAAAGACCTACATTAGTTACCTGTTTTCGCTAACAGAAGGTGTTTTCACTGTTACGAAAAAAGGCAGCTCGCACACCCCGAGTAGCCAAGCTCCTCTCCCGGAACTGCATTCTAGCCGGCATTGCTTAAACACATGAATGTGAACACCTGTGCTTTGTGCCGATTTATTTTGAGCATCCATTAGCAAGATGAGTTCTAAGGTATCGGAAAAGCCTAAAAGAGCTCCTAAGGGTGTAACACTTAGCATAAAACTAGACATAATTAAGCGTTTCGATCGTGGTGAACAAAGTAAGGACAAGCAACACACATCAAAGTTGCTGGTGAACGCAGCAGGCCAGGCAGCATCTCTAGGAAGAGGTACAGTCGACGTTTCAGGCCAAGTCGATTGTACCTCTTCCTAGAGATGCTGCCTGGCCTGCTGCGTTCACCAGCAACTTTGATGTGTGTTGCTTGAATTTCCAGCATCTGCAGAATTCCTCGTGTTTGCGAACTAAGGACAAAGTGAGTTTGGCTTGAGGAAGTTGACGAAGATGATGTTCCAAGAGGTTTTGGCATCCCATGACCAAGAACTGATAAGTGAAGAGCTGATGCAATTGGAAGAGGAAAGGATAATGATCGAAACTGAATGCAGTAGCGAATGGACTGAAAGTGAAGTCGTCCAGGAACTGAACGTGAAGCAAACTGCGTGAGATTTTTGCTGCAATGCTTGCAGAAAACTACGATTTTGATTTTGAAAGGGTACGTAGGTTTAGGGTATATTTGCAGGATGGCTTGAGTGCTTACAAAGAATGGTATGATAGAAAAATGTGCAAGGCTAGCAGTCAAGTATACTGTCATTTTCTTTCAAATCTTTTTATTATTGTATTATTCAAAAATAACACGAGTACATCGAAGTAAACAAGACTTACGATGTCTCAAGGGAAAAAAAAACAATTTTAAGGATTGAAAAATTTTGGTGATAATAAAAAAAACCAAACCCTACTAAGCAGAAAAAGTGGGGGGAAAACCCATTAGGAGTACAACCCGGAGCCATGCATCATAATCTAATCTAATCTAATACAAAAAGCTTCTAAAGATAAACATCAAACCGCCAGCAAGAAAAAAATATATATCAAAAATTTACAATTAGATTGTGGAGGAAATCTATCAATTAACTCAAATGATAATAACGAGCAAATGAACTCCATCTTTTCTCAAAATCAAATAAAGGTTCAAAGGTTCGACATAATGGTGGGAGGAGAGAGAGCAGCGCGCCACGTGTGCTCAACCTTCCGGCGAAAATGATATCGTATCTGTTAAATAGGGGCCGTGGACAATTCTGATTTGATGGAGATAGACGTGAAAGCACAGAGGAACATCTGGAGAAATTTCTGAAATGCCAGTTCACTGCTGTTGTTACTGCGCGGTCGGGAATCTTCTGGAGGGAAGGCCTCAAAATCCCCGGCTTTGTCTGCTGTTGGCGACTGAGATTGAGGTCGAATCGTTCGGACAGAGATGGCGCTCAGTACTCGGTGTCGGAGAGCTGATCGGATGCTTGAAGTTTTCGGATGACTTAGAGTCGGTTTGTGGTCGGGCATAGCAGGGAGAGTTTTTCTTCCTTCTCCCGTCTGCGTGAGATGTGGGACATTTGAGAGACTTTGAACTTTTTACTGTACTCATGGACTTCTTCAAGTTATGGTATTGTTGCACTGTTGTAACTATATGTTATAATTATGTGGTTTTGTTAGCTTTTCCAGTCTTCGCCTGCCCTGTGTTTTGTGATATCACACCGGAGGAAATATTGTATCATTTCTTAATGCATGCATTACTAAATGACAATAAACGGCGGGAGGAGAGAGAGCAGCGCGCCACGCGTGCGCAGCCCTTCAGTGAAAAATGATATCGTATCTGTTAAATAGGGGCCATGGACAATTCTGATTTGATGGAGACGGACATGAAAGCACAGAGGAACATCTGGAAAAATTTCTGAAACGCTCGTTCACTGCTGTCGTTACTGCACAGTCGGGAATCTTTTTGAGGGAAGGCCTCAAAATCCCCGGCCTTGCCTGCTTTTGGCAACCAAGAAGGAGGTCGAATCGTTCGGATAGAGATGGCGCTCACTACTCAGTGTCAGAGAGCTGATCAGAGCTCGAAGTTTTCCGATGACTCAGAGTCGGATTGTGGTCAGGCATGGCAGGGAGAGTTTTTCCTCCCTTGTCTCCATCTGCGTGAAATGTGGGACATTTGAAAGACTTTGAACTTTTACCGTGCTCATGGACTTCTTCAGCAAGTTATGGTATTGTTGCAGTGTTGTAACTATATGTTATAATTATGTGGTTTTGTTAGTTTCTTTTCCAGTCTTGGTCTGTCCTGTGTTTTGTGATATCACACCGGAGGAAATATTGTATCATTTCTTAATGCATGCATTACTAAATGACAATAAAAGAGGACTGCGTGACTTCATAATCTAAAAGAGGACTGCGTGTCTTCATAATCTAATTTTCTCCAAACTAAGACATAGCATCACTTGAGAGAACCATTGTGACAAAGTGGGAGCTGATGTGTCCTTCCACTTCAACAAAATGGCCCTCCGAATTATCAATGTAACAAATGCAATAACATGTTGGTCAGACACCACGGATATTTTGAGGAATTATTCCAAAAAGATACTGCCGTTTTTCAAGCCTTCCACATCAGCCACAGCAGACGATGAACCTCAACCTTTGATATCGAGGCAGGCAGACATAGAGGACGAGCTGCCTGCCCTGATGGAAACAGACGATGATGAGATGACACCCCAGTGTCCCACCACTCCAACTTCCAATGACTCAGCCTAACACACCATCATCAGTGTGCTCACTGTCTTCCCAATTCCGGTAAGTGTATGGGGTGTCAGGGAGGGGTAGCACCTCTGGTGGGGGAACATGTCGCATCCTTTTCAGGGCGGTTAGTCCACCTTTGGTCCCCGCCTGGCACTCAGCTCTCACCTGTGGCTCCCCGTAGCTATTTGCATGCGACAGCGGCCACACCCCGGGCAGCAGCTTCCACAAGCCGGCTAAACCAGGTGAGGGTAGCCGACGGGTCTCAAACCCTCGGTGAGATAGGGAGTTGTCTATCCCAGCATGTGAAGACAGACTCCAGCGGGTTGAGCAGATGAGACCAATGGAAGGTCCAACGGTCAAGAAAGCAGTCTCTGCAAGCGTCGTGGAACGTGTAGAGCAGGACAAGACACAGAAGACGTCCTGGTCATCCACTGCGCCTAGTCCCATCTCCAGCCGTCTAGACTCTGTCTTGCCACTGGATCCAGATGGGAATTGGGAAGAGAGAGTGAGGCTGACGCTGCGCAACTCTCCCTCACTTAAATCTAAATCACGTGCTAGTCTCGACACCATCATAATGTTGAGGTCCTCATCGACGTCAACGATGGACGAACAACAAGTGATACTACTCTGTACATACATTATTTCTACTTTATAAAGGCTGTGTATTTTTATGTGTTATTTGGTATGATTTGGCAGCTTCATAGCTTAAAGGTTACTGGAGAGAGTGCTTCTGCCGAGAGCGCATATTTTTGACAGGACTAGAATATAAAAGCAAGGATGCAATACTGAGGCTTTGGTCAGACTGCACTTGGAGTACTGTAAGCAGTTTTGGGCCTCTTATCTAAGAAAAGATGTGCTGGCATTAGAGAAGGTCCAGAGGAGGTTCATGATAATAGTTCCAGAAATGAAAGGGTTAACATATGAGGAGTGTTTGATGGCTCTGGGCCACTACTTGCTGAAGTTTAGAAGAATGGGGGGGGGGAGGGGAGAATCTCATTGAAACCTATTGAATATTGAAAGACCTAGATATAGTGGATGTGGAGAGGTTTCCTAGTGAGGGAGTCTAGGATTAGGACCAGAGGGAACCACTTCAGAATAGAGGAACATCCCTTTAGAACAGAGATGAGGAGGAATTTCTTTTGCCAGAGGATGGTGAATCTGTGGAATGGGTTGCCACGGTCAACGGTGGAGGCCAAGTCACTGGGTATATTTAAATCTGAGGTTGATAGGTTCTTGATTAGTAAGGGTGTCAAAGGTTATGGGAAAAAGGTAGGAGAATGGGGTTGAGAGGGGAAATAAATCAGCCATGATGGAATGGGAAGCAGACTCAATGGGCTAAATGGCTTAATTCTACTCTCATGTATTATGGTCTTACTTATCTACCTACATTGCACCATCTGTAACTGCAACATTACCTCAGTCTAATTATGTGCAGCATAATCTGCCTGTCCAGCATACAAAACAAAAGCTTCTTTTTGTGTCTCATGTGACACTAATAAACCAATACCAAATGTTTAAAATATCACCAACTTATCCACCCGAGTGCACATTCCATAAACGCAACAAGCTGTGGCAAAGTCTACCATGAAAACAAGGACAAAGCAAACATCGATTTATACACAAGAAAATCAGCAGATGCTGGAAATCCAAAGCAACACACACAAAATGCTGGGGGGAGCTCCGGTCAGGCAGAATCTATGGAAAGCTGACGTTTTGGGCTGAGTCCTTTCCTCAGGAGTACAGGCCCAGAGCTGTCAAATGCCCTCATATGTTAACCCTTTCATTTTTGGAATCATTTCTCTGAACCTCCACTGGTCTTTTCCAATGCCAGCACATTGTTTCTTAGTTAAGGGGCTCAAAACTATTCAATTTATATTCATGCCCCCCCCTCCCCTCAACCACCCAGACTTTTGGAAAATAGAATAACTTTGTCATTTTCATGCCTGGCTACAAATCTTCAAACACTGTGTATTACAAACAAGAGAATATCTGCAGATGCTGGAAATCCGAGCAACACACACAAAATGCTGGAGGAACTCTGCCAGCTCGGCAGCATCTATAGAAAAGAGTAGAGTGGTACTCTTTGCCATAGGCGCTGCCTGGCCTGCTGAGTTCCTCCAGCATTTTGTGTATTGTGTATTACAGGCAGTTTTCCATTATGAAAGTAAATTAACTTCTGTTGAAAATATCACAGATGGCTTGATCACTGAAGTACTTGCCAAACAGCTAAAGGATATGAATCAGTGTTAACTGCGAGATACAACACACACCAACAATGTGAGAGCTACAACAGACATTACTTGATCTCAAGGCAAGATTGTGTTGAGTGAGAACGAGCTGACGGAATAGTTTTACAGTTCAGGCAATGGGTCTCCAACCTGAAATTGTTAACTCGTTTTCTCTTTTCACAGATGCTGTCCGACCTGAGTGATGTTATTTCTGTCTAACATTTGCATTATTTTACATTTCTAAATCCACACCTCTTCTCCCAATCGTGCCCTTTAATCTCTCTCTCCCTCCACAATTCTTCCTCCAACGCCCTCCCAACCACTCGCCCTCTTCTCCTTTATCCTCGCTCACACTCATCCCAAATCCGTCCACCCTCTCCAACTTTTACCTCTCTCCCCCTCCACCTTCTATCCCGCATACCCTCTCCCTTCCACCTTCTCGGCCTCCTCTTCCCAGGAAGGCCAGAGCCGCGGCCACGCAGGCACATCAAGCCCCGAGGCGGTTGGGTCTGGAGGAGACCTATCTCCAGGCCGCTTTGCCCGGGATCGGACCCGCCACCTCCCGCAACTCCCTCCACTCTCACTCACCGGCTGCCGGCGCCTGGCCTGGGGAGGCCGCTGTCAATCATCCGTCCACCGTGCCAGTCTCCCCATCCGAGAGCCCAGACCCCGCCTACTGAGCCGCGGTAGCCAATCAGCAGCCGGCAGTGAGCTGTGGTTGCCCAGTTCAGCTCTCCCAGCTGGACGTCGCGTTCAGATCGAGTGTTCTGCAGAGGGAAGGGGTAGGGTGATTCATGAGAGCATATCTCCCGCCGCACTTTCTGTTCCTTTATTCAATACCCAGGGATTCAATTGCAGAACGCTGTGTTCTCAGCGCTGCACGATTCAACATTGATACTTCCTGGACGTGAAATGTAATATCAACCATTCCTCTGCCATTTCTCTCTGTGCAATTCAACTAGATGCTTTGGATGTGAAGCTCCGCTACATTCATAATAGGATTGATCTACCCCGTCAGGAAACACATATTACCACCATTCCAAGGGCAATGCTGCTTCTGGGTTATTCCTGGTGCACTCAGTCCACGTTGCCTTGGTCAATTGTCACTGGACAGTGCTTACCTGGGACACTTGTCAATATGTCTCAAATTTACCTTCAATGCTCTGGCAGCACCTACCAACTGCATCAGTTCCATCATCCCAGAACTCCACTTTGAGCTCCTAATCGTTCAAGACCATTCAACTCCCAACACTCCAATTTCTCAAAGCTTTTGACAAAAGGCCGCTTTGTCCAACCTTACATCACACTGCAGTGTTTATAGTAAACATGGTTCACACACACATATATGCACACACACTGGGCGAGTGTAGCTGCTTCACAGCGCCAGAGACACAGGTTCAATCCTGACCTTGGCTTCTGTCTGTGTGGGATTTGCACACTTTACCCATGATTACCTGGGTTCCCCAGGGTGCTCTAATTTCTGTCCATATTCCAATGACTTACAGATTGGAGGGTTAATTGGCCAGACCAGTAGTGTGTACAGATGATGGAGATGTAGGTAGAATAGAAAATGGGATTAATGCAGGATTTGCATAAATGGGTGGTAATCTGCTTGGGCCAAGTGGGCTGAAGGGTTTGTTTTCTTGCTGTAACTCTCTGACCGTAATTCAATGACTTTGATTCTATGACAATGTTAGCACTGGTCCTAAAAGTTGTACTCCACACATCACAGTGTCAGTCCCAACCACCACTATTTCTCCCATTACTAGTCCAAGGATGATTCTCTGGTTCCTTCAATCCCTTCCTCCCATCTACTCCTGACCATGGGTCAGGTCCAAAGTCTCTCTGGGCACTGGCTGTTCTGATTCTCCGAAGCCCTGATCTCCCTTGAGCCTGGCCTCAGGACTGACACTGGATTATACAGAGAAAATATGCAACACCCTCTTCAAGAGGTTGTGAATGAGCTATCAGAAATGTCATGGCTTTCTTGTGGGGAGTGAGCATTTGGTGATAAATATAGAGCGATAACCCACAGCTGAATCTTGACTTGAACAACTGGTATATAATATTCTATATTGGTGATTTTATGATTTGCTGGCCAGTATAGATGTGCTTCACATCCTTCTGGAGTTCCTCTTCCCTCCCCTTAATTCTCCTCCAATTCCAGCCTCTTGGTTATCTCCAAATGTCATTGCACCACCTATATCTGTCCTTCAGTGTTCCTGGCACTTGAAATCCCTCGGTAAATCTTTTCCTCTCTTGCTCCTACTATAAGCCATGGTGACCATTGGGGCATTTTAGATATTGTGACAAACGTCCTTCCATTCTGTCCTGTGCTTTGTGTGGTCAGTGAATGTACTGGAGATAATATCGGTTATACATGTTATTGATGCAGTTACAAAGAAGGCATGTCAATGGCTATATTTCATCAGGAGTTTGAAGAGAATTGGTATGTCACCAAAGACTTTAGCAAATTTCTACAGCTGTACCATGGAGACCATTCTAACGGGTTGCATTGCCATCTGGTATGGAGGGGCCACTGCACAGGATTGGAATAAAAGCTGCAGAGGGTTACAAACTCAGTCAGCTCCATCATGGGCACTAGCCTCCCCAGCATTGAGGATATCTTCATGTGGTGATGGATCAGAAAGGGAGCATCCATAATTAAGGACCCCCACTATCCAGTAATGAGTGCTCATTACTGTTATCAGAGAGGAGGTACAGGAGCCTGAAGCCAACATTTTAGGAACATTTCACCCGTATGGGTCCTAGCTATGCCTGCCTTTTTGTTCGCTTTGTGGAACAATCTATGTTCCCTGCACCCGTACGGGTCCTAGCTATGCCTGCCTTTTTGTTGGCTTTGTGGAACAATCTATGTTCCGTGTCTATTCTGGTATCTGTCCCCCACTTTTCCTTTGCTACATCGACGACCGCATTGGCGCTGCTTCCTGCACGCATGCAGAGCTCGTTGACTTTATTAACTTTGCCTCCAGCTTTCACCCTGCCCCCAAGTTTACCTGGTCCATTTCCGACACCTCCCTCCCCTTTCTAGATCTTTCTGTCTCTGTCTCTGGAGACAGCTTATCCACTGATGTCTACTATAAGCCTACTGACTCTCACAGCTATCTGGACTATTCCTCTTCTCACCCTGTCTCTTGCAAAAACGCCATCCCCTTCTCGCAATTCCTCCGTCTCCGCCGCATCTGCTCTCAGGATGAGGCTTTTCATTCTAGGACGAGGGAGATGTCTTCCTTTTTTAAAGAAAGGGGCTTCCCTTCCTCCACTATCAACTCTGAAACGCATCTCCCCCATTTCACGTACGTCTGCTCTCACTCCATCCTCCCGCCACCCCACTAGGAATAGGGTTCCCCTGGTCCTCACCTACCACCCCACCAGCCTCCGGGTCCAACATATTATTCTCTGTAACTTCCGCCACCTCCAACAGGATCCCACCACTAAGCACATCTTTCCCTCCCCCCATCTCTCTGCATTCCGCAGGGATCCCTTGTCCATTCGTCCCCTCCATCCCTCCCTACGTGACTCCCTTGTCCATTCGTCCCCCCCATCTCTCCCCACTGATCTCCCTCCTGGCACTTATCCGTGAAGCGGAACAAGTGCTACACATGCCCTTACATTTCCTCCCTTACCACCATTCAGGGCCCCAAACAGTCCTTCCAGGTGAGGCAACACTTCACCTGTGAGTCGGCTTGGGTGATATACTGCGTCCGGTGCTCCTGATGTGGCCTTATATATATTGGCGAGACCCGACGCAGACTGGGAGACCGCTTTGCTGAACACCTACGCTCTGTCCGCCAGAGAAAGCAGGATCTCCCAGTGGCTACATATTTTAATTCCACATCCCATTCCCATTCTGACATGTCTATCCACAGCCTCCTCTACTGTAAAGATGAAGCCACACTCAAGTTGGAGGAACAACACCTTATATTCCGTCTAGGTAGCCTCCAACCTGATGGCATGAACACCGACTTCTCTAACTTCCGCTAATGCCTCACCTCCCCCTCGTACCCCATCTGTTACTTATTTTTATACACACATTCTTTCTCTCACTCTCCTTTTTCTCCCTCTGTCCCTCTGAATATATCCCTTGCCCATCCTCTGGGTCCCCCCCTGTCTTTCTTCCCGGACCTCCTGTCCCATGATCCTCTCGTATCCCTTTTGCCTATCACCTGTCCAGCTCTTGGCTCTATCCCTCCCCCTCCTGTCTTCTCCTATCATTTTGGATCTCCCCCTCCCCCTCCAACTTTCAAATCCCTTACTCACTCTTCCTTCAGTTAGTCCTGACGAAGGGTCTCGGCCTGAAACGTCGACTGCACCTCTTCCTAGAGATGCTGCCTGGCCTGCTGCGTTCACCAGCAACTTTGATGTGTGTTATTTTAGGAACAGCATCTTCCCCTCTGCCATTAAGTTTCTGAAGAGGCAATGAACCAACTCATGAATGCTATCTCATTATTTTTGCTCTCTTTTTGCATTTATTTAATTTATTTATATATATTTCTTACTGTAATTTACAGTTTTTAATGTATTGCACTGTACTGCTGCTGCAAAACAACGAATTTCATGACATACATATGTCAGTGATATTAAACCTGATTCTGAATCAATTATTATTTCTTTAAGGCTGTCTCCCCACTGACTATTATGTCATTCATGAACTTCTCTCTGGGTTTCAACATCAGTGTTCCTTTTCACACCTAGTGGTGCATCGGGGGGCAACCTTGCCATTTCTTTAGTATTTATCTATTTTTGATGAGGCTGAGATACTAGCTCAAGGCTCACCCCAGCACGGATGGAAAGCGCGAAAGGAGCCAGCCGGATTTGAACCCTGGACCATTTGCCTCGAAGTCCAGTGTGGATGCCCTGCACCACCAGCCAGCTAGAGTTTCATCATTATTTATAGTTTATTCCAAAGAATGTTTATTCAAGTATTCTTCACGGACTAACGGAACGTTACCTTCCTTATAGTTTTATGCATATACACACTGTCATCAAACTTATTTTAGGCACTCAGAATCCACAGAGAACACATGATTTCCTGTCAGCTGCAGTTCTATCCAGTCATTGATCTTGGTCATTTCCTTTCCTTTACTTCTTGTCTATCCTCTCTTCTTTTTGCCTTTGGGAGATGTTTTTCAACGTTCTATGAATGTGTCCATGTTAGTAAATCTTTTTATTATTGTATACCCTCTAACAACATTTGAGTCACCCACTGCTTGTTAGAACTGTGGCACTCAGTTTATGAGCAATCTCCAAAAACACAACTTAAATTCCTCCACTTTAAACTTTTTTGCATTCATGTCTTACACAGCATATAGAAATTACTCCAGAGTGCTTTGGGGCAAACTTTACTTTTAGTATGATGATATCACTTTTTCAAATTGTGAACAAATTTGTTGTTTTGCTGGGAGCAATGAGTATTCTGGTTTTTACATAGAAACCAGCCCTCTACAACCCTCTACACAATCCACAACACCTCCAACCTTTGTGTCATCAGCAAACTTACTAACCCATCCCTCCACTTCCTCATCCAGGTCATTTATAAAACTCACAAACAGTAAGGGTCCCAGAACAGATCCCTGAGGCACACAACCGGTCACCGACTTCCATGCAGAATATAACCCGTCTACAACTACTCTTTGCCTTCTGTGGGCAAGCTGTTCTGGATCCACAAGGCAATGTCCCTTTGGATCCCATGCCTCCTTACTTTCTCAATAAGCCTTGCATGGGATACCTTATCGCATGCCTTACTGAAATCCATATACATCTACTGCTCTTCCTTCATCAGTGTGTTTAGTCACATCCTCAAAAAATTCAATCAAGCTAGTAAGACATGAACTGCCCTTGACAAAGCCATGCTGGCTATTCCTAATCATATTATACCTCTCCAAATATTCATAAATCCTACCTCTCAGGATCTTCTCCAACAACTTACCAACCACTGAAGTAAGACTCACTGGTCTATAATTTCCTGGGCTATCTCTACTCCCTTTCTTGAATAAGGGAACAACATCCGCAACCCTCCAATCCTCCAGAACCTCCCCCATCCCCATTGATACTTTATACTTTATTGTTGCCAAACAATTGGTACTAGAACGTACAATCATCACAGCAATATTTGATTCTGCACTTCACTCTCCCTGGATTACAAATATTAAATATTAAAGTTATTAAAAATAGTTAAAATTAGTAAATATTAAAAATTTAAATTATAAATCATAAATAGAAAATAGAAAAATGGGAAGTATGGTAGTGCAAAAAAATCGTGAGGCAGGTCTGGATATTTGGAGGGTATGGCCCAGATCTGGTCATCAAAGATCATCACCAGAGGCTCAGCAATCTCCTTCCTCGCCTCAGTAGCCTGAGTTACATCTCATCCGGTCCTGGCGACTTATCCAACTTGATACTTTCCAAAAGCTCCAGCACATCCTCTTTCTTAATATCTACATGCTCAAGCTTTTCAGTCCACTGCAATTCATCACTACAATCACCAAGATCCTTTTCCATTGTGAATACTGAAGTAAAGTAATCATTAAGTACCTCTGCTATTTCCTCTGGTTCCATACACACTTTCCCACTGTCGCACTTGATAGATCCTATTCTTTCACATCTTATCCTCTTGCTCTTCACATACTTGTGATTCCTTTTCAGATGTTATCTCCTTTGTGGCAATATTTCCTAGATGTTTCAATATGGACCGATTGGTGAGCTTGGAGACTGTTTTCATTTTGCTTATCTGATTCAGTAAATTTCCACATGCTCTCACTAAACTTGGCGAGGAGCAGATTATTAATGTTCCACTCTGATTAATGCAATTCCTGCTTTTTGCAATGATTTGTTTGAGAAAGAGGTTGAAAGGGCCCTATGAGAGTGGGCAGTGTGGTGTACTTGTCCTGAAACAAGTATTATTCAATTTTGAAAACCATTTGCTGTTGATTTGCACTTCAGTAACATTGTTGAGAGGTTCTTTTATTTGTACTATCAAGGGTATGTAGATCCCTGCTGCAACTGATGATCCTGTGATCTCTGTCTTAGAGGCCGATGTTAGGCTGTCCTTAAAGAGTGTGAACCCTCACAAGGCGGAAGGTCCTAATGGAGTACCTGGTAACGCTCTGAAAACTTGTGCCATCCGACTGGCGGGAGTATTGAAGGTCATTTTCAACCTCTCACTGCTACGGGCAGAAGTTCCCACTTGCTTCAAAAAGCCAACAATTATATCAGTGCCTAAGAAGATTAATATGAGATGCCTTAATGACTATTCGCCCAGTAGCACTCACATCTATAGTGATGAAATGCTTTGAGAAGTTGATCAACAGCAGATGCAATCTCAGTGGCTCTTCACGTGGCTTTAGACCACCTGGATAACACAAACACTTATGTCAGGATGCTGTTCATTGAGTATTCCCACAATCCTGATTGAGAAGTTGCAGAGCATGGCCCTCTGTACCTCCCTCTGCAGTTGGATCCTTGACTTCCTAACCAGAAGACCACAATCTGTGCGGGTTGGTGATAATATCTCCACCTCGCTGACGATCAACGCTGGTGCACCTCGGGGTGTGTTCTTAGCCCACTGCTCTACTCTCTCTATACCTATGACTGTGTGGCTAGGCCCTTTCAACCTCTTTCTCAAATACCATCTATAAATTTGCTGATGATATAACCATTGTTGGTAGAATCTCAGATGGAATCAAGAGGGCATACAGGAGTGAGATATACCAACTAGTGGAGAGGTGTCACAGCAACAACCTGTCACTCAATGTCAATAAGATGAAAGAGCTGATTGTGGACTTCAGGAAGGGTAAGATGAAGGAACACAGACCAATCCTCATAGAGGGATCAGAAGTGGAGAGAGTGAGCAGCTTCAAGTTCCTGGGTGTCAAGATCTCTGATCTGGTCCCAACATATCGACACAGTTATGAAGAAGGCAAGACAGTAACTATTCTGCATTAGGAGTTTGAAGAGATTTGGTATGTCAACAAAAACACTCAGAAACTTCTATAGATGTACTGTGGAGAGTATTCTGACATTACTGTTTGGAATAGAGGGGCTACTGCACAAGACCGGTTGAAGCTGCAGAGGGTGGTGAATTTAGTTGACTCCATCTTGAGTACTAGCCTACAAAGTATCCAGGACATCTTCAAGGAGCGGTGTCTCAGAAAGGCAGCGTCCATTATTAAGGACCCCCAACACCCAGGCCATGTCTTTTTCTCATTGTTACCATCAGGTAGGAGGTACAGAAGCCTGAAGGCACTCACTCAGCGATTCAGGAACAGCTTCTTCCCCTCTGCCATCCGATTCTTAAATGGACATTGAACCCGTGAACACTACCTCACTTTTTGATATATATTATTTCTGTTTTTGCATGAATTTTAATCTCCAATATACTTACACTGTAATTGATTGATTGGTTTTTCTTCTATATTATATATTGCATTGAACTGCTGCTGCCGAGTTAACAAATTTCATGACACATGCCGGTGATAATAAACCCAATTCTGATTCTGATGTATTGCACATTCATCATGAAGCAGCTGTTTTGCTTCTTGGCCATCAGAAGTCTCCTTGCAGAAAGAGTACATACAATATTGTTATAAGGATCTGCCCCTTAGTAAAAATGATCAGAGAGGCACAGAAAGAACCTATGTTTATCAACAAGTAACCTTTATTGTTTCAACTAAAATGCACATGGGTTCACAGACTAACTACCTGTGTGCACACCCACTATGATTCCCTGATCCTCCGTGAGCAGTCAATGAAGAAAGAAGACAGAGGAGACTACGCTGGCCAGGCATTCCTCGTTTTCTCACTCTAATCTCCACGTGACCGTGGGATCCTTCACTTCCTCGATGGTTGGTCTCTGGAGAGTTGTTGCTGTTTCATATTTGAAGCTCTTGGCTTTTATAGTGTTCCTCACCAGTAGGATCGCCATCCTATTGGCTCAAGGTCACCTGATCTACCTGGGTAACCATTTTACTGCCTCTGGTCCAGGACTAAAACCAGCATTATTCTATGGTTTCTGCTTCTCCAGCCTCATGCCTTTATTCTTTTCAACTTGGAATGGTTCAAACCAGTGAAACTAGGTGACCCAGACACTGAGTCCAATGAGACCACAGACTGCTTCTCCAGCAAGCTTGATACTTTACATAATAAATAGCTATTTGTCTGAGAATGATCTCAGGTTTAGTAGGTCATTAGCTGAAGCTCCATGTGTCCACATTCAATCACTCTGATTAGATTATCCCAGAGCAAGAATCAGTTCAGAGTTCATAAAATGGGATGGGGGCGGTGGAACTGCAAGGACAAAATCTCACAAAATGGCCGTCTCCATCTCCTTCAAGCACATGGCAAGAATAAAGACAATTGGTTTCTCTACTTCCACTGTTCTTGATTCATCCGAGTCCACTGATTTGTAGATTTTAGTTCTGTCTGGCCAACAACACGCTCTTCAATTGAAAATTGATTCTCTCAATATTGGGGTCATGCTTTAGATCATAAGATATAGGAGCAGATTCTTTAGAAGAATTTTTGCCAATGTTCAATGCAGCGTTGTTAATCTCTGCTTCCAGAGACCAGAAATCAATCTGTTTGTTTTATTTAGTGGAAAACTGGCATATGTTGATAGTTTAATCTTTATATTCAGCTTTGCTGCCAATAATGTGTCCTCCTGACGCATTCAACATTTAAAGCAAAATTTATTTTCTGTAAATTCTCAAAAAATCCACTTTTTTTTACTAATAGCATGGATTTTTCATAATAGCCACCTTGTTAAGGGTAGCTTTCCTTTATGGGACTTGACTCTGTTCTTTACCCACATACTCTCTCTCTGAAGAATGAAGCAATCCTCTGTTATCCAGTGAATTCCTTGCCTTGATGGTGCAGTAGTTTACACATTTGTGGGGATTTCTCTATTTTAGTTAGATTAATGACTAATTCCATCTTTTGGGTTAGCCAAGGTTCTTTCTTCCATACCTTTAAGAGTTTCAGTTTAAAATGGCGCTACTGAGGACGAGTGACAACTTACTGGTGGTTCTCAAAGCAAGAAACACAATCAAATATTTTGTTAATAACACTTTTTCTGTAAAATAAATCTTGGTAACTGCTTACTGCAAACAATGAAGAGGCAAATGAAGGTGAGACTGACTCAAGGATCGAGGCATGTGGGTGCGAGTGAGGTCAGGCATGTTTGAGAAGTGCTCAGAGCAAGGTCGAGGCATGTTCAAGATGGAGTTGGGGTGTGCGAAGTGGATGAAAGTCAGAGAGGAGGAGTTTTGGAGCACATCCACCTAAATGGAGAATGAGGCTGGATCAATCTAAATGCCTGATTTCAAAGCTCAGGCATGGGCTAGAATGCAGTGGCAAGGTCCTGACCCAGAGAATATCGATGTGACAGGGCCCAGGTCTTAGAGAGAAGAATGACCTGATGTTTGGACAATTTAAACATCGGGCCAGATGGATTGAAAGGGTAGAGTGTTGGGACCAGAGGCGAGGCTCAGGCTGATTCTACTTGTTGCTGCACCGTGTTCACGATCTTCTGCAGCTTCTTCCAGTCTTGAACAGGACAACTTCCATACCAGGTTGTGATGCACCCTAGAAGAATGCATTCTATGGTGCATCTATAAAAACTAGTGAGGGTTTTAGGGGACAGGCCAAATTTCTTTAGTTTTCTCAGGAAGTAAAGGTGCTGGTGGGCCTTCTTGGCAGTGGACTCTGCTTGGTTAGACCAAGTCAGGTCATTTGTGATATTGACCCCGAGGAACTTAAAGCTTTTGACCTGTTCCACTTGTGCACCACCGATGTAAATTGGGTCGTGCGGTCCGCTACTCCTTCTGAAGTCAACAACCAATTCCTTCGTCTTACTGACATTGAGGGATAGGTTATTGTCTTCCCATCATGCTGCCAGGTTCTTAATTTCCTCTCTGTACTCAAACTCATCATTACCCGAGATACGGCCTACAATTGTGGTGTCATCAGCAAACTTATATATTGAGTTCAATGGAAACTTGGCTACACAATCATGGGTGTACAGTGAGTACAGCAGGGGGCTGAGTACACAGCCTTGTGGGGCACCGGTGCTCAGAGTGATTGTGATCTTGTGTGTGCTTACTGTGCGTGACTATATTTAGGTAATGTGTCTTTGCACCATGACCCCGCCATAACACTCTCTTGTTTGGCTGTATTCATGAGTATTCATAGAAATATGGCTAAATAACAATTAAACTTGAATTGAATTGTGTGCACGATTTGTGTTTCTTCCCTCTCTGCACATTGGGCATTTGTAGGGTTTTTAAAAAATGGGGTTCTTCTGGTTTTTTGTTTTGTGGTTGCCTGTAAGGAGATGAATCTCAAGGTTGTATAACATTTATATTTATAGGCATCCGTTAGTCTCATGAGACCATGGATTTACGCCTTGGGGTTTCCAGGGCGCAGGCCTGGGCAAGGTTGTATGGAAGACCAGCAGTTGCCCATGCTGCAAGTCTCCCCTCTCCACGCCACCGATGTTGTCCAAGGGAAGGGCATTAGGACCCATACAGCTTGGCACCGGTGTCGTCACAGAGCAATGTGTGGTAAAGTACCCTGTTCAAGGACACACACACTGCCTCAGCCAAGGCTCGAACTAGCGACCTTTGAATCACTAGACAAACACCTTAACCACTTGGCCACGCGCCAACACTGTATAACATATACTCATGTTAATAATGTACTTTGATCTTAGATGGATTACCTTTCTCTATCGCTTCCCCATTCAGGCTTCTAATGTATCACATACCTTTAACACAGGGACAGCAGATGCTGGAATCTGGAGCAACCTATAAAAAACTGGAGGAACTCGATGGGTCAGGCAGCATCAGTGGAGGATAATGGACAGTTGATATTTTGGGTCAAGACCCTACATCTGGACTTCTGACGTATCTGCTTTAATGTTTCCATGTTATCCTTTCTCTAATTATTTAAGTATTTCAGGCCCCCTTTCGGTATTGTCATCTGAACTTCTGACATTTCTGGCTCCTCACCTTTAGAGTTGCCACATTATCCTTTCTCCAGTTACTTAAGTATTTCAGACCCCTATTGGATATTGTTGTTGAAGAGCCCCCTTGTGCATTTTGCCCAACTTTGTGTGCAATGATAAAACTTGAGAAAGTAGCCAGAACATTGGGTTCTTTGCTGATCAAGATTTTAGTCATCTGCCTAATACAGTATACATAATAATACAGCATGTGTTGTGATTGTTATTGTTTGATTATGCTTTGGTGAAACATCTTGGGATGTTTTATTATACACAATGTGCTGAGGGTAGGATGCACAAATAACAACTTCCACATTTGTGTTGCTGCACTCTGAATATTTTGTTCATAAAATGAGTTAAGCATAAACACCACACACAAAATCCTGGGGGAACTCAGCAGGTCAGGCAGCATCTATGGAAAGAAATAAACAATCAATGTTTTTGGCTGAGGTCCTTCATCAAGAACAAACTGCCACCTCATTTGGTTGATCCTCCTCCTTTTTGCCAGAATTCCCATGACTGCCTGTTCTTTTGCCACAACTGTTTAAAGTACTTTTTATAATGCTGTTTACCTTGTAAATGGTATTTACATATTTATGCACATTTTATTCCATATCCATACTTTTTTTTAAATTTTAGCGATACAGCGTGTAGACCCTTCTAACCTTTCAAGCCACACCATCCCTGTAACCCCTGACAAATCCAATTAACCCTAAGCTGATCACGGGACAATTTACAACGACCATTTAAACTAACTAGCATTTGTTTGGATTGTGTGAAGAAATCGGAGCACATGGGGAAAAATCCATGTATTCCATGGAGAAGATGTACAGGTTCCTTACAGATGGCCCTGGAATTGAACTCTGAGCTCCAGATTGCTCAGAACTGTGTCGCGCTAACTGCTACACCTCTTCTAACTTTATTTTTATATAATTGTTAATTCTGTACAATTGTTAAGTGTTGTCATTTTGGTTATGTGCAGCACCAACACACCATAGCAATTTCCTAAAACATCAATGTATATGGCGAGTAAAATGGATCCTTGATCCTTAGCCCATCTCTATACCAGCTGATGCCTGGTTGTCACCTCCTTTTGTCTCAGAGATCTCTGTGACTCTCTAAGGCTGCTCTTCAGTCGACTTCTGATTTTGCTGCTGCATTATGAGTGGCCATGCATTCTCTTTTGTCATCAGAATCGAGTGTATTATCACTGACATATACCATAAAACCTGCTGTTTTGCTGCAGAAGTGCAAATGCATAAAGATTATAAATAATAAGATTACATTAAAAAAATTTAAATATTGCTAAAATAGTAACCTCAAAGATACATGCTTAGCCTTCTGCTCTGATTTCTCTACACTCATGACTATGTGGCTAGACACAGCTCAACTGTCATCTATTAATTTGCTGAGGATACAACTGCTCTTGGCAGGATTCCAGATGGTGATGAGGAGGCATACAGGAATGAGATAGATCAGCTGGTTGAGTGGTGTTGCAACTACAAACTTGCTCTCATTGTAAGACCAAAGAATAGATTGTTGATTTCAGGAAGAGGAAGTCCAGGGAATACACAGCAGTCCTCATCAGGGGGTTATCAGTGGAAAGGATGAGCAATTTCAAGTTTCTGGGTGTCAACATCTCTGGGCCCAAAATATTGATGCAATCACAAAGGCAGCACGACTGTAGCTATATCTCATTAGCAGTTTGAGAAGAATTGGTATGTCACCAAAGAGACCTGTGAATTTGTACAGATGTACCATGGAGAGCATTCTAACTGTTGCATCACCATCTTGTATGGAGGGGCCACTCTGCAGGATTGGAAAAAGCTGCAGAAAGTTGTAAACTCAGGCAGTGCTGCCGCTGCAAAACAACAAACTTCACAATGTATGCTGGTGATATTAAACCTGATTCTGAAATGGTCGTATAGTGGTCATATACAGTACAGAAACCTGATGACAGAGGGGAAGAAACTGTTTGTAAAACATTGAATGTGCATCTTCAGGCTCCTGTATCTCCATCCTGATGGTAGTAATGAGGAAAGAGCATGTCCTGGGTGGTAAGGGTCTTGCATGAAGGTCTGCGTCTTCTTGAGGCATTGCATTTTGACGATGGCGGGGAGAATTAAGCTCGTGATGGAGTTGGATAAATCTACAACCTTCTGCAGCTTTCTTTGTTCCTCCACATTGGTGCTTCCTTACCAGATGCTGATGCAGCCAGACCGAATGCTGTCCATGGTTCACCTGTAGAAATTTGCTGGAGTCTTCCATGACATTCCAAATCTCCTCAAACTCCTGATGAAATATTGCCACTGGTGTGACTTCTTCATCAGCTTTTCTGCTCCATAGTCCTACCAGGTAGTGGTACAAGGGATACAGCTGAGGAAGTAGGGAAATTATGGGTGGCCATCATTCTGTGATGGTCTATTATAAGATCATAAGATATAGGAGCAGAATTAGGCCATTTGACCCATCAAGTCTGCTCCGCTATTTCATCATGGATGATGTATTTTTCCTCCCAGCCTCAATCTCCTGTTTATAATCCAGCAGCAACACAGGCAGGACCCAGCTTTCACACATTGGACAACATCCTGTGCTGTTTTGAATTCCCTGTCAATGACTAAAGAACTCTTGAGGTTTCAGCCACATTTACACAAAGGCAGCCAAATTCACATTGATCATAGAATTATAGAAACGTATCACCAGTCAGCCCATCATGTCTAAACTGTCAAGAAAAAGAGCTATTTAGGTTAGTCACTTGTTCCAGCACTTGGTCTGTAGTTTCCACGTCTCTAAGAGGTCACACAACGCTCTTTAAACGTGGTGAGGATTTCAGTCTCCACCACTTTTCCAGGTGGCAATGTCGAACCCTCACTGCAGTTTGGTGACCTTATTTTCTCATTTTCCCTCTAATCTGTCAGCCTACATCTCCTAGTTGTAGTCTCCCTTATCAAAGGAGCAAGAATGTTGTCCTCTGTACCTAATCCTCCCTTATTGTTCAATTTTCACCACTGTCTGTAAGAAGTTTGTGCGTTCTCCCCATTTCCTCCAGGTGCTCTGGTTTCCTTCCACATTCCAAAAGACTTGTGGGTTAGTAGTCAATTGGTCACATGGATGTAATTGGTGTTACATACCCCGTAACTGGGTTGCCAAACCAGCAGAAATGGAATGCTCGTTGGAGTCTGGATTACTAGGAACTAATAAAGTTTTATTAAAGACATAAGTAATACAGTACTCTAATCGTAAGGATATCAATGTAACAGGTTAGCAATGATAATACACACATATACACAGAAATAGGGTAATAGGAATCAACCAAGCTCTAACGCAGTCTAGGGGTAAAATGATCAGTCTTAAGTGAAGCAGAGTTCAGTTCAGTTTAGTGCAGTTCGCAGTAATTGCTGTTGTTGTACCGTTGGGGGGAAAGAGAGAGAGAGAGATGCAATTTGGTTCAGGCAGACCTTTGATGTCTTCGCAGTTGGTTTCGGGCAGACCTTTTTATGTCTTCTCGTCCCCGCTGTGGTCACCAACTGTGACCCCTCCATTCTGGATACGATCGTTCTTCCGCGGTGAAGCCAGCACCCAGGCAAGGGCGGGCACACACCCCAGGTTCCCACCGATCGTACCTTTACACCCTGTGAGCCTCTGGTCGGTTCCCGTGAACCGGACCTCCAAACTCCCACCACTTGTGGGGGTACATTGCTCTTTCCAGGGTCTCGTGGTCTCATGGTGTGTTGCGTGCCTTAGCAAACCTGCTCTTTTTATCCCCCTGCTGGGGTATCTCCTGTCCATCAAAATTCAAACAGTTCAGGTTCAAAGCAACCGGTCTGTCAATATTCTGAATTGTGTTTCTTTTCCGTTAATCCCTGTCTTCTCTCTTATTAACATTTTGAATGTTTCTCCATTGTCTCTCATTAGCATCAATCGTCCGATAGCTTTGCTTGGCGTCACATTGGGTAGTGCAGCTTGTTATGACTGTCCTGTGCCTCTAAGTAAAATAAGTGCCCTCCTGGTCTCCTTCCTTTTAAAGAAAACAATCCAACCCGACCATTCTTTCTTTATAGCTAATAGTTTCCAATTTGGTTGCCTAGAACAGGTTACAATATGGACCCTTCAGCCCATGAAGTCAGGCCAACCAATATAATCCTATTCCATGCCTAATCTAACCCTTCCCTCCTGCAAAGCCCATAACCCTCACTTTTTCTTGTATCCATGTGCCTATCCAACATCCTCTCTAAGTTTAGAACTTCCTTCCTGAAATTTCATGATCCAAACTGTGCTCAGTAATGTAACTGCAACTTACCCCGTATTTCATACAACTTGAGCATGATCTTGCTGTGCGTATTCTATGCTTCAGCTAATGGAGGACTCAGTGGACATTGCCTTAATGGGACATTTATTTTACACTTGAGATTCCTGTGGTATAGCTCTGCATTCTGTTGTCCAGTCAATTATTCATAGAGAGATTTTGCCTCTGATTGGGATTCTGCCAGATTTGTTACAAAAGAACACAATAAATTTTTCAAAATATTTACTAAGTACAAGTCCTGATTAAAGTGAAAAGGTGGATGGGAATAATGAAAATTGAGGAACAGACCATTTCTCTTTCCACAGACGTTACCTGACTTGTTGAAATTTTCCAGTATTTTCTTCCATTGTTTCAGATTTTCAGCATCTGCCTATTTTTTTTTTCATTCTAAAGGCTGAGAGGAGATTTCAAAGTACATTTATTATCGAAGTATACATACAGATTACAACCCTGAGATTCATTTTTTTTGCAAGCAGCCTCAGAAACAATGAAATACAATAGAACCTGTTAAACACAATAGTACCTATTAAAGGAAAACCCTATCTCAACAAGACAATCATACACTAAATGTGTGAAAAAGAACAGATTGCGAAAATGATAAAAGGTAAACAAATATCATTAACCACAGAGCAACACACATCAAAGTTGCTGGTGAACGCAGCAGGCCAGGCAGTATCTGTAGGAAGAGGTGCAGTCGACGTTTCAGGCCGAGACCCTTCATCAGGACTAACTGAAGGAAGAGTGAGTAAGGGATTTGAAAGTTGGAGGGGGAGGGGGAGATCCAAAATGATAGGAGAAGACAGGAGGGGGAGGGATAGAGCCAAGAGCTGGACAGGTGATAGGCAAAAGGGGATACGAGAGGATCATGGGACAGGAGGTCTGGGAAGAAAGACAAGGAGGGGGGAGGGGGGGACCCAGAGGATGGGCAAGAGGTATATTCAGAGGGACAGAGGGAGAAAAAGTAGAGTGAGAGAAAGAATGTGTGCATAAAAATAAGTAACAGATGGAGTACGAGGGGGAGGTGGGGCCTTAGCGGAAGTTAGAGAAGTCGATGTTCATGTCATCAGGTTGGAGGCTACCCAGACGGAATATAAGGTGTTGTTCCTCCAACCTGAGTGTGGCTTCATCTTTACAGTAGAGGAGGCTGTGGATAGACATGTCAGAATGGGAATGGGATGTGGAATTAAAATGTGTGGCCACTGGGAGATCCTGCTTTCTCTGGCGGACAGAGCGTAGATGTTCAGCAAAGCGGTAAGCGGAACAAGTGCTACACATGCCCTTACACCTCCTCCCTTACCACCATTCAGGGCCCCAAACAGTCCTTCCAGGTGAGGCAACACTTCACCTGTGAGTCGACTGGGGTGATATACTGCTTCCGGTGCTCCCGATGTGGCCTTTTATATATTGGCAAGACCTGACGCAGACTGGGAGACCGCTTTGCTGAACATCTACGCTCTGTCCACCAGAGAAAGCAGGATCTCCCAGTCTTTCTTCCCGGACCTCCTGTCCCATGATCCTCTCGTATACCCTTTTGCCTATCACCTGTCCAGCTCTTGGCTCTATCCCTCCCCCTCCTGTCTTCTCCTATCATTTTGGATCTCCCCCTCCCCCTCCAACTTTCAAATCCCTTACTCACTCTTCCTTCAGTTAGTCCGGACGAAGGGTCTCGGCCTGAAACGTTGACTGCACCTCTTCCTACAGATGCTGCCTGGCCTGCTGCGTTCACCAGCAACTTTGATGTGTGTTGCTTGAATTTCCAGCATCTGCAGAATTCCTGTTGTTTGTCATTAACCACAGAGTCCACAGCTGTAGAATCAGTTCAGTTCAGTGCTGGAGCACCTGATCAAATTGTGATCAAAAGAATAAACAAAAACACAAGGAACATGAACTGCAGATTTGATAGATCTTGGCTGCTATACAGAGGGGGAATGTAAGAAGTTGGTTCCATATTGGCTGGTTCAAAGATCAACGGACTCATTTAAAATTTTAGACAGGGTTTCAAGGGAGAGATTAAAGAAAATCTGTCCGTCCAAATGAATGGGATCACTGTCTGAATGAATGTTGGAAACAACTCTCCAGTCCTGATGAAGGTTGTCAGCCCAAAACGTCAACTGTATTCTTTTCCATAGATGCTGCTTGGCCTGCTAAGTCCCTCCAGCATTTTGTGTGTGTTGCTTGGATTTCCAGCATCTGCAGATTTTCTCTTGTTTATGAAGTAACTTAAAAAAGGAGATTGATTTGGCAGTTTACCATAAGATATAGGGAAAAAAATTGGGCCGTTCAGCTCATTGAATCTGCTCTGCCATTCCATCATGGCTGATTTATTATCCCTCTCAAACCAATTTTCATGCCTTCTCCCTGTAATCATTAACACCCTTGCTAATCAAAAACCTTTCAACTTCCACTTTAAATATGCCCAATGACTTGGCCTCTACAGCTGTCTGTAGCAATGAATTTCACAGATTCCTCATCCCTGTTCTAAAGGGATGCCCTTGTATTTTGAGGCTGTGCCCCTGGTCCTAGACTCCCCCACTATTGGGAACATTCTCTCTATTTCCACTCTATCTAGGCCTTTCAATATTTACTAGGTTTCGAAAAGATCCCCTCCTCATTCTTCTAAACTCCAGTGAGTACAGCCCAGAGGCATCAAATGCACCTCGCACATTAACCCTTTCATTTTTGAGTTCATTCTTATGAACCTCTTCTGCACTTTCTCCAATGTTAGCACATCTTTTCATAGATCAGGGGCCGAAACAGCTCACGGTAAGTAAGCTGTGGTTTACGGGAAAGAGGAAAGAGTCAGGAAACAGACTGAAAAGATTCCAACAGGATGGCAAACACTTGATGGGTCTCACCATTCCTGCTTTCCCATAAACAGCAAGTTAGTAAGTACTCCTGTATTGAGTCATATGAAGGTTAAGGGACTAATATCAACAGGAACCAGAAACCAAACAGAGCAAACCTCAGCAGATAAACTCTCATTCTCAGCACTTAAGAGTATGCAGTCTCTGATAAACACATGAAGTCAGTGGGGGCAATAAAAGAAACAGGATTTCTAAGGTAAGGACATGTTCAGCACAGGTTTGTGGGCTGAAGGGCCTATATTGTGCTGTAGGGTTTTTATGTTTCTATGATTCAACAGAGAAAAGGTAACAGTGTGGGAATTGGAAATAGTGCCTCAAAAAGTAAGAACCTTGGTACAAGTGAAAATAGGTGAGATGTTTACAGATCTCACCTTGCAAAGTACAATTTTCATTTCTGCCTGCTTCCTGTGGGAGCTGATCTCATGTAGATAATCACAAAACAGTAACTGTTTCAGTACCGTGCCTCAGGAAAGGGATTATTTCAGCCTTCTCTGTTTGTTCCACATGTGATTTCTGTTCCTCATCAAGTGAGTGGATCTTAACACATAGGCAAGCCATTACTACATCCATCTCATCATCACGAGGTTTCTGACCACCATTCTGAAGGAGGTATTGTCAGGATGTTGAAGCAGGGACCCAATCACAGACCATGTACTGTGCACTCTGTGATATTTCTTGAGTAGCACATCCAGAGAGGCAAAAAAGTCAGTGTCAAAGTTCAGGTAGAGATCAAAAGTTCCAGAGAAATCCAAAAACCAGAATCAGGAAACAGGCAGAGTTGATATTCAGATGGACAAAGTTCAGATACAAATGCTGGAAAGGCTCAGGAAAACTCACTGGCACAATCTAGCCTACAGGTGAAAACACAGGACTAAAATACACCGAGCAATAAACAGAGAGGCAGATGATAGGTGGAGCACAATGAGATAGAAGTGGCAGCAAAACAGGTAATAATGAGAAATAGGTGAGAGGCGCAGTACTCAGTATTACAGGGACCGGAGTAGAGCAGGGGTGGGGACAGGAGCACATCGGGCATGAAAACAAACAAGAGCACATGGCAATACAAAACCACAGACTGACGGTCAGGGGGAAAACACACAAAAAAACAAAGTTCAACGGGAGGTACTGCCAGGTATGTTGCTTCTCCAAGGATTGTCACCTTGTCATGATGATGAGGCTTGTGAATTTCTGAGATCCTGACAGCAATGCTGTCTGGAGTCTAGCTACTGGTAGCTAAGCCCAAGGGGGAGGTTTCAGATAAGGAGAGATCCAACCAAGACCTTAACGGTGGACCTGGCAGAAGATGATGACACATCACAATGGCAATGAAGGTGGAGGAAGGCTGCAGTAGTGAAGGGCCCCCAGTCTTCTTGCACTTCATGCCTCTGGATCCTGACCCCCATCTGTCGAGAACCATGTGGTGGCTGCCCGTGGGCATGTTAAAAGAAGTTACGCACAGGAGCTTTCCATTCTCTTGGAAGAACATCCTATTTGACTCGAGTGATCGCAGTACTACTGCACTGCTGAAAGTGCTGCCGTCTCAGATGTGACGCTAAACTGAGATTCTACCTTGTCCCTGTCCGTTGAGCATAATAGACTCCATGACCTTATTTTTGAAGAGAGTACTAAGTCAAAATCACCAAGAGTTTCATGACTACTTGTCCTTGTATCAAAGGTATCCTCTCTGTGAGCGTTCAGACACATCGCTCTGCAGGAGATTCAGTCTTCAGCGCCGAAACCCAGTGCAGGGTCTGTCTCAGCCGAGGTATCCAGCTGCTCTCAGAGATCGGCTCCAACAGCTGGTGAAGGCTGCACATCCACTCTCCCAAATTCACAAGGTGCACAGTTATTGAACAATATTGAGTATTGAACATCCACACCCCCACTACCTTCTCTCCCTAAACCCTTCCCCTGTCCCCTACACCCACTCTCCAATAGCCATCCCAGGTACTTCAGCTGCTAAAGCTATCACTGCCACAAATGTGTGAATGATTCACAAATACTCAAAATCACTTTGAACTAGCAAAAAAAATAACATTTGAAATTGTTTCAGAAGTTCAAAAACTTTTATCCCCCCCCTTCCTCTTCTGTCATTTTCCTTTCCCCTTTCTGGTGACCCTTTTGAACCTGCTTCTCACCTGCCTATCACCACCTTCTTTTCTCCTCTTCCGTGGTCTACTGCCCTCTCCTATTAGATTTCTTCTTATTCAGGCCTTTACCTATTCCACCTAACACCTCCCAGCTTCTTACTTCATACCCCCCTCCCCCCACCCACTCATCTTCACCCTCACTTTGCTTCACCCATCACCTGTCAGGTTGTACTCCTCACCCCGCCTCCACCTTCTTAACATGGCTTCTGCCCCCTTCCTGTCCAATCCCAATGAAAGAAAACGGCTCGAAACGTTGACTGTTTATTCCCCTCCATAGATGCTGCCTGACTTGCTGAGTACCTCCAGCATCTTGTGTGTTTTTCTCAAGATTTCCAGCATCTACAGTATCTCTTCCGCTTATTATAAAATATGATGAGATAAGGTGGATAGTCGTGATCTTTGCTCCAGAGTAGGAAAGCCTAAAAGAAGGCATAAATATAAAATGAGAGGGGAAAGATTTTAAAGGGACAGGAAGGGTAATTGTTTTCACACAGAATGTGGTGGTTATATGGAATGAGTTGCCAGAAGAAGTTGTGAAGGCAGGTTGGGTGTATCACAATATTTAAAAGACGTTTGGACAAGTGCAGTACATGGTTGGAAAAGGCGTGGAGGGATATGGGATAAATATGGGAGCTCAGATAGATATACAGTTGGGCTATGTAGTTCTATGTCTCTACCACAAAGGCACACACACACAAGCACATCAAGAGAGAGGGAGAGGGAGAGCTGCATACAAAGTTACTAAAACATATGAAAGAGCTTGATGCTAATATTAAGCTCAGCTCTCCACCCTGGTGGCTGACATCTCCCATTGATTCAAATGGGATTGCTGTTCTCAACCAAGTCTAACTGGTTTCAGGTTCGCAGGCAGAATCCCCAGCTTGAACCAAGCTCAGCTGAACAGGCTGCATTGTTTTGCAGCGATCTCTGAATGTCCCAGTGCAGCCCAGAAGGCAGGAGATTATTCAGGTCACACTTGCTTGGACTGTGGAGCCTCTGCTGATGTCGAAAGATGGGTCTCTCTATAAGCACTGGGGCAGAAGTCTGAGAAACAAACGATACAACAGGGAAATAGGCCTTTCAACCCACTTAGTCTATGCTGCCCATTAACCACTTATCCCATCTTTTATGTTTCCTTTATTCTGCCTGCATTCCCATCATTTACCTTCAGTTCCTTCCACTCCTCTACACACTTAAGTTAATTTAGAGCAGTCAATTAACCTACCAGCCCAATCTGGCCCATTATTTGGTTAACACCACACTTCTCTGTGGAAAATTGCTGTGTACACATTCTCTGCAACACTTTAAATGCAATAAAGCAGCCTGAGATTGTGAACACCCTCATCTTATTGCAAATCTCTTACTGGGGGTGCACTAAAGTGCAATCAGCTGCCTGAACAATTAGCTATGAGCAGTGCCTCGGAGGGGCTGTGAAACTGAGAAGCTTCCTCTTCCTCTTTGGCAATAGTTGACAGAGAGGAAGAAAGCTGTGGGTGCAGGGAAGCCAGCGATGATCTTGTTAGGTGAGTTGTAGTAACAAATAGTGTAGGGTGATCCATTCAAAATTAAAGTTGGGTTTAATGTCACATGCGCAAGTACAGAATACTTACACACAGGTACAATGAAAAACTTATTTTCAGCAGCATTAATGGCACATAGCATCATACAATCAACATTCACAAGAAAAATATAAACATGAATTAAGTACAATTTTTACAGAAAAGAACACAATTACAACAAGAAAATGAAGTCCATTGCAAGGTGGTGTGTATTGCAGGCTGTTGCAGCTTGTAGAGCGTAAGGTGGTCAAAATGGCCTTAGTACTGCTAAACTGTAGTGATTAGGGTTGTGCCAGTTGCTTCTAGTGAAGTAGGTGATTTTGAAACTGATGGTGTGGGACTTCTGACTTCTGTCTTCCTCCTGCCAGATGGTAGTCATGAGAAGATGACATGGCTGTGCAGTGGGGATCTTTGATAACTGATGTTTCCTCCTTGAGGCAGTGCCTCCTGAAGATGCCAGTAGAGATTCAAGGAAGGCACACAATATTTAATTTACGTTTTTCTTGTGAATGCTGCTTATGATGATGTTGCAAGTAAATTTTTCATTGTTCCTGTGTATACGTGTACTCTGCATATGACAATAAACTCAACTTTGTCTTTAACTTTGATGCCTGAATGTAATCGAATAGGGAGACAAAATGGTAAAGGTAGCAGACAGGATACTTTCATTCATTGTCTAAGGCACAGAGTGAAAGAACAGGGAACGCAGTAACTGTGTTAAAACATGAGTTGGGCAACACCTAGTGTACGCGCAGAGATATGACTAGCATCTTAGAAGAAGGATATCACTAGATACACTTCAGCGGATGTTGAAACAACTGTAGAATCATATAATTAGGAAGATAAACTGTCTTTCTTTGGAACAGAGGAGAGATTTTAATCAAGATGTATATAATTAAGAGGGCTAAAGCAAAGGCAAATGGAGCTCAATTTCTCTCAGCAGTGAGGCTAATGATCAAGGAGGCATGATTTAAAGTGAATTGGTCCCAGAGTAAACGGGGATAATTAGGGCAAATACTTCCATTTAGTGGCAGGGTTCTGGAGCACAACAGCTGAAAGTCTGGTGAATACAACTGTTCTTATCACATGTGAAAAAACTACCTGGATGAGCATTTGAAAAACTATGACCTGGAAGATCTGAGAAGGAGAACTTTTTTGCTCAGGTCGACACAATGGGCTGAACAGCCTTTTTCATTCCTTCTTTCGTTTGTTCAATAAATAAATAAGGAGGTTCTTCAGCCTATTGTATCCACCCTGAATGAAGAAGCCTTAGTTTAATCCTCTTTTCTACTGTTCTATAATTCATCACCATTCAGTTAACATAGAATCACATAGTTATACAGCAAGGAAGCAGGCCTTTTGCCCAGCTCATCCATGCTGACCAAGATGCCTATCCCAGCTGATCCTAATTGTCTGCATTTGGCCCATATCTCTCTAAACCTTTTCTACAATTAGTAATCTTTAAATAAAAATCAAGTGCAAATATGCCTGGCCAAAGTGCAAGTACACTGGGCCACAAGTGTCTAACTCACTCACGAAACATAAAAAAGTTTTAGTCCCTAGTTTGTTGATAGGTTTTGGAACTGATCCACATGACCTAGTCACCACAATGTTCACCACATGAAATGAGAGAAGCAGAAATGTGGCCACAAACAGAAACTCCAAACCCTGACAGAAACTCAGTGTTTACTCAGTCTGGAGCACTTCTGTGTGCAACTATGCTCATCTTCAGGTCCTAGCCTAACCTTTGGCAGATTTTCCAAACAACTGATGTTTTCTTTCTGTTGAAAGCCAAAGGTTAGTCGGTAGAATTCTTGATGCAGGGCCAGAAAGTTTCAGTTTCATAACCTGCTCCAGAGAGTTGAGCACTAAAATTTAGGCTGTCTCACCTCTACAGTACGGCATTGTTGAAGGTACCACCTTTTAAATAATAGTCAAAAACCTGCAGATTATGACATAGGAGCAGAATTAGGCCTTTTGGTTCATTGAGTCTACTCTGCCATTCAATCATGGCTGATGTTTTTACCAACCACATTTTCCTGTTTCTCTGCCTAACCCTTAATCCCCTTACCAATCAAGAACATATTTCTCTCTGCTTTAAATACACATAATAATCTTACCTATGTGGCAATGGATTCCACATATTCACCACTCTCTTCTTAGGGAAATTCCTCCTCATTTCAATTTTAAACAGACATTCCTTTATTTTGAGGCTGTACCCTCAGATCTTAGACTCTCCTACTAAAGGAAATATCCTCTTCATGTCCAGTCTAACCAGACTTCCAGTGTTTGGAAGGTTTCAATGAGTTCTCCCAACATCCTTCTGATCTCCATCAAGTACAGGCCCACAGCCATCAAATGTTCCTCATATGTTCAGATGCTGAAAATACTAAATAAAAATTGAAACTGTAGGAAACAACCAGCAGATCAGGCAGCATCTGTGCCAAGGGTGAAACAGTTTTATTGATAGAGGTCCAAGGCCTATCATCAGTAGTCATCTAAAGAAGAGGCAATAGCCTATGTGCTGTCTCATATGAATGATAAAGATTCCATCACATCTTGAAGGAGAGTTGGTGAAATCTTTTTTTACTTGGTATCTTCACCTCAACCAAAAGACATTCCATTAGATTACCAGAAGCTGGATTTCCCATTTTCATTCTGACATGTCTGTCCATGACCTCCTTCACTGCCAAGTTGAGGCCCAACTCAAGTTGGAGGAGCAATAGCTCATATTCTATCTGGGTAGCCGTCGACCTGATGGCATGAACTTCAATTTCTCCACCCTTCCCCTTCTCTCTTTTTCCTTTCTTCATTCTGCTTACCTTTTTGTCTCTTCTTCTCGCCTGGCCATCACTTCATTCCTATTTCCTCCTCCTTCCCTTTATTCCATGGTCCACTGTCCTCTCCTATTAGATTCCATCTTCAGCCCTTTACCTCTTCCACCTATTCCCCAACCCCACCTATTTACTTCATTCCCACCCCCCACCCCACCCACTCACGTGGTCTCACTTATCACCTGCCAGCTGGTACTCCTTCCTGTCCCCCATCTTCTTATTCTGGCTTCTGCACCCTTTCTATTCAGTTCTGAAAGATTGACTGTGGATTCCTCTCTATAGATGCTGCCTGACTTGTTGAAATCCTCCAGCATTGTGTATGTCTTGTATAGAAAGACCAATGAGTTTTGGGCAGACCAAATAGTGCCTTTCACTGTGTTGACCATCCTACAGCAGCACCTTTCCCGTATGTGTGTGGTCCTTTTTAGAGCAATTTCTGGGTTTAGCACATGGACCAATTAACTTAACCAACTTCAGCCACTAGCCTTCAGATTCAAATATGCATTGAAGATTAAATTTAAAATGCAGACTAGACAGACCAGGAAACAGGCGCTTACAGTAACTGATTTTCTACGTATGCATGAATCCAATCAGCATCCCATTGCATGGATACAACAGTAATTAACACTAATTTTGGGTATGATAGCGGGAAGATCCAAACATTTTAAACCGATACATGTGTAGTTCAAGAGGGCATTGTAAATATGGATTTGTTTAAATTTTCCTGAATTTTCTTTGATCTTTTGCATATAAAATGCATGTAGTGATGGGCGCAGGCTGTCCTTTTCCAGAACGGGTCTCAATATGATGCCTGTTGTATCTTGTTTAGTGGAATAAAGAGGCTGCTTCACGTCTACCAATACTTTACTCTGGTGATTTCATTCATGCAACGCAATCCCTGAGTTGCTCTGTTAAGCAACTGCTTGGGGTGGTTTAGCACCAGATTTAAGATCAAGATTAGGGATTCAGATTTATGAATCACAGGTACAATATATTGAAACATACAACGAACTGCATTGTTTGCATTAACAACCAACACACCTGAAGGAGTGATGGGGGCAGCCCACAAGTGTCACTGCACATTCCACACCAATGTAGCGTGCCTATGAAGCTCTGCAGAACAACTCAGAACACAACAAACAAGAAAATAGTAACAGTAAAACAAGGCCCGTTCCTCCCTCCCACCCATGCACATACCCAGCGCTCCAACCCCAGAACAGGTCATCTTCGGCTTCCAGCCACTGACCAGGATTCAATTCCATTGTTAGCTGTAAGGATTATGGAGGCATTGAAATAAAACTAGAGGAAAAGAATTTTTACAAAGATGAAGGTCTCGCCCTAAGTAAGAACTGGAACTCAATTGTAACGCAGGTGGGACAGTGGAAACCTGATTGGATGAGGACCAACCAGTCAGGAGGGATGGATGACGGGGGAATAAATACCATCGGACTAGACATGCCCAGGAATTATCCCTGATGGAAGTGGCAGAGTTTGTCATCAAAACGTTACTTAAAATTGGTATCTGTTCCCAGCTGGAAGCCCGAAAAGAGTTTATTTTTCATATACACGCATCAAGGTTCTAGAGGACTGAAAAATTGCAAATGTCACTCCACTTTTTAAGAAGGGAGGGATGCAGAAGAAAGAAAATTGTAGGCCAGTTAGCGTGAATTCAGTGGTTGGGAAGACATTGGAATCCATTATTAAGAATGAGGTTTCGGGGGATTTGGAGGCACATGACAAAATAGGCCAAAGTTAGCATGGTTTCTTCTGGTGGGGGGGGAGGTATCTTGCCTGATAAATCTGTGGAATTCTTTGAAGAAGTAACAGGAAATATAGACAAGGATCGTCAGCGGATGTTGTTTACTTGGATTTTTAGAAGGCCTCTAAGACTGTGCCGCACATGCTTAATAAGATAAGAGCCCATGATATTATAGGAAAGATACTGGCATGGCTAACTAGCAGGAGGCAAAAAGTGAGAATAAAAAAGCTCTTTCCTGATTTGCTGCTGTTGGCTAGTTGAGTTCCACAGGGGTCACACTCTTCTTTTCATGTTATGTGACAGAATTAATGGCTTTCTGGCCAAGTTAGCAGTTCATATGAAGATAGGTGGAGGGCAGGAAGTGTTGAGGAAGCAGTGAGTCTGCAGAAACACTTGGACAGATTGGAAGAATGGACAAAGTGCTGGCAGATGGAATATATTGTAGGGAAGTGTATGGTCATGCACTATGGTAGAAGGAATAAAGGCATAGACTATCTTCTCAATGGAGAGAAAATTCAAAAATCAGGAGTCCTTGTGCAGGATTCCCTAAAGGTTAACTTGCAGGTTGAGTTGGTGGCAAGGAAGGCAAATGTAATGTTAGCATTGATTTTGAAAAGACGAATTCAAAAGCAAGGATGTAATGCTAAGGCTTAATAAGGCATTGGTCAAACTGCACTTAAAGAACAGGTCCTATACTCACTGGAGTTTAGAAGAATGTGAGGGGACCTATTGAATATTGAAAGGGCTAAGCAGAGTGGATGTGGAGAGGATGTTTCCAATAGTGGGTGTTCTTTCCTGTAAAAATGGTGTATAACTTATGTTTTTCTTGTGAATGTCAGGTTTAAGATGGCGTGGGTGAAGTCCAGCAACTACTTACTAGCAGCAAACAGAATGAAAACAACTGAATACTTTATTAATAACACTTTTTCTTGTAAAATTTATGGTAAATGACCACGGCAAACAATAGAGAGGCGAGCAAAGGCGAAGCTGACTCAAGGATCGAAGAATGCGGGTGCAAGGTGAAGTCAAGGTGAGGTAGAGGCATATTCAAGGCAAAGTCAGGCCAAGGTCAAGGCAAGTTCGAGGCAAAATCAGAGCAGAGGAGAGACAGATCCGCAGCCTGTCCACCTAAACCAAGAGAAAGGCTTGATCGATCTAAGCGCCAGGCCAATTTGGAAAAGTTGGGTATGAGCTGAAATGTGGCGGCAGGGTCCAGGCCCACACTGTATTGATGCGACAAGGCCTGGATCCTAGTGCAAGGGATGACCCAATGTTTGGATGACTTAAACACTGTGCCAAATGGATTGAGAAGGTAGGGTGATGGGACAAGAGGCAAGAGTTGGGCTGGTTCTGCCTGCAGCTCCATTAAACTTACTCTTGCTCTGTGCTGAATTGAGGCTGAGGCTGTGGCCTACTCCAGCTGTTCCAGGCTCAATATTTGAGGGCTCCGTGACACTTACTCTTGCTGTGCCCTGAACTGAGACTGAGGCTGCGGCCTACTCCAGCTGTTCCAGGCTCAATACCTGAGGGCTCCGTGACATTTATTCAGCTCTGCGCTGAAGTGAGGCTGAGGCTGCAGCCTGTGCTGGGCTTCATGTCTATGGACTCACTATTTGCTTGCTTTTCTTGTTTGCATGATTTCTTTTCTTTTCTCTCTGCACCATGAGTGTTTGGCGGTCCTCTTTTATTGAAGGGTTCTTTTGGCTTTCTTTACTTTGTGGCTGTCTGTAAGGAGACAAATCTCAAGGATGTATATACTATACATCCTTCGATAATAAATGAAATTTGAACTTTGCTTATATGATGCTATGTGACTGGGTTGCTGCTGCAAGTAAGTTTTTCATTGCACCTATGCATACCTGTACTTTTGCATGGGACATGCAAGTCCATAGCTCTCTGAAGGTGGCAACACATGCAAAGAAGTTGTATAGCATGTTTGCCCTTAACACTCAGGACATTGAGCTTGAAAGTTGGGAAGCCATGTTGCGGCTGTATGAAACTTCATTTAGACCACACTTAGAGTACTGTGTGCATTTCTGATTGCTGCATTACAAAAAGGAGATGGAAGCCTTGCAGAGGGTGCACTGAGGTTCATCGGGGTATTGTGTTAGCTCAAAGGAGAGGTTGAACAAACTTGGATTGACTCCTCTGGTGTGTTGGAGGCTGAGGGGAGGCCTGATAGAAGTTTATAAAGTTATAAGAGGCATAGATAGGGTTGATAATGAGATAATTTTTCCAGGGTGGAATCTTTAAATATGAAAGGGCATAGTTTTAAAGTGAGAGGGGGAAGCATTGAAGGAAATTTACAAGGCAGTTTTTTTTACACACAGGGAGAGTGATGTGTGCCTTGAACACATTGCTGTTGGAGGTACTGGAAGCAGATACAATTGGGATGATTAAGAGGTATTTTGATAGGCACATGAATAGATAGGTGACCAGCAGGTTGGTGGGATTGGTTTCAACTGGACTTATGGTCAGCACTGACATCGTGAGCTGAAGAGCCTGTTCTTGTGCTGTGATGTTCTATGTTCTTTTTGTTTAAATTTGAAGTAAAAACAGAAAATTCTGGAAATGTAGAGCAGGTCAGGCAGCATCTGTGGAAAGCGGAACAATAAAAGGATTCTGATCTGGGACCCTTCGTCAGAACTGGGATACAGAGACATGAACATATAAATACAAGAGATACAGTATTTTCTGAAAATCTTGAGCAACATACACAAAATGCTGGAGGAACTCAGTGACATCTATTGAGGAACATATACATTTGATATTTCCCCTAGAGCCTTTGTCTGGACGGGAAAGGAACAGGGTAGAAGCTAGAATAAGAAGGTGGTGGGGGGGGGGCGGCGGGGTAGAAGGGAAGCAGCATAATCTGTTAAGTCTCAAGTAAGACCAAATGAAGGGGAAGGTGGGTGAGTGGAGGAGAGGGGATGAAGTAAGAAGCTGGGAGGTGATAGGTGGAATTGGTAAAGGGCTGATGAAGAAGGAATATAATAGGAGAGGAGAGGGAACAATGGAAATGATAAAAGAGAGTAGGCAAAAGAAGGTGATGGGTGGAGCAAAGGGAATTTCACTGATAAGATGAGATAAGGAGACCGAATGTGGCAAATAAGATCAGACTAAGTTTCTTCGTCTGTGTAATATGTTGCTAATTGTGGGGCTGAGGCCAAACTATACAACAAAAAGAAAAAGAAATGAAGGAAAATCTGAGCCAAAATGGCGGCTGGCAAAAACGGCCAGTTCTCGAAGAACCAAAAAAGAAGTACAAGATACTGACATGGCTTGTCCCACTGAAAAATTCTGGCATTTTCTGGTTTTGTCTTAGTTCTCCAGAATCTGCAGTATTGACATTTTCGATATTGAGTCCTGTAGGGCGCGGTGTGGCTCGACGGAAAATAAAAATGGACAGATGACTTGCTTCATTTTTAAACACCTCACCCTTCCCATGTTCTATCTAGACAGAGCATTGTGTGAAGATCTTCGTGTTTAAATGGCACCAGACAACTGTCTCAGGAACTATTTCTCTTTATTTATGCTGGCTTTTACAGCAGATTAGCTGAGATCTGTCAGGGCAGATACATTAAGCAGTTTAGTATTTGCTGCTTACACAATTTTAAGGAGGATTCCATTTCAAAAATTCAATTTGCAACTGGCCTCCTCTGTTCTACAGCTGCCCCCGTCCCGTTTGAATGACTGTGTTCTTCAGCACAAACTAGATTTAAAGGCTTTCTCACAGTCTTGATTGCCATCTGCTGCACAATCATTAGCTGCCTTTTATCAACAGAGAGTTTGGCTTCTGCAAAAGGCGAAACAAATAAGGTTGACTAAAATTTTGACAAAATTGATGACTTCAGCCCTCTCCAGTCCAGCCACAAATGATCAGTCTGCTATTGAATTGGCATAAATTTAGGCCCATTAGTGGATCATGAAACAGCATCACAACTGTAAACTCTTCAAACAGCCTGTTGTCCAGATCCTTCCACCCTGATTAAGCTAAGTAATAAAATTTTGTCAGTGCTTAAATAAAACCTGACAGGGTTGGGCTGTCAGGGAGAAGTAATTACTTACCAATTTTTGTATATGACCAGGGAATGCAGTTTAAACTTAATTGCCGTTGCCTGTACTGTTATATACTCCCATATATCTCATGTGTCAAGAAGGCATTTTAAAAGCCAAATGTGTGTCAATCTCTGACAGAGTGTGCTAAACATAAAAGAAATTGGCAATAATGGATCCAATTATGTTTGTCAGCACTGTTGAGGGCAAGCTCAGTTGCAGGGGAAGAGGACAGAGTCCAAAGGCTTTCCTTCATTTCACTGGATAGCCGAGAGCCTCAGTTGTGCCCAAGGATGTCTCAGGATCCATTCATTGCTGGTAAGTCTGGTGCTTATTACCCACTCTTCCTCCCCTCAGTGGGTGTGCTTGGGAGGAAGAAACAGGCCATATGAGAATGAGCAGAGGGCCACCCAGATCCTGGAACTCCTGGAATAGTGCAGTACAGGCCCTTCAGCCCACCATGTTTTGCCAAACAGTTAACCTACTCTCCCCCCACATAGCCCCCATTTTTTCATTCATCGGTGTGCCCAAAATTTTCTTAAATGTCCCTAATGTATCTACCTCTACCACCACACATGGCAAGGTGTTCCACATACCCAACTCTCTCTGTGAATAAACCTACCTCTAATATCCCCCCTAAACTTTCCTCCAATCACCTTAAGATTATGCCCTCCCCCAGTATGAACAATTTCTGCCCTGGAAAAAGGGTGCTCGCTATCTATTCTATCTGTGCCTCTTATGACCTCTATCAAGTCACCTCTCATCCTGCTTTGCTTCCAAGAGAAAAACTCTATCTTTTTCAGCCTGTCCTCATAAGACCTGGTCTCTAGCTTCATCCTGGTAAATCTCCTCTGCACCCTCTCTAAAACTGCCATGTCTTTCTTATAATGGGGGAGCCAGAACTGAACAGAATACTCCAACTGTGGTATAACCAGGGTCTTATGGAGCTGCAGCATTGCATTATGGGTCTTGAATAAATCCCCTGACTAATGAAGGCCAACATACTGTACCTTTTGTTAACAATCCTATCAACACGAGGCAACTTTGAGGTATCTGTGGACGTGGAACCCGAGATCCTTCTATTCCTTCAGACTGCCAAGCATCCTGCCATTAACCTTGCATTCTGCCTTCAAATAGATCTTCCAAAATGTGTCACAGCTGATCCTGTACTTTAAAAGTCTAAGTCAAGTTTATTGTCATATTCACGAGTCCATGTGTGCGCAAGTCCAATGAAAAACTTACTTGCAGCAGGATCACAGGCACAGAGCATCGTATAAGCAGCAGTAAAACGTAAGTTGAACACAGATATGAAGAACCAAAACCGTTCCCATGAAATAATGTCACTTAAATTGACCAGGCCAGTTAAGATTCACATCCATTTCAAAACTGAAAATTTAAAAAAACTGCAGATTCTTTAAAGGTGAAATAAACCCTGAAAATGCTGGGGTTTCTCAGCGGGTCAGGCATCATCTGTGTAAAGAGAATGAGAACAAATATTTCAAGTTAGAAAGTCACCGGTGTCACTAGACACTAGTATCACAAGAACCATCAATTGCCATTCCTGGGGATTCTTCTGGTGTCCAGCGATCTAAGCCACGCCTGAATAACCTCAATATAAAGTTAGTAGAGCAGAGGACTAAGCCTTGTGGTGCACCTGTGCTGATGGAGATTGTGGAGGAGATGATTTTGCCAATCCCAGCTGACTGGGGTCTACAAGTGAGAAAATCGAGGATCCAATTGCATTAGTAAGTATTGAGACCAAAGTCTTGAAGCTTATTGATTAGTTTTGAGGGGATGATCATATTAAATGCTAAGCTGCAGTCAATAAAGAGCATCCTGATATATGCATCTGAGTCAACTCTTTTCAGAATTTAAATCCTTTAGTGACTCTTGAACTTCAAAAAACAAGTTGCTGGAGGAACGCAGGAGGTCAAGCAGCTTCTGTGGAGTTAAGGAATGGTTGACATTCCTCTTTACACTGTTTGTTTATTTTTATTACAACTTATAGTAATTTTTATGTATGGCGTTGTACTGCCACCATAACCAACAAAATTCATGATATACAGAATGTGAGTGTAAATAAATCTGTTTCTGATGTTTCACGTCAAAACTCTACATCATTCATCATAGAGGGTCTGAATCTAAAACACTGATTACCCTTCGTGTCTCCACAGAAGCTGCCTGAGTTCCTTCAGCAGCACTGCTTATGCTCCAGATACCAGTATCCGCAATCTTTTGTGCCTTACTAACCTTCAGAAAATACAAGCCTTTCTACTTGAACACAATCTAAACTTTCTTATAAAGGATATGATGTGGAAAAGAAGACACAACTCAGCAATGTCACTTACACACTTTGTATAAAGTTCAAAGTACATTTATTATCAACGTATGTATACGTTGTACAACCTTGAGATTCATCTCCCAACAGGCGGCCTCAAAACCAAGAAAACCAAAAGAACCCATTAAAAAAAAATCGTCAAACACCTAATGTGCAGAGAGAAAAAAACAAATCATGCGAATAATAAACACAAGCAAATAGCATTCTGAGCTGAAGTCCACAAAGAGAGTCCGTCTACAGATCCTTAGTTCAGCGCAGAGCTGAACCGCCCCAGATCTCACCTCAGGCTCTCACACCCTGACCTTTTCAATCTGGCCCGGCACCTAGGTTGTCATCCAAATATTGGATTCAGACGCTTCGATGTCCTCTGGGGCCTGAGCCTCATTGGCTTGATTCGGCCTGTACCCAACTTCTGATTCGGGCTATGCTTAAATTGATCAAACCTTGTGTCTTCCTCGCTTTTGGTGATGGGTCCTCTGTCTCGCCTCATCTCAGTTCTGTCACATTGATTTCCCCCAAGCCTAAAGGGAAGTTACAAGCATTTGTTTGTGATGATAGCTTACCAGAAAAAGAGTGATTGACAAGGTATTTAGTTGCTTTCTCCGTTTCATTGACCACCAGCTAGAAGTCGCTAAGATTCACCAGCGCCATCTTAAACAAAAAGGATGTCACAAGCTGGATTTTTATCAATTAAATACATTCAGTAGCCACTTTATTAGGCAGAAGAGTGGAGCCCAGCGTGGTCTTCTGTTGACGTCACCCATCCACTTCACGGCTCGATGTGTTTTGTGTTCACTCTCCACTGTTATAAATGTGGTTATTTGAGTTAACTGTCACCTTCCTGTCAACTTGAAGCAATCTGGCCATTCTCCTTTGACCTCTCTCATTAACAAGGTCCACAGAGCTGCCGTTCACTGGATGTTCTTTGTACCATTCTTTGTAAACTCTAGAGACTGTGGTGCGTGAAAATCCCAGCAGTTTTTGAGATACTCAAACAACCCTATCTGGCACACACAATCATTTCGCGGTCAGAGTCACTGAGATCATATTTCTTCCTCATTCTGATGTTTGGTCTGGACGACAACAACTGAACCTCTCAGCCATATCTGTGTGCTTTTATGCATTAAGTTGCTGCCAGATGATTGGCTGATTAATTATTTGCTTTAATGTTAAGGTAACAGGTGTATACAATTAAGTGGCCTCTCAGTGCACTGCAGCTCCATTAGCATTTTACAACTGGAAAGGGTTTTGAAAAATGAATGAAAATCAGAAAAAGAGGTGAAGATGCTTTATATCTTAAATAAACCCAAAAAATACTGGGGTTTCTCAGCAGCTCAGGCACTAACTGTGGAAAGAGAAAGAGAAGTAACATTTAAGTTCAGATGTCTGCAGCATCATTCGACATGAGAGTCATTAGGTTTATTTTGCTGCATAAGTTATGCATAATTTATATCTATGTTAACTTATGTTTGAAATGTCTGTATTAGTGCTAGAAAAGGCCAACTTTCATGCCATTTACATTCGGCGTCTGGATGCCTGAGACAGTATATTTAAGTCTGAATCAGAATCAGGTTTATTATCACTGACGTATGTTATGAAATTTGTTATTTTGTGGCAGCAATAAAGTGCAATATCTTAATAAGCTATAAATTATATGAAGAAATATATAGAGTGGATTCCGGTTAATTGGGCTATTTGGGACAATATGCTGCTTAATTAGGACAGGAGACTGTTGCCAAACAGTTTCTAACTGGAGTCAGTCGTGCTCATGTTGTGTGACTGTTAGACGCTGCACTGTGCTTAGAGTGAGCAGTTTTTAAGTATGGCAGATGCACATGTTTGTGTTCAAAAAGCAGTGATTTTTGTCACTGAGAGTTGGAGAGAAATAAGCAGTAAGACAATTCAGAACTGTTTTGCTTACCACAGTTTCTGGCATTCAGACATAGAAATGCTATAAATGGCCAGGAGTGAAAATGAAACGATTTCACTACTTCAACAAGTTAGTAACTGAAGAATTTGAAGTTATTGACATTCAGCTTGAATGTTACCATCGGACACTCAGCCCTCACTTGTGACTCCTATTAGCTGTTTGCATGCAAGAGCCACACTCTGGTACAACGCTTCGACAGGCAGGCTAAAACCAGGTGAGGATACCCGGTGGGTCTCATACCCCATAATAGGGACATGCCTGTCCTAGCATGCGAACTCAGCTCTGGCGGACTGGGCAGATGAGATCTACTGTGAGATCTAACAGCCAGGAAGGTGGTTGTGCAATACCACGTGGAGAGTGAAGGACATTACGAAGCATTAAATATGTCATGATCATCCAATGCAGTCAGAGAAGACCCCAGTCATACTGCCTACTTGTCCCACTGTACCCAGACATCTGAGGTCCAGAGAGTGGAACCGCCCCAGTGCAAAAGATTTTCCACTTTAAAACTCGCCCTGTCAGGTTTCCTATCATCATCAGATTTGACGGACAACCACCAATAGTATTGGTAGTGTTTTAATTTGTTCTGCGTTCCATTTAAATACATAATTTGTTACTTAGTTAAATGGTAGTTTGTCCTTCTTGTATCTTTTTAATTATTTCCATGCAACTTTGGCTAATTGGGGCACCTGCTTTATTCGGCCAAAATATACTGGTCTCAATGTGTCCCAGTTAGAAGAAGCTGTTCCTAAACTTTGGGTGTGTGTTTTCAGGCTCCTGTAACTCCTCTCTGATGGTAGTAATAAGAAAAGAGCATGTCCTGGTTGATGATGGATGCTGCTTTTTAACGATTTCCTCAATGGTGGGGAGGGTGGGTTTGCAACACCCTGCAGCTCTCTGAAACCCTTTGCAACCCTTAGTTAAAAATCAGCGATCAATTCTTGTGCTGACGTGACAGATTTAAACTGCTTTCCTTGTTAATCCAATTCAGATTTCAAGGCTTTTATTACAGTTAAGTAACTACTCAGACAAAATGGTGCTGGTGAAAGATGGTGACACTTTGTGACCAACTTACAAAACTTCTAAATATACTTCATCTGAACTATTCTTACTGAAATCTGCAGCCTGTCATTTGTGTAATGTACTTTTGAAATGTCTGACAAATTAACAATCTCATGATCTTCTGAAGGACTTGGGAGACTTAATTCTCAAGAATGCAGGCACCTTTAAGCAGTCAAAGGTACTTCACCATGACCAGAAGAGAGGGAGAAGAGGAGAACTCCAAGCCAGACTAAGACATCAGGGTATGAAACCTCCTCTACCCAGCATCTTGTTAGCAAATGTACAGTCACTGGAGGACCTAAGGGGAACAATGCTATATCAGAGAGAAATGAGAGATTGCTACATTTTGTGTTTCACAGAAACATGGCTGACCTCAGACACACATTGGATACATCGGTAAAACCCAAGGGCTTCTTGATACTCTAGATGGACTGGACTGCTGATTTGGAAAAGACCGAAGGTGGGGTTTGTGTTTCACGATAAACTCTTCACGATGTTCCAACATAGGGTCTTGTCGCACTCTTGATCTCCTGACTTGGAACATCTAATGATTAAGTGCTGACCATTCTACTTACTAAAAGAGTTCTCTGTGATCCTGACTGCAGTTTGCATACTGCCAATGGCCAATGTTAAGCAGGCACTTGATGTATTGATCAGAAGCACTCTACTCTGATGGCATTCAAATCACTGCTGGGGACTTCAGTTAGGCTTGTTTAAAGGAATTGCTTCCCAATTATCATCAGCATATCACCTACAGCACAAGGAGTCCCAGCATGCACAACCACTGTTATACTATGAGGAATAACAATTTACTGTAAATGCCCTCAAAGAAATGAATCTCAGGTTTGTATATGGTGATATATATGTACTTTGATAATAAATTTGTTCTGAACTTTAAACTACACTGACCACTCCCAGTTAAAGAGGAGACAAAAGGATAGCCAAGAGTCCGACCGAAAGCATTCTGTCGTGATGCAATACAGTTTGGTATGGCAATTGCTCTGCATGTAATTAGAGTTGTGAACACAGCTCAGCAAATCAAGGGAACCAGCCCCCTCTTTATAGACTCTGTCAATACTTCTTGCTGCCTGAGTAAAGCAGCCAGCATAATGAAAGTTCCCTCCCACCCCAGACCACCTCTCTTCTCCCCTCTCTAATTGAGCAGCAGACGCTAAAGTTTGAAAGCATGTACTGCCAAGTTCAAGGGCACTACTCCACTGTTATCAGGCTCTTGTATGATAAGGTAGACTTTGCACCTGCACTTGTTTTGGTAGCTTTTACACTTTATTTTGCATTGTTATTGTTTTACCTTATTCTGGCTCAATGCACTGTGTAATGATCTGATCTGTACGAGCAGTGTGCATAACAATCTTTTCACTGAATCTTGGCACATGTGACAATAACTAATAACTATAACCAATAGCCATGACCAATAACAACCTTGAGATTTCCTCATGATCAGTTCTGCACTATTCCATTTTATGCCTGTTGGTGGCAGTGTTGCTTCATTTTCTGACCCTTTTCCTAATACTGCACTAAGGTGAACTGATTCACATTCAGATTCAGATGTCAGACACCTACATTGAAACCCTGCCAATATGGACCCAAAGCTGATTTGCAATTATTGTGTTATTTTCCTTCCAGCACTTGGTTCAGGATAAGCAAATTGTAAGGAAAGTCTGAATTTTAAAATTAGTGCGGAAGCTAAATGTATTGGAAAAACTTAGCAGGATAAGGGACATGAACAGAGACAGAAAGAGAAAGTGAGTTGAGTTTAAAATTTGCTTGCAACAGCATCACAGGCACATTATACAGTCATAGTGGCATAAAAAAGTACAGCAAAGAAACAGGCCCTTCAGCCCAGCTAGTGTGTGCCGAGCCATTTAATTTTCCTAGTCCCCTAGACCTGTACCCAGACCATAGTACTCCATACCCTTGCCATGCAATACCTATGCAAACTTCTCTTAAATGTTGAAATTGAGCTCTCATGCACCACTTGCACCACACTCTCATAACCCTCTGAGTGAAGAAGATTCCCCTAATGTTCCCATTAAATGTTTCACCTTTCACCCTTAAACCATGAGCTCCAGTTGTCGTCTCACCCAACCTCAATGGAAACAGCCTGATTGCACTTATCCTACCTGTACCACTATCAAATCTCCCCTCAGTCTTCTACGTTCCAAGGAATAAAATCTTAACATATTTTTCCATATCTTTCCTTATAATGCAGGTCCTCCAGTCCCAACAACATCCTTGTGAATTTTCTCTGTACTCTTTTAGATTAGATTATGAGGACACTCAGTCCTCGTTTATTGTCATTTAGTAATGCATGCATTAAGAAATGATACAATGTTCCTCCAGTATGATATCACAGAAACACAGGACAGACCAAGACTAAACAGACAAAAACCACATAATTATAACATACAGTTACAACAGTGCAAAGCAATACCGTAATTTGATAAGAGCAGACCGTGGGCACGGTAAAAAAAGTCTCAAAGTCCCGATAGCCCAACATCTCACACAGATGGTAGAAGGGAGAAACTCTCCCTGCCATGAACCTCCAGCGCCGCAAACTTGCCGATGCAGCATTCTGGAAGCACCCGACTGCAGCGGACTCTGAGTCCGTCTGAAAACTTCGAGCCTCCGACCAGCCCCCCGAGACCGAGCACAATCTCTGCCCAGTGCTTCGACCCCTGCCCCGGCCGCAGAGCGACAAGCAAAGCCAAGGATTCGGAGCTTTCCCCGCTGGAGATTTCGGATCACACAGTAGCAGCGGCAGCGAAACAGGCATTTCAGCAGTTTCACCAGATGTTCCTCCATGCTCTCACGTCTGCCCCCATCAAATCAGGATTGTGCATGGCACCCTACTTGACAGATTACAGATATCATTCACTGGAGTGGCTGCGCGCGCTTTGTCGCGCAGCCATCTTCTCCTCTACTCTTGCAACCTTATTTACATCTTTCCTGTAGGGGGCTGAACAAAACTGTACACAATTCGCCAGATTAGGCCTCACCAACATCTTATACAACTTCAACATAACATCCCGTCTCCTGTATTCAATACTTCGATTTATGAAGGCCAATGAGCCAAGGTCTTTCCTTATGACCCTATCTACCTGTGATGCCACTTTCACTGAATTATGGACCTGTATTCCCAGAGCTCTTTATTCTACGGCACTCCACAATGCCTTACTGTTCATTGTGTAAGACCTGCCCTCGTTGGTCCTACCTCGTGCATTAAATTCCATCTCCCATTTATTCAGCCCATTTTTCCAGCTGTTCTAGATCCTGCTGCAAGCTGTGATAGCCTTCCTCGCTGTCCACTACACACCCAATCTTGTTGTCATCCGCAGATTTGCTGATCCAATTAGCTACATTATCATCCATGATTATAGATGAGAAACAACAACAGAACCAGCACTGATCTCCGTGGCACTCCATTAACTCACAGGCCTCCAGACACCAGTCTACTACCACTCTCTGGCTTCTTCCACAAAGCCAATATTTAATCCAATTTATTACCTCATCCTGAATGCCAAACAACTACTAAACCTTCACAAACAACCTCCCATGCAGGGCCTTGTCAAATGCCTTGCTAAAGTCCATATAGACAGCATCCACTGCCTTGCCTTCATCAATTTTCCTGGTAACTTCCTCAAAAGAAAGTCTATAAGATTGGTTAGACACAACCTACCACACAAAGCCATGCTGACTATCCCTCATCAGTCCATGTCTGTCCAAATACTTATATATCGAGTCCCTCAGAAGACCTCCCATTAAATTTCCCACTACTGATGTCAGGCTCACCAGCCTATCATTTCTTGGTTTATTTTAAGAACCTTTCTTGAACAGAAGAACAACATTAGCTATCTTCCAATCCTCCGGTATTTCATCTGTTGCTAAGGATGATTTGAATATCTCTAGCAACACACAAAATGCTTGAGGAACTCCGCTAGGGCCCCTGCAATTTCTGCATTTGCCTCCCACAAAGTCTGAGGGAACACCTTGTCAGGCCCTGGAGATTTATCCACCCTAATTTGCCTCAAGACAGCAAACACCTCCTCTTCTGTAATCCGTAAAGGGTCTGCTTTGCCTCACATCTTTTGACTCTGTGTCCATCTCCCGAGTAAACACAAATGCAAAAAATCCATATAAGATCTCTCCCATCTCTTTTGGCTCCGTGCACAGATTACTATCGTGTTCTTCCTGTGGTACAGTTTTGTCCCTCGCAATCCTTTTGTTCTTAATATATCTTTAGAATCCCTTAGAATTCTCTTTCATCTTGCCTGCTATGGCAACCTCATGCCTTCTTTTAGCCCTCCTGACTTCTTTCTTAAGTGTTGGCTGGCATTTCTTGTACTCCATAAGCACCTCATTTGTTTCTACCTGCCTATACCTGCTATGCATCTTCTTTTTTAACTTAACCAGGGCCTCAACATCCCTTGGAAACCAAGGTTCACTAAACCCGATAGCTTTATCATTTTATTCTGACAGGCATATATGAGCTTTGTACTCTCAAAATTTCACATTTGAAGTCCTCCCACTTACCAAGTATACCTTTGCCAGGAAACAGCACGTCCCAATCCACACCTGACAGATCCTTTCCGATATCATCAAAACTGGCCTTTCTCCAATTCCGAATCTCAATGTAGATGTAGACAAGACACAGAACATAGATTAGACAAAACTTATACAAGGCAGAGAAAAAACGGCTGTGCAATCGAGACATAAGTGCAAAAAAGTACACAATCAGAAAGAAGTCCATGGTGGCTCATTGCTGGGGTAGGATTAGGGCTGTGTAGGTCAGTTCCGAAACCTGTTGCTATGGGGTTTTAGCCTTCTGTACCTCCTGATGTATAATAGAAGTAAGAAGAGGGATAACCTAGATGATGAGGGTCCTCGATGATGAAGTAATGTTTCAGGACAACAACCTTCTGTCAGAACTAGACAAGTGTGAAAATCAAGTGTTTTAAGTTGCAGAAAAGGATAGAGGTGAAGAGAACGATCTATGATAGGAACGGAGACCACGGCTGTCCAAGAGACACACATTCTGCCGGTGCTGTCTAGTTAATTGCAATGGATCAGTCTGGATGTGTGTAAGTAGAGGAAAATTAATGCAGGCAGTTAGTGAGAGAGAGAGAAAATGATGACGGCTACCAGACTCTGAAAGGGGAGGGTGTGTCAGAGATACTTAGCAGATCAAGCAGCATCTGTGGGGAGAGAAAACTGAGTTAATGCTGTTAGTGGATGAACTTACATCAGAACTGGACAGTTGCAACACAAACAGGAGAGGCTGGTTTTCTGAAATAGAACAAAGAATATAAAATAGTACTGCATAGTATAGGTCCTTTGGCCCATAATGTTGAGCTGACCTCTAAACCTTCTCCAAAATATACTCGCCCTTCCCTCCTGCACAGTCCTGCATTTTTTTTTCATCCATGAGCCTATATATGATTATTGTAAATGTCCATAGTATATCTACCTCTACCACTTCCCCTGGCAGTGCGGTCTATGCTCTCACCACTCTGTGTAAAAAAAAACATACTTCTGACACCTCTCCTATTCTTTCCTTCAATCACCTTAAATTTATGCTCTCTCGTATTACTGTCCTGGGAACAAGGCACAGGCAATCTTTCTCTATTTCAGGACATTCTAAAAAGACGGCATTTGGGATAATGCTATATTTAGCCAGAGTGGTTATGATTTGGTAATTCCCTTGTCAATCAAACACTGCTCATAAAGTAGTTTATGATTTTTTTTCCATTGTGAAGTGACATCTTCAAATCACCACTACCACTCTGTTTGGAGAAATCAGTCTGCTTTTATGGGGAGCAGTTGCTGTGGTTTATGTATCCTCCAGTCCTTAAACAACTTTGAAACAACTCATCGGCACAAAAGTGTCAATAAATGCTCTTGCATTAAGCAAAGTGCTTTTGAAATGTCGTGATGTAGGAAGTACAATAAGTAATTTGCAATGAGTAAGCTTCAAATGGTAGAGGTAGTGATGATGTCGATGATGATGCAATAATGCTACTAATGCGGTGATGTTGGTGTTGATGATGATGGTATTGGTGATGATGATGGTCATGATAATGATAATAATGGTGATGATGGGACTTAGAAATGCTAGGCTGGGACTTGGGATCTGGGAACATCCAGCGACAAAGACTGGAGGCCCGGAGTCAGCTTATCTTGGTTTTGGAGGCTTGTCTGTGTCTGTGAGAGGGTGGGTGGGTAGGAGGGATGGGATGAGGCTTGTTTTGCTGTTGTTGCTGCTGCTTGTGTTGTTCTGTGGAACTTTGGGGGCATGCTATCGTCGGCTGCCCCCAGCGTATCCGTGGATGCGGTGGTTATGAATGTAAATGGTGCATTTCACTGTACATTTCAAGTCCATGTGACAAATAAATCAGAATCTGAATCTAAATTTGACTTGCAGACTCCTCTGAAAAGCAGCACCTCTGACACTTCGACATTCATACACTTTGAGTTCAAGAATGGGATTTGAATCCATAGTCTTGTGATGAGAGGAAAACAAGCTGCTGAAAATGAGAGGGTCTTGAGTTGATGTCCCAGCTTCAGGACGGCATCTCCTACTGTGCAGCAGTCTCTCACAACTGCACTGGAAGTTTTACTCAGGACCCGCTGCATCACCTCTGACGGAGAGACTCTGAGCTGAATCATGGCCTCAACCAACATATCACCCTTAGCAAAAGAAGAAATGTCCTTTCTCATAACACTTACTTAAGCCCAGCACCCCTACTGGGACATAGTAGCAGCTCACCTGAGTCCTCTGTCCTGGTCTTGTGTTGGTGTTTCTGTAGCTCCAGTCTTTTACAGGATGGGGTTGCTTGCTCCATACCCTACCCTCCTCGTTTTCCAGCCGGGCATACAACCGTCCATGGCGGATTCTTTTGGCATTAATACTCCATTGGGTGACCAGTCAGAAATTCTATGAATTACAAATATGTAGCTGAGAATATTCTGTTTTATTTTTTTGAAATAGAAACGGTAAAATTTGCAGTTTGTATCTTTCAGAAGATGAGTTCAGCGAAGCACCTTAATTATCTTTTGATAGACTCTTGAAGGCTTGGCCAAGAGTCAAGAACAATGAACAATCTGTCAAACTTGATGTCTCTGCATTCACACAGTAAGCAAGAAGACATAATATATCACTGCTTCAAGCAGCAAGTGATGTGTGTGTGTGTGTGTGTGTGTGTGTGTGTGTGTGTGTGTGTGTGTGTGTGTGAATGTTTGTGGTGGAGGGGGTGGTGTGTGATGCTGGTCTATAAAGGTATAGCCCTCCTCTCCTTTCTATATGGAGTGGTATCATGGACAACATACAGCAGGCACATGAAATCCCTAGAAACTTATCATCAAAGATGCCTCTGAAAGATTCTGAGAGTTAGCTGGAAGAACTAACTTCAGCATCCTGGAGGAAGCTAACGTCAGCTCCATAGCCACAATCGTGACTTAACACTAATTGCAATGGGCTGGTACATCATCTGTATGCCTGACTTCTGCCTCCCTAAACAACTCCTGTTTGGCCAACTCAAGGATGCAAAGCACTTCTGGAGGGCAGAAAAGGCGGTTCCTGGACAATATCAAGACCCACCTGAGGAAGAGCCACATCCACCTGAATGGATTGGAGAATTTAGCACAGGATAGGGAAATCTGGAGAAGAACTGTCTATGACTGGACCGCGCAGCTCGAAGAATCCCTCCACAGTGCTGCTGAGACTAAGTGGATTCAACGTAAGGAAAGACTGGGAAAGGCCAACCACTACATCCGCTAACACTTCAATGACCTATGCTTGCCAATACTGCAATAGGACTTGTGGATTATGCATCGGCCTCTTCAGTCATCTCAAGACCCACAAGTGATCAGATCAACCAACAGGAGAAGAAACATACTTGATTACAGGTGATCACTGATGATGGTGGTGGAGGGGGGCATCAGTGAAAAAGCCCATCCATTCTTGCCTTTATGTTGGCTGATGCCTCCACTCAAGCTGTCTGTTGGGCAGAGAGTGTCCTCAGTCAGGTATTGAGTGAGTCCCTGATCTCAGAAGAGGACAACGATTATGGAGGTGCAACAATGGGGATGGTGGAAGACAGATGGGCAGTGGTGAACTCACAGCTTGCTTTATTCATCTCCTGATCCATTGGATGAGGTGTGGCACTGCATGTCTGTTCCAGCACCTGAGTTGGACATCAAGGGAATGTGAAAATGAACACTTCCTCACCATCTTGAAAGGTCTAGATAAAATGGACAATAATGGGAGAGCTTAGGACCAGAGGCACGGCTTCAGAATAGAAGGATGTTGCTCTAGAACAAAGATAAGGAGCAATTTCTTTAGCCAGTGAATCTGTGGAATTCATTGCCATGTTCAGTTGTGGAGGCCAAGTCATTTGGGTATATTTAAAGCTGAGGCTGATAGACCGTTGATTAGTAAGGAAATCAAAGATTACGGGGAGAAGGTAGGAAAATGGAGTTGAGAGGGATAATAAATCAGCCATAATCAATGGCAGGGCAGACTCAATGGGCTGAATGGCCTAATTTTATTTTATGGTCTAGTGGTCTAATAGGGTAAAATGATGGATGGTCTTTGAATGGACATTTGAGCTCCTTTCTCTGTGTAATGTGTTGCTAATGTTGTCAAGTTTGCACAGTGTTGTATAGTTTGGCCCACTGGGACAGGCACAGCAAGCCAAAATGTTGGAAGATTATAAAGAAAGGAGTGGCAGACATAAATGGCCAATCCTGATACAACCAGAAAAAAAGGAGCAAATCATCTAAATTTGGAGGATTCAAGATTAAGTCCTATAGACTGCAATGTGACCAGACGGAAGCTGAGGTCTTCTTCTGCAAGCTTCATTGTGATGATGAAGGGGGCCACAGACCAGCCAGAGTGGAATAGGAGTTGAAGCTCAGGGTCACTCTTGTGCACTGAACACAGATACTCCCCAAAGCCATTACCCAGCTAATGTTTAGTTCCTCCAATGTAGAGGTGGACGCATTGTGAACACCAAATGCAAGAGACTAGAATGGAACAAGTAGAGATGAACCACTGCCTTTTCTACTTTGAATTTAGAATGTAAGTTTTTAAAAAATGCAACGAAGTCTCCTGTGTCATTTTTGGGAGTGATTTCAACAGGAACCAGCCTCCCCTCTATGGACTCTGTCCATACTTCTTGTTGCCTCTGTAAAGCAGCAAGCATGATCGAAGACACCACCCACCTCAGACATTCTCTCTTCTCCCCTCTTCCACTGGGCAGAAAATGCAAAAGCCTGAAAGCACGTACCACCAGACTTGAGAAAAGCCTCTATCCCACTATTATCAGACACTTGAATTGACACCTTGGCCTCACAATCTAACATCTTTATGATCTTGCACTTTATCATTTATCAGCAATACAATTTTTCAGTCACTTTTACACTTTACTCTGCATTGTTATTAGTTTAACTTATTTCAGCTCAATGCACTGTTGTCATTTGATCTATATAAAAAGCATGCAAGACAAGCTTTTCACAGTATCTTGGTATAGGTGACAACAATAAACCAATACCAATAATAACAGATATTATTAAAAACAGGTGCTTATGTTGAGTGTCTAATCCACAATATGAGAACAGCTTGATCTTAAATTACCATGAAGATGTGATAAAACTGCATGTACAACAGCAATGAACAGTAGCTTGCTTTCTGTAAATTAAAATATGATTAATTGGAGGATTTTAACATATGACTCTAAGCTGCTGGAGCGTCTATGAAATTTCATAGTTAGTGGAAAATCAACAGGGAAATTCATTTGATCAGAGGCTTAATGGGTAGAACCAGCTTCTGCCATAATCATTTATTAGATCAGTACAAAGGTCACAGAGATTAAATTTGGGAAGCAGATAATTGAACTCAAAAATCAGGTTAAGGGTTTGAAATTGCAATGGTTTTATTACTAGCAACACACACAAAATGCTGGTGGAACGCAGCAGGCCAGGCAGCATCCATAGGAAGAAGCACAGTTGACGTTTCAGGCCAAGACCCTTCGTCAGGACCAGTCTGCTGCGTCTTACCAGCATTTTGCATGTGTTGCTTGAATTTCCAGCATCTGCAGATTTCCTCGTGTTTGCGGTTATATTACTAGAGCAGGGATCTGGTGAGCTGGTCTAATAATGCAAAATCAGAAGTTCAATCCCTGTCTTTGCAAATGGGGGTGTTCAAATTCAGAAAATTAAATAAATCTCATAAAAATATTGTAATGGTGGTCATGCAAGTATTAAATTGCTGTAAATACCCATCTGTTCATAAATGTTTTTAAATGAAGTTGCACTTAGATGTGAATCCAAAACCCTAGAGCGGGGCTCCCCAAACTTCATGTTACTGAAGTTCTAAGGCAGGGACTCTTAACCTGGGGTCCATGGACCCCTTGCATAATAGTATTGGCCCATGGCTTAAAGAAGGTTGGGAATCCCTTTTCTAAGAACTAACACTCTTCTTTTTGGTGCTATATCAAAGTTGAAAGTATATTTAGTATCAAAGTATGTACATGTCACCATATACTACCTTGAGATTTATTTTCTTGCAGGTATTCATAGCAGAACAAAGAAATACAATATAATGAATGAAAAACTACACACAGGCAAATACAGACAAATGTGTAAAGGAAGACAAACTGCGCAAATACCGAAAAAAACCTCTGAGAACATGAATTGTAGATTTGCTACAAGTTAGTCCATTGACTGTGTTCAGTGACAGTCACTGTTGTGGTGAATGAAGTTATCCATCCTGGCTCAGGAACATAATAGGTGAAGTGTACTAACTGTTCATGAACCTTTTGGTATGGGACCCAATGCTCCTTATGTCCTTCCTGATTACAAACATCCTCATTTTGTCTATAAAGGCCTCCCTGATCTTCCTGTTTCCTTTCATTTCAATTCTGCATCTCAGTCTCACTCTGACCTCTCTGTGTCTGTCCTCTTGCACAGTTCCAAAATAGTAATGGTAACAGTATCACATCTTCTGTCTGGGAGTGATACAGCCCTCGTGACACTACTGAAATTTGTGGAGAAAATCTGGGTTCCATTGCAATTTAACTATTTCAGATAACCAGCCTTTCCAGTTTGTGATGAATTGTCATTAACCTGCAATGTAACTCAATGTTTCTGCACAGATGCTGCTTCAACCATGAAGCTTGTCTAACCTCCTTAGAAATTGCTTTGTAATCCAGCATCCTATTTTACTCTCTCATCTATTTCCCCCTTATTCATGCTTCCAAACAAATTAACCACCATTAATAAACTTTCACCACCCTCTCAGGCAGCACCAATCTGAGACAGCTATTCTACCTGAAATGCTAACTCTGTATTCCTTTCCTACAGATGCTGCCTGGCCTGATGAGCATTTCCAACTTTTTCCAATTTTTATTTCAGATTTCCAGCATCTGCGGCTCTCTACTTTCAATGGTCAACTCCAAACTGGCTGTTATATTTGAAGCTTTTGTGTTTTACCATGGAAATTTCTTGCTGAACAGCTAATGTTACCATTAAGCAATCAACTTATCTCAGTGGCTCAGTGGAAGCATTCTCACCCCTGAAACAGGAGTCTCTTTATATTAGTCCCACTCGTCTGACCTGGACAGGCATCCTCATGCCCATAGAGGGAAATGCCTCTCTGTTGGAGGTACTGCTTTTCAGATAAGGCACCAGAGTTTTCATTGGGAAAGGAGAAAGATAGTTCTTCTCACTAAAATGGCCAATACATATCTGTCACGTAATATCAGTAAAATACTGATGGTCGTTGTATCATTTAGGGTCGTAGCACCAAACATCAACTGTTCATTCCTCTCCATAGATCCTACGTAGTTCTGTCAGCATTTTGTATGCATTACAATAGTTGTTGGATCTTGCTGCACATAGATTGCATTTCCGACATCACAGCACATGAAACGGTTCTATGTTTGTTTTGAGGCCATGAAAGATGAAACAGAGAAGAAGGTCTTCTTTACTTTTTCGATACCAATTACTTGCTCGCTGTTTACTATTGGGAATGTGTAGCCCAGCAGGGAATGATTCAGAGTACTGCACATCCCTGAAAATCAGATGGATCATTACAACTTGCTGTCGACCATTAAAAACTTGAAATAATTTGACATCCTTTCCACAAAACAACTCAAAGATCCCATAAATTTATCCCAGTAAACCTACAACCCTGTCAATTCTGTGATGAATTATCAACATGGTAAATTGGTTTATTATTGTCACTGAGTTACAGTGAGAATTTTTGTTCTGCATGCCACCCATAGAGGTTTCGTCATATCAGCACATTGAGGTAGTGCAAGGGCATAGCAATAACAGAATGCAGAATATAATGAATATAGAGAAACGACGCTGCAGACAACAACGAGGAGCAAGGCCATGATGAGGTGGATTGTGAGGTCAAGGGTTCATCTTATCATACAAGATGTCAGTTCAATAGTCTTATAACAGATTCAAGATTCATGCATACATTGAAATGTACAGCGAACTGTGTCATTTACATTAACAACAAATGCACCCCAGGGTGGTTGGGGGAAACCTGCAAGTGTGCCCCACATTCCAGCGTCAACATGCATAGCATACCCACAATGCTTTACAGAACAGCACAGAACACCACAAGCAACAAAATAACAACAGCAAAATAGGCCCCGTTCCTCCCTCCTACGTGTGGCGCGTGGTCAAGTGGTTGGGGCGTCGGACTAGTGGTCTGAAGGTCGTGGGTTCGAGCCTCGGCCGAGGCAGCGTGTGTGTCCTTGAGCAAGGCATTTAACTACACAATGCTCCCGTCTACCCAGCTGAGAATGGGTACCGGCAAAAATTTTGCACCTTCTGCCCAATAGGAGGCAGGAGAAGATAGATCCACAGGGTGGGAGAGGACTTTGATTATGCTGGCTGTCTTTCCAAGGAAGCAATAAGTGTAGACAGGGTCGATAGAGGGAGCAGGCTGGTTTTTGTGATGTGTTGAGTTGTGTCCACAACTGTCTGCAGTTACTTCTGAATTAGGCAGAGCATTTGCCATATCAAACTGTGATGAAACTGGATAGGATGCTTTCAATAGTGCATCTATAAAAATTAGAGAGAGTCAACAGAGACATGTTAAATTTCTTTAGCCTCTCAAGGAAGTTGAGGTGTTGATACACTTCCTTGGTTCTGGTGTTGAAGTGGTTATACCACGTATAGATTTTGGTACCTTTTACTGGGACCCTCGAACATAACCTGTGAGCCATCCTTGGGTTTGGTACTATACAGGCTGAACTGTGGGCCAGTAATCCAGACGTATCATGTAAAATGCCAGCAACATGAGTTTCATTCTCATCAAAGTAGCTGGAGAACTTAGATTCAGTTAAACAAATGATAGTGATGGCTACAAAATTATGGGTTGTCAACAAAAGCCCATTCAATTTCCTAATGATCTTTATCTTTGCCTGATCTGGCCTGAACATGACTGCCGATTCACAAATCTGTTTGGCTGGAAACACAAGAGATTGCAGATGCTCGAATCTGGAGCAACAAACAATGTGCTGGAGGAACACAGAAAATTGAGCAGCATCTATATCCCTCCATAGATGCTGCCTGACCTGCTGAGTTCCTATAGCACTTTGTGTATGTTACCCAAGATTTCCAGGATCTGCAGAATCCATTGTGTTTCTGATCTACTGGAGGGACTCAGTGAGCTGAGAAGCAACCGTAGGGAAAATGGAATTCCCAACATTTCGGATTGAAAACCCTTCCTCAGGGCTGGGTGTGGAGAGGAAATATTGCCAACATTAAGAGGAGAGGACAAAAGGATGAGGCCAGAGGTAATTGGTAGACCAATGGGGGAGGAGGGAGTGTTGAAGAATGATTGAGCCAGGTAGAGGAGGGGGTCAGCACCCTCTAGCAGTTGTCTTCAACTCCATCCTCCCTATCCCTCTCCTTGCTCCATCTTCCTTTTCATAGGAGCAGAATTGGGCCATTTGGCCCATTGAGCCTGCTCTGCCATTCCATCATGGCTGACTTATTATCCCTCTCAACCCCATTCTCCTGCCTTCGCCCCATAACTTTTGATGCCCTTACTAATCAAGAAACTATCATCCTCTGCTTTAAATATACCCAATGACTTGGCCTCCACAGCAGTCTGTGGCAATGATTCCACAGATTCCCCACCCTCTGGCTAAAGAAATTCCTCCTCACCTCTGTTCTAAAGGGATGTCCATTCTATTCTGAGGCTGTGCCTTCTTAGACTCCCCAACTACAGGAAACATCCTCTCCATGTCCACTCTATCTAGGCATTTCAATATTCAACAGGGTTCAATGAGATCCTCCCTCATTCTTCTAAACTCCAGTGAGTACAGGCCCAGAGCCATCCTCCTCCGCTTTACATGAGACTTGCCCTCACATACCTAACTCAATCTGCCTGTCATCTCTCACCACCTCTCCTCCCTGCAGTCTACTAATCACCTCTGGATCCTCTCTCTCAGTACTCCCCCTCTCTCTTTACACTGGCTATTTCCTCTTTCCAGTCTCAGACCTGGTGCAAGGTTTTGACCTAAAATGCTGACAATGCCTTTCCTATTCCCCCTCCCCACCCCCAGATGCTGCTCAGCCTATGATATTTGTATGTTGCTACCTATATGGTTGATTCTTAAATACTTTTTGCATGACTATCAACCTGATCAAAGATAAGTTCTGAAACAAAAATAAATGCATATCCTGTGCTTAAATTTAAACAAAGCAGCCCCAGAGAAGGTAGCATTAGGAAGACAATCTACTCTGCCTCTACTTATTGTGTCTCCCAACATCACCTCTTCCTTTCCCCCATCGAGTCCAGAAAAACCAATGCAGGGTTATGACAGAGAATGAAACAAGGAACATCAGTAATTGTGCAGATCTTTCAAAGAGCCAATACTAGCACAATGTGCTGAATGGCATTTTGCTGAGAGGAAACATCAAATCAAATAAGATATAGTCTGTATACAGGTTACTTTATAAACAAGAACGATTTACCTCCAGTGGAGCCTTTATCAATGTAGTTGTTTGAAGTCACTTCTCATGATGAACTTGAGTCATCTGGGGCAGCATCACCTTTTGGCTCCATTCTCTCTCTGTTCAGTGTCAGTAACACAAAGTAGAGGGCACCTCGATTGTCCAAAAGTGGTTATCAGTCCACAAACATGTGTTGTATTGATATAGACACCCCAAAAATCAAGTGAGAGTCTTCAACTTTGACTGGACAGATTCCCAAAGGTTTCATCACATGACTCTGCCTCTTCCACTTTGCTCTCACACTTGTCCCGTGGGTCTTTGAGAGTCTCTTTCTGCAAAGCCAACTGAACCTACGTTCCTTGTCTTAATTATACATCACACTTAGTCAAACAGCCTTGTTCTCCCACCTCAGATATTTTTTTGAACCAAGAGCTCTAAAACGATCAAATAATGCTTTTCAAAAATGCTATCTTATTGTTCTTAATTTCTTCCCAGCTTTTTTACTTCATTGTGTCTCACCCACTATGATTTCCTGGTGTGGGTTTGCTCCATGTGCTTCAGATTCATCCGAAATCTGAAAATCCTGCAGGTTGGCAGGCTGATTATGATTACAAAGTTCATCTTAAATCTGAAAATCCTGCTGGTTGGTAGGTTAATTATGATTACAAATTGCCCATTACCGTGTAGTGGTAGACTTCCTCCAGCATTTTGTATGTATTGTTTGGATTTCCAGCATCTGCAGGTTTTTCTCCTGTTTGTGCCATGCGGCAATTGATGGGATTCAGGAAAAAGCAAAATTATATTAGTATAGGATAGGTGCAAATGTGTGCTCAATGAATAGCATGGAATTGCTGGGCTGAAGGGCCTGTTTCCATGCTGTTTAACTCAATGACTTCTTGACTGCCTCTACAATTCTGTGGAGACACAAGAGACCACAGATGCTGGAATCTGATGGAAAAAGGAACTCAACAGGTCGAGCAGCTTTGTTGAGGGAGAAAAACTGTTGATGTACTTGGCTAAAACCCTGACCCAAACAGTTGACACTTCCTCTCCACACCTCACAGATGCTGCTCGACGCACAGAGCTCCTCCAGAAGACTGCTTTGTGCTCTATAATTCAATAACTCTGTGGCCCTCCCACCATTGTGTATTGAGTTCCTGGGTGTTGTGTAAAATCTCTCAGAAATATCACTCCGGAACGAGAAAGAAGAATTGATGCCATGGTGCTGTAATGTAAATCTTGTAAGCAAATGCAGTAACATCTTATATGTGAATGACTGCATTGGAAAGTGTTATATATTGCTTAGATTATGAGAACACTCAGTCCTCTTTTATTGTCGTTTAGAAATGCATACATGCATTAAGAAATGATACAATGTTTCTCCAGAGTGATATCACAGAAAACAGGACAAACCAAAGACTTACACTGACAGAACCACATAATTATAACATATAGTTACAGCAGTGCAAAGCAATACCACAATTTGATGAAGAACAAACCATGGGCACGGTAAATAAAGTCTCAAAAGTCCCCGACTTGATCGACTCCCGAGTCCCCGAGAGCAGGCGGCAAAAGGGAGAAACTCCCTGCCATAAACCTCCAGGCACCATCAATTTGCTGGTGCCTTGGAAGCAGCCGACCACAGCCGACACTGAGTTTGTCTGTCTGAAAACTTCGAGCCTCCGACCAGCCTCTCCGATACAGCTCCTGAGCGCCATCCTCTGCCGAGCACCTTCGACCTCGCCCCGGCCACTGAAACACACAAAGCCGAGGATTTCGGGGCCTTCAGCTCTGGAGATTCCAGTTACCACACAGTAGCAGCGGCAATGAAGTGGGCATTTCAGAAGTTTTCCAGATGTTCCTCCGTACTCTCACGTCCGTCTCCGTCAAATCAGAATTGTGCATGGTACCCTACTTGACAGCTAACAGACATCACCACCGAAGTGGCCACGTGCACTGCCATCGTGCTGCCATCTTCTCCTCCTTACAGTGATATGCTTCTTTCATAAAATATTTGAAAACCTTTTTGGAGAAAAGTGACTGTAAAACTCTTGGGATGACTAGAGAGGAGCATGAAAGCAGTCTAGACATGCAAGTCATTTTTCTTCACCTTCCAGTTACTGGAAAAGTTCTTGTTTTGATTCGGGCTGAATGATTTAATGTACCCTGGAGTATGAGAAACTGTTCCGCAATAACATGTTCATACCGTTGCTCACATTTATATAGCACCTTTAATGTGGTAAAACGCGGCAAGACTCTTCACAGGTGCTTTATCAAGCAAAATTTGACTTGGAGCCTCGTGAGAAATTAGAGCAGGTAAATGGAAGTTCCATCATAGAAGTAGCATCTTACAAAGATTGCAATAGAGATGGAGAAGCTGAAACAATGACTGAGAGAGAGAGAGAGAGAGCGAGAGAGAGGGGGGGTGTATGAGAGTGAGCGTGAGAGAGGGAGTGAGAAAGGGAGAGTTTCAGAGGGAAAGTGTAAGAGAGACAGTTTGAGAGACTGAGAGTGTGCAAGAGTGTTCAAAAGAGTGTGAGGGGGAGAAGGAAATGTTTAGGAAGGGAATTCCAGATATTAGGGCAGCTCAAAAGCATGTCCTCCATTTATGGACGGAATGAAATGGGAAATCCACAAAAGGCTAAAACGGAGATTTACAGAGATTGCAGAGATTTGCAAAGCTGGAGGAAGTTAAAGAAATAAGGAGTAGCAATGTCAAGGAAGGATCAGAAAATAAAGATACAAATTCTAAAATGGAGGTCAGGTAGAATGGAAGACACTGCAGCTCAACAGATACACAGGATTAGCTGAATGGAATGAGAGGCAGAGGTATGGATGGCTTTGACATGGGAGTGTTGCAAGTCAACCAGGAAAATGCCAAGGCAACATTTCACATTTTAATTCCAGTTGATCCAGCCCACATGTGGGTCAGGGTGAGGTGGATCACGTCCTTGAGCCCAGTTCATCAACAAATGTCAGATACATTCAGTGGTCACTTTATTAGGCACAAGAGTTTTTTGCACCATTCTCTGTAAACTCCAAAGACCGTTGAGTGTGAAAATCCCCGGTGATCAGCAGTTTCTGAGATACTTACAACACCCTGTCTGGCACCAACAATCATTCCATGGTCAAAGTCACTTAAATCATATTTCTTCACCATTCTAATATTTGGTCTGAACAACAACTGAACCTCTTGACTGTATATGAATGTTATTATGCATTGAGTTGCTGGCACATGATTGGCTAATTAGAAATCTGCATTAATGAGCAGGTGTACCTAATAAACTGGACACTAAGCATTTGTGTGAGGGAGAGGTAGCAAAGAGATTCCAATAAACAAAGAAAAGTGTGTGAACGTGATAAGAGAGTGAGGAGAACAAATTGTTCTGAGACATTCACTTCGGTTAGTTCAATGGCAGCCTTATTCTTTTTGTGTCATTACATTCCCCTTTAATGCAATTTATGGTGAAGTCATGGACAGAAGCAAACTGAAAAAACAAAACAGGTCATTTACTTTTAGCTAGAAATGATCTTTTCCCCCAGAGACAATAATTCAGTCAAATATTTTTGTCACAGATTTTTCAGGCTTTGCTTTGGCATTTCAGTCCATTTTATCAGATTTGAAGGAATAATGGATAAAATATCACTGGTGGGCTTGTTGTCTGAAAGAAACAATGGTTTCGTAATTAGAAAATCATAATGGACTTGCAACTTTGTGCTGACTATAGAAGCAATTAGTGTGATTAGTGGTCAGTCCCACTTCGAGACACCCTGCAGTATTAATAATTACTGAAATCATTGTGTTAGTAAATGGTTGTGTAGGAGAGAATGTGGTCTGCTCTAAGGACCGCACTTAACAGCAAGTCAGACTCCTGTTGAAAAGGGAAGAGCCTTTTAGATGGCAGAAAGGGAATCAGAGAAAATCCTCGGACTGTCAGCAACCATGGTGATAAATTGCCATTCTGCAGAACATGAAGATGACGGCACTTGTGAGAAAAAAGGACCACTTATGTCAGAGGGAATAAAAGCCTTCTCTCTTCAGACAGTCAATTCTTTTAGTGTTAACTTTACACAGTGACAGTCCTAAAGGAGCTGGCAGTCTCAAGCCCAAAGACTACTCTTCAGTTGATTTTGTTCTGTTGGATACAGGGAACTACAGGCATTTTTCTACATTACTGTACAACAGCACATCTTTTGTTCCGCTTGGATAAAGAAATGTTTGCCAGAGTTCCATCCTATTTTCATTGTGAGAATAAACGCAAGAAGAATTCAAATTTAACTTTAATAATTGACACACATTTGAATATGTGTGGAGTCATTCGGTAACTGGCCCTTCGGCCCATTGATGGAGGAGGGAGGAGAGGCATAGAGGAATAAGTTATGCTTGAATACTTGGGGATAGAGTTGATGTGTAAGCTCAAAATTCAAAGGTCAATGTAAAATGGAGAGAATACAACATGTAAGTAGGTGCTTGATGGGGGTGGCATGTATCTGGGAGAAATTTGGTTATTGGGAAGGTATAAGAATGATGGGAGCTGACACGTACTTAGTCAGACAAATGGCCTCCCTCCCTATCATAGACATCCCACCCTGCAAAAACTCATTTCAGGGAGGTAGCACCACCAATTTGCGGGAGACTTCCGGGAGAGGTGGGACGTCTGAAATAGAGTAGCTCCGTAGCAGCTGGCCAGCTAGTTTAAATAACATTAGCTATGCTAATGAATGAATGACACCTGTTAAACTCACCTCAACATGTCTTTTACAGTCTTAACCCACCATGGGCAATAGAAAAGTCACTGTTGCAAACAGTGCAGCGAGGAACACTGTCATTATTTTGACCCCTATTAGGCAGGGGTACACTTTAGTGTAGTCTGGGGTGACGTACGTTTTATATTTTTTGCCATGGCGCGCTCTCGCTCTCTCTCTCTCTCTTGGTCGCTCGCGTGCTCTCAAGCGCTCTCGCTTGCTTTCTCGCTCGCTCTCTCTCGCTTGCTTGCTTGCTCTCGCTCTCTCTCACGCGCGCGCTCCCTCTTGCTTTCTCTCACTCGCTATCAAAAAAATTGATTTCCGTGATATTGTATATAATTGGCGGGCATCAGGGAGCCACAATTAATATGCCGGAGACTCCCGGAACTTCCAAGAGAGTTGGGATATCTGCATAAGAATATCATCAAGTGTTCCGTCCAACTGTTCACTACCAGTTGTCAGCAAAAGTGGTGAATACGGATTCGATTTCAAGAGAGGTTTGGATAGGTACGTGAATGTGAAGAGAATGGAAGGCTGTAGTCCAAGTGCATGTCAATGGGACTAGGCAGAATAATAGTTCAGCATGGACTAGATGGGCTGAAGGGCCTGTTTCTGTACTGTAGTGCTCTGTGACTCCATGACCATGATCTATTCCAGATAAAGACTGACTTCTGTGCAATTAATACCTTAAGCAAAAAGTTTTGGAATCCAAATTCGAAGCTTCTTAGAGAGCCGGTTGGTAGGACCTTTGGCATTACTGCTTGCAGTCTCTTTTCTCTTGAGAAGACAAAGCTGAGGGAGAAACCAACAGCCATATTTAAAATTCCTCCAAGCGGACCACAAACTTGCCGTAGGGTTTGTAGGCCTTTGTGGCTCAATGGCCCAGAGAGCTATGTTGGGTGGAGTCAGGGCCTTGTGCTTTGGCTCTTGGTGGGGGGCACCCATGCTAAAGAGGTCAAAGGGTAGAGGCCAGTCTAAGAATGGTCCACTGGTCCTCCAGGTCTGGGGGTCCAGCTTAGGGCCAACAACCCAGACTGGTCAAAAAAATTGGTATGGAAACAGCAATGAAGAATCCTGACCATGTGTTTCAGGGGAGGTTGTTCAAGCATATGAGGAAGAAGGAATTAGAGGGTCACATTGGGGAAAAATTGGAAGAGGATTAAACAAAGCATAATTGGCAGCATGGTCTGCTTGGGCCAAATGGCTGTTTCTATGCCATACATGGGAACATTAGAACATAAGAAACAGGAGCAGGCGTAGATCATCTGGCCCATCAAGCCTGCTTCGCCATTCCATAAGATCATGGCTGATCTGACTGTGGACTCATCTCCACCCACCTGCCTTTCCCCCATAACTCTTAATTCCCCTACTATGAAAAATGTATCCAAAGTCTTAAATATATTTACTCGGGTAGCCTCCACTACTTCATTGGGCAGAGAATTCCACAGATTCAACACTCATTGGGAAAAGCAGTTCCTCCTCATCTCCATCCTCAATCTACTCCCCCAAATATTGTGGCTATGCCTCCAGTTCTAGTCTCACCTACCAGTGGAAACAACTTCCCTGCCTCTATCTTATCTGTCCTTTTCATAATTTTATATGTTTCTATAAGATCTCCTCTTATTCTTCTGAATTCCAATGAGTACAGTCCCATGTGACTCAATCTCTCCTCATAGATCTCTTTTCATCTCTCTTCAACCCCCTCACCTCTGGAATCAATCTGATGAACCTCCCCTGCACCTCCTCCAAAGCCAGTATATCCTTTATCAAATAAGGAGACCAGAACTGCATGCACTACTCCAGTATAGCCTCACCAGTACCCCTTCTTGTCCTCTAAGGGACCTACATTCACTTTAGCCACCTTTTTTCACTTAATATAATTATAAAACTTTTACTATCTGTTTTTATATTTTGTGTTAGTTTATTTTCATAATCTACCTTCCCTTTCTTTATTGCTCGCCTAGTAGTACTTCTTTGCTTTTTAACGTTTTCCCAATCTTCCAGTTTCCCACTACTCTTGGCGACTTTGTATGCACAAGCTTTTAGTTTGATGCCTTCTTTTATTTCCACCATTATCCAAGGCTGGCTTTCCCCACCCTTACTGTTCTTGCTTTTAACTGGAATATACTTTTGTTAGGCACCGTGAAAAATCTCTTTGAAAGACTTCCACTATTCCTCAACTGTCCCACCAGATGGCTAGTCTACACTAGTCAGTTCCTCCCTCCTCCCATTGTAGTCTCCATTGTTTAGGCATGATACCCTGGTTTTAGATTTAACTATTTGACCCTCCATTTGTATGAGAAATTCAATCATACTTTCCAAGAGGATCCCTAATTACAAGATCACTAATTTTACCTGTCTCATTGCACAGGACCAGATCTAAGATAACACGTTCCCTTGTAGATTCAGTAACATGCTGCTCATGAAAGCCATCACAGATGCATTCTATAAAGTTCTCTTCAAGGCTGCCTCGACCAACTTCATTCACCCAAGTGCAAGTTGAAGTTCCCCTTGATAACTGCTGTTCCATTCTTACGTGGCTCAGATATTTCTCAGTTTATTGCTTGTGCCACTGTAATGTTACCATTCAGTAGCTGATAGACAACTCCCATCAGATTTTTTTCCCTTTACTATTCCTAATCTCTACCCAGATGGATTCAACATTCTGCCCCTTAGATCTTATATCATCTCTCACTATCACCCTGATCTCATCCTTAATTAAGAGCGCTCCCCCACCTCCCTTACCTTGCTGCCTATTCTTCCATATTACCTGAATATCCTTGGATATTTAATTCCTAATCCTCTGCACCCTGTAACCACGTCTGTGTAATGGCCACTAAATCATACCTCTTTGTACTGATTTGAGCCTTAAGTTCACTGACCTTGTTTTGAATACTACAGACATTCAAATAGAGTGCCCTTACACTCATTGTGCTTTTAAAATCTTGTAATCTTTTAATCTTTTGCACTTGACTTTTCTTCACTCCACTCTTACTTTCCTCTTTTTTATCTTTTGTTTTTTCTTTATCTTTATCCACACTTTTTTTTTACTTTATCGATACTTCTCCAATCTGTTGAACCCATCCCAATCCATAGCCCTAGTTATGTGATTCACTAGGATCCAGGTCCCATCATGATTCATGGCTAAAGGAACAGCTCGCTCCTTCCCCAGTAGTGGTGCTATTTTCTCACAAATTCAAACCCACTTCTCCCACACCAATCCTTGAGCTATGCATTTCACTCTCTAATCTTCTTGACCCTATGCCAATTTGCATGTGGCTTGGGTAGTAATCCAGAGGTTACTACCTTTTTGGTTCTGCTTTTTAATTTAGTCCATAGCTGCTCAAATTCCCTCAGAAGAACCTGTTTCCTCATTCTACCTATGTCGTTGGTACTCACATGGACCATGACAACTGGATCTTTCTCCTCCTACTGCAAATTTCTCTGCAGGTCAGATAAGATGTCCCAAACCCGGGCACCAGGTAGGCAACTCAGCCTTCGGGATGCTCTATCCTCGCGACAGAGTACTCTGTCTATTCCCCTGACTATCCTATCTGCAATTACCACTACATTTCTCTTCTTCCCCCCTCTTGAATGGCTCCCTGAACTACAGTGCCACACTTAGGTTGCTCATCCTTCCTACAACCCTCACCCTCATCCACAGAGGGAGCAAAAATCTCAGACCTGTTGGACAAGCTCAAGGGCTGAGACTCCTCCAGCACTGTCTCTTGGATCCCACTATCCCCCTCACTCACAGACACCCTCTTCTCCCTGACCACAGACCTAATTTGAGGCAGCTATCTAATGGGTGAGAGTCCCTCCTGGAACAGAGAATCCAGGTAACTCTCCCCCTCCCTGATGTGCCGCAGTGTTTGAAGCTCAGATTCCAGGTCATCAATCTTGAGCCTGAGTTCCTCGAGCAGCCAACACTTGCTGCAGATGTGGTCACCAAGAACCACAATGGGGTCCACCAGATCTCACATCATGCAGCTGCAGCACATCACCTGATCCTGCATCATCCTTCTATTTAATTAGCTCTAATTTAGTGACCTTTTATTCAACCACTACAAAATCCTTAGTTGCTACTTAACCTGTGCCTCCTTGCCAAAGCTCAAGTTCCCACTCCTAAACTGGTCCTCTCACACAATAGCCACTCTGCTTTGATCCTGCTTTATTTTTATTTGCTCCTGCTAAGGAATCGCGAATCGATTGGTCCGCTGCTAATGCACTGATCCCTGCAAAACGCTCCTTTTTTAACCTCTTCTCCATGATGTGCACAAAGCTCTCTCTCTCTCTCTCTCTCTCTCTCTCTCTCTCTCTTTGACTTAATTGGATTTGAAAGAGGTATACACAATTCTGAGGGGTTTAGATAGGGTAAATACAAGTGGGCTTTTTCCACACAGGTTGTGTGAGACTAGAACTAGAAGTCGTGGGTTAAGTGTGAAAGATGAAATGTTTAAGGGGAAACCAGAAGGGGAACTTCTTCACACTGAGGGTGATGAGAATGTGGAACGAGCTGCCAGTGGAAGTGGTGGCTGCAAATCCAATTTTAACGTTTAAGAAAGATGGGAAAGATACAGAGAGCTATAGTCTGGGTGTATCTTGATGGGACTAGGTAGAATAACAGTTTAGCATGGACTAGATGGGCTGAAGGGCCTGTTTCTGTGCTGTCATGTTCTATGACTCTAGGTTTAAATGTAGGGAATGGACTCAAGGTGAGAAAATCTTCCGTTGCTCCTGAAGGAGAACATATTTTGTTTTCTGAAAAAGCATTTCAGCAGTTGGAAAAAAAAATTCATCACCTGATAATTTCACCAGCAATTTTATTTCCATTTCTGCGAGTCAACCTTTGATTTCTTTTGCAGCCAATGCAGAATGGAATTTGAAAGCTAGGCCATCCCACTTCAATAGTTTCCTCCAAGACAAAGATACACATTCTGATGCCGAACTGTTGCTGCTCCAGTAATTGCTTTTCTTCAGGTAATGGTGGTGGGAAGATTGCGGGTGCTGGCAGCTCTTATGTAGATCTGGAGGCACAGTAAGCTTTCTCCTTGAAAGGAGATCTCAACTGTGCTGACAGTAGTGACAAGATGCTTTCTAATGTTCAGCCTGATAACCAGATTAATTTAGCCTTAGAGGTTCTTAAGTGTTCTCGATGAATGTCAGAAAAACTATACTTTAAACCACGTCTGCATTTGTCTGTATTTTGACAACAACATTGTCCTTCCCATTTTTTTTTGAAAACTTGCTTTTAATGTGTCATGCTTTTGCTTTGTATCTTTATCCCACGGTCACTGGTGTGGACATAATTTTGTTTTTTTCACTCTATGTTTGCAGACAGGCAATAACAAGATGGGTGTATATTTCCTCTCTATTATATACTTCCTTAAATATTGCATTTAAAGCCTCACATTATTTTCATGCACTCTTCCCCTTTCTGAGACATCTCTGTGGGATTCTGTGCTCCCCACTATCCTTCCTCACTGTAGATCATTAAAGCAAAATCATATTGGCCTTCTTCAGTTGACATCTCATATTTCAAAAAGCAAGGAGATAAGTACCTCTGCAAGAGTGGTGTATGTTCGGGCAGTGTCAGAGCAAATGGAATCTAACAGGGCAGGGAGAGTCAGGGTGATTTTGCCAGTTTTGGGAATGAGCATTCTAATTATTCCTGTTCTCCCTTCTTGTTTTCCATGGCTTTGAAGGTTCTTCACTAATCAGTAGTTATCCACTTCAATAGAGTTGCATGGCACAGAATTTGCCTCTTCAGCCAATCAACCACCCATTTGCACACATTCAGCACTAACAGAAAAACTCAGCCTGTGTCCTTTAAGTACTAAACAGGATAATATTTCAGATGGATGACCCTTCATCAAAGAGGTGACAGGCTTTAAAAGAGTAAAGAGACAGGGGAATTGGGTGGTGGTGGTGGGGGGAGGGGGAGACCAAAAAAACATAGGAACATGAAAAACAGAAAGAGTAAATCGTTTCCCCCTCCTCCTTCCATTTCTCCCATGGTCCATTCTCCTGTCTTATCAGATTCCTTCTTCAGCTCTTTACCTCTTCCACCAATTGCCTCCCAGTTTTTTTCATTTCGTCCCCCTCACCCACCTACACACCTTCCACTTGACCTATCACCTCCCAGCTTCTCACTTCAGTCCCCATCCCTCCACCTCACCTGGTCTCACTTATCACCTGCCAGCTTGTCCTCCTTCCCCTCCCACCACCTTCTTACTCTGGCTTCTCCCTCCACCTTCCTTCCCAGTCCTGATGAAGGGTCTTGGCCCAAAATATTACCTGTTTATCCCCCTCCATAGATGCTGCCTGACCTGCTGAGATCCTCCAGCACTTTCTGTTTGTGAATCATTCTTTTCTTTGTACCTGCTCCACTGTTTAGCTAGACCAAGGCTGGTGGAGAGGAGACATAATGAAAGTGATGGTGTCTTTGTGTGCGGCAGGAACAACCAAATGAAAAATGGGATGGTGGTGAGGGAGAGCCATGGACAATGGAAGACAAAAATGAAGGTGTCGATGGATTGCAAAGGGAATAGCAGGTCACCATCAGCATCTGATGTCTGGAAAAACAAGAAAACAAGAAAACAGGAGCAGGAGACATCCACCAGGAGAAGTCCTGATGAAGGGTCTTGACCTGAAATGTCAGCTGTCCAGTTCTCTCCAGGATGCTGCCTGACCTGCTGAGTTCCCCCAGCTTTTTGTGTGTTTGCTCCAGTTCTCCAGCATCCGTAGTCTCTTTTGTGTTCCTACTTAGAAACATTCCCTAGTTATACTGCTAAACTTGCTGCATAACCTTATAAGTAATTGCACTCAAATTTCAGAGGCAAAATACAACACACTTCTATGTCTATATAGTGCATTTCATGCTATCAATTTGGGTGTGAGTTTTGATCAGGGTGGTTGTGTATAAAGCAATAACACTTAGAATTATTCCATTGGCAATAATGCACTTTGAAATACCTTGAAGTTGTGAAGGATGTATATAAGTGCAAATTTTCCTTTATATGAAACCCCCCTCCCACATTCATACACAGCCAAATGTAATCTTTTTCAGCATTTTCCTTCGTGTTGTCTTTCGAAATAGAGAAAGAAGGCTGATGTCTGTATCTTGTGTGAGGATCAAGGATCAACTTTATTCGCCATATACATTAACACGTATTAGGAATTTGCTGTGGTGTGTTGGTCAGGGCACGACATACAATAATAATTATAAAAAAAATAGAGAATAATAGAAAATAAAGTTAGAGGCTAAAGTATAGATATGGAATAACATGAATAAATACATAAGTAGCACTATGTATTTACAGCATTATAAAAAGTGGCTTAAAGTGCTTATAATGTAGTGCATTAATGGATGTAATAGATAGAGGGGGTGGAGGGGGCTAACAAAAAAGGTTGATCAGATTAACTGCCTGGAAAAAGAAACTTCCAAGATTGCATGAAGTTCTTCTTTTAATAGCCCTAGAGAGCTTTCTAGAAAGGAGCTTTCTGAAATGGCAGTTTGAAGGGTGGGTAGTGTCTGCAATGATTTTTCCTGCCCGCCTTTTTTATCCTGGACAAATACAAGTCCTGCAGTGATGGTAGACTGCAGGAGTGTCTGATGGAACTGATGTGCTCGCCATAGAACACTAAATTAAAATCTTATCAATTGGCCACTTAGAGAATCTGTCCTGCTGTTTTTGAATCTAATAGTTTCCTGTGCAAATGCATTATTTAGCTACAGCTCATTGATATTCACAACTTGACGTAAAATCTTATCAGTCTGTACATGAGATTGATTAACCACGTCAGTCTTCATTTTAACAACAACTTTACTTTTATTAACACCAAAAAATGTTGATACTTTTGCTCATATCTCACCCAACACAGAGCAGCGGGACAGGAACCCATTAAGTGCCTTGCGCCATCATGAACAAAGAGCTATGTCTTGAGTATGTTTGTCCTTTCATGGATCTCAAAATTAATTATTCACATCAATTATGTGGGGCTTCTGTGCATTACGTGACTCTCCTATATCAAATTAGGCAGCGAAACAAACACAATGAGAATATTCCAAGTAAGAAAGTTATTGTAAATTGTCCAGGACAAATATCAACCCATTTCCCACCTTAAACATTCACCCTCTTAACATATGCCCACTGAAATACACTTCAACCATTTAGCAAGATTTGTCAAACCCATCATTAGATCACCTGGAAAGATCACATCTACAGAAGTATAGGAACCACACATATTTCAAATTCCATAATAGGAGGACCTTCACCAGAGAACTACAATAGTTCAAAAAGCTGTCTCATCTCCTCCTCTCAAGGGACAAGAAGGGACAGTTAGTAAACATGGACCTTTGCAATCAGTGAAGTACTTTTGTCACTGCGTAAGATGAGAAAGGTAGCTCTAGTTTTCTCCTCCTCATTGCCATGTGATAATGGTCAGAACATCTGTTTTACTGACATTGATGAAGGATTAAGTATTGGCTTTGGGACTCTGAAAGACCCTCACCATACCACATCTCAACCCAACCTCCCCATCACCCGATTACCCCATGCTCTCCCATTGTTACCTTTTAAGTTTGAGCCATTAGATGAGTTGGCAATGCAGTCTTCCAAACTTGCAGCTGGCCTCTGTGATAGTGCAACTATCCAGATTGGCAGTAACATGTCAGCCTAGAGTTTTGTGCTTAAGTATTAAGACCAAACAGATGTAAACTTAATCTTTCATTAGACAAGCAATACTTCTGACATTGCAGGCAAGCCTTTGCACCTCACTGGAGTATCAGCCTTAATTATATGCTCAGAATATTGCTGTGGGTATTAACTCCATAACCTTCTGCATTAGGAGCAAGGTCACAGCCAGATATACCAAGCTGGTGTCATTTTCTTGTGAGACTGATCCTGAATGGACAAGAGTATATTATTACTTAGGGAAGTGAACAGACAAATCTCAGTAAATAATGCATAGCAGAACAATCCTACAGGCCAGATCTGTCACCCTACTTAATTACTGCACACCAGAATGTTTCCCATTTTACACATGATATTTGCAACTGCACACTATTGGCTGGGGGTGTCCAAGATTTTATGTCCAGAAGTCTATAACAAGCAGAAATGGAAGTGAGTAACACTCATTGAAGAAGAATATTGTGCTGGCCAATGGTGTAGTGGTGTCTGCACTGGACTTCGAGGCAAGTGGTCCTAGGTTCGAATCTGGCCAGCTCCTTGCACACTTTCCATCCATGCTGGGTTGAGGATTGAGCTAGCAATTTGCTATCGTAAAAATCAGACAAATCCCAAAGAATTAGGTCATCAATGATGGGAGGGGGAGACTGGAGCAGGTAGTATTAGCATCATGCAAAGGTAACAGATTGAAACAACGGGGTCTGGGTCTGGGTTTGGATCTGGAATCTGGGTCATTATCGCTGACATATATTGTGAAATTTGTTCTTTTGAAGCAGAGGTACAGTGCAAGACATTAAAAAATACTATAAGCTACAATAAAAAGTATAAGTAGTATAGAGGAGGAATAGTGAGGTGATGTTCATAAAGATCATTCTACGGTGATGTGAAACAATGTAATCCTATACCAGTAGATAATGCCAGTTGCGATGCTGTTCATAATATCTCCCCCTAACAGCTCTGGAGTGAACAGCTTGAAGAGGGGGCACGGATTGAGGCCTCACCTTGAGAATTATTGACAGTTTTGGGCCCCTCATCTTAGAAAAGATGTGCTGACGTTGGAGAGGCTCCAGAGGTTCACAAGGATGATTCCAGGAATGAAAGGGTTATCATACAAGGAATGTTTGATGGCTCTGGGTCTGTACTCACTGGGATTCAGAAGGATGAGAGGTATCCCACCGAAACCTTTCAAATGTTGAAAGGCCTAGACAGAGTAGATGTGGAAAGGATGTTTCCCATGGTGTAAGAGTTGAGGACAAGAGGACACAGCCTCAGGATAGAGGGACGCTCTTTCAAAACAGAGATGTGAAGAAATTTCTTAAGCCAAAGGGTGGCGGATTTGTGGAATTTGTTGCCATGTTCAGCTGTGGAGGCCAGGTCGTTGGGTATAGTTTAAGGCAAAGATTGATAGGTTCTTGATTGGACACAGCATCAACGGTTACGAGGAGAAGGCTGGGAACTGGGATTGAAGAGGAGAAATAAAAAAGGATCGGCCATGATTGAATGGAGGAACAGACTCAATGGGCCAGATGGTATAATTCTGCTCCAATGTCTTATGGTCTTATGGCTTGAAGAAATAGAACAAGGATGCCAGAGAATGGGTAGTGAGGAAGTATGAGAAGAAGAGGAGATTGAAGTAGGTAGGAAGGAGAAAAGAGGAATGACAGTAAGAAAGTTACTATGAGGGAGCATAACTTTAAGGTGATTGGAAGGAAGTATGGGGGGGAATATCAGACTGATGGTAGAGGCAGATACATTAGGGACATATAAGAAACTCTCAGATGGGCACATGGATGATAGAAAAATGGATGATTATGTGGGTGGAAAGCATTAGATTGATCTCAGTGAAGGTTACAAGGTCAGTACAACATCAAGGGCCAAAAGGCCTGAATATGCTGTAGTGCTCTATGTTCTGTGAAGGTGGGGGAGGGGTGAAAACAAGAGAGTGCTGAAGGGCAAAAGGAAAAAGAGGGCAACAGTAGAGAAGAGAGTTAAAGGATACTGGGAGGCAGAAGGGTCATAGTGGGGATGCGTAAACAACAGGCATGGATTTAATGGGTATAAAATACCATGTCTATTCAGTTTCAAACAAAACTACAATGAGACACTGACAGTCACAAATATTAAATGCTATTCAGAGAACCACTCTGAAAACTCAATTCTCTGGTCACATAAAGAGCTACTTGCTAATTGAGGTAGCAACGCTTCAAGGCTATGTTAAGCAAGACTGCTTTCTCGCATTAGAGCTTATGGACCAACCTGCTTTCTGAAGCCTCCTGCATATGTCAAAGGTTCAATTTAATGAGTGGCTGCAAATCTCTGGTGTGCAATCACTCTAGCTCTCCTGTCAGTTAGTGTCTAAAAAGCTTTAACAGCACTGGGGCAGAAATAGCCTGCTGATTCCTTGGCACATTGCCTGGCAAAATATGATGACTACAATCATTTTTCAAAGGGACTGTCAGCTTGGCTCTGTTGATAGGTTACCTGACTCTGGAAAAGGTGCCTCTGACTTTAATCAGGAACAGAATGAGAGGTTTGAGAACCATGGAAGATAACTGGGTGTCTTCGCATAACTGAAAGATTTTGGAGCAAAGGAACACAATTGGAGGCTCAGGAAGGTACATGTTTGCGTTCCTGTCCAGACAGGAACACAACAAGAGCACAAGAACACAATTCACTTCAGCCAGGTATGAAGTAGGAGTTTAGACACATAGACAATGGAAGTGGGGTTCAGACAGAGGAAAAGTAGGGTGCTTCAGACAGGAACACAACAGAGAGTTCCGTAGGAATACAATTGGGGTGTTTACAAATCTGAGCCACTGTTTCTATTTAGGATCACCTCACATCACATGGAAAGGAGTTTGAATTTTTCCTAAGCACCACCAACAAGCAGCCTATCCTTCTTTTATAGTCATAGTCATAGTCATACTTTATTAATCCCGGGGGAAATTGGTTTTCGTTACAGTTGCTCCATAAATAATAAATAGTAATAGAACCATAAATAGTTAAATAGTAATATGTAAATTATGCCAGTAAATTATGAAATAAGTCCAAGACCAGCCTATTGGCTCAGGGTGTCTGACCCTCCAAGGGAGGAGTTGCAAATTTTGATGGCCACAGGCAGGAATGACTTCCTATGACGCTCAGTGCTGCATCTCGGTGGAATGAGTCTCTGGCTGAATGTACTCCTGTGCCCAACCAGTACATTATGTAGCGAATGGGAGACATTGACCAAGATGGCATGCAACTTAGACAGCATCCTCTTTTCAGACACCACCATCAGAGAGTCCAGTTCCATCTCCACAACATCACTGGCCTTACGAATGAGTTTGTTGATTCTGTTGGTGTCTGCCACCCTCAGCCTGCTGCCTCAGCACACAACAGCAAACATGATAGCACTGGCCACCACAGACTCATAGAACATCCTCAGCATCATCCGGCAGATGTTAAAGGACCTCAGTCTCCTCAGGAAATAGAGACGGCTCTGACCCTTCTTGTAGCCAACCTTTATTAAATGGCTCTCTTACCTCACTGTTGTTTGTGAGGTGCTCCTGTACATCACATTGTTCAGGAGTAAGTTATTGACTAGGAAGCACAGTTTTATAAAGAGTATGTAGAGAGGTAGAATTGACATTAGAACCTTGCTACCAAACCAGACTCAGTGTTTGCTATAGGGTTGGGTTAGGGTCTAGTATATACTGTATACAGAAAAAAATCATTTTGGTTTGAGACAGGCTGTGCTGTTTGAGGCTGGGTATTACTACATATGTCCTTTGAACTTAATCAATGTTCAGATCATCATCCTCCAGCAAATGAGCAGCAGGTCTCAAATGGTGATACTTGCAGTACCGATTGCGTTAGGTTTGGAAATAGTCGCAAGTCATTGAGTTGGTTGGGTTCATGTTGGCGAAATTTGTGTGGAGTATGGATCATAATTTAACCTTAAACTCTAGGAGATATGTTTATTTACCAATATTTATCAATGTTTTAAAAGGGTGCTGCTTTGGTACTGAAGAAATCCAGACCTTTCATTCTGGCATCACTATCCACTTTGCAGACTGCAGAGCAGAAGGATAAAGTTTTCCCATTCCTTATCACCTACCCCTCATTCTTGCACTACAATCCACCTCACCTCAAATATCCCAACTAACACTTTCACTGCACAACACCATATTCAAACTCAACCCCTTGCAGCTGCACCCCCATTCCATTGCACCACACAAGCATCCAAACTCAGCTCCAAGTTTATCTACACTGGCCCTTTGCCAAGACTGCAAGAAATTGCAGAGAAGTTTGAGCACAGCCCAGTCTATCACAAAAACCAGCCACTCCATCATTGACTCAGTCTACACTTCCTGATGACTTGGAAAAACAGCCAACATAACCCAAGATCCCTCCAAACCCCAGTGATTCTCTCTTTGCCCAGCTCTCATTTGGCAGGAGATACAAATTTTGAAACCATGAACCACCAGGCTCAAGGACAGCTTCTATCCCACTGTCACTCTTGAATGGACCTCTTATACTTTAAAGATGAACTCTTGATCTCTGAATTTACGTTGTCATGGCCCTCGCACCTTATTGTGTGCTGGCACTATGCTTCCTGTGTAACTGTAACATATTCTGCATTCTGTAATTGCCCAGTAATACACACACACACACACACACAAAATGCTGAAGAAACAGCAGCTCAGGCAGCAATTATGAAAAAGAATAAAGAATTGATGTTTCGGGCCTAGACCCTTCATCAGGACGTTGTTGTTATTGTTTTTTTCTTGTACTGCCCAGATATACATGTTTGCAATGATCAGTCTGTATGGCATGCAAAATAAGGCTATTCATTGTATCTCAGTACATGTGACAATAATAAACCAATTATCAATTGCCAATTGCCTGGCAAGAATTGATAGGTTATTCAGAATTAAAATGGTCACTGCCAGGGACGGTGGTGGTGGCAAATAGGAAAGAGGCACTTAAGCTCTTAGATAGACTCATGAACATAAAATGAATGCGAGGATGTGGAGGGAGCATGTGATGGTAAAAGGGACTAGATATTACTGTTTTAATTAGCTTGGCACAACATTATGGGATAAAGGGATTGTTCTTGAACCAGTATGCTACCATGCCGTCCACTACCATTTTCAGTATCTGCAAACTATTGACTACATAACAACCCTCTGCCTTACCAGAGCAATAGACTGGTCAACAAATTTTAAAAATGATTAATTTTAGATGCACCAAGCTGTGCTACCTTGCAGAATCTCTTGTGTCTTAATAAAAATCATCAGCCTTGCCTTGGAGCTGAGCGGTTTGCAGACCAATATCTCCGAATATTTTTGAGATTACACTGTGCTTCAGTCGGTGAGCTTCAGCACACAGTTTTAGACTGGCATGCACCCCATTGGGTCCCAGCTCCATGAAGGCACTTATTTCCAGCTCAAATGAGCAGACTGCTACCAACGGTGCCAATCTTTGATTTATTGTAGGAACTGCTGTCAAGCTTCAATCCAATACAGACGTCAGAGAGAAAAACTCAGCGATGTGGCAAGTTCACAGTGTGTAGCACGCAACATGGAAAAAAAACAGAATAGCTTCACTGCAAATCAGCTCCCAGACCATCGTCTCCATCTCTGTTTTACCAGTAAGGAATGAATAAGTTCATTCTTCTGAAACAGAAAGAGTTTGGAGAGCGAAACATTTTGAACATCCAGCAATGGCCAATTGCATTGCTATGCAGCCTCAGATTAGTATCTGCATATCTTCCCTGCTACATTCTTTGAGTGAAATGGCTGTAAAAATGTATGCCTAATGCTGTGAAACAATTTATAAATAGCTAAGTGAGAGCCTAAAATTCTGCTGGGGAAACAAACTGTTTAAAAGACACATATTACTGACTGTTAGAAGTGATACAAAGTTACATTTCTTGTCTCAGAATAGCAGAAGGTGAGTGCATTGAAATCACGAAATTCATAGAGAGTATACAATAAGGGACTGAATATAAAATATAACTGCAGATGCTGGAGACTTAAAAAAAAGCCCAGAAAATTTTGTAAAAAGAATAGCAAGGTAGGCAACATAGGTGGAAAGAAAAATATTTCACATTTGAGAAGAGTTTTGATAATGGGTCATTGCTGAAACTTTACCTGTTTCTCTTTCTGTGTATGCTGTCTGACCTGACCAGCAATTGCTATTTTTATTTCAGATCAGCAGCATCTGCAGTTTTTTTTTTAGCACAGAGGATGAATGTGGTGTCTGAGACCTGAGTGGAGTGAGAGGCCAGGAGCTTTTCCCTTGACAAATGAAGGTATTGAAAGAAGAACAGCAAATAAGGAGACAGGAATTAAGTCAGGTACAGAAAGAGAAATAACATGAAAGAAAGAAAAATGGATTTTAAGAAAATTAGGTACTTTATACATTTGAATCTTTGGGTAATTGAGTATAGCATGTAATTGGGTATAGCATGTATGAGATGCAATAGTTTAAATAATCCTCTTTGTCCCAGACACTGGATGGACAATTATCACTGTTAGAAGGAATAGAAATGATGAATTATTAATATTAACTATGTATTGAGTTTATTGGACAACTACTGTTCAATTCCAAATCTTTTTTATACATAACAGGGAATTTGAGAGCAAGATGTTGTTTGAGTAAATCAAATGCAGAGAGACATAACTTTACCATCAATTCATTAAATTCCTTATTAGGGGCAATTGTTCTGTGGCTCTGTACTGGCTGGCCAACTGATTTGGTCTGTGTTAATAAGGGATAGCTGCTCCAGGAATCCTCCCAAGAAATTCATGGTTGCAGAATTAAAAGTCGACCAATTCACAGGGAGAACTGAACCTTCAAAACTCTTCCGGGAAATCGAATGATGAAAGCTGGCTTGAGACATGTGATCTAAGAAGCCAAAAGTAGCTTCGTTATCAGGAAATGCTGGGTGCTGACATGTCAATAAAATTTTCTCTCCGCGGTGGCATGCCTGCTTGTCTGGGAATTGGGCACTGACAAGTTCATCTCATTGATCGAAGCTCAATGAACATTTGCTTTGACAGGTTAGAGTATTTTTCAAAAGTTTCCATCTTTGATTGGAGCTTCACATGTAAAGAGTTCATCAGATTTTGCTTGTTTCATCTAGTGGTTAAACGGAAGATAAAAACTCCTGCAGCTAAAGCAAGCTGGATTTTGTCCTCAGTGCAACTTTTTACAGTGCTACGCTTCCAAAAAATCAATTCCTTATGGTGTGCAGTGTAACTGTGACCATTTTCCGGTCAAATCCAGAAATATGATAGGGCATTTCCAGAGTCAGGCAAGACCATATTGGAAAGAAAGCAAATATTTAAAATAATCTTTCCTGGAATTAAAACAAATTTACAGCCATTGAATCAGATGATTCTAAACTGATAAACCTCTCACTCCTTCACCTCCCTCTTGTGCCCCTCCGCCTTCCCTTTATACTATCATCTACTCTCCTCTCCTATTAGATTCCTTCTTCTTCAGCCCTTCACCTATCCCTTCCCATCTTCTCACTTCACCCACCCTTCATCATCTACCACCTTCGCCCTCACTTGATCTCACCTGTCGTCTGCCAGCTTGTACTCCTTCCCCTCCCGCCACCTACTTATTCTTGCTTGTTGCTGCCTCCAGTCCTGACGAAGGGTCTCAGTTTGAAATGTTGATTGTTTATTACCCTCCATAGATGCTGACTGACCTGCTGAGTTTCTCCAACATCTTATTTTTTGTGCTGCCATGAATAATACCTCCTATTCCCTTTGTGTTTATCTGGTTTCTCTTTCCTTACACCCTGTCATTTATATTCAATGCTCTGTGACGGAGAGCACTCGGAAAACACACTCCTTACATGCACACACACATTGCATTGTCCGTCTCTGGTCATTACGTTAAGTGTATGCACTTCAATGTCTTCCCTGGTATGTTCTTACTTCATCCTAAACTGCACTAATGCACTCGGGTTGGCCTTTCCCACCATACACATCAGACTCATCCATCATGAGAGATCCCCACCATCCAGGCCATGCTCTTTTTTCGCTCCTGTCATCAAGTAGAAGGTACAAGAGCCTACGGACTTGCACCACCAGGCTTAAGAACAGTTACTATCCCTCAACCATCAGGCTCTTGAATAAAAGTGGATAACTACACTCACTTGACCCATCATTGAAATGTTCCTACAACCAAAGATCTCACTTCAAAGACTCTTTATCTCATTATCTCATGTTCTTGTTATTTATTGCTATTTAATTATTTTTGCATTTGCATGGCTTGTTGTCTTCTGCACTCTGGTTGATCTTTCATTGATCCTCATATAGTTACTGTTCTATTGATTTGCTGAGTATGCCCACAGGAAAATGAATTTTAGGGTTGTGTATGGTGACATATATGTACCCTACCTACCTACTGCCTGTTGTACCTCTGATGCTTAGGACAGCAATGAAGTACTCCACCTTGGACAGTGTTCAGGACTTCCTTCATCGTGACCGTTCTCTTCCTCTCAGTTTTCACTACTCTGTCAGTCGTGCAAGTTCCGGGTGGAGACACAGGAATACCATTGCACTTAGACATCGAAGGGTTCTTCATTTCTGTTTCCATGGCAGTTTTGTTTGACCAGTCAGTTTGTTAGCCCTGAGATGAACCTCTGAACCTGGAGGACCGGGGGAACACTCTTAGTCCAGCTTCTACCCTTTGACCTGTTTGGCATAGGCGTCCCCACCAAGAGTCAAAGCATAAAGCCCTGACTCCACCCAGCACAGCTCTCAGGTCACTAAGGCACGCAAGCTTTCATGACAAGGTTGTGGTCTTCTTGGAGGGTGACATATATGCATCTTGATAAAAAAAAATTACTTTGAACTTTGAATATTCCATTTCTTTAGTCATGCGGGTACGTAATTGTGTATATGTTGTTTGCATACTGTATTTAACCTACCCCATATTCCTTTAGATATGGGAGGAAACCGGAATGTGGCGATTATATTCTATTTATTTTCTAATATTATTGTAACCACATTGTGGGGTGCATCACATTCTAATTCAAGTGTAGCCTAAAGTTAACTCATTGGTAATTAAAGATGGTATGTCCTCGTGTCTAGACAAGAGGAGCTCTTTGCCCTCGGTAGGGAACAGAGGTAAGGGCTTCCTGGAGTTCGTACTGGACAAAAACAGTACAGAGCTACTGTTGTGTTTCTGGTAGATAGCTTTTTGTAAATTTTGGCAGTTTCCTTTTTGCTATTTTTGTTAATAATAAACACCCTTGTGCAAAAGTGTGAAGTGACTACAGCATTTTTTTCTTTGGTCATAACCCACCTATCTAACATGCTCCTTGTGGAAATGGTTTCCATTCAGAAAGTCACGATGGCACAGTCGAGTTGATGTCTCACATCTGCAGAGATCTGGTTCAATTCTCTCTGTGCCCTCCCTCTGACAGAGGATGTTTCCTCCGGAAGTCCGAAGTCTACTCCCCCCATCCCGAGGACATGCAGACTAATGGGTGAACTGATCACTTTAAATTGTCCCCAGTGCGTGCGTGAATGGTTGAATCAGGTGGAAATTGTTGGGGATGTGGGGAGATTAAAGTGGGTTTAGTCGTGCGGGATTAGTGTAAATGAAGACCTGATGCATGGAGTCAGCAGCCCAAAAGGACTTTTCTGTCCTGTGTAACTCTGAATCTAAAATCCCATCCATATCCTAGGTGAAAATGAAAGGACTTAGCCCAAAATGTCAAGTTTAGTTCTCCCAGTAGGAGCAACCTGACCTGCTGAGTTCCACCAGCATTTTGTGGGTGTCGTTCAAGACTTCCAGTATTTGCACAACCTCTTGCATCTATGTGGTTGAGAATTCTTTAGCTGTGTGGCCTAGTATTCATCACAAGGAGCTGCTTTCCCCGCTGACTCCCTTTCTCCTCTCCTTCATAATTTGACAGATCTTTACCCCTTATTCTTCCCTCATCAAGAGAAAGGTGCCTGAGCCTCTTCCATTTCTCCTGCTGGTTTTGCACATGCAGGTAGAACATTAAAACTTCAAATGGTACAGCACAGGAACAGGATGTCTGTACCGAACATAACACTGAATTAAACTAAATCTTTTCTGCCTGTACATGATGCACATCCCTCCATTCCTTGCATATTTATTATTTCCCATAAAGTCACCTTATGTACAGCCTAGTGTCTAAGTATATAAGCTACTTATGTATTTATGTTTATTGTATGGTTTTTTATTATGATTATGTTCTTTTCTCTTTTGTGTTTTTTTGTGCTGCATTGGATCCAGAGTAAAGATTATTTCATTCTCCTTACACTTGTGTACAGAAAATGACATTTAACAATCTTGAATCTTGAACATTCATAGAGTCATAGAGCAGTACAATACAGATCATCATCGACCCTGTATCCAGTTGAGGCTAATTGGTACCATTAGAGGACGCTGGCGCCTAACGTCGTCTCCTTTGCTTGCATCTTCGGAAACAACTCTAATTCTATTTTTAATATCTCTATTTTTCCCTTTCAGGGTTCTTTGGAAGGCCCTGACCTGGAGTTACACGCTAACTTCGGTTCTTTGCAGAAATGGGAGACACTCTCGGGGTCTTACGACTGGTCACTATCCGATATGCTAAGGACGCGGCCTAGAAGACTAGCGCGCCTTTGGGGTTCCGGGATTTCGTGGCTCTGGAGGCTGGTGGACTCGAGGTCAGTGCTGTGCAGAAAACTGGTGGGTCGTGGGAGACAGAAGATCGAAAGCAGCGAGCTAGCTGCTGGCTATGTGTCCAGAGCCCTGAGTTCTTTGGGCACAGAGCGCGGAAGAAACACTGCAACAGACTTTTAACACCATACATCAGCGAGTTATTTTGTTATGTCTCCCTTCTCGTTGTGAAACAGGGTCACCTCTTTTTCCCTTATTATGGAGAGAGAGAGAGAGCCTATGGTATGTCGAATTACCGGGTGAACGAGTAGTCTTTGGGGTACTGCAAGTCTGTATCTTTATTGATGCTTTGCTGCACGCTTGCGTGCTTAGTGGGGGGTGCCAATGCTTTTTTTGCTGGTGGAGGAAGGGGGGTGTTATTGCTTTGCTGCTGCTTATGCATGGGAGGGGGGAGCTGGGGGGGGCTTTGAGGTTGTAATATTTAACCCTCATTCATTGTTTGGGGCAGTTCTCTGTTTTCATGGATGCTTGCGAAGAAAAAGAATTTCAGGATGTATATTGTATATATTTTCTGACATTAAATGTACCTATTGAAACTATTGAATTTTCAGTGCAGGAAATTGGGACCAATGATACTATTGTACTGCTGTCATAAAGTTAACAAATTTCACGACATATGCCAGTGATATTAAATCTGATTCTATTGTACCTGCCTCAAAAACTTCCTCTGGAAGCTCATTCAATATAATCACCACATTCTGGTTTCCTCCCACAGTCTAAAGGCATATGAGGTAGGTTAATTAGTCATTATAAATTGTTCCATGATTGAGTTAGATTTAAATCAGGGTTGTCCAGGGTTTATTGGCAGCACAGCTGGAAGGACTGGAAAGGCCTATTCCATGCTTACCGCTAAATAAATAAATAATAAAAGATTCTCAGTGTCTGCGACTATCTATGCCTCTCTCATAATCTAATTTGCTTCTATCAGGTCTCCTCTCAGACTCTGGTGCTCCAGAGAAATCATTCCAAGTTTGTCCAACCTCTCCATATATTTCATACCCTGTAATCCAGGCAGTATCCTGATAAACTTCTTCCGTACTTTTTCCAAAGCCTCCACATCCTTCCCTTAATAGAACATAGAACACTACAGCACAGGAAATTCCCTTTGGCCAACAATGTTGTGCCAACCTTTTATCTTACTCTAAGATCAATCTAACCCTTCCCTCCTATATAACCGTTCATTTTTCTATCATCCATAAGAGTTTCCTAAATGCCTCAAATACATCTGCCTCTATTGCCACCCTTGGCACTCACCAATCTCTGTGTAAAAAAAAAAAATACCTCTGACATCCTCTCCTTTATTTTCCTTCAATCACCTTAAAATAATGCCCCCTGGTATAAGCCATTTCTGTAATGGGAAAAAGTCTCTGGATATCCACTCTATTTTTGCCTCTTTTCATCTTGTAAATCTCTATCAAGTCACCTCTCATCCTCCTTCACTCCAAAGAGAAAACGCCTAGCTCGCCCAACCTATTCGCATAAGAAATAAATGGGGTGACCAGAATTGCAGACAATAATCGGGAATCCTCGTTGTTCAAGATCGAGTATCCCTGTATCCTTTTCATGATATGGAAACCAGGCATTGCCAACTCATCCACTGGAAACAGAACCCAGCCTTACGACCCAAAGCTAATGAGACTTAAATGTATGTGTAGGAGTTATATCAGGTATCAAAAAAAAAGATTCTGGACTCAGATCAGGTATCTATCAGCTGTGGTTGTGTCAAAATCTGGTTTGGTTTTAATTTTATACCCAAACTTATTTCCACTAAAGGAGAAAGCTACAAAAATCAGCTAGTTATCAATGTTTTAGCAGTTAAGATTTTTTGTTCAATCCTTCTTCCAGATCTAAACCTTATAAGACTCAAGTGACTTTAGCTATAATCTGTTATGTGTGAAAATGGGACACACTGTCACCAGACAAGATTAACTGTCCTTCAGTGTATATTCTATCTACCATACTTCATTTTTCATGTCAAAAAACACAAATATATTTAATTTCCTCAGGGCAATATTTCTGGTCTTCTGTTCCATCCATTGATGTAAACTTCCATTTGTGCTATTTTAAAACTATCATTAACCTATTTAAAATTGGAGGCACCAGCTCTCAGGTGCAACCCAGTCACAGTTATAATTCCTTGCTCAATGCAGGAATATATAATTTGGGGAGGGAGGCTGGGGAGGAGGTGGAGAGAAAGGGCCAATGGTCAAGAGTGGTGTTGGGGCCTGGTTTGGGGAAGGGTGGCTGGAGGACCAAGACATGTTAGGCTGGTCTGCTCAGTGAATGATAACTGTGACTTATGGAGACACCCAAGTACTGGGTCTAGTGGCAGGGACCCAGACCCCAGGAGTCAATGGAAAAGTAAATTGTTTGCAATCTCAGGGTTCTGAGTGAAGTTGCATGGTTTAGGACAGGGATCCTCAACCTTTTTTGCACTGCGGACCGGTTTAATATTGACAATATTCTTGCGGACTGGCTGACCCAGGGCGGGGGGAGGTGGTAGGGTTGCAAACGGACAAGAGGGGCAGTCAAATACGTTGTGTTTACCCCAAGAAAGACTACAATGACCATGAAGCCTTGCACAGGCACCAGTGCGCGTGCGTGTACATGCCAATTTTTTTTCCCTACAAATCGTTTTCGGCGATTCTGCTCAGGTGGGGGGGCATTAATCACGACCAGAATATGGGTGATAAGTGGCTAATACACTCAATATCCTTTCTAAAAGGGTTTATCTAACGAATTTAATATTAAACACACAGCGCATATTTTCCTCGCATGAATATAGTGATAAGTCAATTATCAGGGAAGGACAGGGGAGCTTGAAGTAAGTGTTGAACAAACTTCCAGTGGAAATGGTAGAGGCAGGTTCGATATTATCAATTAAAGAAAGATTGGATAGGTATATGGACAGGAAAGAAATGGAGGGTTATGTGCTGAGTGCAGGTCGGTGGGACTAGGTGAGAGTAGTGTTCGGCATGGACTAGAAGGGCAGAGATTGCCTGTTTCTGTGCTGTAATTGTTATATGGTTATATAAGTAAGTCAATAGCATCATAACATTTTAAGTAACGTTTGGATATTAAACACACAGTGCATATTTTCCCCGTATGAACATATAAAATCATTGCAACACACCAATATCGCTGAATCAGTGGGAGCCCTGGGCTTGTTTTCCTGCAACAAGTCGATGCCATCGAGTGTGATGGGAGACAGCAATACTCGAAGGGGGTTCCTTCTGTCCAGTCTATTCCGCAATTTAGTTTTCGTTGCATTCATTGCAGAGATATGTTGGAAATGGAAGCAACGTTTTCAGTGCTTTCATGGCTATCTCATATACTTAGCCTTGACTTTGATCCAGAATGCCAGCAGAGGTGTTATGTCAAACACGCTTTTCAGCCCGCCATCATTGGCAAGCTCGAGGAGTTGATCTCCTTCCCGCGCTGACATGGATGACGCGCAGGTAATGATCTCGTGTGTGTTCAAGCTCAACAGTGCGTGACAGGGAATGAAGAAAGGTGCAGCTGACTCAAATTGCCAAATCATAGCGTTTCCTCACGGCCCGGTAGCACATGCTTTGCGGCCCGGTGGTTGGGGACCGCTGGCTTAGGGGGATTGGAGTGTGGTGGAGGGAGGCCCAAAGGATAGAAGGAATTTTCTTTAAAGCAGTCCGAGTCAAGTATGGCAGCTTAAGGGCATGGCTGTCCTGGGAGCATCAACCGTGAGACCGATGGCGAGGGAGCTGCATGTCCTCAGTTGTTGTGCGGACCAGGCCCTCGTGCCTTGCCGTCACTTGTTACAGACAGCTGGGGAGGAGGCACTGGCAGTGGTGTGGGAGAGAACAAAGGCGTGGTAGGAATGCCGGAATTCATGCTGGGTTGGGGGCTGGCCCCTGCTGGTGCTGGTCTCCAGTATTCACTCCCTGGAAGACAAACTTGACTGTCTTCATCTGTGCCTGACCCAGTGGAAAATGAGGAACTGCTGTGTGCTTGTCTTGCAGAAACATGGCTTCAGCACAAAATCCCATGTATCATTGGTCATCAGTCCATACCATTCAGAGACTTGTGCTAATATTATTTTGTGACTATATGTACTCTTGTAACTAAATATGATACGACCCAGTAGTGTAGTGATTAGCACAATGCTTTACAGAACCAGCAACCCTGGTTCAATTCCCCTTGCCGCATGTAAGGAGTTTGTACATTCTCCCTGTGACTGCATGGGTTTCCTCCGGGTACTCCAGTTTCCTTCCACAGTCCAAAGATGTACCGGTTGGTGGGTTAGTTAGTTATTGTAAATTGTTCCCTGATTAGTCTGGGATTAAACTGGGGGATTTGCTGGGCAGTGCGACTGGAAGGGCCAGAAGGCCTATTCTGTACTCTATGTCAATAAATAAATATTTGTGCTGTGGTACTTACCCTGGGGGAATGATGCTTTGTTTAGCTGTATGCTTGAATGACAATTAGCACTGAACTTGAACTTCAACGAATGGTTGCTCCTGGGACAGTGTGGACCGATTTTCCCCGCAATGCCCCAGGGAATCCTTTGGTTAATATGAGGCTGATGCTGCCTCATGCAAATGTAATTCATGCTGGGAACTGGGAAGTGCTTGGTCAAATTTCCAGAGTGGCATGAAATGGTTGTTGCCATGTTTCACTCCAGCTGAAGTCCACTGTGCTTGCATAATCACAGAAGTAATCAGCGGTACACAATCAATTTACACATTTGTCTTCAGACTTCCTATTGCTCAATAAAAAAAAACATCTGTTGCTTTTCTAATTGTATATAGATTTAAAAGATTCCAAGCCATTATTTCAAAGAAGAGCAAGGGAATTCTCTCTGATGACTTGGCCAGTATTTAATTCCCAATCAAAATCACTAAAGCACACCATTTCACTGACTTTTGTGGAATAATTTGTACTGTTCTTTCATTATAACCAAGATCCAACACCAGCTGTTTGCCTCTTTCCTGCTGTACGTAATAAGCCATGTAATAGCCTTTATAATACAGAACCCTATAATATGTTAACGAGACTAGAGCTCAGTCTCTATTAAGGTACATATATATTATTGTATGATTTAAAAAAAAACACTTCCTGACAACTCATGGGGTAAATATAATGCAGTAAATTCAGATTCCCCATAGTCAGAGTCCCTTCACAATGTCAATCGGCGTACAGATTCAAGAAAGTGTTGTGTCAAAGTACAACCTATGCTCAGTATGTGTCGCAGAAGTCACAAACTCTTTCAAATTCCTCTGTAGCTCTGTCACTCTGAACACCTGTGTCATGCACATCAGCATAGGTAGAAGTGACCATCATATCAACGTTGAGATCCTCACACTGAGGACACCCTCCATCGTATGGTACTGTGTGTATGCTACATGGGATAGACTCAAAACGGATGTGACAGCTCAAAACTAGGCTTCATCAGATGCTTCATGACCAGCAGCTGCTGCAGAAATGTACACTATAATCTTGTCACCCAGCAAATCCCTCACCCTACCAATACCATCAAGCCAGGGAAACAAACCTGGTTCAATGTGGGGAGCATAATGTGATACAGGGAGAATCACCTACTATATGATTTACAATCACTCCATTATAGGAAGGATGGGGAGGCTACAGAGAGGGAGCAAAACAAGTTTCTGAGGATGCTGCCTGGCTTAGAGGGTATGAGGAGAGGTGGCTAATGTTCTCCAGTGGCATTAATGTCTCTTAATGCAATTAGGTCACATATTGACCCTGGGATGCAAGAATTCCAGTCATTATTGATCCAAAAAGGACCAGGTGTAAAGTTTTCAGCATAATGTGGGGCTGCCTCCTAAAGATAAGATCATTCTTATTTGTCACATGTAGATCGAAACAATGAGGTATATAGTGAAATGCATTGCTTGCGTCAACAACCAGCCATTCAAGGCTGTGTTGGCAGCACACCGCAAGCCCACATCTTATTAACACTAACTGGTACGTCTTTGGGATGTGAGAGGAAATCCGTGCAGTCATGGGGAGAACATGCAAACTTCTTACAGACATCAGAGGGAATTGAACCCTGATTTTCGATCAGTGGCGTTATAAAACATTACACTAACTATTACACTTGGATGCTACCCTCTACACTGCTATGCTGCCTTATTGGCCTTGCCCAGTTATTTTGGAAACATCTGAAGTTGTTGTGACCAGGACTGATGTAAAAATTGTAAGAGAATCTGGACATTCTCCCAGGCAGATAATAGGTGTTGTCATAAACAACTAAGTTCTTCCAAGAGGTGTTGTACACAACAAACCACATTCTAATCTCCCAAATCCTCCTCAGTCTTCCAACAAATCTGCACTTTTCCAATTCTGCCCTCTTTTCATTCCTTCATCATTTGTTGATTCACATGAGTCTCATTGGTCTGTAAACTCTGAAATTCTGTCCCTAAACCTCTCTGTTCCCCTTCTCTTGTTCAACATGCACCCTGAAACATCTAAACTACAAGTACAACGACTCAAGCAGTTCCACCTTTGTTGCTGTTCCAATTTTGACATGCAATAATACTTTTGTGACGTGCCAGAAGACATTTATCCAAAAAACAAAAGGTGTCATGCAAATACAGGCTGTTATTGTTTCTCCAATCACATCTGCAGATGCTGGAAATCCAAGCAACACACGAAAAATCCTGGAGGAACTCAGCAGGTCATGCAACATCTATGGAAAAGTGTAAACAGCTGACGTTTTGGGCTGAGACCCTTCATCAGGACTGAACTCTTTTCTCTTTTCTATAGTTGCTACCTGGCCTGCTGAGCTCCTCCAGCATCTTGTGTGTGTTGCTGTTATTGTTTCTATTGCCTTTTTATTAAGAAGTATCAAATGTTTAAAGGGAAAATTCTGTGGAAATAACAACTGGGAATTGGGGAGATATAGACGAGGTCGTGAGTATTTCCCATTGATCTTAGACAATGTGCATTAAGTGGTTTAATGGTGCAGATATTGTGTATCAGGCCCCAGGGAGAAGAAAGTTCAGAAAGCTCAAAGTTGCAAGTAAATTTATTATCAAAGTACATATATGTCACTATATACAACCCTGAGATTCATTTTCCTGTGGGCATTTGCAGTACATACAAAGAAGCAAAAGAAAACAATCAAAATAGTAATAATAAATAAATAAGCAATGAAATATCGAGAAGCTTTTTGGTGTTGGAGTGAGTGAAGTTATCCTCTCTGATTCAGGAGCCTGACTGCTGAGAGGTAATAACTGTTCCTGAACCTAGTGGTGTGGGTCCTGAGGCTCCTGTGTGCATTTAAAGCAAGAGAGATTTTTTTTAATGTATATAATACTTCAAAAGGTAATCTCCCATTCTCTGTATACAAGATACATGACAGAATGATATTTTTCCTTGCAGGAATAGAACTGTAGATTATTGGATTCTAGTCATCTTTTCTAAGCAAAGGCCAGACTGCAATGATTGATTTGACATTGAAAGTGTGTTTGTCTGCAGGTAAATTGACAAGAGCCTGTGGTGCAGGAATCTTAGAGGCGATCATAAGCTGGATGCAGAGAAAGAACAGGGTCTTGATCATTGCAACATTGTCTGGCAAAAACAAGATAATCTGAGTCAAAAAAGTCAGAAAATGCTGGAGGCAATCACCAGGATAAGCAATAGAAATGGGGAAAGAAACAGATTCAATGTTTTGGGTCAAAGAGTCTTCGTCATAAATGGAAAAGTAGGAAAACCAATGTCTTTTAAGTTTCAGTGAAGGAGAATGGGTGGAGAGAACAGAGGGCATATCTTCAATTGGTTGCAGGCAAAAATGGTCAATTCTTTTAAAAGTTGAGTTAGAGACAATGGAATGGGAAAAGGAACACTGTAAAACAGAAAGTCCAACCATATTCATGGAGAGAGATGAAAAACTTAATGATCATCTGAAATTGTTAAATTCAACTTTGAGTCTGGAATACTTTGAATGTATAGCTGTATCTTCCTGTTTCACTGTTTCTTTTTCTCTTCTGTTTCTCTGAGTTCTTACCCTGTCACATTATTCCACCACCTCTCCATTCTGTCCTCTCCCCATCTCTGCAACTGGAAACACAATTTTTTTGTCACTTTTTCAGTTCTGATGAAGGGGTCTTAACCTTGTGGTGTTGACTGAGGAATAAATATTGGCCAAATGAGGGACAGAGCTGGGAGCCAGCCCATCAGCTTTAAAGTTGGTAAGACCTGCAAGGGGAAAGAAAACCCAAGGTTGTCCAGTTCAGGAAGTGCTGGAAAGATACAGCAAGTTGGGCAGTATCTATAGAGGAAGGAACAGAATTTTAGACCAGCAGTCAATGGCCAAGGGATTATTAACTAAACATGGGTACATGGAATGAATACAGGTGGGTGCTTGATGGTCATAACAGACTGTAGGACATTATGATTCCATGATATTTCGAAGAAGGACAGGTGTCCTGGTCAATGTTTATCCCCCAATCATCATCGCAATTATTATCACATTGTTGTTATGTGTAGAAAGTGGCTAGCCCATGTTGGACATTGCAGTTGGGACTTTTACAACTTGCTTAGAGGAATGATGGCATCTCTGCTTCATCCAAAAAGATCCAACTTTGACAATGCAATACTCTTGTAATACTGCCTTGGAGAGTCAACCAATATCTTCATGGGATTAAATGGACCACTATCTGACCTAGAGGTGAGACAAGACATCAACTGTGCTAGATTGGACTAATATCCTCAACACACTGCCCTGATCAACATTTCTCCCCAGCCAACACTAACAGAGAAACTTTGTTACAAATTTTGAAAGAATGGAAAGATTCAAAAGTAAGACCCATGGTCTTGTCTATGTATTTAAGAAGATTTTTACCAGCTGAATAATTGATTGACCCCACTAAATATCCAAAACATCCCTTGTTTTCCACTGTAGATACACATTTGATTGATATAACCTCAAATTGTGCTTACATTGAGGAAACAAATTTCAGGATTAGCCAATCAATAACTGACACCATCCAAGTATGAGTTGATATAAACTGTCCTTATTACCTGTAGCTCCACCAGCAATGGTCACACAAAATGTCCTCCAACAATTAACCAGAACTAGAGGGCCAACAGCAAGAGCCATCTTAAAAGGCATCAATTGAGGATAATTGGTTTGGCATCTGGCTCTATTGAAAGAAGACATTGTGGCAAATGGCCAGGTGTGATGCACTTCAGACGGCACCATTAACTCTCAGTGATTCCCCAGGTAACTTTAGCCAGCTTCCCCATCCACTCACCTACGCCAAGTTCCTCTGCCCTCTCACCAGGGCCTGGTTCTTGTTCCCAGTCCACTGGTTCTTCACTGGATGAAGGGTACTCCAGCTCCTGGTCCACTCATTAGGGACCCATTTCCCATGTTCCCTACCGTTCACTGGGGCCCTGATTGCTGTACTTTCTGGTTTTGCTGTCTTGAGAAACGTCTGAAACTCACCCTAGTTCTGTTTCCCATTTTCCCTTTAAACTTACCGGCACCTTGTTTTAAAGGGAGCATGGGTAACACGGTCCTGGAAAGTTTAAAGTTAATACATTTTAAAAATTGTTATCTTAACATTTAAATATATGATCGAGCATTCCTGGAACAACATCCAATTATCCAGTAAATCTGCGAGTTCAGCACCAGTGAAGCCTCAAAATTGCTAGACAAGAGTTTTATTTTATCTTGGGTATTCCATATCCTTAATCTGTAGACATTGTTAAACAATGAAACAGAATTAATCTCCCGTCACTTGTACATCATAGATGCTGCTGTGTGTTGGCAGCTTTCAGAAGAGAACCAATCTGAGAACAAGCAGTATCTGCTGGTGGGCTAAACATACTGACAAAGGATGAAGTTAGAAACATAGAAAACCTACAGCACAATACAGGCCCGTCGGCCCACAGTGTTGTGCCAAACATGTTCCTGCCTTAGAAATTACTAGGCTTACCTATAACCCTCTATTTTTCTAAGCTCTGTGTACCTATCTAAAAGTCTCTTAAAAGACCGTATCGTATCTGCCTCCACCACCATTGCCGGCAGCCCATTCCATGCACTCACCACTCTCTGAGTAAAAAACTTACCCCTGACATCTCCTCTGTACCTATTCCCCAGCACCTTAAACTTGCTGCAAACATTTCAGCCCTGGGAAAAAGCCTCTGACTATCCACACGATCAATGCCTCTCATCACCTTATACACCTCTATCAGGTTACCTCTCAGCCTCCGTCGCTCCAAGGAGAAAAGGCCGAGTTCACTCAACCTATTCTCATAAGGCATGCTCCCCAATCCAGGTAACATCCTTGTAAATCTCCTGTACACCATCTCTATGGCTTCCACACCCTTCCTGTAGTGAGGTGACCAGAACTGAGCACAGTACTCCAAGTGTGGTCTGACGAGGGTCCTATATAGTAGCAACATTACCTCTCTGCTCCTGAATTCATTTCCACGATTGATGAAGGCCAATACACCGCATGCCATCTTAACCACAGAGTCAACCTGTGCAGCTGCTTGGCGTGTCCTATGGACTCCGACCCCAAGATCCCTCTGATCCTCCACACTGCCAAGAGTCTTACCATTAATACTATATTCTGCCATCATATTTGACCTACCAAAATGAACCACTTCAGTCAGAAAAGACTTTGCACACAAGTTGCTGATTAATTTATGTCTTTCAACCTGACTGGCAGAATCCTTTGCTGCTTTTATGCAGAGGAGTTTTCATGTTGTTGGATTTCTGAGTATCTATAGTGAGCCAAGGAACTATACATCACGTGGGATCTGCCTCTGGATAAGCAAGGACTGTAAGGGGAATATATTCCGCCACTGAAAACTGATCCACATGTCCATCATCTTGGACCAAAGCTACAGTACATCAACAATTTGCATTTATCTTTAACCTAGTGAAATATCCAGCATAGGAAACATCCTCCCCACTGTTGAGCACATCTACTGTACAAGGTGGCAGCATCTATCATCAGAGACAGATTGATGATATTGTTGTTTGTCTTCCGCTGCACGATGTTTGTCAGTCTTTCTGTGTAGTTTCTCATTGATTCTATTGTATTTATTTGTTCTACTGTGAATTCCTGCAAGAAAATGAATCTCAGGGTAGTATATGGTGACATATATGCACTTTAGTAATAAATTTACTTTGAACTTTGATCTCAAGCAGAGAATTATCGGAAAAATTTGAGTGTAACAACACAAAAGATAGCTTAGATGTAAGTCTTAACAATCATTATGGGGGAGGGGTTAGAGGAATACAGGATGTCATTCTGATGGTCTGGACATTGGATGCTAGTGGGGGAATAATTTATTGAAGGATGAAGAAAAGGCCAGAACTGGATGACAGAAATTTTGGAGAACTATAAGGGGCATTCCTTCATTGTTGCTGGATTATAAACTGAGTGCTCACTCTATAACAGCACTGTGAGGGGGAGGAAAGGTACCTTCAACGTACAAAGTGCAGCAAATCCACAGGCAATCACCACCACCTTCTCAACTAATAATGAACAGTAAATGTACCAGTGATGATCACAACCTGAGCAGAGGTGCTTGTGTGAATATGGTGCAATATAATAGCTCTCAAAGTAATAAAGAATTATTTTGTTGCATTAGAACAACACACACAAAAAGTGCTGGTGAATGCAGCAGGCCAAGTAGCATCTACAGGAAGGGGTACAGTCGATGTTTCAGGCCGAGACCCCTCGTCAAGGCCTGACAAAGGGTCTCGGCCCGAAACGTCGACTGTACCTCTTCCTATTGATGCTGCCTGGCCTTCTGCGTTCACCAGCATTTTTTGTATGTGTTGCTTGAATTTCCAGCATCTGCAAATTTCCTCGTGTTTGCGTTGTTGTATTAGAGTTCAGGACAGGAAGAGGCCATGACACTATACCACTATTCAGTTAAATCATTGCTGATACGTACCTTAAACTCAACCCACTGATGTTGACAGGGCAAATCCAATTAGTTTTACTACGGATATCATTGTATGTAATTTTGTACTCATCAAATGCAATATCATTGACAATAGCAGCATTCAAAGTCAGTCCCCAACCAAGAAGGTAGTATTGACCTGCCTTTTCAGTGTGTGTGGTGAAGGTACTCCCACAGTGAATACAGATTTGATGAAACTGAGTGTCTTGCTGGCCCATTTCAGAAGGTGGATAGGAGTCAACCTCATTGTTGAGGTTCTGCAGCTGTTCAGAAAAGATCACCAGACCAACATAATTCCTTGAAAATAGTGTCACAAGTAGATAAGGTCATAAAATGTTTGGCATACTGACCTTCAATAAATCGAAGTATTGAGTTGGGATGGGATGTTGAAGTTGTAGAAGGCATTGGTCTTATTGTGTGCAATTCTGGTCAGCTACCTAGAGGAAAGACTGCCAATAAGATTGAAAGAGTGCAGAGAAAACTTACAAGGATGCTGCAGGGACTTGGGGACCTGAGTTATAGGGAAAGGTTGGTTAGGTTCAGACTTTATTCTCTAGAGTGTAGCTCTGGGAGATTTGATAGAGGTATATAAAATTATAGATAGGGTAAATGTAGAAAAGGCATTTTCCATTGAGGTTGGGTGAAAATAGAACTGGAGGTCATGGGTTAAGGATGAAAGGTAAACTGTTTAAGTGGAACTTCATCACTTAGAGGGTGATGAGACTGTGGAATGAGCTGCCAGTGAAAGTAGTGGATGTGGGTTTGATTTTAATATTTTTGAGAAACTTGGATAGGTGCACGGATGGGACGGGTATGGAGGACTATGGCCCAGGTGCAGATTGACAGGACTAGGCAGATTAATAGTTCAACATGGACTAGATGGGCTGAAGGGCCTGTGTTAGTGCTGTAGTGTTCTATGACTCTGTTTCATCCCTAAGTGAATCAGAGAATTTTTACAACAATCCATTAAAACAGGCACTGCTCAATTCATTTTCACACACAGTAAGTTCTTCATCTTTTACATTGTAAACTTACATTTTCATTAGACATGGTCTCTGAATGGTTAGCTTAATATTATCATTGAATGGTTTTGGCCACATGAGGTTATTTAGTCATAATTTGTGTCACAGAATAATGCAGCACCAAAACAGACCCTTCCACCTAACATCCATGAAGCCTTAGATACTTACCTGAGCTAGTCCCACTTAGTGTAGTGGTTAGCATAATGCTATTACAGCACCAGCAACCTGGGTTTCCTCCAGCTGTTTTGGTTTCCTCCCACATTGTAAGGACTTATGGGTTAGGGTTTATAAGTTATTTTGCTACCAGAAGCATGCCAACACTTGCGGGCTGCCCCCAGCACATCCTTGGACTGTGTTGGTCATTGAAGCAAACAGAGTCTTTCACTCTGATTCGACGTGCATGTGAGAAATAAAGCTAATCTTTACCTGTGCTTGGGTCAGATCTCTCCAAAGACTCTCTATCCACGTAGCTACAGACACACCCAGACTTGGGACACCAGGCGAGGTCATTTGATTCCAAACAATTGGTTTATTGATCATTACAGAATGTCTCTCTGCTGCTTCCCAGTCCTTCCCTTTCTTCAACCATGATTGCCCCCCTCCCACTTTCAGTCCACAATAGAGACTCATATCAGAATCAGGTTTATCATCACTCATGTCATGAAATTTGTTTTTTTTTGGTACAGTGCAATATATAAAATTACTACAGTACTGTGCAAAAGTCTAGCTACATATATATATATATGCGCCTAAGACTTTTGCACAGTACCGCATTTACCTAATTTCCTCTTGAAGACCTCAATGGAACCTACCTCCACCATATCTGCATAAAATGCCTTCCAGGTCCCAACTGCACGCAGTGTAAAAAAGATTTTCTTCATTTTTTTTTAATCCTCTTTGTCCTTATTTCATCCCTGTGGCATCTAGTTCTCAACACCTCCATAAAGGGAAGTGCTTCCTGCTATTCATTCTGTGCAGATTACTCATCACTTCTATCAGGCTAAGCTTCCCCTTTTCATTTGGTTACTAGGATACTGCTTCCCATGAGTTAAGAGAGCATAGAGAAGTAAATCTAATCTGGATGTGCTAGGTGTTGCAATGACATTAAGGGTTGCATTTCAGGATTACAAAAAATTGCAATGTTTGATTCATTAAACTAGGAAATATAATTTATTGCATAAAAATTAATTTGTTACAATAGGAACGCTAAACTTATTTACAATCGGTAGTTTACAGAATGAACAAATACATGAAAAGGGACAGAGGAATAGATTCCAGCAATTTCTATACATATAAATATGAAAGATGTATGTAACAAACAGAAGCACTGCGATATGTCTGCAAATGAATTAATTCTATAAACTTGCATAGCACTTGGAGTGAATGAAAGATATGAAAGCACTATTTTGCTAACCTGTTGGTATAATGATACCCCTTATATGTGAGAAAAGAAAGAGGACAACTCTTTGTTAAAACACCTTCAGCCATTCTTAATCAATGAATACTGAAAAAAATTGCTGACCACAGCCTTCTAAAAGTTAGTGCCAACCTCCCTCAGTGAATTTACATTAATCCAAGTCGTGATTACATCTCTCCGTAAGTGGATTGCATGAGCTGTCGCAGGTGGCTCATTATAATTTTATAAAAACTATGTATAGTCATCGAAAGCGACATTTTGCAATTTTCTTTTCAAAGATCACCCCAGTGCATTGATATCAAGTACTCAGAGCATCAAAAAGGAGTGTGTGATTTTGCTGGTTTTTGGCTCACACTGGATGTAGGGAGGTGGCTAATTCTTTCCAAGGTTCCTCTAAATTTAGGCTGCCATCTTGTGTTGGGCCTTTCCTGGATTTTACATCACCTGACCTTCCATCATGTCTTGCCAAACAGCTTTGCCCACCACCCCACCTCTGATATATTTTCTTTAATTAAAAAAAAATTTTTAAGAGAAAATTAAAAGAATAGCATATTTGAGACATAAATTCAACTTTGTTTCCACTGAAGTCAATAAAACTGAATTTTGGAAGCTGAGTTGTTAGGGAGAGCAATCAAGTGTGAAATTCAACAACGTTTTAAAACACCAATGATTTTTTGCATGGATTGCTTGTGGTAACATTCAGAATAATCATCAGCTCTTCAAAACACGAGCATGCTTTCAGATAAATTGGTCTTCTGATTTGCTTAGACAACAAGCAGGAAGACTGTTGACCACGGATGACCAATAACTGAGTTTCTGAAGTAATTATTTAAAAACATCACACAATGATGCATTTAAAATGCATTTGTCTGAAACATCTTGGGGAAAATAGTTCAATATGCAGATTCTGCAAACATTTCAGCAATGCACCTAATTTTGATGGTACTCCCTTGGAGAATTCATAATCCAGTTGACACCAACACAGCACCAAGAATGCATCACACACTCCCTTATTCATCCAATCTATCTCTCTGGTTGGCTGAACTTTTCAGTCAACTGAAGACATTTCAAAACTATGTTGTAAATGACACTGCTACAACTGCTGTGAGTCTTTGTGAGTTCATGATGAATGTCTTTGCGACAATGACCAAAAGTGTTTGATTTAAAGGCAAGTTTGGAGTAAGACATCATTGGATTCTGGCCCTAAAATGGTGGTTGACTGGGAAAGAAACCTTGGAGAGTTTGCCGCCTGATGATTTCTGGAACGGAATTATCTTGGGCATTTGTTGTCATTCCACCATCAGGTTATGTACTTTGGATGGTTCACACGAAGATTAAGTCCCATGTGAAGTACTTCTAGCTAACTTAGTCCAATGCTAGCTCAAGATACCAATCATTGGTACTCAAAATGGCTCGAAGGATTCTTCCAATTTTCTGTGTTCATGTCCACAAACTCATGGTTCCCTCAAGTTTCTTCAGTGAAGTTGGTTTGGTTCTGAGGCATTCTATGGTTCAGTGAAATGGTCTGAGATGCAGCAGAGATGTTGGCAAGAGAAGTGATTACATCACCTACTGAAATTTCCTTTATTATTAAAGGAAGAGACAAATGACAGTGGTCAATTAAAGCACAGAGGGTTTCATATTTCTATGCCAGGCCTTGGCTAACATTCAGATTAAAATTAAGATCAAAATCTGAATTCTTGATAGAAAATATTATACTAAGGCTATACTTTATTATGGTCAAAATATGATAACACTTCAAGAACATGGAGCCCATATTCATTCTGGTTTGTTTTGAGATCCTCTGGTGCTAGACGTGAGTTTAATTTCCTTTGCCGGTACATTGCACAATTTGTATTGGAGACATTTTTCTGGTGATGGTAGGCTGCTTTGACAAATGGCTATTGCTTTGCTTCAGTCTTCAACACATGGTCTTGACTCTGTGAAGACAGGCTGGGAACTGTTCCCACTTTACTCAATGGGAGATGGGATGGTGAGTGAAAAGAGGTTGGTTGGTTAGGCACACCAAGAGTTAATGTATAAATGCCTCCTGTTATTTAGAAGTGATGGGTTTTAGCATAGAGATGCTGGTGATTAACCTTAGCAGAAACCCTGACAAATCCTACTAGTCTGCATTGTCTTGCACAATTTAAATACTGTCACTAAACAACCAGACAGGGCAATGTGATACAAAATCTGGTAATATTTTCATCATGGGTTTTGTCACTGACAATGTGTGTGTGTGTGTGTGTGTGTGTGTGTGTGAGAGAGAGAGAGAGAGAGAGAGAGAGAGAGAGAGAGAGACTGACTTTGAATTTGCCTTAGCTTTGATTTGTGGATTTGTGTTCTGCCAAAGTGGCTGGGAGAAACCCACGGTGATTTGGGCAAAGTTTGTTTCCGAACTTGAAGAAATGAATTTTCCTTTGCCACAGGGTAATAAATTGCAAGTGGATGGTCCCGTGATACCACTGCCTGCCTGCATCTATGAATCATTCTCCTCTTCCTAAACACCTATGATTGTTCAGCTGGATCTCTCTTGTACAACATATGCATTCAGATTTGAGTGATGTCTACATCTGCCATATATGTAAACAACTCTGTGGGTTCTTACAAAGTTTCAATATAGGAGCAAACAAAAAAGCATCCAAAGATATGGATAATAAATTAAATGCGTTTCCTAAGAAACTGTTAACCTTTTACAAGCTGCCCAAAGCTTTGGATAGGAGAGAGGCTTCATCTAGATTGAACATGACAAGCACTGCTCTCTTCTGTAAATCACTACTTTCCTAATTTGCCAGGTGCTCAGGTGAGCAGCAAACTGATTTCTACAAGTAGTTGCCATAGATGCAAGGGTTTCATCACACGGTTGCCAAGAATTTTTGTGTTTCAGCATTCTTCTGATGTCATGACTACCATCATGTCACTCTTGCCCATCTCCTCCAGGACACTAGCGAGGGAATTGATGTCTCCGTCGTCCTGATGCTGGGCTTCCCACAGATCTAAGATGACTCCAGTTGGGCTAACTTTTGTAGCAAAGTAGGTGAGAAACCTAGGCACAAGGAGGAAAAAAACATGACTCACTCTTCAGCAGTGCAACTAAGTACTCAGAAGGCAAAAAAAAAACAAGAAGATGCTGGAAGAATGTAGCAATTCGAGCAGCATCTGTGAAGGGAAATGGACAGTTAACATGTTAGGTTGAGACCCTCAGACCAGATGAAGTCTCAACCCGAAACATGGGCAGTCCTTTTCCCTCCACAGATGCTGCCTGACCCATTGAGTTCCTCCAACATCTTGTGTTTTGCTCTAGATTCCACCATCTGCAGTCTTTTGTATCTCAGTTTATCTACTGCATTTTCTGCTTTTACTTTGCATTTCAACCTTTACTAAGTGTACTAGACAAACAATGAAGCATATTCTTTCATAAGGATGCTGATTGATATAAGAAATCCAGTAGCCAATTGATGCAGAGAAATTCCCCTGAACAGCAAGTTCATAGTACCAGCTGGCTTGAGTTCAGTTGGTTTTCAGAGACATATGGACTACTGTAGCAGTGATAAGTTCCTTTCTCTTCTCTGAAATGGTACAAAGAGATCTTTGACAGTCAGCTGTAATGGTAGGGGTGGGGCGCCACGGCAGCACAGCGGTTAGCATGACGCTATTACAGCTTGGGGGCGTTGGAGTTCAGAGTTCAACTCGTCTGCATGTTCTCCCCGTGACCGCGTGGGTTTCATCCGGGATCCGGTTTCCTCCCACATTCCAAAGATGTACTGGTTAATAGGTCAATTTTGTCGTTGTAAATTGTCCTGTGACTAGGCTAGGTTTAAATAGGTGGGTTGCTAAGCAGTGCGGCATGTTGGGCCGGGCCTGCTCTGCGCCACTGTTTCTAAATAAATAAACAGGGTTTCATTCCTCACCCAGCAGACACCATCTTCAACAGTGCAGCATTCCCTCATTTATACGCTCGACCATCACATGAAATTTTGGTGCTCAGGTCTCTGGAATGTAGCTTCAAACTTAGAAGCCAAGGGTGTACTGAATGAGACCCAACAGAAGTGAAGGGCCTTTTCCTACTCTGTCCTGGAACGGATCCTTCATTGATTGGGAAGAAAGGGTCACTTATTTAATCTATTATTCTAAAGCTTTAAGGTAAATTTCTTCATACCTGTCAACTCCCAGCTTCTGAGCCAGCAGCCTCCAGTCATTGCCCCGGGTATTTGGTGCATCCAAGTTAGTACAGATCTTCTGCCTGATGGAGTACGGAATCTTAAAGGCATAAGGGCCTACCTGGGTGGTCACAGTGGCACCAACCTGCATGTGGAGGGGGCTGACACATTTGGCGTTCTGTTAAAGAAAGTCATATTGTTTTGACATTAGGTGATGCATTCAGGGTTCAAGATCTCAAGCAAAATAAATAAAGATTTGACCGATGCCAGGATTCAATGTGATCCATCAAAACCAACCAACCACCACTTTTAACACAGTCAAACATAACCAAGCTGTCAAAATTATATTATGAAGTAGTTCACCTTGACTTTCTGACACCTTGACTTTCACAAACAAGAGAAAATCTGCAGATGCTGGAAATCCATGTAACACACACAAAATGCTGGAGGAATTCAGCAGGGCAGGCAGCATCTATGGAAGAAGAATACAGTCGACGTTTCGGGCTGAAACCCTTTTTTCAGCCCGAAACGTCGACTGTACTCTTTTCCATAGATGCTGCCTGGCCTGCTGAGTTCCTCCAGCATTTTGTGTATGTCACCTTGACTTTGCTGGCTTGGGTTATGACCAGGCAAATGCTTACGTCTTTTGAATCACCAAAGCAAGGGAGGCTATGGACCTAAAGTCAGTAAATGGGATTAGTGTAGGAAGGTTCAATGGGTAGCATGGGAATGATGGGCTGAAGGGCCTGTTTCTGTACTGCACTGCTCTATAACTATAAATAATTGTAATATAGTATCAATACACCATGGGAGAAGGAGAAAATATCTAATGTGGCAGATGTGATGACTATCAAGTCAGCTGTTTTGTGGATGGTAATTGTAGGTGCATGCATCTGCAGAAGTGTATTCGTGACAGACCCAACTTTTGCCTTCTACATGGTGGAATGGAATGTGAACGGACACCAGATCATCTGTAGAAACCTAGGTGATCACAGGAGGGATGTGCAAACTTCACACAGGGGGCAGGCAATGGATCAGATCCAGGTTCTTGGAGCTGTGTGGCAGGAGCACTAACTGGTCCATAATGTAGAACATGACACATTCAGCCGTGATAATACCAGTGCATGTCAAACAAAGGTGGCTAGGCTCTCTCTTGTTGGAGATAGTCACCACCTGGCACCTTGGTGGTATGGATATTACACAAGCGTACTTAATAGGGAGGTATTCACCTTTGGTGAACTCTAAAATTTCCAAGAAAAGATTACAAAAAAAATTGTAGCTTTAAGTTAAAGCATTGCTGTGAAACTCAGAAGACGTAGGAGCAGAATTAGGCCACTTGGCCTATTGGATTTGCTCCGCAAGTTCCTATGCTTTGCTCTGCTATTTTCTCAGCAGGGATGATTTATAGAGTTGTGCAGAGAGGGATGAGAATTATAAGTCAAAGTCTTTCATGTAGACTAGGCCTTTCAAAGTTCACACTGCTTACTGGAGTGGGAAACACTGGCATATAGCAAGCTTCCAGTGTAATTCAATGATTATAATGGATTTTTGAATTATTATGAATAATGATGTTTTATTATGTTTGAAGTGATGATGAATGAAGGGAAGGTATCGCTGCGTCTCTTTCCAAATACTGCACCCACATCAGTACAGGACCCCTTAGCAGTCTACTGCACTGCCAGCAGATATTTTTCTGAAGAGGTTTTGAGCCAGCTGTCTTCCTTTCCAGAGAATTCACCGTTAAGGCTGATGCATTAGGTAAGAAAAGACAATGCAAATTGGAGCTTAACTTGTGTGTGTGCCAGTGTTGTTAGTGGATTTTCAAAGCCTTGTGGTCTGTGTACTGTGAGGCAACACCGTTGTGGCATCTTCCCTGTTGATACTGTATTCCAATTCAGTTCTACAGAGGGAAAGGGGGAAGGAATGTATCTTGTGTTCCTAGAGGTGAGGGATGCCAGAGCTGGGAAAGGAATTTTAGCTCCTGCATTTGGCACTCAGACAATACGTGTTCCCAGATCAGATGAAGTGTGGCCTACAAGCACAGTCGGATTCCTGGTGCTCCTTGCCAACAATGCACTTTAATCAAAACCGCAGATTGACACCATCTAACGTAGCCCTGGGAGATCAGCCAAGTGCTCAACCAGCTTCTCTTGTTAAACCCCTCTCAGCCTTGAAATGCCTCCCTTGCACTTTTGACCGCAAACTTTCAGTCTGTGAACATACAGTATGTAGTCACACTATTCCACTCCATGAAATCCCTGGTGGTGAGTCTCCACATTCCATGTCAGTTCAGGTTGTTGTGGTCAAAGTGTGACTGTAACTTAATAAGTGTTCCTGGTTCCGTATCTGATTTAATCTTCACCAAAGGGGGTCACTGTACAGCCTTTGTTTTGGCGGAATGAGAGAAATAACTTTCTGCCATTGCAGGAGTTGATAAAATGAGAGCAAGTCAGGTTTTATGTATGAGGCTGATACAATCCACTGCAGTTTTCAACAGCTACGATGTGCCAAGTTACCCAGTGAGATCAAAGGCTGGAAGCTGAGGATCGTTGACCTTGAGAAATAGGGAAATGGAAGGACACAGCATGGAAACAGGCGATTCGGCCTACTGCATACAGACCAGCAACCACTCATTTGCACTAATCCTAAATTAATCCCATCTTTATCTCTTCACATTCTCAGTAACTCTCCTTAAAGGTCACACATTACGGAGCGTGTACAAGTGGCCAATTAATCTACCAACTCTCACCAATTTCCCCCCGATTCTTTCACTCAAACATTTAGGGCAATTTACAAATGGCCAAATAAATCTCCCCATCTGTATGCCTTTAGGTTGTGGGAGGAAGCCCAGTCACAAGAAGAAGATGTAAAAGTCAAAGTAAATTTATTATCAAGAAGTACATATATGTCACCATATACAACCCTGAGATTCATTTTCATCCAGGTATTTACCAGAAAATAAAGAAATACAATAGAATTTATCTAAGACTATAAATAACAAAGACTGACTAACAACCAATGTGCAAGAGAAGACTAATCTTCCAAATAATTTTAAAAAGTAAATAAATAATATTGAGAACATGAGCTGTAAAATCCTTGAAAATGAGTCTATAGGTTGTGGAGTCAGTTCAGTGTTGAGGTGATGGTTATATGGTAATAACTGTTCCTGAACCTGGTGATGTGGTACTTCCAGGCTGATGGCAGCAGCGAGAAGAGAGCGTGGCCTGGATGATGGGTGCTGCTTTCTTATGGCAGCGCTCCTTGTAAATATGCTCAATAATGAGGCGGGCTTTGCCTGTGATGGACTGGGCTGTATCCACCTCTTTTTGTTGATTTTTCCATTCCTGAGCATTGGCATTTTTATATGAAGCTGTGATGCAACCTATCAGTATACTCATCACTGCACATCTATAAAAGTTTGTCAAAGTTTGTCATGAAACCTCCACACAGACCGTACTGGAGATCAGGAATAAACTCAAGTGTCTGGCACCGTATGGCAGTGGCTGCACAGACTGTTAATATGCCACCAAATGCTGAACCAGTGTAAGATACAGTCAGTGGCCACTTTATTAGTTACAATTGCTCGTTAATGCATTATCTAATCAGCCAATTATGTGGCAGCAACTCAATTCATAAAAGCATGCAGATATGGTCAAGAGGTTCAGTTGCTGTTCAGCCCAAATATCAGAAGGGGGAAGAAATGTGATCTAAGTGATTTTGACCATGGGAATAATTATCGGTGCTAGATGGGGTAGTTTGAGTACCTCAGAAACTGCTGATCTCCTGGGATTTTCACACACAACAGCCTAGAATTTACAGAGAGTGGTGTGAAAAACAACCAAAATAAAAATCCAGTGAGCAGCAGTTCTGTGGGCAAAAAAGCCTAGTTATTGAGAGTCTGGTCAGAGGATTATGGCCGGACAGGTACAAGCTGACAGGAGAGTGACGGTAACTCAAAAAACCATGGGTTACAACAGTGGTGTGAAAAAGATCATCTCTGAATGCACAACATGTCGAACCTTGAAGTGGATGGGCTACAGCAACAGAAGACCATGAAAATATACTCAATGGCCAATTTATTAGATACAGTAAGTAGATAATAAAGTGGCCACTGAGTGCATTTGGCCAGCTACAATCCAAGGACTGTTTGCAGATTATAAAAGTGCTGCATACCAAAAGTATTGTGACGGATTGATCCAAATGCTCAGGTGTAATTTGTAACCTTCCCCCATCGACATCTTTTGCTTTTAAGTTCTTTACTTCACAGTTAAAAGCATTCTGCGAGATGGCTTGCAATATTAACTGTGAGAATTAACAGAAAAATAAAACTTGCACATGTTGAAACCTTGAGTGAATTCTCAGTAGATACCCTCACTTTCATGCAGTGAGACTGGAGAATATGCTGAATCTGTGCTGCAAAACTGAGATTATAACTAGAATCAAGTTTATTATCACCAACATATGTCGTGAAATTTGTTAACTCAGCAGCAGCAGTTCAATGCAATACATGATAATATAGAAAGAAAAAAATGAGTAGATCAATTACAGTATATATATATAAATAGATTAAAAATAGAATAGTGCAAAAACAGAACTAATCTATATTTTTTTAAAAAGTGAGGTGGTGTTCATGGGTTCAATGTCCATTTAGGAATCACATGGCAGAGGGTAAGAAACTGTTCCTGAATCACTGAGTGTGTGCCTTCAGGTTTCTGTACCTACTTCCTGACAGTAACAATGAGAAGAGGGCATGTTCTGGGTTATCGGGGTCCTTAACAATAGACGCCGCCTTTCTGAGGCACAGCCCCTTGAAGATGTCTTGAAGGATGGAGGCGAGTGTCCAAGATAGAGCTGACTAACTTTACAACTTTCTGTAGCTTTAGTCCTGTGCAGTAGTATCCCCATACCAGACAGTGATGCAGCCTATCAGAATGCTCTTCACAATACATCTATAGATGATTTTGAGTGTTTTAGGCGATAAAACTAAATCTCTTCGAACTCCTAATGAAATATAGCTGTTGTCTTGCCTTCTTTATAGCTGCCTCAATATGCTGGGAGCGGGTTAGATCCTCAGAGATCTTGACACCCAGGACCTTGAAATTACTCACTCTCTCCACTTCTGATCCCCCTACGAGGATCAGTTCACGTTCCTTTGTCTTACCCTTCCTGAAGACCACGATCAGCTCTTTTGTCTTACTGACATTGAGTGCAAGGTTGTTGCTGTTACACCACTCAATTAGCTGGTCTATCTTGCTCCTGTACACCCTCTTATCTCCATCTGAGTTTCTACCAACAGTGGTTGCATCATCAGCAAATTAATAGATGGAATTTGAGCTGTGCCTCGCCACACAGTTATGGGTATAGAAAGAGTAGAGCAGTAGGCTAAGCACATACCCCTGAGGTGCGCCAATGCTGATTGTCATCAAGGAGGAGATATAACCAGCAGGAAGCAGGGTCTCACTGCACATAAATAGCTGCTCTGTGGAGAGAACTGAAGCACCAAGCTTCTGGGAGTGTACATAATGGATGTTATCACTTGGGCCCTCAACATCACCACTTTGTTCAAAAAAGGACGGCAGTGTCTCCACTTCCCGAAGAGGTTGAAATGTGTGAGGCTCCCCGCCTCCATTTTAACCAGTTTTAAAGGAGCACCGTTGAGAGTGTCCTGACTAGCTGCATCACCATCTGGTATGAGAATTGCAAGGGACCTGACCGCAAGTCCTGCTAGAGAGGATTATGGGGGTCTCTCTTTCACCCATTAGAGATATTTATCAGGAGTGCTGCATATGCAGGGCCCTTAGCATTGTCAGTGAACCCTCCCATTTGTGTAACAATCTCTTTGACTTCCTACCATGAGGCAGGAGGTACCGTGGCAATAGGACAAAAACTGTGAGGATGGGAAACAGCTTCTTCCTCCAGCCACTACCCAAGTCTCATCACTTATGAACCGCAAGTAGCATTACACTGTTCGCTTTTCAACTTGTGTCATATAAGTACCTCACTATTTATTTATTTGCTTGAGGTAATATTACTTTGTGTGAGTTATATGTACTGTATTGTGCACCTCGGTCCGCAGGAATGTTGTCTCATTTGGCGATATACATGTAAACAGTTGAATAACAGTAAACCTGAGCTTGACAAAGGATGGTTGACAGTAAACTGATAATGGAGCTCAAAGATTCTGAAATGGTTTGTTAAGATAGAAGTGGGGAAAATGGGGGAACTACGTGGTTTAGTGAGCTGAGTCGATGCCTCATAACTCCAGTGTTCCCCTGTTCAATTCCGACTTTGGTCCTTGGTGGATTTTGCATGAAATCCTCCGGGTGCTCCAGTTTATTTCCCCAGTCTAAAGCTGAATGGTTTGGTAGGTTAATTAACTCCTGGAAATTGTTTCCATTGTACTGGTGAGTAGCAGGGAACTGAAAGAAATATGGCGAGGATAAAGTAGGATTAGTGCAAATGGCTGAGTAGAATATGGGATCTGTTTCCACACTGTATGGCCTATAACAATGACTGGGACAGAGATCAGGACTAGGGACTAACAAGGTAACGCTTCCAATCTGGAATTCAGAAATAAACCTTTAAACCACGTCCTGTGTTCCGATGAAAGGTGTCAGCCCAAAACATTGCCTGTTCATTCCTCCCCATAGATGCTTCTTGACCTACTGAATTCATCCAGCATTTTGTGTTTTCTCCTTTAAAACAAGTGGTGAAAATATGGAACTCACTCCCACAATGTGACTAACAATAATATACAGGGAAGTTGGATATATACATACGCATGAAGAAACAGAGAGATATATTCATTGTATGAGATAAAAATGAGCAGGGTGTTTAAACACAAGAGATTCTGCAGATACTGCAGTTCCAGAGTGATGCACACAAATTGCTGGGGGACACAGCAGGTTAGGCAGCTTCTGCGGAGAGGAATAAATAATTGATGTTTCAGGCCATAAACCTTCATCAGGACTCATGAAGGGTCTCGGCCCGAAACGTTGACTCTTTATTCTTTTCCATAGATGCTACTTGACCTGCTGAGATCCTTCTCGGTGTTTAAATATTGAGGGGGATGCAGGTACTGGAATCTGGAGCAAAAAAAACTGCTGGAGGAACCTAGTGGGTCAGGCAACATCTATGGAGTGAAATGGACTGATGACATTTCAGGTCAAGACAGATGTTTAAATCCTTCCATTGATTCATTAGGCTGACATTAGTGTCAGTAAGTTCTTCACGCTGTACAGGTGAAGAAAATAAAAGGCCCAATTTCTCTCCCACTTTGTCTCTCCTCATTGGTATTCATGAGGCTTGTTAACTCATATTCCCAGCAGCCATTCTTTGTGGACAAATTTGTTCAGTGTTGGTACCTGTCAAAGAGACATTCCACCAGGATGGTCTTACCTCCTCGATGACTGTATGCACTTGGAATATCTGTCCCTCTCCCTCTACTTGTCGGACACAAATTTTGCAGGAGAATTCAGTCGATGCCATACTGTACCTCTCCAGTGAGAAGGTGCAGTGCAGTGCTCTCTGAGTTCCACTCCAGATGTGGTAAAATGGAATCTCCTGCAAAGACAAAAATAGAGGGATGTTTGGTTACTTTGAACCACCGTGCATCAAGTCAGAGAGAATGTGGTTAGAAAAATGAGTTGACAGAAACAACGTTCAAGCTGGCAATTCTATGGCTGGAAATATATTCCATTTTCATTCTGCTAATGAACAAAGTTTCCTAAGGGGTGCTTCAGCACCTAGAGGTGCCCCTGATAGTGTCAGTATTTCCAATGCTCACCACTGTCTACTGCTCTGGTTCACATGTTCTGCCTGTACCCCATACAACTGCTTGCCTATTTCACCTGTACTCCACACAATGGCCCATTTGTTCTGCTAGTACCCTACACAGTGGCTCGCTTGTTCCAACTGTACTCCACACAAAGGCTTATCTGCTCTGCTTGTAACCCACACAGTGACTCACCTGTTCTGACTGTACCCACACAACACTCTCACCATTCTGCCTGTACCTCATACCACAGCTGATCTGTTCTGCCAGAACCCCACAAAGTCAGGCCATTCTGCTTGTTCCCCACACAATGACTTACCCAGTCTGCCTGTACCCTACACAATGGCTCCCGCAGTCTGCCTGTACCCAACATAAGGCAAAGATGAGATGGTTTGCCCATTCATTATTGTCAACAGTTGCCACAGCAACTCTACCTGCCATTGTTTTTCCAGCTGTTCTCTATTTCAGTAAGAGTTAAGGTTAAGGTAGTGTAAGATAAAGGCAAGGTTAAGTCTTTGATGTTACTAAAGAGCAAACGTGCAGGGAACAAATGGCAGACGACTGAAAGAACCCCACTTTTTCTTTCTTATTTAAGGCTAGTCCATGCTGTTGAACGCTGCTGGCTTATTCAGACAAGCAGCAGCCTGCATAGCTGGCCATTTCTGGTGAGTTAAAAATACATAGATCATGGTCACCACAGGCAAGCTCAGCATTTATAGCTCATCCAAATCTGTGCACAGCGTGATCAAACAGACATTAATATGCTCACTTCTGAATCACCTATGTTTGAGGTGTTGATTGGGGGAACAGTATTGACAGGGAAAATGATTACCTTTTTCTTTGAAATATACCCAGCTGACAATACACCCTTGGGTTCGAGACCCAGCTGACAAACCGCACCTCTGACAGCGAGGCAGTCAGACATCAGCACCCGGCCTCTGCTTTCATTTCAGCTGCCGAACCTACCAATGAACTGTTCTTTGGTTCAGTTCAGCAACCTTTTCCTTTCTCAATTTCCATAACCCAGTCTGATGATGCTGGGATTACTCGGCTCCTACCTGATACTTGGCAAGCAGCTTGCTTCTCCAGAGGGAGTGGGGAATGTCGTGGATGGAAAGCCGCAGGTTGTGGTAACTGTCTTTGAACAGCAGGCTTTTGGGTTCTTCCAGTAGGTAACTACCCAGAGTCCTCTCCAGCTCCAGCACCTCCTACAGCAAGGCACAAAGATTTTGTAGGTCAAATACTACTTCAACCACCACAATGGCAACAGTACATGATTGTTCTATTCATTGATTTTGAATTAGAATCCACTTTTTGCCATTCTGAAGAGCACACTATTCACTATCAAGGATAATGAGAATTTGAAAATACCCACAATGCATTTATTCTGCACTTTTGACTCAAAAAGATTGGCCTCAATGAAATGATTTTGAAGAAATTGTCCCTTTTCTAAATCAAAGAATGATTGTCATGGTCCTCGGCCAGGCCGATATCAGTCTTAGGATAATGAGGAGAACAGTAATTCAGGAAACACTTCTCACATTTGTAACAGGGCTTAGGCCCTTGAACTTGTGCACTCATATGGCTGATCTGAATCTTAATCCCGTATAGCCTTCTTGCCCTATCTCCTAAACTTTGCAATAGGACCAAACTAGCAGCCACATGAGCAGACTTCCAACACTCAATATTTTGTCTGAATTGACTGATTCCCTTTTCTGCTGGCCAACTGTATTCTGTGCCCTCTGACAAATACAGGTTACTACATTGAAAGTGATCTAAAGGTAAGAGTGGTTCTGGAGGAGCTTGGAACAGAGAAATAGTTCATAAACCCCCTTAAGTCTGTCCAATGAAGTCACGGCTAAACTCCACAGGCCCACATCTGCTTAGCAATCCCTCAGCATCGTTGCTTATCAAAAGATTATCAATTTCAGAATTAAAATTAAGATTTGGCCCATTATTAATGGGACCTTAAGGACATTTAAGATGTATGGGGGAATAACCAAGAAATTTGAGTCAAGATACAGTGTGCAGCAAGGAGGGATGAGGAAACTTTAGAGAAGGTGCAGAGGAGATTTACCAGGATGTTGCCTGGATTAGAGATCATGTCTTATGAGGGTAGGTTGAGTGAGCTAGGGCTTTTCTCTTTGGAGTGAAGGATTAGAGGTGACTTGATAGAGGTGTACAAGATAAGGGGCAAAAATTGAGAGGACAGCCAGAGACTTTTTCCCAGGTCAAAATGGCTAACAGGTTGGGCATAATTTTAAGGTGATTGGAGGAAAGTATTGAGGGGATGTCAGAGGTAAGTTTTTTTTTTGCAGAGAGAATGTAGGTGCATGGAACGTGCTACTGGGGTGATGGTAGAGAGGGTACAATAGGGACATTTAAGAGACTCTTAGACAGGTACAGACAATAGAGAAATGGAGGGCCATGTGGGACTGGGATGGAAGGGTTAGATTGATCTTCAAGTAGGTCAAAAGGTCTGCACAAGGACCTGTAACCTTCTATGTTGTAAGTACAGTTTGCACCTCATGACTCCAGTGATCCAGATTCAGTTCTGACTTTGGGTGGTCTTTGTATGGAGATTGCACTTTCTCCTTGCAATTGTGTGCGATCCCATGGGTGTTGGTGTATCATCCCACATCCCGAACGTATGCAAATTGGTAGCTTAGCTGGCCACGTAAATTGCATCTATCATCTTAAGTGGTTGAATTCTCTGGGAGTTGGTGGCAATGGTGGGGGAGAAGTGGCTGCAGACACAACTACTGGGGAAATGGGGATCGCTCAGTGATCCAGCACAGACTCAATGGGCCAAAAGGCATACTTTACACCACGAAGGAAAACATGGAAATATCAGATGAGCCACTGGATATAGAAAACCCGAGGGGCAGTTTCTCCAACTCCTTCCACTTCTTCTGTCTATAGTTCTGAATGCCAAGCCACCACAAGGTACTGTACCTTCAGGGCATCAGGGGTATCCTCCACACAGTATACTTTAAGGCTGTATTCCAGAGATGTACATGAGATCGGTGCGAATATGGCCAGCTGCAGCCTCTTAATGGCTGACCTGGAGTTCGATTCCCCAACGAGTGCGTACGTTCCCAGTTGGTCCAGCAGGATGTGGCAATACTGCGAGTCCAACTGGCAGTAGCAGGGTGTATTTAAGTTCTCTTCCTCCAGCGTCACCACTTCCTGAAGGCACACAGAAACATTCACAAGGTCATACAGCACTTTGGATCAACTCTGCTCACCACTTACATTTACAAGTAGTAGGTACTTGCTGTGGTGTGTTGGTGTGACATGCAACAAAAAAAAACAACAGTCAACAATTCTAAGGAATAAAGAATTATACAGAAATAAGCTAGAGGTTAAAGTACAGGTATAGAATCAAATGTGCATGGATATACAAATACCAATATGCATTTAAAATACAAGCAGCATTATAAAAAGTGGTTTAAAGTGTTCACAGTGCAGTCAGTGACTGAAGTGATAGACAGAGAGGAGGTGGGGAGGGCTAACTAGAATGACTGGTCAGAGATTACCCAGCGACTTTTAAGACGGTGTGAAGTTTTTCTTTTAATAGCCCTATAGTGCTTTACCAGAGGACACAGCCCCAAAGCAAAGGGACATCCTTTTAGGTTGGAGATGAGGAGAAGTTTCTTTAGAGAGTGGTAAATCTGTGGAATTCTTTGCCACAGTCGGCTGTGGAGGCCACATCTTTAAGTATATTTAAGGCAGAGGTTGATAGATCCTTGCTTAGTCAGGGCATGGAGAGATATGGGGACACGGCAGGGGATTGGGGCTGAGAGGAAAAATGGATCAGCTATGATGAAATGGTGGAGCAGACTTGATGGGCCAAATGGCCTAATTCTGCTCCTATATCTTTACAGAAGGGAGTTTTTGAAAAAGGCAGTTTGTAGGGTGAGTAGTGTCTGCATGGAAACTGGCCCATTGAGTCCACACTGACTATCAAGCACACATTTACACTAATCCTACTTTAATCCCGTTTCATTTTCTCATCATTCCCATCCAGCAGCTCAATTCAGGTGGTGGCAACAAAACTTGTATTTTCATAGCAATCAAAAAACAAAAAAGTACCCTGTAGCATCTGGAAATTTGAAGTAAAATGGAAAATGATGGAAATACTCAGCAAATCAGGCAGCACCTGGAGAGAAAGATATTTAAAGTCATAGAACACTACGGTACAAAAACAGCCTTTGGCCCATCTAGTCCATGCTGGCCTGGTCCTTTTTCTAGTCCCATCAAGCCACACCTAGACCATAACCCTCCATATAGCTATCGAGACTTCTCTGTCATCCATATACCTATCCAAGCTTCTCTTAAATATAACAGTTGAACCCACATTTGCCATATCCACTGATAGCTCATTCTACGCTCGCACCACCCTCTCTGAGTGAAGACTTTCCTCCTCAGATTCCCCTTAAATCTTTCACCCTTCATCCTAAACCTATGACTACTAGTTCTAGACATGCTTAACCCGAAGGGGGAAAAGCCTGTGTGTATTCACCAAGCGCACACACACAATGTAGGAGGAACTCCGCAGGTCAGACAGCATCTATGGAGGGAAATAAACAGTTGACATATCAGGCCGAGACCCTTCATCAGTCCCGGCTTGAGTTCCTCCAGCACTTTGTGTTTGTTACTCCAGATTTCCAGCATCTGCAGAATCTCTTGTGCCTGTGATCCGCTCTAAGGGGACTTTTGGAAACGGTTGGAAATAATTTATTTTATTTGTTGGAGAAACCCATCGCCATCACTGGTGCTCAGTTTTGCCAACTCCCACTGCAGGACACTCGAGATAAAACATTGCCGGCGTGTGTCCTGACTCATCTGGACTCCTGTTCACCCACATGTCCTGAGCTTACTACACTGAAACACTCCAAACTCCTGGAACTCCACCACCTCCGCTGCCTGACTTGGTGTCAAGTTCTTGTTTCTGTTTCCATTGAAGCACTGAGAGACATTTTACCACTAAAAGACAATCTACAAATGGCAGCTGCAATCAACACTGCAGCTTTTAAATCAATCAATCAAAGAGCAATCAAATCTCAGCATAAGTAATAACCCTGAGACGATTATCTGATGTCTATAATCTGATGTCAGGCTGGATGACAGAGGGTAAAATGCTTTAATAACATGGTTCAACTTTTTGTTTAAACACCGCTCAAACTGACAGTTTCTATTTCACTCTGATATTGGCCTAATTTGAAATATACAGGAAGGTTTTGCAATGTGACTAGATTGTATTATCCCAGCTCATCCTTCCTGCATTAAACTATGCACTTAGGGCTCAGTTGCCAATGTGGATTTCTGATTGCCATGAAAGGGGCGTCAGGGGAGATTCCTGTCAGTGCTGTTTTATTGCACAGTGTGTGAATCCAGTTGGATGGCCATCAGCCACACAAGGAAAGGACAGGAATGAAATGTAAAGATTCAAGATTGTTTAATGTCATTTCCAGAGGTTACTCTGCCTCCGATGCAGCCAAAAAAAACACAATAAGGTAAAAAAAACACAAAGAGTATAAGTACATAAGATAGTTTATATACATAGATTGATTGTATGTCCATGTCTAGGCACAGGAATGCCTCTGACTGACAGGAAATTATAAAGTAGTGGTGATTGGGAGTGTGGAGGGGTGGGTTAGTGGGTTGCGGTTTTGATCAGCCTTGCTGCTTACAATGTGGTGACTTCCTGGTAAGAGCCCTGTGCCCCGTTTATGAATGCCCGCAAACCAAATTCAGGGTGTTATACTGTATATTTCTGTTAACATATCCTTTAGACTCAATCTTATGTTCCTTGCCTGATTACCAGCTTTCTCCACCTTTCTCCTATCTGCCATTTAATCTGCCTTGTGAACTCTCCTGCCACACTCCCTCTCTTCACACCCGAAATGCTGGAGGAACTCAGCAGGGCAGGTAGCATCTATGGAAGGCAATAAACAGTTGATGTTTTGGGCTGAGACATGGCGGGTGCGGAACTCATTAAGGTGAAGTCGCAAGTAGGCAAAGACCATTGCTGAAAACAGGACATCCCACCTCAGAGGGGGAAGATTAGAGGGGATGGTGAAGATATGGCATGGGTTGGAACTGAAGGGCAGAGGGTTGAAAGGGTCAGGAAAAAGAGGAGAGTTGAAGTGTTCAGGGAAAGTGGGGTGCGAGGTAGATGGGGACTCAGAGGAGTGAAGGGGGAATGAGGGTTAGAGGGAAGCTTAAGAGACAAGAGTTGGGTACGAAGTAATAGTGAAGGAAGAGGAGCAGTAGGATCCTGTGAGAGAGTCAGGCGGTCATGGCCGATGTTGGAGCTGATGGCGTCAAACCTCTTGTGTCTTCTTTGCTTCCTTCCCTTTTCTTGACACCTTAAAATCTGCTTATGTCAAATCATTCCCAGCTCAGAAGAAGGTACATCAACCTTAAACTTTAGTTCCATTTCTCTCCTCGTATGTGCTGCCTGACCTGCAGAGCATCTGTTTTGGATTTCCAGCATTGAAGTATTTTGGCTTACTTTTCCTCAAAGAAGCTTGCTTGCTCTAAAGCTGGAGGGATCCTTTATAACCTTTTCACCACCGGTGTGCTTGCCTAGGTCTGTCATGGAAGGGGGTTGGTCAGTGACATCTCAAAGGATGACCAGACAGTGTTTTTCTCCACAGACGCTGCTTGACTCTCTGAGCACAGCCTATTATTCAAGCCCATTCAGCGTTAAATTACCAGATTGTAATTCCCAGTGTGTGGGTAAATGGTCTTCAAATTTCCTCTCTTGAAGAGATAATATCTTAAGTTTCTTATCTTGATAAATGTCCTGAGGGTAGCCTAAACTCTTGTTCTAGCACAAAAATCAAGGCTCCACTGGACATGCTGACTTTGGCTGAGAGGCCATACTAAGCTTCCACTTGCTCTCTTAGGTGGACTGAGATATCCCATGCGACGATTTTGGACAACATGGAAGATCATTCAAAGTTATCACTGAAACGACATCTGGTTACCTAATTGATGCTTGTGGGATCTTACACGTTTCATCCATTGGGATGGCACAGTCGTGTATTGGTTAGAGAAATGCGGTTACAGTCCCGGCGACCTGGATTCAATTCTGCCACTGAATGTAAGGACTTTGTACATTCTCCCCATGACTATGGTTTCCTCTGGGTGGTCCGGTTATCTCCCTGAAAGGTATCCCGGTTTGTAGATTAATTGGCACGCGTGTGTATTTGGACAGCCCAGGGTCATTGGGCCAGTAGGGCCTGTTACCATGCTGTATCTCGAAATAAATTTAAAAAATTAAAGAGACTACACTCCTGTGGCTGTGTGGCAGATAAAAGGGAGGTAACCAGGGCTATAGCCCAGCGGTCCCCAACCACCGGGCCGCAGAGCATGCGCTACCGGGCCGCGAGGAAGCGATATGATTTGGTCAGCTGCATCTGTCCTCATTCCCTGTCACGGCCACTGATCAGCCATTACGCATGAGAGGTCATGACCCGCACGTCATCCGTGTCAGGGCAGGAAGGCGATCAACTCCTCGAGCTTGCAAATGACGACGGGCTGAGAAGTATGTTTGACAGAACATCTCTGTCGGCATTTTGGATCAAAGTCAAGGCTAAATATCATGAGATAGCCACGAAAGCACTGAAAACGTTGCTTTCATTTCCAACATTGTTCTGCGAAGCGGAGTTTTCTGCAATGAATACAACGAAAACTAAACTGCGGAATAGACAGGACATCAGGAACCCCCTTCGAGTATCGCTGTCTCCTATCACCCTTCGATAGGACGGTGTTGTTGCAGGGGAACAAGCCCAGGGCTCCCACTGATTCAGCGATATTGGTGTGTTGCAATGATTTTATATATTCATACGGGAAAAAAATGTGCTGTGCGTTTAATATCCAAATATTACTTAAAATGTTATGATGCTATTGACTTATAAGTGACCTATATAACCATATAACAATTACAGCACGGAAACAGGCCATCTCAGCCCTTCTAGTCCGTGCCGAACGCTACTCTCACCTAGTCCCGCCGACCTGCACTTAGCCCATAACCCTCCATTCGTTTCCTGTCCATATACCTATCCAATTTTTCTTTAAATGATCATATCGAACCTGCTTCTGCCACTTCTACTGGAAGTTCGTTCAACACTTCCAAGCTCCCCTGATAATTGACTTTAATTATATCCACGCGAGGAAAATATGCGCTGTGTGTTTAATATTAAATTCATTAGGTAAACCCTTTTAGAAACAAAATTGAGTGTATTACCCACTTATCACCTATATTCCGGTAGTGATTAACACCCACCCCCACGAACAGAATAGCCAAAAAGGATTTGCTGGGGGGGAGGAATCGGCAGGTCATGACGCGCATGCGCATTGGTGCCCGCGCAAGGCTTCATGGTCATTGTAGTCTTTTGGGTAAACAACGTATTTGACTGCTACACTTGTTCGTTGGCAACCCTACCCCCCTCCCCACCGGTTGGCCGGTCCGCAAGAATATTGTCAATATTAAGCTGGTTCGCAGTGCAAAAAAAGTTGGGGACCCCTGCTATAGACAATGCAAGGCACTCTCTCTTTCTCATCTCCTTACCTCCCAGACAGCTTGATGAGTTTGCGTCTTGAGTTTAATGGTCCAGTCTGGTCCGGAGACGTCTGCGCAGTGGGTAATGCTGAGAACAACAGGACGGCACAATAGCATCCCAGTTGGACCACAAGTCACCATAGGACTCAGGACTGTCTGTGAGCCTTCGGATGGGGGTCTTTTGAGAAGAAGAGCAAGAGACTGCCCATTAGTCAACTGACACTACAGCCATATACATCCAACCCCAGATTAAATATTTTAACCAACTTCACCCTGACGTGTCGAAGACAGGTGCCCGAGTTTTGCGTAGAGGCTGGTATTCTTGCCTCTAACTCAGACACTGTGGGTTCAAGGGCCAATCTGGAAACATGAGTATCAAGTCCCAGGCTAGTGCTCCCACGCATTGTAGAGGGACTGGTGAAAATATATATTTAAAAAAAACAGCAGATGCTGGAAATCTGGAATAAAAACAGAAAATGCTTCATGGTCAGACAGCATCTGTGAAAAGAATAGAGATAATCATTAAAAAAAAACATAAGAAACTGCAGATGCTGGAATCTGGAGCAACAAACTCCAAACTTCAGTTAACAGAGTTTGTTTTCTTTGCACATTGGTTGTTTGTCAGTCTTTGCCTGCTTATGTATAGTATTTTGTAAATTCTATGGTATTTATTTTCTCTCTATAATGCCTGCAAGAAAATGAATCTTGAGTAATATATGATAATATATACATACTCTGATACTAAACTTATTTTGAACCTTGAACAATCTGTTGAAGAAACTCAACGGATTGAGCAGCATCTGGTGGAGGGAAAGAAACTGTCGATATTTTGAGTCAAAGTCCTGTATCATGACTGCATTTGACTTCTTTACTATATGTTGCACCTACATGTCAACTTTTTAAAATGCATTTATGGGACTGGATATTCTGATGAACCTAGTATATATTGCCAATTCCCAATTGCTCTCGGTCTAGTAAGCTCACTCCTCAAATGCCCACAGTCCTCCTGAGAGGGAGCTGCCACAATGTTGTTGTACAGGAGATGAGGAAGATTTAGACCCAGTAAAGACAAAGGACTGGCAATATAGTTCCATCTTAAGACTTGGAAGGGAGCCAGCCAGTGGTGGTGTTCCCATGACTTGTTACCCTTGTCCAAGTGGCCGAGGTTTGGGGGGAGGGGTGTTGCCAAGTCAACTATTGCAGCGCATTTTGATGATACACACTGCAGCCACTGTGTGAGGTGGTGGAGGGAGTAAACATTTAGGGTGGTGAATGAAATGCTATTGCTTAGTTCCTGGTGATGCTAAACATCTTGAACATTGTTGGAACTGCATTTATCCAGTCAAGTGGAGAATGTTCCATCACCATGTTGACTTGTGCCTTGCCCCTTGCAGGTGATGGAAAGGTTTTCGAGTACCAGGAAGTGAGTCAATCGTCACAGGTACCAGGCCCATGACCTGTTGTTGTAGTCCATTTGAGTTTCTGGTCAGCGGTGATATTAATAGCGGGGAACTCGTTGGTAGTAAAGCCACCCCATGGCTGAATGTTGTCTTTGTTTTGCTCCATGCTGAAGAGTTGTAAATGGAATTGAACACTGTTCTCATCTGCAAACACTCCACTTCTGATCTTATGATGGAAGAAAGATCAATAATGAAGTAACTGAAGAGAGATAGGCCCAGGTCACAGCTCTCAGGAACTGCACTTATATTCTGGCACTGGAGGACCAGTGTCCAATGTCTACAACCATCTTCCTTTGTGTGAGACATTGCTCCAACTTCTTAAGATTATTTCCAATGCTTCCAGGTTTACCTTGATCCAAAACATAAGTCAAATACTGCCTTTAGATCACTGCCTTCTCATGTCTAACAATGACAATGATCTTTGTACTTCACTATATAATAGTCTTACACCATTTAAATCAGTTTCTCCTTTATAAATATGCCTTTCAGAGTGGTTAACTCTCACTTCTCCAGTTATATTCTGCCTGTCTATTCAGTTAATGGCCTGTATAACTTGCAGACTCTGTCCACCTCAGAAATTACTTTCCCCAATCTTTTGGTGCTATGAATAGGCGAGGGTATCAGGTGTAAACACGGTTGGATCCCAGTACCAATCCCTCATACTTCCACTGGTTCCAAATTGCAAATCACTAAAAACCACTCTTCTGACCACATTGATATATATTTCTCAATCCAGTAAACTTTATTTTATGCAATATCTATTTTTATACCACCTTACTGTAGACTATTTGGAAATCCAAATATACTGCATCTCTTGGCTCTGCTTCAACAAATTAACTAATGATTCCTTGATGAACGATTTAAAAAATTTTAAAATATGTGAAATTCTGTAGATGCTGGAAATCCAAAGCAACACACACAAAATGCTGGAGGAACTCAGCAGGTCAGGCAGCATCTATGGAAATGAATAAATGCATCTTCCCCTTTACCTTCCAGTCCTGAAGAAGGGTGTTAGTCTGAAATGTTGAATGGTCAATCATTTCCATAAATGCTGTCTGACCTGAGGTGTTCCTCCAGCATTTCGTGTGTAAAAAAGGCTGCCAGTGATGGTGGTGGAGGCAGATACGATAGGGACTTTTAAGAGACTCCTGGTGAGGTACATGGAGGTCAGAAAAATAGAGGACTATGGGTAACCCTCGGTAATTTCTATGGTAAGGACATGTTTGGCACAGCTTTGTGGACCGAAGGGCCTGCATTGTGCTGTAGGTTTTCTATGTTTCTATGCAATGTTGGATTTTAGCATTTTCTCAATTACCAATGCTGAAGTAACTGATCCATAGTTCCTTTTTTATTTCTTTGTTGCATTTTCTTGAAAATGGCATGATACTTTTTTCCAATCCACCCAGGTTTGCTTTTTCTCTTGTTATACTAATTGTGTACATTAGTCTCCCTTATTCCCAATTACCGTACATCTGGTATGTTTCCATTCCCCTTTACAGTGAATACTGAAAATATTTGCTTAATGTCTGTGCCATACCCTTATTCCCAATTACTCTATAGCTATGTCTGGTATGTTTCCATTGTCCTTTACAGTGAATACTGAAAATATTGGCTTATTCCTCGTGATTAATTTCCCTGCCTCAGCTTCTATGGTAGTTTTGCTGGACTTTCTATTTTTTTTTCCTTACCACATCTTGGTAGAAGATCTTTCAGCTTGGTTATGCATCATGTCAGTTTAAACTCATGTTCTGTTTCTTTTTCCCTAACCATCAGTACTTTCTCATTTATTGCTAGTTTCTGTCAATGCTTGGTCCACAAACGTTCTTTAGAGATCTTTTACTCTACCATTCTCTATATGCTTATTTATCACATATGGAACACTTACCCCATTTTTCAATAGAACGTAACACGCCTTTTTTGCATTCATACCTTTTAATCTAATTTCCCAAATATCCATAGCCAATTTGTCCTTCACACCTATGTAACTACATTTATTTAAATTTGCACCTGCTTGCCACTTAACTGATTGCAAAAAGTCTATCACATTAGGATCACTCTTCCCCACAGTATTTTCTATTAGGAAATCATCAATTAGTTCTAATGACACATGATTAGACATAAAATAGTCGGCTCTCTATTTGGGCGGATGCATTATGCTGGAACCAACACTTCAAATATATTCGATGAGCTTATCCCCAAAACACAGTTGCCAATGGAAATTCTACATAAAGATTAAAGTCATCCATGTTTAATGCCTTACCGTTATTACAAACCCCCATTATTTCTTGATTCATCACCTGGAAAACAGTACATCCACTGTTTGGGTGGTTTATATACTGCTCCCAGCAATGTTTTCAGTCCATCCAAACCAATTCTAAACCTTAATCTTCATAGTTCATAGCCAACTGCTTTCTCACCACTGTCCTAATGTCATCCTTTATTAAGAGAGTTTTCACTCCTCTTCCACCATTTTCCAAACATCAATTACTCTGAGATATTCAATTCCCATCTTTGGTTACCTTGTAACCAAGTCTCTGTGGTGATTATTGGATTATATCTATTTTTGCTACTTACTCATTGAGAAAAAAAGGTTTTTTTTGGATTCTATCATTTTTCCTTATTTTAACTCTACACTTCAATTGACTAATACCATTATAAATTCTGCTTCCATCACACCGCACTCTGATGGTCATTATATAAACTGTTTTATTGCAGTTTTTTCTCTTAAACTTCCTAATTTCCTCTCATTTGAACACTCCCACCCCACCCAGCCAAAACTCTGAACCAAAAATTGAGAACAATGTTAGTAACAGATATCATCAGAAGGGGGCAGCAATGACCTTCCCAAAAATAGCCAGCTCAGTAAGTCTTTGGACAAAACAGCTTCCTGATGTCTCTATGCAAATGAAACTTATTGATACCTCGACTTTGCTTGAAGCATTTGCAGTTCACCCTGATATCGGGCATGTATGGTGCAACTGTATCACACACACACACACACACACACACACACACACACACACACACACACACACACACACATCATGGTCAGCATGTGTAAACTGGGCTGAAATAACTGTTCTTATGCTGTATATCTGTATGGATGTTGCAATCTGGAATTTACCAAGTAAGATTGTTAAATTCGATAAGAACTCTTGAAAGACAACTGGATTTTGAACCTAAAAGGACTCATTTATAGTTCATGGTTTACAATGCAGAACATGGATTAGATTAATTTCAATTGTCACATGTACATCAAAACATGCATCATTTACATCAGTGACCAACATTGTTCGAGGATGTTTGGAGGCTGCAAGTGTTGCCATGCTTCCAGAGCCAACATAGCATGTCCACAATCTTCTAACTCTTCCATCTTTGGAACGTGGGAGAAAATCGGAAAGAGGTAACCCACACAGTCATGGAAAGAACGTACAAAGGCCTTACAGACAGTAATGGGAATTGGACCCTTATCGATGGTTCTGTAAAGTGTCATGCTAACCACTACACTACCGTGCTGCCCAACTCAGGAGTAAACTGGGCACCCGGTTCACGGGCTTGGAGAGTGGTACAGCTATGGAGCTGTCAATTTACGGCTCCAGTGACAGCGATAATCCTGAACTCTGGTGTAGAAGTCTGCATGTTCTGTCTGCAACCCAGGTCTCTAGTTTGCTCCCACATCCAATTATGTGCAGACTGGTAGGTTAATTGGCCTCTATAAATTGTATCAAGTGTGGCGGATACTGGAGCTGATGTAGGGAGAATAAGGTGGGATTAGTGTAGGGTTAATATAAATGGATGTTTAATGCCAAAGGAGGATGGGACTCTTAATCCTGCCTGGTGGATACAGTCCCAAAAAATATTTCACACATTGGATATCATCAGATTCCTTCTATTATTATGACTTTGGCATGACAAGTTGAACCGAAGGGCCTGTTTCCATACTGAAAACAGAGATCAAAAACAGATGAACAGACAGAAAGTTTGCCCAGAAAGGTCATGGAACAAAGATTTGGGGTATTTCAGTTCATATACAATCATCATCCATGGATCTTTTTAAGTATATACACTTAGAGGTGACTTTTGACTGTTGGTGCCAGATGGGGTGGTTTGAGTATCTCAGAAATTACTGACCTCCTGTGATTTTTATGCACGACAGTCTCTAGAGTTTACAGAGAATGGTGCAAAAAACAAAACAAAAACATCCATTGTGCGGTAGTTCTATGGGAGAAAACATCTTGTTAATGAGAGAGATCAAAAGAGAATGGTATGAATGAGAAAGAGATTTGTAAAGAATTTACAGACTTGTTCAAGCTGACAGGAACGTGACAGTAACTCAAATAGCCACGAGTTACAAGAGTGGTGTGCAGAAGAACATCTCTGAATGCACAACATGTTGAACCTTGAAGAGGATGGGCTACAGCAGCAGAAAACCACAAACATACACTCAACGGCCACTTTATTAGGTACAGGAGGTATCTAATAAAATGGTCACTGAGTGTGTGTATCATGGGGGCTGCCACATTGCGTAGCAGTTAGTGTAATCATATTACACTGCCAGCGATCCAGGTTCAAATACATTGCTGTCTATAAAGAGTTATACATTCTCCTAAGGTTAACCCTGCTGAATAAACTCCTCCAATTCCCTACATATTCCTCCTCCTTTAGGAATTTTTTAAATGATATTTTCCTGCTCCTCTATTGAATGAGGTCCAGCTTGTGGCAGAAGCCAGTCTTAACATGTGAGTGCTGAGGGGGTGCTGCAATGTCAGAGGAGTTGGGTTTTGGAGGTACAACCAAGGCTCATTGGGCTTGGATGTAAATGCTTCTGTTGGACTATCTTGAAGCCAAATGAGGTTTTCAAAGTGGCTGAGACCATACATATCCCACAGTCAACACCATACATACAGATAAACTGATCAGTGGACTTCATCACAGTTCCCCCTGGTGGTACCGCAGAGAACTGCTGCCAACCATCAGTGCATGCAGCAGTACATTCCGCAGTGAATTCCAGGGGTTTTCTCTGATCACTATGTCTAACCACACTGAGCAGAAGGGCTAGATGCACATTGTATCTGACTCCTCAGCTTCCCCCTCTGCCAGAGCTGCTAAATCTACTGCAGTCCAATTCTCTTAATGGGGTTGTTCATCTAAGATATAAACAAGCAAAAGAACATTGCAGATGCCGGAAACTTGAAATAAAGTCAGAAAATGCTGGGGATATTCAGAAGGGCAGAAAGCATCTGTGGTGGGAGTAACAGAGTTAACATTTTAGATCTTTGACCTTTCAGTTAGAATTCAATGATGAAAGATGATCAATTGAAAATATTAACTATTTAACTCTCTCCACAGGTGCTGCCTGACCTGTTGAGTTTTATGAACGTTTATTTTAAACCAGAAGTGAGTGCTTATCTTAAACGCAGATTAATATTAGTTTTTACTTAAATTAAATGTTTAAGCTAGCTTTAAGCGGATCTTTTTCTCACTTATCAATACTTCAGTTGTTTCAAGTAATTTCATTTCCTGAATGTCTCTGATCAGCATGAAAGCAGGCAGAATACAGAAACACATGGACAGAGCCTTTGTCAGGCTTTAACCTTGCTGCTGCTCATGGATGCATTATGAGTGGAACTGCTGCCACAGTATCACCAGAGTATCTGGAGCCAGGAGGCTGCAAAGGGTAGTATGTGCTCACGGGGCTGGTATAGAGGGCACAGGGAGAGGCTAACTGAAGGTAATGGGCTGGGTCATCTGGTGATCACGGTACATTCTGTAGGAGCTTATCTTTCGCTAACCAGCTGCTGCATTTCCTACATCACAGCAGCGACTGCTCTTGTAGAAAACCTACTGATTTTCAGCGCATGGATATAAAAGACACTATCACGAGTCTTGCTGTATGATGACCAGGGAGGTCTGAGAGAAGTTATGCTTGCTACCTGGCCACAGATCAAGCTCCTCTCCAGTGAAATAAAAAGGTTCTCATTCATTCTAGTTTCAAATGAAAGGTTACTTTTATGAAACCACATTCCTTAAATAGCAGTGCTGCCAAAACTCGAGGAAGAGATGTACTAATACAATTCTGATGCAGGGGGCTCTGCATTAACATGAAGGAAGTTTAGTCACAATATGCTCGTACTCTTGGTGAGGAGTGGCTGACGACAGCCTGGGGATTAGTCGCAGGCATTAATACATTCGCTGTCCTATTTCTGCCAGACAGGAATTTAGAATAATTCCTCTTGAATGTCTTTCTACCAGATCGCTCTCACAACCCTGCATTTAGCTGGGCGGAGGCTGCCTGTTGAACTATTGTTGAAGACAAGTTAAAACAACTCCAGGCACCGTGCCATTTTCCACGGCAAGGTGCAATCAAATCAGGTATGAAAATTGCTGAGCGTCAAGGTTTATTTGAAGAAATCATTCACGAGAGTGGCACAGTGGAGCCACTTCCTCGCAGCACCAGAGACCCAGGTTCAATACCCACCTTAGCGGCTGTTTGTGTGGAGTTTGCATGTTCTCCCTGTACCCCTGTAGGTTTTCACATAGAAAATAGAACAGTAAAACACATCATGGGCCCCATGGCCCACAGTGTTGTGCCAGTCTATAGAAACATAATCCACCATCAATCTAACCCTTCCCTTTACACAGTCCATAACCCTCCATTTTGAAATGGTTAGGCACAGGCTACATGGGCCAAAGAGCCTGCTTCTGTGCTGTACTTTACGATGACTCCATGTCTCCATTTTTCTTACAGGGACGTGCCTATCTAAGAGACTTCTAAATGCCCCTATTGTACCCACATCTACCACCATCTCTGGCAATTCGTTCCAGGCACACATCAGTCTCAGTGTAAAAAAACCTACCTCTGACGTGTCCCCTAAACTTTCCTCTAATCATCTTAAACAGATGTCCTCTGGTATTAGCCTTTACCCCACTTCCCCCGGGAAAAGAGGAGCTGCTGTTCACCCTATGTCTCTCATAATCTTTCAGACCTCTATCATTTCGCCTCTAATGCTCCATTCTCCAAAGAGAAAAGCCCAAGCCTTTTCCTCTGAATTCTCCTGTTCCCTCCCACCATGCAGAGACGTGTTGTTTGCTTGATTAGTTGGCTGCTGTGAATTGTGTAAGTCAGGGTTTGATTCTGGGGTTGGGGGCGGTTGACTAGAATACGGGACTAATGTAGGATCAGTGTAACCAGGTGGTTGATGGTCAGCACAGACTCTGTGGGCGGAAGGGCCTGTTTCTACGCTGCACCTGTTTATAATTCTCCATCACTGTTGTGCGGAGGGCACTTGAGCTTTCTAGACCCAGGGAGTGAAAAAATTATATCAGCAAGAAATTAGAGGCTATGCAAATTTATTCCAATTTGTTTGAAAACAATAAAATCAGAGGCAGAGAAGAAGCCAGAAACCTGGAGTTAACCAGAGAAACAAGGTTTGGTCTGATTGTTTGCAACAAAAACAACGTGGGCCAAACCAATCGAAGACCACAAACTGGTTCTTGTTTAATTTTTGAGTTTGTGCAAGTCCATTTGTGGTCCCTGGAGGAACTATAGAATCCATTTCTATTTTCTAATGTCACACTTCATTACAAAACAATAGAAGAATATACGCCAGCTCTCACAACACGTTCAGTGATCCCAACCCCCACTTACTTTCCCGTGATCTCTTCCCTCTCATCAGCTTTACCCAGTTCTTCCTCATCCATCTATATTAAGGGCAATTTACAATGACCAATTAACCTAGCAGTGTATCCTTTGGATGCGGTGGGAAACCGGATAATCAGGGTAAACTCCACACAGGCAGTTCTGGAGGCTCAGGATTCAGCTGCCAAGTACAGCTCCCTCGTTGATTTGCTGCATCGTAATGTCCCCAGGTTGCTGAGACAAAACAGAGAAACTTGCAGCAACTTCCCACTGGGATTCCTTAAATTCTAGAATCTATGCCAGTTGTAGCATTCATCACAGTACCCAAGAACAGAGAAGAAGGCTGATAAGAGTGTTTTTTTTATATATACAAATACTCTATATTGAAAACAAGGGTCCGCAAATGCTGGAATCTGGAGCAATAAGCAATCTGCTGGAGGAACTTAACCGGCCGTGCAGCATCTGTAGGGGGCAAGGAATTATCAACGTTTCGGGTCAAAAACCTGATGCGGTTGTCGACTCAAAGCAGCGCCAATTTCTTCCCTCCCCGAAACTGCTTCCACAACACACTTTAGTTCTTTTTCCACCTTCACTACACTCCTTCCAACCTCTCTCTATAACCAAACTTCTGGCCATCTGAACAAATATCTTCCCAGCATCAAATTTTGTTTACAAATGCTCCTGCAAACCATTTTGCTGTATGTTATGTCCTACCTGGTGTGGACTGTTATTTTATTTCTAATTACTAGATCTCACCGCTTACTTGTAAGTTCACAGCTGTTGTTGATTACTCATTATCGTGTTGTTAAACAATTAGCTTTTGCCATCAGGTCAGCCATTTTATATTGTTTGTATATTTCATTTAGCTGCAATCAGTTAGAAACACTTCGTTGGAAATTGAGGGAGCTTTGATCAGAATTTGAATCTACCTTTTGTGAGAACATCAAGAAGTACTGTCATTTTACTCAGCTCCTTGCACACTGTAACATGTTGGTAAATAATAAAACAGCCTTCAAACTACAACTAGGCTAGGACTGGAGTTTACCTATCAGTGTAGCTTAAAGAAACAGGGAACTCTTAAGCGAGGGCAGAATACCTTATAAATACAAACTGTTGTTGTTTTACTGCTCGTCTATAATTAATATCAAAGTATATGCATGAATAAGGCCAGGGTCAATGTCTTGGAAAATATCAGCACACTCCAGTCAACTGCTGCTCATTCTAGAGGCAAATAAAACCTCGATGGTATGCATTAAATATGTAAGGCATGGAGGTATGCAGTTTCAAACTTCACTTGCACTGTGTGACGGAGGATGCTTGGTAAATGCACTCCTTATACACGCGCATCTACACACAGACACACACACAAATACTGCCTTGTCATTCTGCTGCCGTTGCACTGAGTGTGCGCGCTTCAGTGTCTTCCCCCGGTATATTCTCATAATGGGTCCTAAAGGGTTGGCTTTATGTTGCTTTTCCTGGCAAACACTTCGGAATATTCCATTATTTAGGAATGTAGATGTGTAAAGATGTAGATGCTGTTTGTAAACTCTATTGAAGGTAGACACTTCTGTTTTTTTGCAATATGATTGTAATTACATTGTGGGATGTATCACATTCTAATTCATGTGTAGTCTTAGGTTAACTTTGTGGATAGTTAAAGATGGTATGTCCTGGTGCCTAATAAAAGTTGCTCTTCACTCTCAGTGGGAGACAGAAATCAGAGCTGCCAGCGGTCCACACTGACTAAGTATAAATGCGGAGCTATTATTGTGTTTCTGGTAGATACTTTTTTAAAAATACTGGCAGTTTTCTTTCTGCTATTTTTGCTCATTTCTGGAAGTTTGATTTTTGACGCACCTAATAAACACCCTTGCACTAAAGTGCAAAGTGACTCCAGCCATTTTTTCCCCAGCCATAATCCACGTATTTCACAGACTGACTACAGTGCTTAGTGCCAATGATCAAGGACAATTTTCAATCGTCGATCTTAACTTCCTGTCAGGCAATCCACAAGAGATAAACAAATAACAGGCACAGTTTAAACAAAATTGGTTGGCTATTGTCAAAACAACAGCAACTTCATGAACCATGGTGATTCCCTGTACGGCTTGGGTTGATGGAATGCACATACTAGAAGCCCCTGAAAGAATCAGTGTTGCTCATCTATCAAAAGGCTCCTTGTCACTCAATGTGCAGTTTAAGATCTGCTGAGCTGAACATTAATACAGCAAATTAATTGTTTGTGCTTAATTGACTCTAAGAAGTTCTCTGGAGCAAACAAGGGAACAGTAATAGTCTACCTTGGATACCCACAATTCCAGTCTAAAAACTTGCAAAAAATGAATAATAATTACTGATTGGATATTTACTCACCAGTGATGTCATATATCACTGTTGTTTCTTATGAAGGCCTTTGGGACATTAAGAGCACTACTTAAAGACAATTAGATCAAAGGACCATAAACATAGGAGCAGAATTAGCCCATCAAGTCAGCTCTGCCATTTCATCATGGGTGATTTATGATCCATCTCAACCTCATTCTTGTGCCTTTTCCCCATAAACTTTGACGCTTTTACTAATCAAGAACCTATCAACCTGTGCTTTAAATATACCCAATGAACTGCCCACTACAGCTGTCTGTGGCAATGATTTCCACAGATTCCCCACCATCTGCCTAATGAAGTTCCTCCTCATCTCTCTTCCAAATGGACACCCCTCTATTCTGAGGCTGTGCCCTCTGATTCTAGACTCCTGCACTATAAGAAACATCCTCTGCACTTCCACTCGATCCAGGCTTTTCAATATTTGATAGGTTTCAATGAGCCCCCCTCTCATTCTTCTAAGTGCCAGCAACAACAGGCCCAGGGCTGTCAAACACTCCTCATACATTAACCCTTTCATTCCTATAATCATTCTTGTGAACCTCCTCTGGAATCTCTCCAAAGCCAGCCCAACTTTTCTTAGATAAGGGCCCCAAAACTGTTCACAAAGCTCCAAGGGTCTTGGCCTGAAACACCATCTGTACTTTTTTCCATAGATGCTGCCTGGCCTGCTGAGTTCCTCCAGCATTTTGTGTGTGTTGCACAAAACTCCAAGTGCAGGCTGACCAATGCCTTATAAAGCCTCGGTATTATATTATCGCTTTTATATTCTAGACCTCTCAAAATGACCGTTGATATTTCATTTGCCTTCCCTACCACTAACTCAACCTGCAAGCTAACCTTTAAGGAAGTGGTTCCCAAACTTTTTTATGCTATGGATCCCAGGCATCGCACCCTGCAAGAACTCATTTCAGGGAGGTAGCACCATCAATTTGCGGGAGACTCCCGGAACTTCCGGGAGAGGTGGGATGTCTGCAACAGAGTAGCTCCTTAGCAGCTAGCCAGCTAGTTTAAATAACGTTAGCTATGCTAATGAATGAATGACATCTGTTAAACTCACCTCAACATGTCTTTTACAGTCCTAACCCACCATGGGCAATAGAAAAGTCACTGTTGCAAACAGCGCAGCGAGCAATACTGTCATTATTTTTGACCCCTATTAGGCAGGGGTACACTTTAGTGTAGTCTGGGGTGACGTACGTTTTATATTTTCTTTTTTTGGAACACCTGCCATGGCACGCTCTCTCTCTCTCGCTTTCTCTCTCGTGGTCGCTCTCGCTCTCTCGCTTGTGTGCTCTCGCTTGCTTTCTCTCTCGCTCTCTCGCTCGCGCGCTCTCGCTCTCTCTCTCGTGGTCGCTCTCATACTTTCTCTCAAAAAAATTGATTTCCGTGATATTGTATATAATTTGCGGGCATCAGGGAGCCACTATTAATCTGCGGGAGACTCCCGGAAGTTCCGGGAGAGGTGGGATGTCTGGGATCCCTACTATGAACCGAGGGGTCCATGGATCGCAGGTTGGGAACTCCTGCTTTAAGGGAATCCTACAAGAGGATTCCAAAGTCACTTTACACCTCTGATTTCTGAATTTTCTCCCCTGTGAAGAGCACTACCTAAAGACAATAGTTCCTACATCTACAAACAACTTGTTTATACCTAGTAAATATACCCAGCCAGACTCTACCATCAGAATGGGATTTCAGTCACAATACCCTGTATGTATGCAGTGATGTTAACAGACTGCAATCAATGGTTTCAATCACCACCAATTGGCTCTAAGTCCTGGTGTTTGTACAAGGGTACACATGCTTATACAACAGATTGCCACATGCAACCTAAATCTATTCACTCTTTCTGTTAAACAATTACATGAGCAACACAGTGTTCAGTAAGCTTGCTGCTGCCTCCTGCCCTGGCATACGGGAAATTCATTGACCCACATTGAGACAGTTTAGATAGTTAAGCTAATAGATTGAAGTACTCGGGTAATTTTTCAAACCTCTCAGGCTGTCTGCCACTGGTTCCATGAGCTGGAAAATTCAGGCCTGTTACACATGATTCCTGTCCATTAATTTTAACAAATGAACAATCCATAACTATTTGCATTCTTACAAGAAGCAGAGTGAGCAAGTGGACCACAGGAAATAATCTTTAGATTTCGGCCTAAGAAAGATCCATTTTGGTGAACGAAAGCTGGCAATTATCATGTAAACTACGGCAAAAACACACTAATCGCTGGCATTCAGCATGTGTATCTGTCATATTAATTACAGGCATCCAAAACTTAACTCTCATGTAAATTACAGGCATCCAGCACATACGGTGTCATGTAAATTATAGGCCCTCAAGAATGAAAATCCCATGGAAAATTACAGACACCCAGAACATGTAATTAGCATAAAAACTACACACACCAAAAATGTGCAAAGATCTTTGTAAATTACAGCAAGCTGAGAACTGCGTGGACTAAAGGCATCAACAGCACAAAACCATCCGATGGATTACATGAAATGAATTGAAAGAATAGCCGATAACTGATAATGAGTGGTAGAGCTTTAAAGGCCATAGGGGCATAAACAACTTTCATCTTGTTTAAAAGATTAACTCATGTTTCTTAAAGGTCATGTTTGGTATGAGTTATGCAGGAAGGTATAAAGGTGCATGAATGAATGCTGGATACCAGTTTATTCTTTCCTGGTTTGAGTATTCAACATAAAATAACCCAACAAATTCACTGACTTTCCTCAAGGGCTGAGTGAGCAGACCAACTCCCTGATGTCAATGGGCAATGATTGGTGAAATAATAAGATCTATTCTGACTGATCACTTTGAGAAGACATTCTTTTTGTTGACATATCTTTCTATTAGGCAATTTTAAAAATTAAAACTAATTTTTGCAAGCTTGTGACACCATAAGGTTTGAGAGTCCACAACTGTTACTACAGGAGCTCAGTGGAAAAAAAATTATTTCTCTCAATAAGAAGGGAATTCAAGTCTCCTTCCAGTAACTGAAGACCTGGGTTGGAGGGAGTCTGCTTGGTTGGAGCTGTTGTCTTTTAGGTGAGATTAAAGCCCTGTTTCCTCCCTCAGGTCGATAAGAGATTCCATGGCACAATTTTGAAGTGGGGTGAAGGCCATCTCTGCCGTACTCCTGAGCCAGATTTGTCCCCTATTCAACATTACAAAAATCATATTATGAGGTCATTATACTACTGTACTGTACGTGAGAGCTTGCTGTAGGCAAATTATCTGCTGAGTCTCCTGTGTCACAACAGTCATTGTTTTACAAAGGTTATCAATGGCTTTGCAACATGATAGGCTCAATATGAATGTTTAAGGCTTCCGTATGAATTATAAATAATTTCTAGTTAGGAATCGCCCAAAATTCATTTTTAATAAAATTGAATTAGAAGGTCAACACTTCTGCTTCTGATGTGACTTAATCTAGAACGTACTGTTGGAATGTGAAAGGCTATTTCAAATTACTTGAAAAAGCTTGCAAAATTCAAAACAAATATTCTCACTAATAACAACAAGATTTTTTTTCAAGTTCGGAATTCTGAAAGTGATATGGACCGACAAGGTCCATGACTCCAAGTCACAATGGACATAAGTACCGGAGCTGCTTTGGGAAATGTACCACTTACAGTGTATTTTCTCTTTTGTTGATGATCAAGTACATTTCGTAGAACTTGCCCTGTGGAATCGCTCCCTGAGGTACCAGAAGACTGACCCCTGCGTGGAACAAGAAAAAAAAAACAAAACTGTAACTGAAGTGAAGTCGACATGTAGCACAATCACCACTTTATTAGGTAGACCTGTACGTTAATGCAAATATCTCAATCAGCCAATCATGTGGCAGCAACTCAATACATAAAAGCATGCAGACATGGTCAAAAGGTTCAGCTGTTGTTCAGACCAAACATCAGAATGGAGAAGAAATGTGATCAAAGTGATTTTGACCGTGCAATGATTGTTGGTGCCAGATGGGGTGGTTTGAGTACCTCAGAAACTGCTGATATCCTGGGGTTTTCATGCACAACAGTCTCAACAGAATAGAGAATGGTGCAAAAAACAAAATCATCCAGTGAGTGGCAGTTTTGTGAGCAAAAGTGCCTTGTTAATGACAAAGGTCAGAGAAGAATGCCAGACTGGTTCAAGCTATCAGGAAGGTAATGGTAACCCAAATAATCATGTGTTACGACACTGGTGTGCTGAAGAGCGTCTATGAATGCACAAGTCAAACCTTGAAGTGGATGCGCCTTGGCAGCAGAAGACCACAAAAGGTTCCACTCCTGTACCTAATAAAGTGGCCACTGAGTGTAAGTTTGGTATGTTATGCCTGCCTTTGGGCATCTTCTGAACCTATCAACACACACAAAATCACCTCTTTAGCCTCACCTGAACCAATCACTTCTTTCACTTCCTGGTGTTGCTTCTATATTCTTGACCTCTTAATTGTACCGCTGTTGTTATCCAGTTTATTAACACTTTAACATTTCCATTGACACAACTTCACATTGCACAACTACACTCCGCACCATTCTCGTGTGTGCTCACTGTGTTTATTGCTGTATTTATTAATGCCTTGTGCACTGTTTACTGTGCAAGTTCACGCCATGGAAGCTGCAGGATGGAAAGAGTTAAAATGGTGTGCCAACAGAACAGCGTAGATAGACATTTCATACAGCCTTTTTGATGAGAGGAAATTTAGCAAGGCAAAGTCACAATGATAAGCTGATGAAACAGTGTGCTGACTTAGGGCAGTCAACCAGGCTGAACACGAGCCTTGGAAGCCTAACTCTCCTTTGTAAAACCTTTCTGTTTAAGCCTGGGACCCAAGGTCACCAACCATACCAAGACAAAATAAAGAGGTAAATAAAAGATTCTAGGGCAACACTTACTATTGAACAGTTATTTTACTAATTCCCAAGTTTACTGGCCTTTAAGACATAGGTCCAACTGGTTATTAACAAAGTTCCAAGTAAATTTATTATCAAAGTACATATATGTCACCAGATACAACCCTGAGATGCATTTTCTTCCAAGTATTCTATCAAATCTATAGAATGGTATCTATAAAAGGATCAATGAAAGATCAACCAGAGTGTAGAAGAAAACTGTGCAAATACAAATGGAAATAAATGGCAATAAATAACGAGAATATGAGATGTAAAGTCCTTGAAAGTGTGACGTTGAGTAAAGTTATCCTCTTATGTGCTGGTTGAGGGGTAATAACTGTTCTTGAACCTGGTGGTGCAAGTCCTGAGGCTTTTGTACCAATATGATGGCAGCAGCGAGAAGAGAGTAAGGCCTGGGTGGTGGGGATCGCTGGTGATGGATGCTGCTTTCCTGCAACAGCGTTTCATGTAGAAGTGCTCAATGTGCACCTGTAATATGTATTATGGTTGGTACTTAAGTATGCAAATGATGGGATTCAGAAGTGCACAAAGTGTCCAGAGGATCAATATCTGTATCCACTTCTGAATAAAACTGGTACTTGTGCGGTCAAACTTCAGAACTGTTTGGAGACAGGGGCCAGGGCCTTCTCCTTGTGCACAAGAAAATAAGGTGTGATTGAGCAGCGAGTTTGAGTTGTCAGTCCAGTTTAGAGGCCACAACAATATGAGCAAGGAATTTCACTTGCAACCTGGTGGACATCCGATCTGAATTGAATGACCCTGTCTAAAATAAAGAATGTAAAATCTCCATGTTTAAGTCTCCAATGTATGCATGAAATATACTTCAAAATAACATAAATTACTCAGGCAAAAGAGACAGCAGATATTGGAATCTGGAACAAGAAAAGAGAACTTCGGAAGAGCAGGTCAACAAGTCAAGCAGCATCTGCGGAAGCAACTGATGTGTGACAACATTACAGATTGAGAAATTTAATTGGGAAGAGGAATATTTGCCAGTGTACAACAGTAAGAGGGAGGAGTGGTCAGAGTTGTGGGGCATAAATCTTATAAGGCCCAATGAGAATGCAGGGTGAATTAACTTATAACATCTCCCCTGTACCTTTCTCCAATCACCTTAAAATTATGTCCCTTCCAAATTAAAGACTGAAAGAAAACAAAATCAGAACCATTATATTCTACAGAGTAGGTCCCATAACCTGAAGGAATATTTGCATTTGTTAATGATAACCAGTGACATGGAGGTCAAGTAAGACTCTGAGAACACTTACTGCTAATAAGTTCAAGTCACTCTCTGCAGTTTTATACGAATGTGCTTCAAACAGCTGAGGGCATTTATAATCTCTAGTAATCCTGACATTAAGAGATTGCTGGTGCCAAGAGTAATGAGGTCTGTTTGACAGTAAGACTGCAATGGAAATTTGGTTTCCTGTTAATCTGGAAGGCAGATGACATTTGTCATAAATATAAATTTCATACGATTTTCTCCTCTGAGATTTTTAAAGTACATTTTCAGTATGTGTTAATTATCCATCTCCTTCATCTTATGCAGTGCCCTAGGACTGAGGATAACTCGCTTCCGCTCTGGTTATGTGGGTTTTGAGGTGAGGGATGAGGCTAATGTGGGAATCAGAGATGGAGGGGTGGATAGTCTGTGAGGTGGTGTGCACTTTCTGCTGTTTACACACATCTTCTGGGTCTTCCAGAGCACTGATGAGGCTTTCAACACCATCCTAACTTTTCCTTCACTACTTTGTCTGATCATGGGTCAGGGATTCCCAAAAGGTGAGGAACGGCATTTCTTTGCAATGTCTCTACCTGGTTGGTTATATCTTCCCAAATCAGAGCTTGGACTAACGTGGCTCCTTTGGGAGTCTAGAGCTGGGCAGGTAATGTGCCTTGTACAAGATGCAAGTGAATATAACCAAAGCCTCAATATTCACCTGCGAGAGGAAAATGTTTATCATTCCAGTAAATTGTAGTGCTTTGTGGAGACAGTGTTGGGTACATCCTTCCAGTGTCTTGAGATGCCAGTTGAAGGGAGTGTAGTTCTTAGGAGGAGTTGGGAGGGCAGATATCACTAATGCCCACCAGATCATAAGCTGTGTCAGAACTGATCTTCAAACACTCTTTCCCTAAAACTATAGTAGCACAATGAAGGCATTGGGGAACATTATCAAGAGAGACACAGGAGTCAAGTGAATGTAACTCAGGCCTCGGTGTTGACCTGTGCGAGGAAGATGTACCGTTTTGGTAGACTGAGGGAAAGAGTGTTTGAACATCAGTTCTGGTACATGGCTTATGGCTTTATGGGCTTTAGTGATCCCTGCACTCCCAACTACTTCTGAGACTTGTTCTCCCTACAACAGGCATCCCAATGCACTGGAAGGATGTTCTCAACACTGACTCCACAAAGCACTACAAATTCAATGGAAGAATAAACATCTTCCTCTCGCAGGTGAACATTGAGGCCTTGATAATGTTCATTGCACCTTCAGCAAGCCACATTACCTGCCCAGCCCTGGACTGCTGAAGCAAGCACTTTCATCCAAGCTCTGACACAGGAAGATATAACCAGAGGAAAAACTCAAGGGTGTCCTCAAGTCCCCAATGAAGTTGTTGGGAAATTTCATCAGAGACCTGAGAGAGAAGAGAGAGGGAGTGTTGGTTTAAATGTCATTAGTGTTAGAACTAGAGGGGCGTCAAGGAGAAATTTTTCACTCAGGGGGTGATAGGAGTCTGGAACCATTTCCCTGAAAAGGTAGGTGAAGCGTTGAAACAATAGCTACATGGACACTTGGAAATGCCAGAGCCAAGAGCAGCACGGTAGCGTTGCATTTAGCGTCATGCTTTACAGGCCAGCAACTGGAAGATCGGGGTTCAATTCCCACCACACTCTGTAAGGAGTTTGTACGTTCTCCCCGTGGCCAAGTGCATTTCCTCCGAACGCTCCAGTTTTCTGCCACATTCCAAAAGAGGTATGGATTAGGGATAATGAGATGTGGGCTTGCTAAGCTGAACTGACGCCAGAAGCATGGCGGCAATTGTGGGCTTCCCCCTTCATATCTTTGGACCGCGTTGGTCGTTGACTCATTCCCCTGCACATCTTTGGACCGCGTTAAACAACTCATTTCATTTACGTTTTGACGCACACCTGACAAATAAATGTAAGCTTTAATCTCTCTTTAAGGGATGAGGAGTGAGATTAGACAGAACAGCTCATCACCAGCAGGGACGGACAAAGTGAGTTGAAATGTCTCTTTGATTTGCATATTCATATCGGAGCAGCATGCACCATGCTCAACACTGTAAACAGGAAATGAAAATAGACTAGGAAATGTAAGGTTGAAGCCAAGAACTGACCTTGGACATTTAGGCAACTGGTTCCTGTTCAACTGGAGACAGGGCTGCTTACAAATTGAATTCCCAGTTGTTATACAATATAGAGAAAAGAACAACCTGAAATTAGCATGATGGGAAGGGATGGGGTGGGGTTTGCAAACCCTGAGCAAGACCGTCCCAATCATTCCCTGTGCCAAAGGCCAAGTACTCCAGATGTTACCATTGCCATGGAAAATCCATCACCGTGCTTTCAATCATATTTTAAAATTCAGCTCTTAGGTTGGAAGGAGGACTTGCATTTTTATAGCACCTTTAACATCTCCTTCAGGATGTCTCAAAAATGCTTTACAGGAAAGTACTTCCGAAAGTGCAGTCATGCTAATAAAATAGTAACTGGCATCACCACTTTGTGTATGCTGTTCTCCCAAAGAGTAGACCCGGATCCAGGCCGTATCCTCCAAATAACCGGACCTGCATCTCGGTTTTTTTGTACTACCTTACCTTCCATTTTTCTAATTTTTCAACTTATGATTTATAATTTAAATTTTTAATATTTACTATCGATTTGTGATCCAGGGAGCGGGAAGCGCAGAATCAAATATTGCTATGATGATTGTACATTATAGTATCAATTGTTTGGCGACAATAAAATATAAAGTAAAAAGTAAAGAGTACCTTAATAATGACCTGCTGACTCTGCCTTAGTAAAATTGGTTGACGGAGATAAATCCACCTGTGCATCAAATACTTCTCCCCCTTCTCATCATCAAAATGAAGAAAGAGGATAAGCAAGGCCTCAAGTTAATATCTGTGGATCATTGGCCCAGATTTGCACAACCAAGTTCCTGGAGCAAGGCTTGAACTGACTACCTCCTGAAGCAGAGACAAGGGTGCTAGCCGTTGAGTCATGACAGGCAGCTGAACTGGGCTAGATTTGCACTTGCTAGGCATGACCTGCGGTTGAAAGGGGTTCTCAAGGACAAGGCTCGTCAGCAGTTACATAGGAAATCATTTCCCACATGCTTCCTAACAATAGCTTCAGCATACACCACGGGAAGACAGAGCAGCAGGCTGGCTGACCAGGAGGCACGCTGTCCAGCATCGCAGAGGCTAATGCAAAGATTATAGAATTATCATCCAGACCCTGAATTGGCCTTAGCTTTAGTCCCGTTTAATTTCAAATGAGGGAGCGTGTCAGTGAGTCCCGGGGATATGAGAGATGAGGAGTAAGAATTCAAAAATGTAATGTGGGGGGGAGAGAAAAGCTCTATTGTTGTGAGTACACCTCCCATTGTGAAGCCAGACAAATAGAAATTCATCCCTGACTGGCAGCAACATATGTAGTGTATATTTGTCTGGGTGTTTTGTTCTCTCAAGTCAATGCAATGAAGGTTTCATGCACATTGCTTTGAAGTGCTCGGCACCACGAATGAATTCCTCGACAAGTGTGTGTACGGCACTCCAACCTCTCCCCCCCAACCACCCCAGTGCCTCTGTGGCTGATTCATATGGATGGTTATTACCAATTGCATTATCTGGAGAAGTAGTTTTCACAGTGACTTGCTGCCAACATTCACTCATTCATAAACTGATTAACTGTGTACGCTCTCATTTGTCTGGCCTATTTTTCAACCTAAGCACTGTATGGGAAATCTTCCCAGTAGAGCTTGAAAAGGCTAAACAATGATGCAGGTTATTGCTGAGGGTTGTGGTGGATTCAGTTACTAACTAAATAATAGGACCAACTGTTCTTATCAGAAGCATTCATGAACTCTGAGGGCTATAAATTCATCTGGGTTTCAATGAAAATTGGGTTGGAATTTAGCAGTGAGGCAGATTTGTGCTTTGATGAATATTTGTCTTTGCACGACATTTTCAAGAGCAGACATTGGCCTAATTGCTTTAAGCAGAGGAAGAAATTTAGTCCACCACATGAAACAATTTTATGCTATATCAGCAAAAAGGAGGAATTCTGGATAGGAATGTGCCTTGAGGGTGGTAGCACTTAAACCTTACTTGCTCCATTGAGGTTATGTTGGTGTGCGCATGAAGGACAGCCATGTGTACAGGCCATTTGGCCCAACTATTCCATGTCAGCATTTGTTCTGACCTTGAAACCCTTTCCCTCATTAACTCCAGTAAACTGAGCCTGTGCTTACACACTATAAATTCTGCAATTAAATCGGGGACATTTAAGAGACTCTTAGATAGGCACATGGATGATAGAAAAATGGAGGCATTGTAAGATGGAAGGGCCAGATTGATCTTAGAGTAGGTTTGAAGATCGGCACAACATCACGGGCCAAGAGATCCATTCTCTGCCGTAATCATCTATGTTTTACTTACTAAGTAAATACCCAGATTCCTAGGCTGGTCTTGTGCTCAGAAGGTGCTATTACATTGAGTTATACAACCAGAAAACATGCCTTTTGCTCACTAAGTCTGCAGCAAACATGAAGAACCGGTCCACACTAATCCTACGTTAACCAATTTTAATCTCTCCACATTCCCGTTAGCTCCCCCCCCCCACCCATATTCTACCAATGACCTACACACAAGAGGCAATTTACAGTGGCTAATTAACCTAATGAATGACATGCACATTGTCGGGACGTGGGAAGAAGCCGGAGTACCTGGAGGAAACCCACACGGCCACAGGTTGAGTGAGCAAACTCCACACAGACAGCACCAGAGGTCAGGATTAAACCCGGGTGGCTGGAGTCGTGAGGTAGCAGCTTCACCAGCTGCGTCACCGTCATTATACCGTTAAACCTTAGAACTCCAGCTCTGTTTATGTAGTCCTGATGCAGAGCACAGTAATGATTCCAGTGCAGTTTAAATTCAATGCACCATAACCATGGGAAACAAGACTCTGGCCCTCTTCCCTGTTCATGCCTCAGAATTTTATATATCTCTAGTCTGCCGCCCCTCAGCTTCTTTTGCTCCAGGGAATCCAGGCCTGGCCTATCCAGTCTCTGCTTACAACTCACCCCCTCAAATCCAGGCAACATCCTAGCTTAATCACATATTTCCTGTGGTGTGATAATCAGAAATGCACATAACACTCCAAGCACAGCCTAATCTGCGCTTTGCAACAAGACCTCCCCATTCTTATGCTCAGTGCTTTAGCCAGAGAAGGCAAGCATACCACACATCTTCGTCACTCGCCCACTCCACCATCCCCCGAATCTACTTGCGTCACCACTTTCATAAAACGACGTACTGATACTCAAGGTCACCCTGCTCAGAGCCCTTCTGATGATGCTAACTGGGGAGACAGTTAAAAATATTGTGTGACTTCGAAGGCAGGGTTGGATCAGTTGATGTCTCCACACAAGCAATGTTGCACCCACACTTTAATGGGTAAATCTCCAGGTAATGTTACAGGTAATTCATTTGTTTTTATTTGATTTAGAGATACAGTGTGAAACAGGCCCAATATGTTGCCCTGCCCAGCATCCCACCTATAACACACTAGCCTAATCACGAGACAATTTACAATGACCAATTAACCTACCAACCAAGATGTTGTTGGACTGTGGGAGAAAACTGGAGCAACCAGAGGAAACCCACAAGGTCATGGGGAGAGCATACAAACTCCTTACAGGTGGTGCCAGATTTGAACTCCGAAATGCCCCGGACTGTAATAATGTTACGCTAATCACTACGCTACTGTGGCATCCTTTCCTTATCTTCTTAGGAAAACCATTTGAAAAATAGGCTCAGTTGGATTGGAAAGGAATACCTAGTTCACCTTCTACCAGGGCCCCACATTGGACAATCAAGTGATAATGGAGCTGTTATTGAATGCTTTTTGCAATTGATTGAGTGTGTATAACAAACCAGACCAAAGACAATGAATACCCAATGTTGCAAAGTTTGGAGAACTGAGTTCCTCCTAAATGCACTCCATAAGTAACTCAGTCTAATTCAAATTGATGTGATATTGTATCCCAAAATGCTATTTGCTTTAGGCAATCTCTCCAATTTCCTTTGAATGGATCAATACCAACTGCTTCCACTGCCTCCCCACAGAGTCTGATCCTTAAGATTTTCCACTCATTCAATGAAATGATTTTTCTGCCAATCAATATCGAAGTTCCTTCTCCCCTTCACTCAAGCCATTTGTCCTGGTTCAAGTGCACCATCCTGGACAAAGGGAGACAGCCTGCCATGCTGGAATTCACCTATTTACCTTAGAATCCTATAAAACTGCATTAACACTACCTCTTAATCGATGGGATTCCAGTCTACATATCCTATAAACCAATCCCTCCATTTCCTGAGATATTCTGGCTAACTCAGTTCAATGTCCTAGCTCTACTAGCTATCCATTACAATGGATTAAATGTGGCACTGTGCTACAGCTGGTAACTGATGGAGAGAGGGGTAACTGAAAAAGGCAGTGCTGCACAAACGTAGAACCATTAACAGCTGAGGAGTTCATAAATGTAGTTGACCCATTTATGATCCCAGTTGGGAAACATTTAAAGTTAAAGGCAAGATCTATGGAGGGAAATAAACAGGTGACATTTTGGGCCTGAATCGGGGCTGAATTAAGAAGGAATAGTGGGAGGAAACCAAAACACCTAGAGGCAATACCCTTGGTCACAGGGAGAATGTACAATGTCCTTACAGATAAGGGTGGGAATTGAACCATGATTTGTGTTCACTGGCACTGTAAAGCGATGTGCTGATCACTACACTACTGTGGCCAACCTAATCCAATATGACTAGCATGTGACTCTAAGTGCCGAGCTGTGATTGGCTCTCTGCTCACAGGCTTGGCAAGTTATTCAGTTCAAAAGGCAATCAGTGATGAATAATGTGTGCTGGTTTTAGAATGTCCAAATAAATGATTCACAAACCTGAATTGGGCACTGTTAGTCGTCCACCCAAACAACCGAAGGTCCCACTGGCACAGTATCCTGGATCCCTGGGCAAGGTGCCCAGATGTTGTGAGCTCAGTGCCTTGTTCCTCAGGTTCATAACGACGTTGTTGTCTCTGCTGTTGCCCCCTGGGTAAGTCCCTGGTGCTCCGGTTCCGGAGGACTCCACTCCACCCACCAGCATGGAGGAGGGCATCGAAGAATTGTACACCTTGATCTTCAGGCTGGGCAAGGCATCCAAGAGTGGGGAGTTGGTCATCGGTATCTTGTCGGCTGTATCCTGCAGTGTATACATAGGGCCTCGGTACGAGCCAGCGTTGGCTGTCAGGTCTGGCTGGATCGATGAGCTCAGCAACTGGGAGTTGTCTGGAACAGACAGAAATGGAAAAATGATGAGATTCACAAGGACCTGCAGAGACTTCAGCAAAGAATCTGGCCAATTGGCACATGAGTCTGTACTCTCAATCTCAGATCCATCTCATCCTATTGGGACGTCCCATATCGCATGCATTTGTGTTTCATCTTGGTAACAAATTCTCCCTTCTGACCATTCCCTGGGCAAAACCTTTTCTTCTGAATTCCCAACCTGATTCAATAGTTTGTGCCCCTTCTTCTGACAATTCCACCTTTCAGACCAAATCTTCCTAAAGTGGAGTTAAAACTAAAACAGATGTGACATGGTAAAAAGAATGGCGAAGAACATTCAGGGAGCTTGACGTCATCTAGAACAAAGGAGACAGCTTTACTGACACCTCATCAACCACCCTAAATATTCACTCCATCTGCATCAACGGCCGCAGTTGCACCATCCACAAAATACACTGTGCAGTACTCAGCCGGGCTACTCCGACAGCATCCCTCACACCACTGGACTGTAAAGAAAGACAGGCGCGTGGGGGAAACCACCGAGAGGCAGGTGAGATTAGCTTTATTTGTCACAGGTACATCAAAACATCAAAACATACAGTGAAATGTGTTGTTTGCACCATCCCAAGGATGTGCTGGAAGCAGCCCGCAAGTGTCACCACACTTCCGGCAGCAATGTAGCATACCCACAACTTAATAACTCTACCTGTACTTCTTTTGAATGTGGGTGGAAACTGGGCTAGTATGTGGTCACAGGGAGAACGTACAAACTCCTTACAGAGAGCAGTGGGAGTTGAATCTCTATCTTACAATCACTGGCTATGTAATAGTGTTACCCTGTCCTGTGGGGGCGTGTTTTATTCTGATTGTCGAAAGTCATGATTGGTTAGTTTAGAAACTGCAGCTGCTTTTCCTATTGGATAGCTGCCTGGTGCCCAGATTCAAATACCCTGGGTGTATAAAATGGCACGCGGAAGGGGCTTGCTCTCTTTTTCCTTTGTTGTAGGCAATAACGCACATGATGATTGGGAAGATATGTTCTGTGCGCACTTTTAACTAAGTATGTTTGCTGAATGTACATATACTTGGTGAGTATTCAGCTTTGTAGTTTCTGTAACTTGGGGAACATGAATGTCTGGTTGAATTTTTACCAATTGTAAATAATTTATTAATATACCAATTTGAAGTCAGTGTATTTCCTGTCTCACATGCCAGACCCGCGAATCTGATTCAACATTACACACACTAGCCGCCACACTACCGCACTTTCAGGTTTCTCTCCAAGTTCTACACAATTGTGATTTATTATCTCCACTCGTTCATCATACCTGGGTCTATATACAGAAATCCCCCCCCCCAGCAACTTAGTGGGGGTACCTTCACCAGGAGGCCTACAAGGTCTAAGAAAGTGGCTCACTCCTACCTACTTTAAGGCCATAAATGCTGACTTTGCCAAGAAAACGCAGATCCCGGAAAATTAAAAAAAAATGAAAACATAAATTAAATAACTTCAACAGCTGAATGTCTGCAGTTGTGAGCTGTGGGAGAATGCAGCGTGCAAATTGACTGCTGTGTCTCCAACAGTACACTCTGAAGATATTTTGTAGCACCGTCTTTGGGATGTGGGAGAGAATAGGAGCATCTGAGGGAAATGGTCACAGGGAGAACATGCAAACTCCACACAGCCAGCACTATGTCAGAATTGAACCTGAACCACTGGGGCTGAGCCACCCCACTGTGCCGCTGTGTATGACTTCTGCAGCATCTCATTGCTCCTTTATGAGCATATACAGTAAGACGGGAGGTCAAGTAATAGCTGGTTGACTCAAGTTTTCTGACAGTAAGGGCTAAACAACATCAAAGAAATGCACAAAATCCAAGCTATTTCCATGTGATAGAAACAGCAATTGTATTTCTCTTCTCTTCTCTTTGTCCCTATATTCTCCACCTCCTGTTTTGCTGGAGAGTCATTGAGTATTCTAACTAACATTTGAAGCAAAATGGCACAGGACAGGAGAACCTAGCTGAACTGACAACACAGGTGACCCAAATCCCCAGAGAGCAGGGGGCGAGTTCCCCTGTGCCCTGCTTAACATTCCTACAAATTCCACCAACATCTATTTTTTAAATTATTTATTTTTATTTATTACAAACAAACAAAAAACACAAAAAATACAGCACATCCACAAAAACCACAATCATAACAAAATCAAATTATTAACATATTTTACGTGGAACAAACTGTGTTAAAAGATGCGAGAAGATGAGTTATTAGGATCCTTGAAGGGGGAACATTTCTGTTGTGTATTTAGTATTTCAGTAATATTTGAGTTGTTTTTGTGTATATGTTGACTGATTGGTTCATTATGGGTTGGTTATATGTAGGAACGCGTTGATTATGTGTGTGCCTCGCTTGAAGTAAGCTTAAAGTTACACCCGTATTTTCAAATATCGTAGAATCAAATATCGCTGTATGATTGTACATTCTAGTGTCAATTGTTTGGCGACAATAAGATATAAAGTATAAAGTGTTTTTGGACTCCCATGAGTTTCTTTGAATTAGTTGAGTGTTTTGAAGTCACAAAACATAAAAATTTCTAGTACTTTGAGTAAACAGATTAGTTTTAAAGTGTTTGAAGTGAACAAATAGCTTCTTTTTCTGATGTAGAATTAGATTTATTATGTGACATATGACATGAAATTGGCTGTTTTGCAGCAGCAGTACAGTGTAAAGACATAACTCTCTGCTTCTGAGAATATTGAGAGAACATCTACATGAGATATTGCAACAAACCTTTGCCCTAACTGAACTCTTACAGTCAACAGAGCCACCATGACAAATATCAAACTATTTTCATTTCCTGCTTCAGTACTTGATGAAACTGAAAATCAATCCTTTTAATAAATAGCTGAGGCTCTAGCCATTGTTGGGCTCTGCACTTCTATTGACACCTCGTCAAAACAGCTGAACAGATCAGCCACGCAGTCAATGCGGCCACAGCTGTCACAAAGATAAGGCTTTGCAACGACTGTCATTTTCATTAAACGCGGTGAAAGCAATGACGTGGATTTAGCTTGTGCCCATGGCTTCATCATTTAGAAAAGCAAAGGTCTGTGTCAGCAGTGACTCAGAGGGCTGTGCGCTTACCTTGGAGTGGAAGAGTTCTAGCCCAGACACTGGAGCGCAAAACGTCTGCTGGCACATCTAGTGCCGTACTGAGAAAGGGACTAAGCTGATGGTCTTAATGGATGCAAAAGATCCAAAAAGGACACGGGAAGTTTTTGTTCTTAATTAGTTTCACTTGGGACACTAAATTAAAGAATACATTACAAAAATCCTGCATATGTTGCAAACCTGAAACAAAAACAGAAAGATACTGGATCTGACAGAAATAGGAAAGTTGGAGATGCAAGTTAAATTTCAGTAGGCTGGGGAGGGGGGATTGAGAAGAACACAGGAAATCAAGGCTACTTCAAGTTCAAGTCATTCAACCGTACATGAATACCCATGAAACCTATTAAATGTTGAAAGGCCTCGATAGAGTGGAGGTGAAGAGGACGTTTCCTATGGTGAGAGAGTACAAGACACAGCCTCAGAATAGAGGGATGTCCCTTTAGAACAGAGATGAGGAGGAATTGCTCATTGGGGCAGTTGCCAGCCTATTGAGCTTCTTGGTTTTGAGGTAATATGTTGCTGAAGTTAAGGTGGTAGGATCTGTCTGGCAGGCAAGACTCATGAGGAGGTTTAGAACTTGGAACAGTCCGGCACAGGAACAGGCCCTTCAGCCCACAATGTTTGCACCAAATATGATGCTGAATTAAAAATAAACTGAGCCCAAAACAGAAAATGACGGGAAAACTAAACTACAGATCACACTGGACATTATCATGTCGTTGTCTGTGGGAGCTTGCCGTGCATAAATTGCTGAATACACTTCTCGCACTGTAACAGTGACTGCTGGGTGTAAGGTGCTGCAGGACATTCTGGGGTTGAAGACAATGCCTTAGAAATACAACTCTTCCCCCCCCCCCACCATCATGAAATACCTCAGGAACATCCAGCAGATGAATATGAGAGCAGCAGCAGGACCAAGCATTGGCGAGGCAGTTCTGAACACTTACCCTGCCTGGCCTTTTTGAAGTTGACGGGCTGGAAGCCTCCGGTCAACGCAGCGGAGGAGTCGGTGATGTCCGTGTCAAAGTCACGGCAGCTCCTCTTGTACACGATGATGCCGAGCACCAGCATTATAACTACGAAGATGAACACGGCAACAACCAGACCCGCGTACAAGGCCACATCAGCAGTGGAATCCGCGGCTATTGAAAAGAAGGTCAAGAGATGAAGGGTGTTTATTGGTCATTAGGCCAGGTAAGTCACTCTGCTCTTTGAGCACCTTCACCCATTCAAGGAGACTAAATTGATCTATTCAGCAAGACTTCTTCAGCACAACCTCTCAAATGCATGACCTCCACTTGCTTTAAGGATAAGAACAGCTGTTTTATCTCCATCACACATCTTCCTGACAAGGAAATCCATCTCCATTGTTGCTCAGTCTAACTCTGCAGGAACTGGAGCAGTAGTAAGCCAGATGACCTCCTCCCCATCCATAAGATCAAGACTGACCTGACCTTGGCTTCATTTTCCCATCTACACCACAAACTTCAAATCCCGGCAACATACCAAATGTCTGTGTATCTCGGCACTAAATATATTCAATCATCCTGCCTGCACAGTTCAAAGATTCATACCGCCCTCCGGGAGGAGAAGCTCCTCGTTTCCATCTTAAACGGATGGCCCCTTATATTGAAATCCAAGACAACAATGAAGAGAGTACCTTCAGCAGCCAGGCAAAGGGGACAGCTCATCATCTGCTTAAGGGCAATAAAGAGTTGTGTCCAAAACCTTTCATGGAAACCCTCACCACAAAAAGAATGAACCTATCCTAGATTTAAAATGAATTGACATCTGTTGATTTACAGTATGTGTGGAGAATGCCCCACACTTTCATCAGCCCAAGCAGAAAAGTTTTTCCAAACTTCATTCCAAAAATGGTTCTGATTTTAAGGTTAGCTTCCCTGGTACTAGACAGATTAAAAGCTGGAAAACTTCCTCTCTATCTTGCCTCAATTCCTTTCAAAGCCATAAAAAAACTTCAACTACACTGCCCCTCAACCTTTTGCATTCCAGAGACCACAAACTTGAGTTTCTGCAATTTCTCCACGCAAGCTAATAGTTGTTTCATGCTTCCCAGCAGACCATCCAAGGACAGTATATTTTCCTGGATACCCATATCTGTACATGGTTAAACACAACAATCCCACGCACCATAAAGGCAAAGCAAATTTGGAAGTTTAATCACTTCCAGCAATTCCTTCCAGGAGACATTATTTATTTTAGAGCCCGTAGAGTAAACATGCAATCCAGAGAGAGAAGGCAGTAAAATATCACAATATGAGCTTCAAACTTAAGGACACGCAATAAACTGGGACTCTAACAATGACTACAAGCAATATTTACTTCAGTCAAAGCATTAGGTAATGAGTGGAGCACCTAATCATGTACAGATCAAGGGCTCCACAACAACTAGAAATCAGCTCTGAAATCAAACACAACATGATTGTTTCAACATTTTTGCTCCATTATCTAGTTAGACATGCAAGGTTACATGAAAAAATAGTAATTTGTTAATGTCCCTGTTTAAACAGTTAGGCAAGAAATTGTATCACATAATTTCATGTACACTAGTCCTCGGGGAGTCAGACTAACACAGCAATCAATGTTACACACACTTCAACATTGATCGGGCACCAACGGGCAGGGAGCATGGAGACTTTCAGTGTTTATCACAAGGTGCTCAGCTCTGCTGAGGTTTCTCTCTCTCTATTCTTCACACCCTCTCCCACCCTCTCCCCCCCCCACTTACTCACTCTACTTCCCTTCACTCACTCTCCTCTCACTCACTCTCTCTCTCTATCCTTACTCACACTCTTTCTCGCCCTCTATCCTTTCTCACATTTCTCTCTTCACTCATTTTCTCTCATCCTCCTTGCTCATGTTCTCCTTTCCTCTTCTCACTTGCTCTCTCCTTGCTCATTCTCCCTCCCGGCTCATGCCCTCCCTTCCTTCTCCCTCACTCGCGGTCTCCTTGCTCAAGCTCTCTCCCTTCTCGTGCTGTTTCCCCTTACCCAATCTCTCTCCCCTCACCCATTCTCCCTGTCCCCTTACCCGCCCCTCCTCTCCGCTCATCAACCCTTCCTCTCCCATTGGTCATTCACTTTCTCTCTCTTCCCTACTCTCTCCTTCCCCCTCTTGCACATTTATACTTGTACCCCAGAGGATTTTAAAACATGAGGAAACCAAATGACAGCCCCAGAGTTTATCATACACATCCACTCACATACATGATCAAAAGAAATAGAATGACTTAAATAATGAAGTGCGAACTTACTATGGTTTATTGGTTCATTTAATAGCTTTTTATCTGTTAAAAAGAAAATGAAAGTAAAATCAATGTGGGAGAAGTATAATGAAACTGAACGAATGACAAAAAATGGACAACTAAATGAAAATATAATTCTGTTAATACACAGGGAAGAGCTGTCAGACACATAGGTACCATTTTGTGATTCCGAATATTAAATGGATGTGGTGCACAAATGAAGTACACTTGGATGATAAAACGCCACAGATTGTAGAAAGGTGACTTGTCTATCACTCATGAACAATTCTCTTTTCCAACTGCTACTGTTGTTAGTTGGAGGACCGACAACAGTGTGAATTCTGCTTGCTATAAGTTTCTCACTCAAACATAATCTTAATTTTAGTGAGGCGGCTTTCCCCACCATGACTCGTTTGGTTGGTAGCCTTCAGACTGTGATTTCAGATCCACAATATGAAAAGGGTGAAATGATTATTACAGAAAGGGAAAATGCGAGCGAGGGAGGGAGAGTAAGAGAGAAGAGAGGGAGAGAGGGAGACAGAGAAAGAATGGATAAAAGACAGAAGGATGGAGAAAGAGGGAACGAGAAGGAAGAAGAGAGAGAAGGAAAGAGAGAAAAATAGAAAGGCAAGTAAAAGTCCTCTTATTTCAAAATGGAAGCCTTTATACATCATAGAGTCATCATTCACCTTTTTATAAGTATTTGTTCCCAGATCGGTACCACTAATTGTGTACAGGGGGTTAAGTTATTTAAAATTATGAAGTTGATGAATAATGTCTGCATGCTGTACTTCACAAATTAAATTAATTTATTGTCGTCACCAATGCAATCGTATTTTGGAAGCAGACATGACCAGAGTGCATCTGCATGAGGTGTCTTTCTTTGTGCGAGCTCCCATCCAAGTCCTCAAGATTTAAATCGAGCTGTCACAGAGCTGTGTTTTGTTTCTGGAAGCAGCACTGGTTGTGAAGGTCCCGGGCCATATGTGTGCATGGTCGAAGTGGGGATTGCCTGTTTAATCAGGGGAGTGTTGCAGTTTGCAAGCACAGCATCCACCTGATGTGCCCAGCTCTCACCTGCTGCTCATGCCCGCCCCTGCAGAGAAATCCATCCAATTGCAAGCTGTGTTTTCTTTTTACTTACTTTGCACGCAGAGCCCATCTGTGCAGTTTTTGGACTCCAGTACTAGGCCGATGCAGTCCTTCCCTCCGTTTTTGGGTGATGGGTCAGTGCACTCGCGGCTCCTCCAGTGGGTACATTCGGTACTGCAGGCCGACCATTTGCTCCAGCTCGTCCAGCCCCCGTCGACTGCATAGCAACACAAGGAGATAGACTGTGGGGTAGAGTTACAACAGAAGCTGCACAATCCTGTTCCTTGTGGGGAACTGAACAGAATGTACATCTCAGAAACAGGGCACACAGTCCAACCACTCCATGCCAGTGCTTCTACCTCACCTGAGCCTCCTCCCATCTCTCTCCATTTCCTTCTAATCCTTTCCTCGCCTTTCAGCTAGTCTATAGAAGCATGACTGATTGTTGCTTCATGAACCCTTGTGGGAATGAGTTCGATATTCTCATAAAGGCATTGGTGAAAGAGTATGGAGTAAGTTTTACAAATCATAGTAAAATTAGACTGTAATTCTACAAAATGGAGCTCTTTACTTTGGTGAAGGCAGTGGCTGATATATGTAAAACTATGAGTTAACTGAGCGAGCTTAGATAAAGTAAGAGGAGGTCTAAACCACGAGTCATAAATATGAAACAGTGTCCAATAAACCTTCAGGGAATTCAGGGGAAACTTCTTTACTTAGAGAATGGTATCATGTTCAAGTTGGCATCTCACCAAGACCAGTACGTAGAGGAGACAGAAAGGAACTTGTTTCCATTGGCAAGAGGGTAGGTAATCAGAGGACACTGATTTATGAGAATTGGCAGAAGGAACAGGAGAGGGTTGAGGAGAAATCCATTTACACAGTGATATGTTGTACTCTGGAATGTGTTGCCTGGAAGTGTGGCAGAAGCACTAAGCATCAAAAGGCAATGTGATCCTCAAACGAAAAGGAAATAATTGCAGGAACCAAGGTAAAAAGATTGTTTAAGTAGGAGACAGCTTTCAAAGAGCCCATGCAGTCATGAAGGCTGGAAGGGCCTTCTGTGACGTAGCATTTCCAAGCGACAATTATGATGGAAACTCCTGGGATCTTTAAATCCATATTCTTTATCAAAGAGTCAACCAGCACAGAAACAGGTCCTTCAGTCCAACTCACTCATGCTGACCAAGAAATCTATCTAAGCTCTTCCCACTGGCCTGCATATGGCTCATATCCCTCCAGGCCTTTCCAATTCATGTACCTGTGCAAAGAGATGAGCTTTATTTGTCATATGCACATCGAAACACTGAAATGCACAGTGAAACGCATCGTATGCATCAAATCAAATTAGTGAGGATTCTGCTGGGCCACGTGTCACCATGCTTCCGGCTCCGACACAGTATATCCACAACTCAGTAATCCAGACTGCAGGAGGAAACCGGCGCACCAGGGGGAGACCCACGCGGTCACAGTGAGAACAGACAAACTCCTTACAGACAGCGCCAGCAATCGAACCTTCGGTCCTACTAATTGTTATGCTGCCCAATATCTCTTCGACATATCAAAATATCTTTTCAATGTTGTTATTGTACCTGCCTTTGACAGCTCATTCCAGATATGCAGCACCCTAGCCTCTGCATGAAGTTACCCCTCAGGGCCCTTTTAAACCTTTCCCCTCTCACCTTCAACCTCTGCCCTCTAGCTTGTGGATCCCTTTCCTTGGATACAAAGAGCGGTGCCATTCACCTTATATCAGTATCACCAAAACAGACCGGTGGGTCATTCTCACATTGCTGTTTGTTGGATTTTGCTGTGTAGAATAAACTGATATTTCCTGCAATGACGTATCAGAAGTAATTGGCCGTAAAATGCATTGGAAAACCATGTAACAAACTTGAAAAAGAGTGCAAAGCTATCTTGTACCACTTTAATTCATTGCCATAAACACAAGAGATTCTGCAGGTGCTAGGTATCTTGAAGAGCGCACACAAGATATTGGAGGAACTCAGCATTTATGGAAAGGGATAATGAATCAACGTTTTGGGCTGAGAATCTTCATCAGGACTGGAGAGGAAGGGGAAGAACCCAGAATGAGAAGTAGCGGGTCAGGAAAAGGTACAGGAAGTAGGTGACTGGTGAAACCAGGTGAGGGGGAGGTCAGTGGGTGGGGAAAAGGGGGTTAAAGTAAGGAGCTGGGAGGTGATAGGTGGAAGAGGTACAGGGCTGACTAAGGATGAATCTGATAGGAGAGGAGACAAAGTGAAGAAGGGATACCAGACGGAGGTGATGGGCAAGTGAGAAGAGGAGAAGGGGTAAGCAGAGAGCCAGAATGGGGAATGGAAAAAGAGAGGAGGAGGAAACGGGCAATTTATATCCATTTTTGAAACCTATTCTATTCCATCAAGAGTAGAGTAGAATTGCAAATGAAGCTTAACTAACTAATAATACCACTAAGGTGGTCTCAAAATATTGCTGCTTCTTTCAACTCACCTGGGCACATGGTGGTGCATGCGATCTTTTGAAAGGTTTGCCCCTCGCAGAAGGCACCACCGTTAAGTGGTGTCGGGTTGGTGCACGACCTTGTCCGTTTCTGCCAGCCTCGCCCGCAGCGATTGTTACACGAAGACCACTCTGTCCAAGTGGACCAGCCTCCATTCACTGTGGTGGGGGTTTGACAGAAGGTTAGCGGGAAGGGGAGGGGAAAAGAAACAGAGAGAAAATATCCGGAAGTGGGTTATTGTGTAGAAAGTATGCCCGTCTTTAGAAAAGCACAAATACTGTACATGGAGTAGTTTGGCACTAATGCATGTTCCCATAAGAATTGGTTATAACTTGATTGATGAATTTTATTTTACTTTAGAGATACAGCACGATAACAGAGTTTTCCAGGCCAATGACCCTGCACTGCCAATATCACCAATTAACAGATGAACCCGCACGTCTTCGGACTGTGGGAGGTAACCGGAACACTCAGAGGGAACCCACGTGGTCATGGGGGTTGGGGTGGGGAAGGTAGACACTCCTTACAGACAGCAGTGGGAATTGAACTCAGGTTACTGGAACTGTAACAGTGTTATACTAACTGCCACACTACTGTGCCACCAAGAAATACCAGAAGATAGTTTCAATCGATTGACTATTGGGTTATGGGCCCAGCATGCTTCAGTTGTGTACACTCTGTTACTAATTAGGGATTAGGGAACACTATTTGCATTGTGGATTTTATTTATTTATATATTTTGTGACATGATGAGGAATAGGCTCCTCTGGCCCTCCTTTATGCAACCAACTGATTTAACCTTAACTGGATTACAGGACAATTTACAATGACCAATTGATCTACCAACTGCTATGTCTTTGGACTGGTGATGGCACCCAGGGGAAACCCACACATTCCACAGGGAGGACATACACACTTCCGACAGAAGGCGCCAGGATTAAACCCCAAACTGCGACACCTCGAGCTGTAATGGCAGCGCACTAACCACTACGCTACAGTGTCGCCCGATACACTGTGAATTACATTGATTATAGCACGATTGTGATTGGGAAAGCCTGTTTAAATCTGTGCTCTGCAGGCAACTAAAGTCGGTTCTGCTACAATGCAACTTTTCAGACTGAGATTTCTTACGAATGCAATTAACACGCTACAGCAGAACTACTTGTACACACAACTGTGCCAGCTCTTTCTGGCAGTGAATGGAATGGATTGCTCTTCTCCATCTTGCATCTTAAAACTACTCAGGAACAAATGATCAATTAAGCCCGTCTCCTTGAAAGATCCAGATTCAACTCTTTCTGGCTTTTGTTGCAGATTTCCAACACATCCCAGATTCTACTTTTGCTCCAGAGGCCATTGATCCAGCTGGTAAGAGGAATAAGATGCTGCTATTCAGACCCTCAGTCCTGATCTGTCAGTTAATTATTATGTAGTTCATCCATAGCTTCCTCTTCCCACCTTGGTTTCACAACCTTTAATTATCATCGTCTAACAAGAATTGGTCAGGCTAGGTTTGGTTGACCCCATCGTCACTGAGTGGAGAGACAAGAAGGTTAATAAATCAGCCAAGATGAAATGGTGGAGAAGACTTGATAGGCCGCAAGACCTAATTCTGCTCCTATGTCTTCTGGGTTCTACTTACCTTGTGTTGTGAAAAGCTTCCTGACACTACCCAGGACAGGGTTCAAGTCTTTAAAGCAGCCTCTTGTGCTGATTCCCTCTTCTGCCAGGACATATAAAGTACTTGCTACAGGGAAAGAGCTGTTCATACAGGGGTTTATGTTCCACACCACCCTCACTATCATATCTTTTGAATCTGTTCTCTCTCTCTCAAATACTTCCTCTTGAGTGGATCAATACCATTTGCTAAGTTGTCAACCCAGAAATATTTCCTATCCATCCTGCAAAAAGTAGTATCTGCTTAAGAAGTCGAATCAAAGATAATTTATCTTTGCAAGGGAAGGTAACAGTGAATTTAAATGAGAGACGAGCGGATGGCTAGAGATGTATGCAGTACAGCTTTATTATTAACATCACTCCCTGTGATCAATTATCAATGACCCATCTGTTATTCTTCCTCAGACAATTAATCACGCATCACTCTCGACATGCTCAGTATAACCACAAGGCAGATCGTGGATGGTAGGAAATGTGCCTGGATCAATCAATCCAGCAATCACATTAATATTGTATAGGATCCTATTGGCAACTCCTTTTAAAAATGGGCTGAGGCATCCATGGAATGATTCCACGTTATTTATTTACAGAGCTGTCAGCGGCACATTAATTCTCTCCTCTGCCATCCAGTGACTGCTGCATTTTTAAAAGATGCTGCGCAGTAGATGGTAACTTCTCTCCTGAATCCTGGACTAAGAGCAGGGAAAGAGTCAGGAGAGAGGAACAGGGCACCTGACTGACCAACTTATCCAGCTGGGTTATAGATCATATATACACTTTGTGGCCACTTTCTTCGTGCCTTCTGTACTTAATAAAGTGGCCACTGAGTGTCCGTTCATGGCCTTCTGCTACTGTAGCCGATTCACTTCCGAGGTTCGATGAGCTGTGCATTCAGAGATGCTCTTCTGCACACTACTGTTGTAACACGTGGTTATTTGAGTTACTGTCGCCTTCCTGTCAGCTTAAGTCAGTTTGGCTATTCTCCTCTGGTCTCTCTCGTTAACAAGGCATTTTGGCCCACAGAATTGCCACTCATTGGATTTTTATTTTGTTTGTTTTTTGCACCACTCTCTGTAAACTCTAGGGACTGTTGTGCGTGAAAATCCCAGGAGATCAGCAGTTTCTGAGATACTCAAACCACCCTGCCTGGTGCCAACAATCGTTCCACAGTCAAAGTTGCTCAGATCGCATTTCTTCCCCCATTCTGCTGTTAGGTTTGAGCAATAACTGAACCTCTTGACCATGTCTGCGTGTATAATATGCAGACGCATCATACATGCAAACATGATTGGCCAATAAGATATTTGTATTAATGAGCAGATGTACAGGTGTACCTAGTGAAGTGGCTACTGAGTGTATATTTACATGTATTCAGAAATTGCTGTAGTGTGAGCGCTATACACAATAAAAAAGGACACATTCAACTATTATACTGAATAAAAAATATATAAAACTAAAGTAAGTAGTACAAATACTGGATAAAATGTGCAAAAAATACATAAATATGAGCATGTATTTACAATGTAAACAGCTTTATAACAAGCGTTTTAAAGTGCAGTACAGTGACTGAGGTGATATAGAGTGGATGGGGAGGAGGAGGTGCTGTAGTATCGTATTAAGAGCTGTGATTTGAATGGAAGTGTTGCCCAGCAAGTCCGCTGGCCAAGAAAGAACTCTAAATCCAACCCTCTCACCAAACCCCTGACCCTGCGGGAGAGAGTGATTTGCTCGATTGCATGAAAGAGGTTGGGCAGAGCTCTTCCCAAATCCCATTCCACTTCAGTCAATGGAGCCAGGTACAAACTGCACAGAAGTACAGAGAAAATCAAATAGTCCATCTTGATCGTATTGCTATTTATCTTCTGCACCAACCTCTATCACCTTATTCCTTCATCGCAAGCTCCTATAAAAACTCATAACCTGCTATCCAGTTATTTGAAAAATCCCAAAGTTTAGGGATCAGGCTCACCAGATGCTGTTTTCTGTGTTCCCTAGGAACACAACAGGGCACAGCTTCCTGTGCACCCTTTAAACTCACCAGAGCCCCATCTCCTGTGCATCTTAAACTCACCAGAGCCCCATCTCCTGTGCATCTTAAACTCACCAGATTCCCATCTCCTGTGCATCTTAAACTCACCAGAATCCCGTCTCCTGTGCACCTTAAACTCACCAGAGTCCCATCTCCTGTGCACCTCAAACTCACCTGGTTCACTGAAAAATTAATTTAACTGATATAAATGATCCAAAAGAAGTGAATTAAGAGAATGTTGAGATGTACCTTCCGGTAATCCAGAAAACCTATCATCCAGCACAAAAGGTTCCAGATTATCGGAGTTTTCCCACTTATGTGCACTTCCATCAAGCTTTCCCTACTTCATCCTCAGATTTATCCATAACTCCAGCTTCTACTCAGGTTATGAACACCTGAATTACATAAATCCCATACACACAAATGAACGCTGAGGAAACCGTGGAATGGATTTGCAGGGATCTGCTGCTGTGTGGGAACTCAGTTCGCTGTCGTGTTCCTGACTTGAGAACTGCCCAGGCGATGGACAGTTCACGGGAAGGGAATCCTGCTGCATCCCACCCAGGGAGGACCTGTACTTCGCAGTTCTGATCATGACAGATTCAGTCAGCAGTGGTCAAATTATCAACAACTTCAGAAAAAACAGGGAGAAACACATCCTTCATCATTCCCTAACATCACCACTCCTTGCCTTCTGATCATACCTCCCTGCAGCATGGACCCTTGGGTTAGTCCTCAGCAAAGCCTAGGCCCAACAACTGTGGTTCCTCAAATTGTTCCTCAACTTTCTTCTCTCATCTGCCACTCCAGAACCACAGTATTCCCTGGTTCTATCGAGAATATAGGCTTAAATTTTAAAAGAGTCATCAGAATCCGCAAATAAAAACATTGAAATGAAATGCAAGTTGCAGGTTAAGCATTTAGGCTGGCAAGGAACAAGGCCCAATTATAATGCCATCATTAAATTTATAAGCCTAGAAATTACTCGGTGTAAAATTACAGTAACAACATTTTAATGTGCCCAATCTTAAGGGAGATGTAATTCCATTTTAAGTGTGAAAGTAACTTGGGACAAGTACAGGATGGGAGGGGTGGAAATTGCGAAGTGAAAGGAAGGAGGGGAACTGTGCAGGCCGCTCAACAGATGAACTTGGAGTTAATGAGGATGAATCTTAACAACTGCTCATGCCTCATGCTACAGGATACCCAGTCTCTAACCTGCCCTGCCACATCACAGTATTTATGGCAGCGGTCCCCAACCACCGGGCCGCGAGGAAACGATATAATTTGGCGATATGAGTCAGCTGCACCTTTCCTCATTCCCTGTCACGCCCACTGTTGAGCTTGAACGCACGCGAGGTCATTACCCGCGCGTCATCCATGTCAGCGCGGGAAGGAGATCAACTCCTCGAGCTTGCAAATGACGGCGGGCTGAAAAGTATGTTTGACATAACATCTCTGCCGGCATTCCGGATCAAAGTCAAGGCTAAATATCCTGAGATGGTCAGGAAAGCACTGAAAACGTTGCTTCCATTTCCAACACATCTCTGCAATGAATGCAACGAAAACTAAATTGCGGAATAGACTGGACATAAGGAACCCCCTTCGAGTATTGCTGTCTCCCATCATCCCTCGATAGGACCGCCTTGTTGCAGGAAAACAAGCCCAGGGCGCCCACTGATTCAGCGGTATTGGTGCGTTGTAATGATTTTATATTTTCATACAAGGAAAATATGCGCTGTGTGTTTGATATCCAAACGTTACTTAAAATGTTATGATGCTATTATAAGTGACTTATATAACCATGTAACAATTACGGCATGGAAACAAGCGATCTCGCCTTGCCCCTTCTAGCCTGTGCCAAACGCTACTCTCACCTAGTCCCACCGACCTGCACTCAGCCCATAACCCTCCATTCCTTTCCTGTCCATATGCCCATCCAATTTTTCCTTAAATGATAATATCGAACTTGCCTCTACCACTTCTACTGGAAGTTCGTTCAACACTTCAAGCTCCCCTGTCCTCCCTTGATATTTATCTTATCGCTATATTCATGCGAGGAAAATATGCGCTGTGTGTTTAATATTAAATTCGTTAGATAAACCCTTTTAGAAATGAAATTGAGTGTATTAGCCACTTTATCACCTACATTCCGGTTGTGATTAACACACCCCGCCGCCGCCGCCGCCAACAGAATCGGCAAAAGCAATTTTTAAGAAATCGGCGCGTAAATGCATGCGCAAGTTACGCATGCGCACTGGTGCCCGCGCAAGGCTTCATGGTCATTGTAGTCTTTCTCGGGGTAAACCCAACGTATTTGACTGCTACTCTGGTACGTTGGCAACCCTCCCGCCCCCCCGGTCGGCCGGTCCGCAAGAATATTGTCAATATGAAACCGGTCCGCAGTACGAAAAAGGTTGGGGACCCCTGATTTATGGGACCACTGTAAATTTCTGATCAATGGTGATTCTCAGGATGCTGATGTTGGAAATGGAAAAGGCATTTAATGTCACGGGTAAGTGGTTTAATTCTTACTTATTGAAGATGGTTGTTCTGGCCCCTAGAGGCGCAGTTTACTTTGTATGGACACCACTTCCTGCATGTAAGCTGTTTTTTTATATCATCTCCTGTGTGGGTTAATTTGGATTTCAATTTGAAGCACACATTGGAAAGGAATCCATCTCCATCCTCTCTTTATTTACCCTTGAAACAGCAATATCTATGAAATCTTAAATTTTGTTAATATTGATAAACGTTTAGTAGATACATCTTGAAGAACATACTATGTTTTGTGGCTGCCTACAATCAGACAAATCTCAAGGCTGTATAACTTACACATAGTTGATAATAAATGCACTTTGAATTTTTGAACTTTGAATGTTTCTCACTTATTGTTATTAAGACATCACTGGTCCACAAGTTTATGCCTGCTTACACAGCATAGTTATGGAGTGTTGCGTGTGTGGAATATTTTGGTTATTTGTAGAATAATCAACAGTTCGTTATTCGTGAGAATAATAAACTGTATTGGTATACGGTAGTCAAGCATGTGACCCTTCTGTATTGAATTTAATACGTATTTTACTTAACTTTCTGCAGTTTCACAAGTAGATTCTCATCAAAAACCCTGAACAGAGCTTCCGTTTTGGGTGATTTTTGAGGTGTTTAGCTCACTGCACGGCTTTGTACATACGCACTGCGAGGGCAGTCAAATGGTATTACCTGAACACTTTTGTGGTCCAAATGTTACCTGCCATATATTAGCCTGTGCCTGAATGTTGCCCGGGACTAGCCGCAGTGGGAACCAGCTGATTCATTTGCAGGTGAGTTGGGAATGGAATTGAACACTGTGCATCATCATACCTGGATATCTGTACTTTGGAAGGAAAATCATTGAAAAAGCAGCTGGGACCCTGCCCAGTGCGGTGATATCCAAGGGTCGGATAATTGACCTCCAACAACCCAACTACCACCCTCCTGGTGCAGAACTTCCCCCGTGATTCCCACTGTCCAGGGCTACCTGATGCTGCATTTTATCGGATGCTCCATTAGAGTGAATGGTGGTCACTCAAGTGACCAGAACACAACAGAAATTGAGTATTGGGCTTGGGTCAGGTTGGATGTACACTCAGTGGCCATTTTATTAGGTACACCTGTACACCTGCTCATTAATGCTAACATCTAATCAGCCAATCATGTGGCAGCAACTCAATGCAATAAAAGCATGCCGACATGGTCAAGCAATTCAGTTGTTGTTCAGACCAAACATCGGAATGGGGAAGAAATATGAACTAAGTGACTTGACGGTGGAGTGATTGTGGGTGCCATACAGGTTGGCTTTAGTATCTCAGAAACTGCATCTTTTGGGGTCTTCATGAGAATAATCTCTAGAAATTACAGAGAACAGTGTGAAAAGCAAAACATATCCAGTAAGCATCAGTTCTATGGGCAAAAATGCCTTGTTTATGAGAGGGGTCGGAGGAGAATAGCCAGACTGGTTCAAGCTGACAGGAAGGGGACAGCAACTAAAATAACCATGTGTTTTAAAGAGCATCTCTAAATGCACAAGTCAAACATTGAAGTGGATGGGCTGTAGCAGCAGAAGACCATAAACATACACACAGTGGCCAGTTCATTAGGAACCGGAGAAACCTAATAATGTGGCCACTGACTGTATATTCCCACAATGCATCATGCTTTGTTTCAGTTGGTGCTTGCCCAGCCGGGTTCTTTATCAAGAGTAATTATTTTCCATGTGTCCCCTGCTCCTGATCAATGACAATGAATGTGCAACATAGCCAGTCATTTCCTCTTGCTCTTCTACACAAACCTATGGGCTGTACTGATTTTGGAAGAAATTATAAGTATTCTGGCTTGGGTTGTGTATACCTTGGCCTTGTTTGGGTTTTAATTTCACTACCCAGGAATGCCTGGATCACCTCAACCTTTTACACTATGCCTGATAGAAGTATTTACAATCACAAAGGTTTTAATAGATAGAAAGAGACTATTCTCATTGTTGGAGGGTTGAATGATGAGAAAACAGGAAATGAAAGTCATTGGCAAAGGAAATAAAAATGGGATGAGTTGCCGAGGTGTGAAATGTAGTGTGAGGGTGACAGAGAGACAGATCCGACCACAGGATCTGAAAGGCGACAGGATAAGGATCTGAAAGGAAATAACAGGGTGATGGGAAAAGAGGTATCATTTCCCCTTACATAGATTCATTGGCTAAATGGTGTTCCAGCACACATTGTCAACCATTCTGTTGAACCTCTCTCTCAGTAACACCATATCAAGCAGAGCCTGTTGTATAATGCTATTACAGCACCAGCAACCTGGGTTCATTTCCTGTCACTGTGTGTAAGGAGTTTGTACGTTCTCCCCGTGACCACATGGGTTTCCTCCGAATGCTCTACTTTCGTCCCACATTCCAAAGACATCCGGGTTGATAGGTTAAATGGTCGCATGCGTGTAATTGGTGGTGTGGGCCCATTGGATTGGAAGGGCCTGTGTAACTCCAAATAAAATAAAAAAGAGGCAAAAATATGGAGGCAATTTTCAAATGGCAAGGCTTACCGTACACAACGACAGTGGCTGTGGTACTGCGGCGCTTGGCAACAATATTTTTGGCTACGCATGTGTAGTTTGCCGTGTCGGAGAGGCGAGCTTGTTTGATGATCAGGTTGTGGTCAACGGTGATGAGGAAGTTGGTGTCTTCAATCGGACTGATGACATCATCATTCTTCAGCCATTCCACCTGGGTGAGGATCAATAGACAGCACAAGTCAGTGGCAGTGTCCTTCAGAATCAACCCGGCAACCAATATGAGTTCATAAGTCTAAACACAAGAGATTCTGCAGATGCTGGAAATCTTGAGCAACACACTTCAAAAATTGGAGGAACTCAGCAAGTCAGGCTGAATCTATGGAGGGGAAAAAATAGTTGGATTTTTTGGGCTGAAGCCCTTCACAGTCTCAGCCCAAAATGTTGACTCTTTATTCCCCTCCATAGATGCTGTCTGAATTGCTGAGTTCCTCCAGCATCTATGTGATTTTGTAAGTAGCCCAGTTTATAATATTTCTGTCTTAGAGTAGGAAGTCTCATACCAGAGACAGTCATACACTCAAATACTCCAATACAGCACTGATACATTGTCCTACTGGTATAGCCCCATTACAAAACACTACGGAAAGGTCCTTATAAAGTCTCTCAAACATTGGTGGAAAATGCGGCTACCAAAACAGCAGGCTTCCAGCTGAATCACAATTGATAAGACAGAGAATCTGGCCATTACCACGTTGCTGCTTGTAGGAGCCTGCTGTGCTCAAAGTGGCTAGCACAGCCTCAGCACAGAAGGATGCCCTTTAGAACAAAGATGAAGAGGAAGGTCTTTAGCTAGAGGGTGGTGAATACGTGGAAGTCATTGCCACAGATGTCTCTGGAAGCCAGGTCATTGAGTTTATTTAAAGCAGAGGTTGATAAGTTCTTCATTAGAAAGGGTGTTAACGGTTCTGGGGAGAAGGCAAGAGAATGGGGTTGAGAGGGATAATAAATCAGCCACGACTGAATGGCAGAGCCGAATAGATGGCTCAAATGGCCTAATTCTGTTCCAGTGGCTTGGAGTCCTTATGGGCTTACATGTATAATATTGTTGCAACTATGCTTCAAAAGTGGTTAATTTACTGAAAAGTGCATTCAAGTGATGTGAAAATTGCTACAGGGAATACGAATCTGAATTTTCAATGGTCCTGAAGGTATATGCAAAGAGCAGTGAGAAATGTTTAATCACAGTAATTGATGCAGCAAACTTAACATATTCAACAATATGACATGACTGGGTAATGTCTTGAAAGCTATTAGGCATCTAAAGAGAGTTTTTGTATAATATGTGCAAGCTATCTATTTACAGGCGAAGCAGGGAGAGTGAGTAGAGAGCGGAGCAAGTGGGTGCCTTGAAGTGAGAATACCTGCTCCCTCTTGCTTTCTGAGAGAGGGGAGCCATTGTGGTGCGTGGAGAGAAAGGGGTCTGAGAAATTCCTGAGCAACTAGAAAAAAAATCACATCACTGATTTGTGTAGGGCAGCAATTTATCTCTGGATGCTTGTACCAAGTGCACAGACATAGCAGAAGTGACATGTTGTAATCTGCTTCCAAGATTTGCCTCCAAAGCCATTATTACATCTGAATTTTGGACCTCTTCAAAAGTCCTTCAGGATCAGGAATGATTTGTTTCCTCTGTGGGTTGGTGGGGTTCTATGGTGACTGATGAGGTCAATGTGGGATGGCAGACTCTTTCACACATGGGCCAGGAGGACCGCTGTGCATGTTGTACTGTGATGCAGGCCTTCCCAGTGAATAGATTTACAGTTCTGAATCTCTCAGTAAATGATTCTTTTCTACTTTAAGCAATCATGGGCAAGAGATTCCCAAGAATCAATGGGGTGTCATTATTTTTCAAGGAGGTTTTGAGCTCATTCCTGAATATTTTCTTTAGTCTATCCAGCCACCTCTTCTCAAGACAAAGCTTTGAATAGTGTGTCTGCTGTTGGACATACAGTAGAAGTAAGGTGGCAGAGGCCCTCAGACTGCAAGATGTTGAGTGAAAGGCATAATCTCCCATTTGCTTCTGTGAACCAATTGACAGTTTGGCTTTTGAGCAAGCACGAATGCAAGCATCACCTGCACATAGCAGCTCGTGCACAGAGCTTCTGAAATATGAGCACTGTAGGTTGAATGGTTTCCCACTAGTTCTGAAGATTAGTTCTGTTCTTGTGTGGTTTGTTCAAGGTAAGGCACAACATTGCGATGAGAAAGGTTGAGTTGAGAGTCAGGACAATGATACAGCCTGCTTTGATGCCAGTGTTCTCACTGGGGATGGTTGTGCTGTAGACTCACTGGTAAATATCATGGCTCATATGTCATCATGAAGGAAACACAAGATGGAGACAAAGTTCTAAGGGAAGTTAAATTTGAGGAGGAGTTTCCTTCGTTCCACCTGGCTGAAAGAAGCAAAGATATGACTAAGGTCAGAAAGGCCTGATCCCTGCATTTCCTTTGGCGATATTGCACAGTGAAGACTGTGTCCACTTTATCTCCAGATGGGCAGAATCGACACTGGTGAGCAGTGGTTTGGGAGGAGGAGGTCGAGGAAGTCGCTGGTGATGAATATTCCTATGGCAGACAGCAGGGTGACCCTGTTGTAATTACCAGCAACAGTTTTAGCCTATTCTTAAAGTTAGTCACCAGTATGGCATCGCTGAGATTCCCTGGACAATGAGGCTGTGAACTGTGACTGCATCTCTGAGCATTTGGATTGATGAGGGGATACTGTTTTTTATTTCTATTAACCTGATCCAAAACACAACTGCTGCCACAAGAAGATCAGTGTCAATACTCTGAAGAACCCACCAAGGCACACTGTCCAGACTGTGACTCACAGAGCCACAGTACATGGGCTGTCCTGAAGTTCACCATAATCGTCCAGATTTCTCTCTTGCGAAGGACCATGACAGGTTTCATTGCAAGGACCAGCAGACTGAGAGCTAACTGCAGTGCTGAAGTCCAGCAGAAAAGCTGCAACAAGGAACAGATGGTGGACGAAAGGCACCAACTGATGAACGCTCAGCAGTTGGCTGATAGTCTTCAGCATTGCAAAAAGACCACCCAGGACCCAAATACCCTAGGTCTCAGCACACTGAGAAGCAAGAATGAGGTTGAATTTATTAAGGAAAGAGAGACAGTTAACACCCTCTGGAAAGAACACTACCCTATCCTAACTCCATCCTTGACTCTATCCCACCACCTGTTGTAGGTTGAGTACAATGCATAGCTGCTGTTAATTACTCACATTCACTGCAAGCGGCAAGGATAAATTTCCACTGCATTTATTTGCTGAGCGCTTATTTGTTATCTAATGTCAAGCACCATCCAAATCGATGCCGCACCAAGCCAATATCTCGAGGTCGCCTTTCACCCAGATACCATTAAGATGTAACAAATGGGCAGCCTCGCCTCGCAGATTTATCTCAATTGCCCTTTGTTTCATCTTTACTCTTCCATTGACATTTATTTAATCGATAGAATTAAAGGTATCAGTTCTTTATCAAATGATGTTAGTCACTGCCTGCCTGGCCTTCAGCTCCCAGAGAAGCTCACTGGTGCATGCAATTTAATCTGTTCTGGGGAAAGACTCATCTAATCCAGAAATAGAGCCCAGTAAGCAAAATTTTATTTTCATTAGGTTCAATGCAGTTCTAATTAATTTGTTTCCATTCACGTAGTTACAAGTGTTCACTGATTAATTGTCCTGACTGAGGTGTTTTTAGTTCTTTAATCTTTCCTTGCTACATTGACTCTTATTAAAATGACTGACAGTAAAAATGGGAGCCATTCACCACGCTGCTTCGCCAGTTCCTTCTGGATGACACTGTGCCTTGACAGCTTGAGTCCAGGAATGACCAAAAGGATGGCCTTGTAACTTGTACGAGAAACACTGAACTGCAGTTTATACAATCGCTCAGTTAGAGATAGAATCTCAATCAATGCGTATCAGATCAGAACTAAGAATGACCTTTGAAGATGTATCAGGGGAATTTTTTACTTTAAGTGCATCTTTCAAAAAACCCGATTAAATCTAGTATTTGAAAGCTGTCTTTGTTCTTGATGCTTTGGATCAAGGGCGCCACTGTAGCAAAAAGGTTAGAGTGATGCTATTACAGCTTGTAGCATTGCTAAGCTTAGAGTTCAATTCCAGCGACCTCTGTAAGCAGTTTGTACATCCTCCCTCTGAACCATGGGGGATTCCTCTGGGTGCTTCAGTTTCCTCCCACAGTCCAAAGACATACTGTTTGGTAGGTTATTTGGTCATTGTAAAATGATGAAATAGATCGGTTGCTAGGCAATGAGGCTTTTTGAGCTTGAAGGGTCCGTTCTGTGCTGCATCTCTAAATTAAAAATAAAGATCAACCTTATTCGCCATATACATTTATTTATATTAGGAACTTGCTGTGGTGTGCTGGCATGACGTAACAAAAGGCAACATTCAACAACTATAAAGAATTAAATAAAAAATAAAGTTAGAGTTTAAAGTACGGATATGGAATAAAACATGCATAAATACACAAATACCAGCATGTATTTACAATGTAAACAGCATTATCTAAAGTGGTTTATAGTGTTTACAGTGCAGTGCATTTAAGGGGTACTAGACAGAGGGGGTTGGTGGGGGACTGGGATGCTAACCAGAATGGTTGATCAGATTTAACTTCCGAGGGGGAGAATCTTTTAAGGTGGTGTGGTTTTTGTTTTAATAGCCCTATAACACTTCCCAGAGGGGAGCTTTTGGAAAAGGCGGTTTGCTGAGTGGGTAATGTCCACAATGACTTTTTCTGCCCACTTCTTTGTCTTGCAATGATGGTAGGCTGCAGCCAATGATCTTCACTGCCGACCTGACAGTTGGCTATCATTTTTGTATGTTATGAGAGGATGCTGCACCAAACCAGACAGTAATGGCTGATGTCATATGGGAGTAAATAATGACAAAAATTGCATTTACATAGCATCTTTCACATCCCTTCCATAGTTGCATCAGTGCAGACCCAACAACAGTTAAGAAGCTGGACTCCATCCAGGACAAAGCTGGTTGCCTGACTGGCGTCCAGTGCATTTATTTCCCCCTGCCACCATGCACTCCAGCTGTAGCGTGTACTGTACAGAATGCACTGTGGCGACTCTTTTTTGTTACTTGGACAGCACCTCCCAAACACACAGCTTCAACTACCAAGTGAGATAGACGGAAGGAAGCACTGCCAGCTGTAGCTTCACCTCCAGACTGCAGAATGTTCTGTCACTGGGCCGAAATCTCGGAACTTCCTACCGCATAGTACTGCAGGGGTACCTTCAGCAAAAGAGGTGCAGTGATTGGACAAACTTCCCTCACCTTCTGGAGCAAGAGAGGGTGAGGGAAGATCTGAAAAGAGGCCTGTAACATTATGAAAGGCCTAGATTAAGAAGGCAGTCATTATCTTTTTCCCTGGGTTGAAATAGCTAATACTAGGGGGCATGCATTTAAGGTCAGTGGGGGTCCGTTCAGAGACAAAGTGAGGGCCACATTTTTTTTTACATTGAGAGTGGGATGTGGTGCCTGGGGTGGCAGTAGGGATTTTTAAGGAATGTTTAGACGGGCAGCTGAGGTGTGAGATGGTTCTGTGTGGTTTTGCTTCACTTTCAGCAGGCCAGAAAGAAAAGGGATTGCTACCAAGGTCGCTAGGTCATTAGTGTTAGTCCTCACACGCAGAATGCTAAAATGAGGAACTCAGCAGGTCAGGCAGCCTCTATGGAGGGAAATGAACAATTGGTGTTTTGGGGTGAAACCTGTCATCAGGACTGGAAAGGAAGGGGCAGAAGGAATTAGTTTAGTTAGCCAGTTGACTACTAATTTAATTGGTTCGGCACAACACTGTGAGCCGAAGGGCCTGTTCCTGTGATGTACTGTTCTATGTTCAAGCTGAGGTTAAAGAAAGTGGTTCAAGGAAAATTTGGGATGGGCAATAAATGGTAGACTTTGTAGAAATCCCTCACTTTGCCTTTATCATTTGCCTCAATCCTTTCCCTGTGGGAGTGAGTCCCACATCCTCTATATTGAATAAAGAAAATTCTCTACAGAACAGTGAATTGTACAGCACAGTTCAGGCCCTTCAGGCCTCGAAGCTGTACCGACCTCCTAACCTACTCAATGATCAATCCAACCCTTCCCTCCTACATAACTCATAACCCTCCTGCTTTCTTTCATCCATGCGCCTATCTAAAGAGTGTCTTAAATGCCCCTAATATACCTGCACCAAATGAATCTACCACCACCCCTGGAATGGATTCCTGGCACTAATCACTGTGTAGAAAAAAACTACCTCTGACATATCCCCTACATTTTCATCCACTTACCTTATAAAGATATTCTTTGGTATTGGCCAGGGCACCCCAGGGGAGAAAGATGTTGGCTGTCCACTCTATGCCTCTCCTAATCTTATATTTTATTAGTGACTATTTTATATTATGCCTTTCCATTCGGAAAATCCCAACAAGGACCAACACATCCTATCTTATTCCTTCTTCTTCAGCCCTTTACCTCTACCACCTTCTTACATCATTCCTCCTTCCCAACCCACCCATCATCCCCTATCACTGATGTGCAGGGTTCTAGGGAGGTTCATCAAAACAATTCCAGGATTGAAAGGCTTATCATATGAGGTGTGTTTGATGGCTCTGGGTCTGTACTTGCTGGAGTTTAGAAGAATGGGGGAGGGGGGGTCTCATCGAAAGCTAACCAACGTTGAAAGGCCGAGAAAGAGTGGATGTTTCCTGCACTAGGGGAGTCGAGGTCCACAGGGCACAACCTCATAATAGAGAGAAGTTCATTTAGAATGGTGATGAGGAGGGATATCTTGAGCCAAAGGGTGGTGAATCTGCGGAATTTGTTGCCAAAGGTGGCTGTGGAGGCCAGGTCACTGAGTGCATTTAAGGTGGAGATTGATAGATTCGTGATATTTCAGGGCATGAGAGGTTTCGGGGAGAAGGCAGAAGAATGGGGTTGAGAAGGAAATGGATCAGCCATGATCAAACGGCGGAACAGAATCGATGGGCCGAATCTAATTCTGCTCCAATGCCATATGGTCTTATGATGTCACCTGGTTTCATCTGTTTCCTACCAGTCAGTTCTCTTTTCCCTCCCACACTTACTTATTCTGGCTTCTTTCCCTACCTTTCTAGCTCTGCTGAAGGGTTTAATCCCAAAATGTCGACAGTTCATTTCCCTCCATATATGCTGCCCGACCTGCTGAGTTCCTCCAGTATTTAGTGTGTGAGGACCAACACCAATGACCCTGCGATTTTGGCTGCACTCCCTTCTTTCCTGGCCTCCTATAAGTGATGCAAAATCTCACACCTCAGCTACCTTGCACACATCAAAGGAGATCTTAGAGCACAGAACAGTACAGTCCCTTTGGCCCACGAAGATATGCTGATCCTTTAACCTATCCAAGATCAATCTAACCCATCCCTCCCATTTTTCTTTCATCCAAGTGCCTATCTAAGAGTCTTTTAAGTGTCCCTCAGGTATCTGCCTGTACGAGCACCCGTGGAAGCACGTTCCGCATACCCATCACTCTCTAAGTAAAAAAACATACCTCTGACATCCCCCTTGTACTTCTCTTCAAGCACCTTAAAGTAACATCCCTTATATTAGACATTACTGACCTAGGAAATAGTCTCTACCTATGCCTCTTATCATTTTTATTTTATTTATTTTATTGACATACAACACGAAATAGGCCCTTTCGGCCCTTCAAGCCGCAGCATCCAGCAACCTCCGATTTAACTCTACCCTAACCAAGGGACAATCTACAACGATCAATTAACCTACAAACCGGTACGGTTCCAACTGTGGGAGAAAATCAGAGCACCTGGAGGAAACCTACACGGTCACAGGGGAAACGTACAAACTCCTTACAGGCAGCGGCAGGAATTGAACCTGGGTCGCTGGTTCTGTAAAGCATTGTGCTAACCACTGTGCTAGCATACTACGATCATCTTGTACACCTCTATCAAGTCACCCCTCATCCTCCTCCTCCTCTCCAAAGAGAAATGCCCTAGCTCGCTCAACCTATCCTCACACTATTCTTGGTGGAAGGATCAGCTTGTGTACATTATTAGCCATCACATTAACATACTAGGAAGGTCCCTTATAGGTACTGACACTGCAGTAACAATCTCATCATGTCTGATGTGCATACATTTATCAGAGCACTAATGTATCTGCTGAGGCTAGCTAATTTGTCACGGTCGTCCACTAAATTAATCAGGAGACAGGCTGTTACCTCATTTCCCATTTCACACACCATTTGGCATCTTCGCATTCTGACAGCAGAATAATCTTGGCGTCACAGGATGCCAGAACAGATGATGGTTATTCAAAGCACCTTACGTTTGGATCCTTTTAACAATCACAGTGCCCAATGGTAATATTTACAAAGGACGACACAGAGGATTGGGACACAGTCAAGATGTCTAGCCACGGCTGGCGACTGCTTTTCAGTTTTAACACCATTGGTACGTGTGGGACATCTTAAGTGTAATAAATGTAAACTAGACATGGGGAGAGGGGGGAGAAAATTGCCATCCTTACACATTACAGCACCAGATGCACTTTGAATTAATCCACAAAATTCAGTTCCGTTCGCTTCAACTCAGTCTTAGAGGCAGGGCCCACAGTGGGGTGCTACTAATTTTTGTGTTTTTAGCTTCGCTGACGGGTGACGGAGAAATTCTTACACTGCAGCCAAGAGTGGCTTGGAATCTGACACCTTGATAAGCCATTCTTAAGTGTTTTGAAATATGGAACATAGCAACATACACATTTCGCGCAGGCACTTCACTTCAATAAAGTTAACGGACAGGAGAGAGGGAGAAGCAGGCCTCTAGTAGCTAGTACTAAACATTTCCTAAGGTTTTGGATCTGGGCGTCAGGTTGTGCTCAAATCCGAACATTTGACATTGAGTCATGGAGACACACAGCTATGAAGCAGGTATTTTGGCCATCAAGTACACACTGACCATTAGACAGCCAATGACACCAATCCTACATTAATCCCATTATTTTTTATTTTCTCCACATTCTCATCAGTTTCCACCAAACTATACCACCTACCCACACACCTGTGGCCAATAACCTACTAAACCCACACATCTGAAGGATATGAGACGAAAGTGGAACACACTCCACCACACAAACACCAGGTGTCGAGAGGTGAGCATGTGCAACAACCACACCTGAGCAAGTTTCAAAATGTCACACTCCTTGTTATGTAATTACAACATTGTCAAAGAAAGGCTTAAAAATGTTGAATTCCTCTCCCATGCCATGACCTCTCTTTTTTTGGCAACCATCCCTGTGATGGTGGATATTGTAGCTCAAGGCATGGATGAGTTTCACCTTCTTATTTAAGTAACATCTCTAGTCTGAAGTTCTGCATGATGCTCAGCAATGGTGTGGGGGGTAAATGAGTCATGTGGAAGCCTTATACTTCCATCTTCTCTTGAAATGAACCATTGTTGTATAGACCAAGAGAGACTGCAGATGCCAGAAATCTGCATGAAGGGTCTTGGCCCAAACTGTCAACAGTTCATTCCCCTCCATTGATGCTGCCTGACCTGCTGAGCTCCTCCAGCATTTTATACGTGTTGAATCATTGTTATAACCTTTGTTGGCGCCTTTATAAAGTTCCGATTTTCAGTGCCTGTTGTGCACAGCTTTGTTAGAACGCCTTGACCAAGGCATTTATTTATTCAAGCAACACACACAAAATGCTGGAGGAACTCAGCAGGCCAGGCAGCACCTATGGAAAAAAGTGCAGTCGATGTTTCGGTCATGCCGAAGGGTCTCGGCCCAAAAGGTCGACTGTACTTTTTTCCATAGATGCTGCCCGGCCTGCTGAGTTTCTCCAGCATTTTGTGTGTATTGCTCGGATTTCCAGCATCTGCAGATTGTCTCTTGTTTGTCATTTAGTTATTCAGAATGGTTTATATAAGTAGGTATTACAATCTGTCCTAGTGCCCTCCCAGCCACCTCCATCTCACCCTGCACCTATATACTACCTCTAACTCCCTCACACATTTATCTTGCTTCCCCTTGCACATGTCTCTCAACCACTCCCTCCGAGAGGAGTCCCACATTCTCTGTACTGGGTAAAGAATGCTCTCCCAAATTCCCAACGGATTTATTAGTTTTATATTTTTGTCCTCCAATCTGAAATCTCCTACAAGTGGAAATAATTTCTATACTGGCTCCTAACAATAATTTTTCATTACTTTTTTAAACTTTAAAGGCAATATTCTTCAGATTCACTTTATGAAGTCAAGGAGATGTAGCTTGTACATTATTTCCCCTAAAGTTCTGCTTTTGTTTGTCTGTCTTCTTTCACAGTTTCTCCAACCTCTGACCAAGATTCCCCACAATATTGGGTTGCTGAAGAAAGACTTGTGTAACCTGATTTCTAATATCTAATCATTAGGTATGCACTGTACCCTACCTCTGCCAGTGGAACCCCTTCTGGTGGGCGACATTGAAGAAGGACCTCATTTTCCAGGGCTACATCTGTTCCCAGTGGCTCTTGCTCAAAGTTCTTCCTCAGATCTGTGGAGAACAAAACAAAGTCCAGTTGAAATTGCAAACACAAGGGATTCTGCAGATGTTGGAAATCTAGAGCAACACACAGAAAATGCTGGAAGAACTTAGCAGGTCAGGCAGCACCTATGGAGGGGAATAAGCAGTCGATGTTTCAGGTAGAGTCCCTTCCTCAGGACAAGGTCTTGGCTCAAAACATTGACTGTTTACTTCCCTCCACAGATGCTGCCTGACTTGCTAAATTCCTCCAACATTTTGTGCAAGTTGAAATTGTGTTGTTTTGGAGTTTCCTGGAAAATTATCAAACAGACTATAAGATGGAGCAGAATTAGACCAATCAGCCCATTGATTCTGCTCCACCATTCAATCACGGATGACATTTTTCTTGTCTAATTCTCCCACATTCGTCCAGTAGCCTTTAACACCCTTAAAAAACAATCTCTCCCTTAAATACACCCAATCACATTGTCTCTATAGCCCTCCTTGGCAATGCATTTCACAGATTTACAGTACCACCCTCTGCCTGAAGAAATTCTTCCTCATCCCAGTTCTAAAGGAACGTCTCCCTGGTCCATGGCTATGCCCTTGGACCATACACTTCCCTACGAATGGAAATATTCTCTTCATATCCAGTCCATCTAAGCCTTTCAGTACTCAGTAGGCTTCAAAAAGATCCCCATTCTTCTGAATTCCAATGATACAGGCCCAGAGCAATCAAATACTCCCCATACATTAAATCTTTCATTCCCGGGAATGTCCTCTGGACCCTCTCCAGGGACAGCACATCTTTCTTAAATATGGGGTCCATAATTGCTCATGATAACCCAAATGCAATGTGAACAATGTCACCCATTAACTCTCTGTAACCCAATGACTATCGCATATAATTCTGTGCCAACAATATACAGCTCGAGGCATCGGAGTTCAAATCCGATGTCATCTGTAAGGAGTCCATACATCCTCCCTTTGGAATACATGGATTTTCTCTGGGCACTCCAGTTTCCTCCCACAGTCCAAAGACATACCGGTTAGTAGGTTATTTGATCATAGTAAATTTTCCCGTGATTAGCCTAGGGTTAAATCGGGGGTTGCTGGGGGTGTGGCTCAAAGGGCCGGGAGGGCCTATTCCACAGATCTCTAAATAAATAAATAAGCCAGAGCCCTCCAACAACAGTCTATCACCCAAACACATATTGAGCAGCACATCTGCTCAAACACACAGAGGGAGGCTAAGGTACAAGTGACTTTTGAGCTTCACTACGAGAACCATTGATCACCTTGCAAACCCTTGTCACTCGTTATCCTGCTCAGTTAATCCATCAACTTTCATTGTATTTATGATCTACGAACATGGCTTGTGGCAGAGGCAGCTGCTGACATCAATCTACTGACGTTGAATACCTCTTACAACAAAGAAAGGAGGGAAAAAAGGAGGAAAGAGAAAGAAAATTAGAGCAAAAGACAAATCCTGCATTTTTCATGACCCTGCTGCACTCTAAATTCAAGCAATGAATATCTTTTGAAACACAGTCATTGTTGTAATGTAGGAAATGCAGCAACTACTAAGTGTACAGCAAGATCTCATACTGGAACAACCATCTGACCTGCTGTTGACACAGTGATACAGACTATCATTCTGACTGGTGCATAGCTTCACTTGCTGTTAGTTTCTGCAATGACATTGAATTAGCAATTAGGTTGGAAGGGCCAGCTAAAATAAAGATTCTTTGAAAGTTTAGCAATGCATGTAAAAGGCTGAGAGGTTTCTCTGAGTAGGCAAGAGGAACGCATTCTCTAACCCACACATTCCGACTTAACAAACAAGACCGGAAAGAGATCTGCAAACAACTTAAAGGAAAATAAAATATATCAAAAGTTAATAATTGGGACTAGTTATAGGACAAATGGTTTTATGAGCTGACATGCCAAGAATAGGGTTAGTCTCTCACTGGCTTCAGCTTTAATTCATTATGCTATGTAATCCCTTTAGGAAGACTAAGCCTGCACTGCTCCCTGTTACTATTGATGGTGAGGACATGGATGTGGTGAGGACCTACAAGCACCTAGGGGTGCACCTGGATGACAGACTTGAGTGGAGCCCCAACACAGAGGTTGTGTACAAGAACAGTCAGAATCACCTCTACTTCCTGAAGACACTGAGGTCCTTTGGAGTATCCAGGCCTTCCTTCACATGTTCTATCAGTCTGTTGTTGCCAGTACAATCTTCTATGCAGTGGTGTGCTGGGCCAATGGCATCAACACGGGTGATGCCAACAGGCTCAATAAACTGAAAGTCTGGCTCTGCTATTAGGAGTTAAACCGGACACACTGGAGGCTGTTGTAGAACAAAGGACCCTATGGAAAATCTTGGCAATTCTGGACAATGTTTCTCACCCTCTGTATGTCACCTTGGCTGAACAGAGGAGCACTTTTAGTAATTGACTAAGACAACTGTGCTGCTCCAAAGAGCGCTACATGAGGTCATTCTTATCCTTGGCCATTATGAGTCAACCTATAGCCAGGGAAGTGATGACCCCCTCCTGTTAGACTGTTTGAGGTAACTTTATTTTTCTATTCTTTCTAACTTTTTTCCTAATATTTGTATATTCGTGCACCTGTAATGCTACTGCGACACTGTATTTTCCTTTGGGATCAATAAAGTATCTATCTATCTAATTCAAAAATCTCTCCCAGCCTTTAACAGATTAAGTTTGTCAACCTTCAGAATTCCCTGGGATAGAGAATACATCTGAGAACCTGATCCATCCTCATCTAATCTTAAACGGTAGACTCATATCCTGAGGGAATACTCTCTCCAATGAAAATATCCTCACCACTCGTAGCCTAAAAATCCTTCTCAAAATCTCATACATTTCAAACTTCATGCAGTACAGGAATTATCTGTTCATAATCTTCCCTCACAAGGTAACTCCTTCAAACTTTCAACCCGTTCTGTGGCAAGTGCCTAAGGCAACAGATGAGAACAGAATATGCTAGGTGTGGTCTCAGTTGGCGCAAGACCTTCAACTTTTGTAATCCATCTTCCATGAAGCAAAGACCAACATTCCATTTGCCTTCCAGATTACTTGATGTACCTGCATGCTAACTCATGCACCTTGTCTTAGAACATCCAAATCTGTCTTCAAATAATAATTTACCTTTCTATTCTATCAAAGTAGATAAACCCACAATTCACCACATTTTATTCTTCTGTCGAATCTTTGCCTACTCACTTTAACTACCTGCAATCACATTTTTGACAAAGTTCTGACAAAGGTCTTTGACCTGAAACGTCACCTCTGTTCCTGCTTCCATGCTTGCTGCCTGAGTTGCTGGGTGTCTACAGCATTTTTTTTTGCATTATATTTTAGATTTGCAGACTTCTTGTACTCCCCAGAGCTTACCTCCCAACAACCCTTGCACTGACAGGAAACTCAGACCTAATTTGTGCTTAAAAATTGGATCAATTACCGCACATTTTTAGATTCTAAGATAGATAATGGAAGGTCATTCGGCTGAAAGACCAGTTTCTATGCTGTGTAATTCTATGGTCTATTTACCTAGTCATTAATATAGATTGTAAATAACTCATACTCCAGCAATGATCCCTGTAGCCTTCCCCCATTCTGCTAGCTCCAACTTGCCAACCCAAAAACCCTGAATGATTTTTGTGGGGATAGCCAACTTTGTCTGGTCAAATACTATCTTCAACCCTGAGTCATTGTGGAATACCCTGTTATGTTAAATACATTTTTTCAAATCAAAAACACCACGTCCATTTACCCTTTCATCCACCCTGCTGCTTACATTCTTAAAGAACATTAATAGTTATCGAATACTATTATTCTTACATGAAGCCACATTAGTAATGACATACGTAGTTGGAATCACTGACTCTCTAGCATTTTCCAAATGAAAGGTGTTAGGATAATTATTATTTTCTCTCTTTCCTCTTTCTTCTATCTTGGTATTACACTCAGTGGCTACTTTACTCGGTGCACCTGTATGCTTGGCTGTTAATGCAAATATAAAATCTGCCAATTATGTGGCAGCAACTCAGTGCATAAAAGCATGCTGACACAAACATGGTCAAGAGGTTGATTTGTTGTTCAGACCAAATGTCAGAATGGGGGAAAAAATGTGATCTAAATGATTTTTTTTTATTGTGGAATAATTATTGGTGCCAGATGGGTGGCTTGAGTATCTCCTGAGAATTTCACACACTATAGTCTCTAGAGTTGATAGAGAACGATGCTAGAAACAAAAAAAAATATTCAGTGAGTGGCAGTTCTGTGAGTGAAAATGCTTTGTCAGTGAGAGAGGTCTCAGTGGAATGGCCAGGCTGGTTCAAGCTGACAGGAAAGTCACAATAACTCACATAACCAAGTGTTGCAACAGTAGTGTGCAGAAGAGCATCTCTGAATTTACAGCAAGTCGACCTGTGAAGTGCGTGGGCTGCAGCTGCTCTAGTCCAAACAGGCACTCAGTGGCCACTTTATTAGGTACAGGGCTGTGTGCTGAACCCATTGTTGTACATTCTGCTCATACACGGCCAAAGACTCAAGTAAACACATTGTCAAATTCGCCGAAGGCACCACGGTGGTGGGCTCATCGCCAACGACAATGAGACAGCCTGCAGTGAGGAGGTGGAAGAACCTAAGGCCTGGGGCCAGGCAAATAACCTCTTCCTCAATGTCAACAAGACAAAGCAATTGGTTATCGACTTCAGGAGAACCCACACAACTCACACTGGTGGGCACAGCAGTGGAAACTGCGAGCAGCTTCAAACTTCTGGGAGTGTACATCTCGCACAACTCTCATGGTCCCACAACACATCCTACACAATCAGGAAAGCTCACCGACGCCTCTACTTTCTGTGTAGGCTGAAGAGAGCTGGACCTTGCACATCTATACTCAGATCACTTCTACAGATGTGCTGTAGTGAACATCCTATCACTGCATGGTATGGAAACTGCAGTGTGACAGACAGAAAAGCTCTACAACAGGTAGTCCAAATGGCCCAACACATCACTGGCACCAGCAAGCGCATATATACAGAAAGATGGGGAACTGGGCCAGTAGCGTCATTAAGGATCCCAGCCACCCTGCTCATTCACGGATTTTGTGTCACACTTCCATCAGGCTACGTAGCATCCATGTCAGGACCATCAGACTCAAAAGCAGATACTCTCCCAAGCAGTGAGGCCGATCCACACACTAACCCACCCCTCCACACCCCCAAGCACCACTACTTTATCATGTCCTGTCAGTCACCTTATGTACAGGCATTCTTGTGCCCACAGTCACTTTATGGACATGCAATCAATCTACATATGTAAGTTATCTTATGTATTTATATTTGTTGTGTTTTCTATTATTGTTCTTTATCTTATTGTGGTTTTTCTTGTGCTGTATCAGATCCGGTCTAACAATTATTTTGGTTTCTTTTACACTTGTGTACTGGAAATGACATTAAACAATCTGGAACCCTGAACCTACAAGAGGTACTTAATAGAGTGGACATGGAGCATACATTGTGGTTTTCCTATCAGTTGGAAATTTCACATGATCCCGACTAGTGTGTCCATTATCTCATTTACTTTACCTGCAGGTCATTAGAACCAGGAATCGCTCAGTGGTTAGTCCAGTATTTATTTTCCCAAAGTGGGATAATGACCTTTACAAATCCTGGGGGGTTTGAATGGGACAAATGCAAAGCATCTGCAGAAATGCTTTAACGGTGTGAATAGATTTTACAGAGACTTGCGAAGAAGATGAAATCACCTAAAAGCAAAAAAAAAGTCCACAAAAATTCTGAGTGAACTGCAGAAGAGGTAAGAAGAGGTAAAAGCAGAAAAATCTAATTTCTCAAAGTATAAAATGGTAAACATTGTAAATGAATCTATCATCCCGATATTCATCAGAGAAAATGTGCTCTCTCCAAACATGGCATTATCAATGACTGTTCTATTAAGATTTGGTACTCCTCTACAGCAGAGGTCCCCAACCTCCGGGCCACAGACTGATACTGGGCCGCGAAGCATGCAGGGCTGCAGCGATAGCCGGAGCGCACCCAGCACATCTTTAAGAAAAAAGCCAAAATAAACAAGCTAATTAATTAGGTGCCGCGCAGAAGCCGGTCTTCATTAGAGGAACTGAGGTGGAGAGGGTCAATAACTTTAAATTCTTCGGCATTAAGGATCGAAGTTTCTCTCTCTGAAAAGTGTCAGAGGATGTGTCCTGGGACCAGCACGTAACTGTCATTACAAAGGAAGCACGGCAGTGTCTATACCTTATTAGAAGTTTGTGTAGATTCAACATGTCACCTCGATCCTGACAGCCCTGTCTTTTTAGCCCGTCTGGGCTGGCATTTAAATTGACCAAACAATGGAACAGCTAAAGGCTCCAGCGCCCTGGAAAGAGGAGTGAACATCGCGTAGAGCAAGTGAAATTGGCAATCACCTCCAATCTGGGCCAACATTTATGTGCCAGGCAGCACCTAATTAATTAGCTTGTTTATTTTGGCTTTTTTCTTAAAGATGTGCTGAGTGCGCTCCGGAGGTTAGGGACCACTGATCTACAGGATAATCAGTTTCAAATCAGGTAAATCCTCAAGGGCAAAGATATAGAGTGAATGTTTCAGTTTGATGACCTATTATCAGATCTGACTGAAGGACAGTGACATGAAGTGTTAGCTCCTCCTCTTTTCACAGATACTGCCTGACCTGCAGGGTATTTTCTGTTTTAGTTCAGATTTATAGCAGCCTCTGCATTTTACTTTTCAAGCCCCTCCAAAGGAAGAACGTACCAATTCAGGGTAAGGGGGTCAGTGGAAAACTAACAAAGGTTGATGCTGAACTCATTTTCAAAAAGGCTAACGAAGCAGACGCAGGACTTAATGCTGAAAGGGAGGATCTCATTGAAACCTATCGAATATTGAAAGCGTTAGATAGAGTGGATGAGCAGAGCTTGTTTCCTATTGTGGGGGAGTCTAGCACCAGAGGGGACAGCGTCAGAATACAAGGATATCCCTTTAGAACAGAGATTAGGAGAATTTCTTTAGCCAGAGGGTGGTGAATCTGTAGAATTCATTATCACAGATGGCTGTGGAGGCCAAGTCATTGGGTATATTTAAAACAGAGGTTGATAGGTTCTTGATTAGTAAGGGTGTTAGAGTGTTACAAGTTAAGGGGGGGGAGGGCAGGAGAACAGGTTGGGAGAGATAATAAATCAGCCATGGTGGAATGGTGAACAGAGATGATCAGCCGAGTGTCCTAATGCTTCTCCTGTGTCATATGGTCTTATGAAAGCTTTGTTACTCTGTTGAACTCGCTAATAGAAAGCATTTATATAGAGCTTGACATAATGCAGTTCACATTGCATAAAAGCACTTTCATTTATTTCCTAACCATCCCGACAGGAATTCGCAGACAACTGCTTTGCTTTACCTAGTTCCAGCTTTGAGACAATGAAAGTCAGCAGGATGCATCATACTTAAATCCAATCCTTTACTGTACTAACTGCAGCAAATAGTGTTTTATTCTACCCATCCTTGTCTACCCCAGGTGTTCTGACTCCTCTTATAATACACCTTTGAGTTAAGATCTGCCAAGTTAAAAATGCACTTGAATCACACATTATACAAATGTACAATGCCAGTGTCAAGGGTATTTTTCCCAATGGTAGGGAGCCAAAGTCTCTCAATAGAGGTGACGAATCCCAGAGCAAAAGAAAGCATATATTTAGTAATTATTTTCCCCACTTGTTTCATATTTAGCAAATCTAATTTCTGAGATTTTAACTTTGTCTGCCTTGTGCTCAAAATGAGAAACATTTCAATGGCTAACACAAAAGGTATAGTTTTAACATGCTTGGAAACAGGTATCGAGATGTCAGGGGTAAGTGTTTCACACAGAGAGTGGTGGGTGTATGGAATGCACTACCAGTGGTGGTGGTGGAAGCGATACAACAGGGTCTTTTAAGAGCCTCTTAGTTAGGTACAGGGGGCTTAGAAAAATAGAGGGCTATGCAGTAGGGAAATTCTAAGCAGTTTCTAGAGTAGGCTACATGGTCGGCACAAAATTGTGGGCTGAAGGGCCTGTAATGTGCTGTAGATTTCTATGTTTTATGTTCTTTTTTTTGAGAATCAAGCCCCAAGAAATTCTCAGTTAAATGAGCACCATAATATTTTTCAAGGAAGTTTTGTGCTGAGTGTAAGGCAGTATGTATTTAATTCAGTGCTGTCTTCCAGCCTGCACAGGTTTCTGGGGCATTGCTCATTATGGGTTGGGTCCTCTATAGTCTAAAGGCACCTGGGAGTGATCACATGGCAGCAATCTGATTGAGAGATGGGTGAGGTAACTACTCGCAAGAGCAATCCCTGACCAGCTTACCACTGTCAAAGCTTCACGCCGAAATTAAATTAATTGCATTTTCCTAATCACTCCCTGGTATTCTGTTGCAATGCTTAATTATATACAGCTTCAAGCTTATTTGCGTTCGTGAGAGAATGGAGGAATGTCTGTATCTGGAAAGATAAAAGTGTCAGAAACATTGGAGCATATTCGGGTGGATAATAAAATACAGAGGGAGGAGAATGCTGGAGTTCTGAGATTAGTTATCCCCGGATGACCTGGAGGATAGCTAATGCCTCTTGTTCTTAAAGGTCAGTAGGGATAAGCCTGGAAACCACAGGCTAGTGAGTCTTAACATCAGTGGCAGGGAAGCTGTGGAGAAGATTCTGAGGGACAGGATTTATGTTCACTTCGAAAGGCGGGGACTGTCTTGAAGGAGCCAGAAGAGTTTTGTTTTGGGGAATCAAGTCTTACAAATCTGAGTTTTTTTGTGAGGAGACAACCAACAAGATTAATGAAGGAACAACAGTAGATGTTGTCTATATGGATTGAGTAAGGATTTTGACAAAATCCTATATGGTAGGCTGGTCCAGGAGGGTAAGGGATCTACCACATATTAGTGACCTGAGTCTTAAATTGGCTGGGTGACAGGAGGCAGAGGGCAATGGTGGATGCGAGTTTTTATGACTAGAAGCCTGTGGTTCTGCAGGGATTGGTGCTGGGACCTTTGTTCTTTATGACATAAATGTAATATATCATTTCTACAGATGTATGGTGGCCTGTAACCTTGCTGGATGCATCACCACCTGATATGGAAGCTCCAATGCACAAGATCAAAGGAGGCTGCAAGGCTGTAGACTCTATCATGGCCACAAGCCTCACCACCATCAAGGATATCGTCAGGGAGGAGTAGATGGCAGCGCGATGCAGCTTACGCGGCCACTCCGGTGAATGATATCTGTAATCTGTCAAGTAGGGTGCAGTGCACAATCCTGATTTGATGGAGACAGACATGAGAGAACGGAGGAACATCTGGAAAAACTTCTGAAATGCCTTTTTTGCTGCCGCTGCTACTGTGTGATCCAGAATCTCCGGAGGGAAAGCCCCGAGTCCTCGGCTTTGCTTGTTGCTCAGCGGCCGGGACGGGGTCGAAGCACTCGGCAGAGATGGTGCTCGGTGCTTGGTGTCAGAGGGTTGGTCGGAGGCTTGAAGTTTTCAGACGGACTCAGAGTCGGCTGTGGTCGGTTGTTTCCAATGCATCGACAGTTGTCGGCGCCTGGAGGCTTATGACAGGGAAAGTTTCTCCCTTCTGCCGCCTGCTATCAGGGACTATCGGGAGTCGATTGGAACTTTGAAACGTTTATTTACCGTGCCCATGGTCTGCTCTTTATCAAATTATGGTATTGCTTAGCACTGCTGTAACTATATGTTATAATCATGTGGCCTTGTCAGTGTTAATCTTTGGTTTATCCTGTTTCTTTGTGATATCACTCTGCAGGAACATTGTATCATTTCTTAATGCATGCATGCATTTCTAAATGACAATAAATGAGGACTGAGTGTCCTCATAATCTAATAATCTAATCTAAGAGGCAGCACTTCAAGAAGGTGGCACCTGTTAGTAAAGAGCCTCACCACCCAGGACATGCCCTCTTCTCATTACTACAACCAAGGAGTAGGTATAGGAGCCGAAAGACCCATACACAATGCTTTAGGAATAGCTTCTTCCTCATTGCCATGAAATTTCTGAAAGGTCCATGAACACTACCTCACTATTCCTCTCTTGCACTATACATTTATATTTTATTGTAACTTATAGTCTTGCACAACACTGGCTGCCACAAAACAATAAATTCTATGGCATATGTTAGCAATAATAAATCCGATTCTGGTGATTTGGAAGAGAATGTAGTGGGTATGATGAGAAAGTTTGCAAACCACATGAACATGGCAAAGAAGGTTTGGTAAAGATACATTTGGAAAGTTAGGTGGCGCAGTGACACACGTGTCCAATGTAATGCACTTCATAAGGTCAGCCTTTTTCCCAGTGTAGGCGAATCTAAAATCAGAAGACACAGGTTTAAGGTGAGAGGTGAGAGATTTAAAGAGGATCCAGGGACTAGTTTGTTCCACACAGAGGGTGGTGGTAAATAGAGGAAGATCTCATAAATGAGATCAGAATAGGCAATGACCCACAGATATAACGAGAAGGCAAGTGCAGTAACTTTGTAAAGAAACAAAAAGGCATCTGGGCTCATTTGGAATACCACAGAAATTCATCTCAGGTTTTAAAGTAGACAAAGAAGCTTCAGGTACAAAATTCAAAATTTACAAATTATTTACTTAAGTCACTCCTGAATACGTGTTGCTCATCCCCTCTTCCGAGGCAAACTAAAACCAGTGTCCATTATTTGAAAGTAAAGGGGGTGTCCATGAGGCCTTTTTTTTTATATCTCAGTGGCGTATGAGTCTTTTGAATGCTTTTTTCTTGGAGGTCAGTGGAAGCCTACCCAGGCTATGCCCTTTTCCCATTGGTGCCCAAGAAATACACTCCATGTTCTAGGAACAGCTTCACATTATTTACTTTTATAATTTACAGTATTTCTTTTATTAATTGCACTGTAATGTTGCCGCAGAACTACAAATTTTGTGACATATGTTAGTGACAACATACCTGATGCTGAATACTTCTAAGATGGAGGTAGACTGATTTGTGACAATTAAGTTATTTCTGGGTAAATGGGAATGTGAACTTGAAGTTACAATCAGATCACCCATGGTCTTTACTTTGGCTGAGTGGCCAGCTCCTGCTCCTAATATATATGTTTGCTCAATTTTATTTTAAGGAAAACACTTTTCTAGAAATATTCCCATTTTTTCCCCGTAAGACTAATGATCTCAAGGTCCACAATCATAAGGCATGAACCTTGCACTCCTACCTGGACATTGGAAGAACAGATAAGTACCACCATGTTCACTGTCCAGCCCGTAGTATGAGAGATGTATCTTGTCAAAAATGTATGGGCCAGTTCAACACCAGTTACATGGGAGCAAATAACACCCAAGATAACAAAACAGGCAGACTGTGACTCCAGCTACTGTCAGGAAAGCAAAGTGAGAGGGCTTACTAATATACAGACTGGGTTGTGCAAGTTCCACTGTTGTTAAAATCATAACCCTTCCCATCTCCAACCCACTGCCTTTACAACCCTTCTAAAAGTTCCTAAGAAGATTACTTACACTGGGTTTATGGTACCTCCTAACCCTTTCCTCAGAAACATTAGGGACTACTGATGCCATTCTCCCATAGATTGAGGAAGTGGCCAAAGAACTATATAATTTCCTAACCCAAAGTTAATTGAGTACAGAATTCAGGGAAATACAACAAGAAGGAATGCTCACTGCTTTTGGATGCCTGCTTTGTTAAAAGTTGGTGTCTTTAATGATACCCGCTTGAGAATCAATGTATTATCCCATAAGAAAAGAAAGCCGTCTACAGCAGGTACACAGCTAGTTCAATCACAGTCAGTGTGGAGAGAGCTCACCTCAGTTGTGATGGCAGTGAAGATCTACCCATCTGCCTCAATGTCTTGCAGCCCTACTGATTCCTGCCCAAAGGTCCATGTGCAGGTAAAATGTTAGGCAAGGCAATGTCAGATATAGGATGAAGGGGTAAATGCGAGATCATCCACTTTGGAAGGAATAATAGAAGAGTAGATTATTATTTAAATGGTGAATGATTGCAGCATGCTGTTGTGCAGAGGGACTTGGGAGTGCTTGTTCATGAATCACAAAAAGTTGGCTTGCAGTTACAACAGGTTATTAAGAAGGCAAATGGAATGTTGGCCTTCATTGCCAGAGGGATTGAATTCAAGAGCAGGGAGGCCATGCTGCAACTATACAGGGTACTGGTGAGGCTGCACCTGGAGTACTGTGTGCAGTTCTGGTCTCCATACTTGAGAAAGGATATACTGACTTTGGAGGTAGTGCAGAGGAGGTTCACCAGGTTGATTCCAGGGATGAAGGGTTTAACCAATGAGGAGAGATTGAGTCGTCTGGGACTATACTCTCTGGAGTTCAGAAGAATGAGGGGGGATCTTATAGAAACATACAAAATTTTGAAAGGGATGGGAAAGATAGAAATAGGAAAGTTGTTTCCATTAGTAGGTGAGACTAGAACTAGGGGACATTGTCTCAAGATTCAAGGGAGAAGATTTAGGACAGAGATGAGGAGAAACTGTTTTTCCCAGAGAGTGGTGAATCTGTGGAATTCTCTGCCCAGGGAAGCAGTTGAGGTTTCTTCACTAAAGATATTTAAGATACAGTGAGATAGATTTTTACATAGTAGGGGAATTAAGGGTTATGGGGAAAAGGCAGGGAGATGGAGCTGAGTTTACGGACAGATCAGCCATGATCTCATTGAATGGCGGGGCAGGCTCGATGGGCCGGATGGCCTACTCCTGCTCCTATTTCTTATGTTCTTATGTTCCCCTGTTCCCTCTGTTACGGCAAAGTAACTGAGCCTCTACCTGAGGAGCAGTCAGCTTGAACATCTTCTGTGATCACATTCCCCTTTGTGTAAACCAAAGAGGGCAGAAACTTTCACAGACAGTAAAACCAAAATGACAATTAATGAAAACATTTTGGGAGAGTCTGTAGATTAGATCTCATGCTACATAAGATGGGAACCAAAACGTAAATTGATGAAAACTTTTTGAAAGAGTTTGTAGATTAGATCTCAAGCTACCTAAGTATACTCACAAGCAATGCGAACATAGGCTCTTCTGCTCTTGGTTGTGCCTGAGGCACTCCAGGCAACACACTGGCACCAGAAGTCTTCCAGGCCAAATAGTTCTTCCACTTGCTGACGGGACACCTCAATGTGAACCTCTCGAACCACCAAGCCTGTACAGCAGGAGAGAACAGTTAGAAAAAGGCCTGGAAGTGGAGACATGCACTAAGTTGGGTGTTTGTGCACAGGCCACAGCCATGCATCAAGGCTGTCACTAGAACGTGGAACTGAGAAAGTGCCACAGTGTTAGCGGTACCATTCTTTACATCACCAGTGATGATAGCAGACAGAAAATGAGCTTACGCACACACATTCATATTAATGCAGATTTCCTCATGCTAAGATGGGTGGTGTTTTAAGGACATCCAAACCATATCTCGTCAACCAATGCAGTATTGTTATCAAGTCTCAAAGTTCAATTGATGGATGATGAAGGAGCACATGGGAATGAAACATGAATAACACTTTGAGCTTCCAGATAAGTAGTAAGCTGCCGCTTCTTTGTGTGTTATCTCATATAATGCCAAATGTACGGAGTGTTTAATTCATGCTCTTGACTGTGCTATTAGGGATAATGACACCATCTATTACAAGGAAATAAGTATTGCAGTATCATATCAATAGAATGTGACATGATACTTGACACAAATCCTATTCCCAGCAGCAAGAACTCTAGATACTCTCCAGAGACACAATTTAGGAGGTCGGAATGTAGAACTATATCATGCTAGGTTTTCTCTGCACTTGAAGTAGACAGCCCAGAATTGGATTTCTGTAAGTAACATCCAAAGACTTCTTAAGTTAGGATATTAAATCTACCTAGAATCAACACATGACTACACCACATGGGCCAAGTGACCGTCTTCTATACTCCTTCATTCTTTGAAAAGGTGAACAATGATTGGAGTTGCTTCCCAGGTTAGGCAATACAGGGGCACAACAAAACAGGAAGTGGATAGGCCCTGTAGTTCATCAGGTTTCTCTCACAGCTGATCTATGCTGGCCTTACCTCCAATTCCCCCACAGCCCTCAATATCCTGATCTTCCAAAAATCTATCTATCCACTTCACCCCCATCCTTCCCCAAATACTTCCAATTCTCCAACCTCCACAACTATCAGAATTCTGGAGATACAGCTTCCTCCATCAGAAGAAATTTCTATGCACCTCCTAGACAATGGGGCCAGAAACCTTGGAACCATTTCTGAATCATTGCTGAGTAGCTTTGCAGATCCTTTTAGTATGGATAAGCTCAATACATCAAGTGACCTTCCTTGTCTTACATCATCCACACTCTAGTTTCTCGGCAATTAGTATACGGTATACTGAGTAAGCAACACAAAGGAATGATATTAACGATTATAAACTGACCCAGAAGTCCACAATAGACAGGAAAACAAATATGGACTAAACCTATTCACTCTTAATCTGAGGAATTCACTCTGCATCTGAGGTCCGCCAGTTGCTCTCTGACCCCAGGAATAAGTTCACAGATAGAACCGAAGAAATTTACAGCACACAGGCCATTTGGCCCAGCTTAATCACATCTTTCAGTTCTGGATCTGTGGCCCGGCAGGTTATTGCTCTTCAAGGACACATCCAAGTACTATATAAGTGTGACCAGGTCTGAGTCTACCATCCTTTCCGACAATTAGTTCCAGACACTCATCATTTCTTTTTCCTCATAGTTCTTCGACAAATTGCTTTAAAATTATCAATGACTGTTCATAAGCCAGTCATCTTGAAATTGTTGTTTTGGCTCATTCATTGTGGTGCTTATTCAACATACTATAAGACATAGGAGCAGAATTAAGTTATTGGGCCTGTTGAGTCTGCTCTACCATTTGATCTTGGCTGATTTATTTTCCCTCTCAGTCCCATTCTCCTGCCTTCTCCCCATAACCTTTGATGCCCTGAGCAATCAAGAACCTATCAATCTTCACTTTAAATATCCTTTATTCTTAGTGTACATTGTTTTTCTTTGAACTGAAGGGAAAGGGCAGAAGTAACCATAAAGATTCAAAGTACATCAAAGAATGTATAAACTATATAACCATGAGATTTGTTTGCTGACAGGCAGCCGCAAACCAAGAAACTCAAAAGAACCCAATTAAAATAAAATAAAAACCAATGCCCCATCACTTTCTGCACAAAGAGAAAGAGGAAAAAAAATACAAATCATGCAAACAATTAAAGTGAGCAACAACAACAGCCTAATATACCCACAACTACCTGTGGCAATGAATTCTACAGGTTCAACACCCTCTGGTTAATGAAATTCCTCCTCATCTCTGTTGTATCGGGACATCCTTGAGGTTGTGCCCTTGGTCCTTGGTTCTCCCACTATAAGAAACATCCACTCCACATCCACTCTATCAAGGCGTTTAAAATAGTAAGCTTCAACGAGATCACCCACCTCCTCATTCTTCTAAACTCCAGCGAGTTACCAAACAATTTAAAATGTAGACTGCAAAACCAGGACTTCTCTGCTAAGAGAAACTACAGAACAACATCAAAACCATGCAGCGGTCTGGAAGTTACAAACAGTTTTAAGTAAAATCTTAAGAACACAGGAAAATAGTAAGTGTGGACCACTCAGGTGTCAAACCTGCCCATTCATGGGTGATCTACCTTGAGTTTTCTTTCTGTGCTAGTTCTTCACAGCCCTCAAAAATGTCATCTACCTCCTCTTTAAACTACATTCTAGTGACCTAGCTTTAATGTCACTCTGGGGCAGATAAGTTACCATGCACAGTTTTAAAATAATTGTCCATTAATCCTTTAACTATGTCCCTTTGTTCAGGTTTCTCTCACTGGTGGAAACGTCTTGACATCGACCTTGTCATTCCCCCTCCAGATTCTGAGAAATGCTGGAGGAACTCAGTGGGTCAGGCAGTGCCTGTGGAGTCTCCTGACTTTCCCCTTTGGGTGGTGAGTTTTTCTGTTCAATGAAATCACCACCCACCACTCCCTTCTTCTAAACTCCAAAGGATATAAATCTAATTTCTTTATCCTTATAGAAAAGTAATAACTGACACAACACAAATAAATGGGAAGGGCAAAAATTGCCCACAGTTACTTTCCTCCCACTAAATGTGTTTTGAAAAATTCATACATGATAAGTAACATAATTGTAAGATGAGTTAACTAGTAGGGGATGTGGGGCAGGCTGGTGAGGGACTAGTAAAGTGCATCAGTTCTCTGGTGTACAGTTTCAATGGAAAATGTCAGAAATATCAAATAACCAGCTCTTTATTTACTCAATGCAATGACCCAGAAACATTTCCCAAAGCTAACTGTCTCTAATGTATTTTAGATTTACTCTAATGTATCCGGTCTCTATCGTTCAGCACCAGCATAAATAACTAGCTTTGGTTCTGCGAGTGTAGCCCTTCCCTCAAGCAGATGAACATTCAATTAAGGTTCAGAAATTGCCTTACTGTACAAACGTTCAGCAAAAAGCCTCCCAAATTCTCCTTGTATTTAATGAGCTTGTTAGAACAGCAGTGAGTCGCAATCTATTGTATGTGTGTTTGCTGCTGCTTTATGCTTCCAGTCCTGGAATTATCCTCTTTCTCCTCAAAGACTCAACTTGAAGTCTATCTATCTGACCAATCATCTCTCTTCTTCGGCTGCGAGTCAAATTTTCTCTTGACTATGCACCTGTGAATCAACTTGGGATATTTTACCGTACTATAGAGCATTATATAAAATGTAGAACACGTGTGTGTGTGTGTGTGTGTGTGTGTGTGTTAGCTGCAGGGTGTGGAAGGGTGCAGGGGAGGGAGGAAGGAAGGGAGAGGGGGAGAGGGAAAGAGGGGAGGGGAGGAAGAGAGGGAGGGGTTGAGGGGGAAAGGGAAAGAGGCGAGAGGGGGAGGGAGGGGGGGGGAGAGGGGGAGGGAGAGAGAGAGAGAGAGGGAGAGAAGAAGGGAGAGAGAGGAAGGGAGAGAGAGGAAGAGAGAGAGTTGGGGGGGAGAGAGGAATGGGGCATATTTTACTGACTTTTCCATCCTTTCACCTTTCCCTCCCCACTTGGCTTCACTTATCACCTTCTTTATTGCTTGTTATGTTCTATTTTGTTGTGTTCTGTAGAGCGTTGTGGCCATGCTGTTGGTGCCAGAATGTGTGGCGATACTTGCGGCCAGTCCCCAGCACATCCCTGGAAGTGTTGGTTGTTAATGCAAATGTCACATTTCACTGTATGTTTCTATGTACATATTTTAAATAAATCTAAATCTTATAAAATCTGATCTGTGTCTCAGTAGGTTGCACTCTTGCTCAGGCTAGGAAGATCAGGTTTCAAGACCTGCCCGGCACCAAAGTGCAAAGATCTATGCATACCACAGGAATACCACACTGTCAATAGTGCCATCTTTCTGACTGAGATGCTCAATCAAGGACTTATCCTTCCTCCCGGTTGGTTGTGAGAAGAAAAGGTATTACTCAGCGCCTACTCCAAAAGGTTAGGAGGAATATCTTTCCTTGTTGCCTGACTAGCATTCATCATTTGGCCAAAATCATTCAGATATCTTATCGGTCGCTATCACTTTGCTTTCTGTGGGAGCTTGCTGTGTACTAAATGGGCACTGTGTTCAGTCTACTGTACCCACGCTGACCATCATCTGTACTAAACCCGTTTACCAGCAGCTTTCTATGTGATGACATAGTGTTCCCTCCTTTATACGGTGACTTCACTCAAAAGAAACTCGGCGCCTGTGAAGTGCTTTGGCGCTTCATGATATAAATGCAAGACAAGGGCATTCTTTAAAATGGAATTAACCAGAAATGCGAGGAAATGGTACCAACAGCATTACAAAGAGCTAGCACAGGCTTGATGGGTGAATAGCTTCTGTCTTGCACATCTTCTGATGCTGAAGTGTGGAAAAGTGGCCAGGGAGGGGGAAAGGACGCTGGAGTCAGCAGCTTGAAATAAAAAGCCAGTTAGCAGAAGCTGGAATGCGATGGGTTCGATAACCCCCTGCGTTTTAGTTTCTGTGATTATACCCCTGCTGTTAAACACGGGAGGTGACTTTCAGTATCTGTTTTGATTGGAAAGCAGAAAGTTAATTAGCAAAGAGGAGTTAAGTACTACATATAAAGACAGTACATTTTTCTGTCTTGTTAAACAAACAGGAAGCAGAGATTAAATGAAAACATATGTACACAATATATCGTTAAAAAAACATTGGGTCTCAGCAGAAAAATGCGACCAGCACCATTCAAGAACCGACATTATGGAGACAGCATTCTGAATGCATAATTACAGGTCTGTTCAAAGGCTGCAAGTAACATAAACAGACATCAGCATCCAGCTTCAGTCTCCTGTCCATGCTCCGCATACCAGGTCTGCTCTGTCTGCAAACGAGGATGTGTAAAATTAAACGTGGTTTGTGCTGAATTTTCACTGTGATGCCCCAGAGCCAGGGAACATAACACCGGCCTGTGTTCCCTCTGCTCCCCGTAGACAGCAGGAGTCCACTCCACCCCATCCGTGCTGGAACGCAGGGTGCTGAGGTGGGGAAGCTAGCTGCCGCACAGTTTACTTTGGCTGAGTTCCCAGTTAAATCGTTACTGGAAGGTGCTGGTTAATATTCCTATCTGCCCTTGTGGTGGGGGGTGGGAGCTGACTGACTGAGCAGAACATTCAGGCATTGTACAGCTCCTGGAACACCAAGGACAAAATGGTTGGTCTATTGATTTCAGTCCAGCCAAGTTGTCAACAACGCAATTTTACTACTTCTGAGTGGCAAAACAAATTGTCCAATCTGCATGTGGATGACTTCTTTCATTTATTTGTTGATGATTTGTGGATACTGCAGCTATTTATTGTCTTCTGAGCAGAGAAGGCTCCCGCCCTAACCACACAAGATTCTGCAGATGCTAGAAATCTTGAGCAGCACGCACAAAATGCCGGGGGAACTTTGAAGGTCAGGCAGCACCTGTGGAGGGGAATAAGCAGCTGACATTTCAAGCCAGGATCCCCCTCCCCACTTTCATGTTGCCCCGCAGACCTGCAACACTTGGGCTTTCTTAGTCCTTGCCAGTACACATCCCGCAGCTCATTTAAAGGACTCCTACTCGGGCTTCACGCTGGGATCCTGGGAAATCAATATCCTAAAGCAATGCATCCACGTGGAGCAGCTGCCTGTGAGCAGTGATGTTGGGCTGGAGGAAGCAATATTCAAACAAGATCATCCACAGAGGGGGAAAGTTCAGAAGAGATGTGCAGGCTTGGTATTTTTTTAACACAGAGTGGTGGTTGCCTGGGATGTGGTTGAGGCAGATATGATAGAAGTGTTTAAGAGACTCTTAGGCACACGAATATGCAGGGAATGAAGGCAAATGGGTATGTGCATGTAGAGGGAATTAGGTGCCATGAGCTTAATTCGTTTGGCACAACATCATGAGCCGAAGGGCCTGTTTCTGAGCTGTACCACTCTTATGTTCTAAACTAATCTTCTGTCTGAGCTCTTGCGTATAACCTCACCTAAAACCCTGAACTAGGTTTCAATAGGCATTAATATCATTGAAATGTATACAATATACAGTACATCCTGAAATTCTTTACGGGCATGGAGTCAAACAGAGTTGGGCTAAGGAATGAAGATGTGGGCCAGGTCAAAGTGACAGCTAGCAGTGAGGCCAGTAATCTCAAAACACGGAGAAAAACTTGTATAAGTTTGCTGCTGGCAAACGTTGACACCCTCATTATAATGTGGATGGGACCATGACATGCACGCTGAGCGTGGACTATTGCAGGGGAACGTGAGCACCTGCTCTGTGTCTCGGTGGACTACCCACATGATCTGTTGGTTACGGTAGGTGTTGTTGTCTCCCCACTCCCTGTGTTCAGCTGCTCAGTTCTCTGTAGCGGTGGCTGGCCTCTGAGCTCAGTACTACTGAGAAATCAAGCAAACAATAATAAGTGGAGACAGCAGCTTCCATCACCTCCAAGAGAATTTAGAATTTATTTAAATCTTACATCCATCCCACAACGTGAAGGAACAAAAATCTTTGTATTATGACTACGTTGCAATGTACAGACATGTGAATTTTTGCCAGATGGACACAGCTGAAACAGTTTATGATTGGGGTGACTGGTGTCCCTGATGATCTTCCAGGCCTTCTTTCTGCACCTGCTGCTATAAATATCCTCAGTGGAGGGAAGTTCACATCCACAGATGTGCTGGGCTGTCCGTACTGCTCTCTGCAGTGCCCAGTGATCAAGGTCAGTGCAGTTCCCATACCAGGCTGTGATACAGCCAGCCAGTATGCTCTCAATGGTGCCCCTGTAGTAGATCTTGGGGATTTGGGGGCCCATGCTGAACTTTTTCAGTCACCTGAGGTGGACGAGACACTGTTGTGCTTTTTTTGCCACAAAGCCAGGTGTGTACAGTCCAGGTGAGATCATCGGTGATGTATATACCGAGGAACTTGAAATTACTCACCCTCTCAAGTGCAGACTCATTGATGTTGATCAGGCCGAGGCTGTGTCTGTTCCTCCTGTAGTCCAAAATCAGCTCCTTTGTTCTTTAGACACTGAGGGAGAGGTTGTTATCCTGGCACCACTGTGTCAGGGTGTCAACCTCTCCTCTGTAGGCTGTCTCATTACTGCTAGAAATAAGGCCAATCAAAGTTGTGTCATCTGTGAATTTGATCAGCAGATTGGAGCTGTGTGTGGCAGTACAGTCGTGGGTATAAAGGGAGAAGAGGACTCAGACACTGGTGAAAAAGACTGTAGGGTCCAGGTGGTCAGGACAAAGACCACAGCCTCACATCTCAGTATTGAGTGACTGCATCAGCCTGCCCAATGCCAGCAGGCATCCAGAGGCAGTCGCTCCCCACAGGTCCTAGAGCACAGAACATAGAACACAGCAGCACAGTACAGAATCTTTGGCCAGCGATGTTGTGCCGACCTTTTAACTTACTCTAAGATCAATCTAACCCTTCTCTCTTCCATTTTCTATCATCCATGTGAGTTTTTAAAATGTCCCGAATCTATCTGCCACTGGCAATGTGTTTCACACACTGTTTGTGTAAAAAATCAGACCTCTGACACACCTCCATCAAGTCACCTCTCATTCTCCTTCGCTCCAAAGAAAAAAGCCCATGGATGATAGAAATACTGATAGAGGTGTACAAGATGTTGAGAGGCACAGATAGAGTGGACGGTCAGCACCTTTTTCCAGGGCGGCAATGGTTAATATGGGAAGGCATCATTTTAAGGTGACTTGAGGAAAGTATAGAGGAGATGTCAAAGGTACATTCTTTACACAGAGTGTGGTAAGCACATGGAATGCACTACCAGGAATGATGGTAGAGGCAGATGCATAAGGAACATTTAAGAGACTCTTAGGAAGCCTCATGGATGAAAGAAAAATGGAGGGCTATATGGGAGGGAAGGATGATATTGATCTTGGAGCAGGTTAAAAGGTTGGTGCAACATCACGGACTGAAGTTCCTGTACTGTGCTGTGGTGTTCTGTTTCTATATCTAAAGTAACCCTCAATGTGCTTCATAGCAAATGAAGTGCTGTGGTCCTCCCTCAGTTATTGCACCCTGAATGTCATGTTTTGTCACATAAACAGGGCTGGAACCCCTGATGTTTCTCACAGAGAAGGGAGTAAATAGTATTCAGGAGTTGTCAGTAGATTCAAAGCTTACCTGTGACCTCATCCATGTTCTCTTCCGTCATGTGATCCTTCTGATGCACCCAGTCACCATTGCATTTGAAGTAGATCTGCGTTGCTGGGGTGGCCATGCACGTCATCATCACCGGCTTGTTTTTCACAATGTAGGCATCATCGGGCTCCACCAGAAATCTTGGCAGAGGCTCAGCGGCTGATGACGGAAAGGAATCAGGAAGCACATCACCATAGTCAGTCCCTGTGGGTTACAAGGAGAGGGTCGGAGATTACCAAAGAGTACTTTAGTGTGGTCTAACTGAGCGGCATTTAATATACATTACAGATGATTAGTCACAAGGGCCGTCCATTATCCTGAGATAATGGTACAAGTTACAGAGAGTTCCAGCACTTAATCAATCAAACCTGGTGTCATAACAAGTATGCAGCACATTTTCTCCAGCCTAATATGTTTACAGTGTCTTTCAGTTTGGATCATAAGAAATTGTTTAGTTTACCTCTATGCCTACTTTGACCAAATGTCCTTTTACACTCTTAATATTTACAGTCAGTCATTCCCCACCTCACCTGATGCAGATTTGTGGCCGTGTTTGAGATGGATTCTTTCTGCACCTTGGAGGCTACTAACTGAATAAAATTAACCATCTGGAGATTTGCACATCAGCCTCCTACTCGTTCCTTTCAGCCGGGTGTCAAATTTCCTCTCTACCCCTCCTTCTCCCTGAAAGACATTTACCATTTCATTACCTGCACCACTTTGAGTGAGAGCACACCTGTCAACTAAATCAATCGTGCCCATCAACAGCACTTCTTGTCTATCAACAGTGGCTCTGCCCAAAAAAAAATAAGGGCTCCCATAATTTTTCCTGAGTACCAGAGAGAGCTTCTGCATCCGCAGTAAGTGCAGATAAACTGCAGATTCCTCTCTCTGATGCCTTTCTGATTGCCCAAATAAGCAGCCTGTTCTTTCCTCTCAGCAGAATTTCTAATGTGCTGCCTACCTATATTTAGAGTAGTTTCCTTCCACAGGGCTGAATGGCCTCCTTCTGAACCAGAAGAACCTAATGCTAGGTTAAGGTGGTTGCTCACAGTCTCTTCCCAGTGCGGGGAAGTCTCAAACTGGATGGCATAGAATTAAGATAAAAGGGGAAAGATCTAAAAAGAACCTGAAGGGCAACTTTTCCACACAGGGATGGTGGACATATGAAATGAGCCTCCAGGAGTAGTGGTAGAAGTGGGTATAATTGCAATGGTTGAAGACAGTTGGACGGGTTTATGAAGAGGAAAGGTTTAGAGCAGGGGCTCCCAGCCTGGGGTAGACAGGCCCCTTGCTTAATGGTATTGGTCCATGACATAAAAAAGGCTGGGAACCCTGGTTTAGAAGGATATGGGCCAAACAATATGAGACTAAGGTGGCCTCTGTTACCTTGCTGTACAGTGTGGCTCCATGACCCCTGCTTCACTGATTGAGCACCTCCCATTAACATTACAGGGCAGCAGATACACACAAAAGAACACCAAGCTAACCCTAGAGTTCAAATGTAGAAAACACTGCTTCCTTACACAATCCCATCAGTACTGTTCTGTTATTCATTTAACTCGCAGCTGGTAACCACATTATTTCTCTGCCTTTTCTGCATGCAGCTTGCTACCCTTGGTGAGTTGTGTAAAGAGCATGCACAATAGGCACCGTGTGCTAGTGGGAGTAAATATTTACAGTGTGGCCACCAATGAGGGTGCTGCTTCGAATGGCATTGATCTTTCATCCAGACAATTAGATAGTATACCATTACACTGGGAAACCTTTGTCTTGTTGTTCATCGCAGTCCAACATACGTCTCCAACCTTCATACTCACTTCCCTCCACCTTGCTCCATCTGCTTTTCATTTTTTCCTCTTTGTCTGCCAGCATCTACCACATTCCCCAACTCTGTCCTTGCTTGCCTCTATGTGGCACAACGTGCCTGTCACCTTTCACCCCTTCTCATTCCACCAACCACCTCAGACTTCTGTCTCACCAATTCCCTCCCCTTTACATCGGCCTTCTTGCCTTTCCACTCTCAGTCCTGAAGCAGGGTTTCAACCTGTAATGTCGACAGTCCCTTTCCTCCCACAGATGCTGTTTGACCTGCTGAGTTCCTCTGAAAGTTTGTTTGCTGTTCCATTACACTCCTGGCATGTCTTGTAGATGTGAAGAAGGTTTTGAGGAGTTAGAAGAGTCACGGTGCAGGATTCCAGCCTTTGGCCTGTCCAGTATTTATGTGACTGGGTCAGTTATAGTTATGATCACAGATCCCCAGAGTCAACTGTAGTATTTAAAAGTTGTTCAGACAGGTCAGGTAAAACTATCACACACAAGGGTGGGTAATAGTCTATCGGCTACAGCTTAGAAACATAGAAAACCTACAGCACAATACAGGCCCTTCGGCCCACAAAGCTGTGCTGAACATGACCTTACCTTAGAAATTACCTAGGGTTACCCATAGCCCTCTATTTTTCTAAGCTCCATGTACCTATCCAGGAGTCTCTTAAAAGACCCTATTGTATCCGCCTCCACCATCGTCACTGGCAGCCCATTCCACTCACTCACCACTCTCTGTGTAAAAAACTTACCCTGACATCTCCTCTGTACCTAATTCCAAGCACCTTCAAACTGTGCCCTCTCGTGCTAGCCATTTCAGCCCTGGGGAGACTAGGTTTCAACAAAAATTAGCAGGAGAATGGGATTACTCTGAGAGCTAATCCTCAATTCCACTAATCACCTACATATGAGGGGCTAATTATAATAGCCAGCTAAGTAGCCAACCAGTGGGGCCTTGGAACGTGGGAGAAAACTAGAGCATCTTGAGAGAAACCTTGCCGTCAAGAAGAGAACATGGAGATACCGTGCACAGTCAGGATTAAACCTGGACTGCTGGCACTGAGGAGCCAGCAGCTCCATTAACTGCAGCACTGTGAGTTTACTATTCCTGAGTTGTATCTTTATTTGTCAATTGGTTTTCTGTGCAGTTGTTATTATGGAACAAGATGATCATTTAATGGAGCATGAAAATGTTCTTGATATAGTTGCCTTAAGTATTGTTCAATACGTGCACCAATAATCACTGATCCGCATCACAAATGCACTGCCTGCTATAGTTCTGTGTTTCACGATGAATAGATGGATAATGAGCTGAGCATTTTCTTGTTATTATAATGCTACAGTGGCAAGGCAGCAGGGAATTGTTAGTAGGTCATGGATTTTATTAACAATGCAATATTTGTTATGGACTGTGTTGGGAATGGGAGCAGAGTGTGCATGCACAGTAACACAATCTCCTGCTTGCTTTCTGACAAATCTGCTGTGAAGAAAAGCTGCTCGCTCCATGAAACCTTCCCGCCACTGTATGTCCGCTGCTATTTAGGAATGCGATAATCCATTTGTAAATGATGATTGAGGGAAAAATGCTTGCCAGCAGACCAGGGAACCTGGGTGGGTAGAGTGACTACGGTTTCGCGTTCTTTCCAGAAAGCAGACGATATATCTAGTCCAGATTTCTGCACCCAAGATGCAGAAGCAGGATTTGAACTACTAGCTTCAGAGTAGGAATGCTATTCAATGAGCCATGGCTGAAGGACAGCACAGAGGCTTCCAAACTCAGTTCTGAATAGCATTTTATTACCTATCTTGCTGGACTATGCCTGTGCATCTCTCGCCAGTGTTGGTCCAACAAGGGAAAGAAAAGCTTATACACCAGATGCCTTGGATATTGGTTAAAAAAAAATGTTGTTCCTTCCAACTGCTTGAAAAACTTGGCTCCCTACCAAGGTGAACTCAGATAAATAAAGTGGTTGTGTATGTTTACGGAGAAAAAAACACACATATGGAAACCCAGGCTCATTTTCCATAGAGTCAGAGCTGAACAAAAATGGACCCCTTGGATATGAACAACAATAAAAAAATATTTTGACTAGAATGTTCTATGTTCTCCTAATATTTAGTGGGTGCTTCATTAAATTGAGAGGTTTCCCTATACAGCACAAGGTGAACTGATCTAAGAGTGCTTTGGTTGACCGTGATGGCTATTTTGGTCCAGTAGAGTTCCCTAAGAACTTTACAAAGCAGACCAAGATCTTAACAATACAGCTTGTTCTGAATGTGTCCACCTTTTGGAGAAGGTATGGACTGTGATTGTATCTTTTCCCTGAGAAGATCCCATGGAGTTATTCTGAAAAAATCAGAGGACTTACCTGGTGCCCTGGCCTACCCACTTCACAAAAACAGATTATCAGGATTAATTTCACATTATAGTTTCTGGGATCTCATTTGCATAAAATAGTAGTAAGACCGTAAGTCATAGGAGCAGAATTAGATCATTTAGCTCCTGCCTTTTCACAGTGACCTTTAACAACCTTACTAATCAAGACCTTATCAATCTTCATTTTAAATATACCCAGTCGCTTCACCTCCACAGCCATCCACAGATTTACCATCCTCTGGCTAAAGAAATTCCTACTTATCTATGTTCCAAAGGAATGTCCTTTTATTCTGAAGCTGTGTCATCTAGATCTAGACTCTCCCACTACTGGAAGCATCCACTCCATGTCAACTCTACCTGGGCATTTCAATATTCAGTAGGTCTCAATGAGATTCTCCCTCATTCTTCTAAACTCCACTGAGTATAGGCCCATAGCCATCAGATGGTCTTCATACATTAAACTTTTCATTTATTTCCAGGATCATTCTTGTAAACCTCCTCTGGACACATTCAATGCCAGCACATCCATTCATAGATGTAGGGCACCAAACTGTTCATATTACAATATTATAAAGAGTCAAGCAACACACATCAAAGTTGCTGGTGAACGCAGCAGGCCAGGCAGCATCTCTAGGAAGAGGTACACGTCGCGTCGACTGTACCTCTTCCTAGAGATGCTACCTGGCCTGCTGCGTTCACCAGCAACTTTGATGTGTGTTGCTTGAATTTCCAGCATCTGCCGAATTCCTCGTGTTTACGATTATAAAGAGTCTACCATTTTAAGCAGAATCCATAATGTGTTGGCTGTAAAACAGTGTGATGTTCAGGGATGAGAAAGGCCCTCTGAAAAGGCAAGTCCTGGCTCCAACTTTTATTGTCCTTGAATGTATTTTTTCTTATAAACTGTTAGACACTTCACCGAACATTGATCAGCATTCTGTGGCTGGGCTTTTGACTTACTGGCATGTGTTTATTTTTCAACTACTGTGACTGGGCAAGGACATCTCCTTTGTGTTTTTACTCTGTGACAGCAGCCATTAAAAGACAACTTCAAAAACTTGGACTTCAAAGGAGTTGACATGCGGAGGAGATTATGATGCGCAAACGCTTCTTTTTAGGCTCAATTTCCGCAAATGGTCGAGAATAAATCTCTACCCTAACATCTGTAATTAGATCTGGCACCTTGACCCTGACCTTCTGGAGTTGGGATTATGGGCTCCCATTGGCAAGGAGGATGAAGGAGTAATGATTTGTCCAACTACACATTAAAACGCCAGGCAACTGCTTAATGGAGACAGCCATTGCTCAGCTTTTGCTTGGCACATGCCGAGATTGCAGTTTAAGCCTCGACATACTCTCAGAAACAACTACCCATCCAGGAAAGTGGCAGGACAATCTGAAAGTATAAGAAAGGGAGTGTTTATTATATGGTAAGAGGCCTCATTAATAAACGTCTGTGATGTTTCCAAATCGTAAATCATGACTGGTAAGTCGCCGAGGCATCCCCAGAATTATGAAATACAAGAGGCAGTGTAAAGCTGAATGAATAAATTACACTCTTGCTGGGATGGAGTTTGCATCAGAAATGAATGGTGCATTTGGCAGGACATTTCCCTCAAACAATTAGTTTTGGGTGGTCTGCAAAGTCTGGATTTTGAAAAGGCAGTGTCACAGGGTGACAGGCTCAACAAGCTGAAGTAGGAGTGAGGACGGAAGGTTATAAAAGTACATCAGTCTTGAAGGAAGGCAAATCGGGACTTGCTGACAAGAACAGGCTACTAAAGGTTCTTGTAGCAGGATTGAAACAACTTGGATTAAAGCACATCACATTCAATGCATAGAGACACACACACACACACACACACACACACACACACACACACACACACACACCCAACACCCAGTCACGCTTGCACACAGACCATTCATCCAACACACACATACAGTGACACCACCTCGAAGAGAATGTTCTGACTTCGAGATCACTAGCCGTGCGAGTGCTCCACATGAAAATCTTCTCTCAGTTAACCACTTTTAACCTATCTACATTTCACTTTCTCCCTTCAGCACTATGCCAGCTTACATAAGAATATAACTCTGTTACTTTGCTTAACCACTCTTTGTGGGAGCAGACTCTGTGTTCTTTCCATTCTCTGAGTAAAGGCAGTTCTCCCAAATTCCCTGCTGGATTTATTAATAACCACGTTATGTAGAGGATCTTGTTTCTGAACTCCCTAATGAGTGAAGATTAAGCCCCCTCTTAATCCTAAAGCACTACCCTCATTCTTTGTATTTCTAGAGAGCGGAGGCACAGACTATCCTGACAGATTTAACTTCCCAGTTCAGGCAACTGCTTTTGGCAGCAAAGACCCTTTGGCCCATCTAGTCTATTCCATGCAGTTACAATTCTGGTTCATGGTAACATGAATTCTCTATCCTTTAATCCCCTCCAAATCCATCGACAAGGGATGTTTAATGATAAACTTTCACTACAAGCCTGCAGACTCCCACAACTATATTCCCTCTCAGCCTGCCTATGGTAAAGGTGTCATTCAAAAATAAAGATATACCTTTTCCCCAACAACGGCAAGAGATGCAGCACCTGTTTTTTTTTAACTCTTCCCTTCACACCGTCCAGTGAACAAAACAGTCTGTCCAGGTTAAGCAGAAAATCACTAACGTTACTTCTAATCTATTGTGTTCAGTGGTCTAGAATAGCACCCGAGACGAGGTATGTGGAACAGATGAACATTGTCCTTTCAGAGCTGATGAGATTACAAGATATTTGATAGAGCTGTTCAAAATCATGAAAGATTTTTTATAGAGTAAATAATAAAAACTGTTTACAGTAGGAAAACTGGTAATGAAAGATTTAAGGTGACAGAACGAGTGGAAAGATATTTCTTACACAGTCAGTTGTCACAGTTTGAAATACACTCTTGATAAAGTGATAGACTTGAATTTCATAAAACTGGATGAAGTAGATTAAACAACAACTTTCAAATGGGAATTGGATAACTATTGAGGGGTTTAAAAGCATTGCTGTAAAATGGGAAATGATTGAAAGTTCATGAACAAAATAGTAGCACACGCATAATGGGCTGAACAGTCTCCTTTGGCACTCTCTCACTACTGCCGTGCTGTTACGTATAAAAGATGGAGCTGGTGGTTAATTTCACTGACCCCACCAATGAATGGAGAAGCTAATAAGTGGGTTGCAGTTTCAATGTGACTTGTTACTTGGACCTTGGCTACAGGAAGTCAATTAAATGCCAGGTTCTTTGTCAATTGGATTAAAGCTCATGAATAAATGAAGAATAAATAATCCTTCAGTCTATTTAAGTGACAAGATAAATTCTGCTAACAGATCTCACAATATTGACAGGCTATGGAGTTCAGGGCATCTGAATCATGTCTGGGAGCAGACAGCCTCATGAGTAACATCTGCCACAAATAACCTCTCTCCAGTTAGCTGCCAGCTATCAGATTCACCAGTGAAATAGAGGTGTTTTGTGAGAGTCGAAAGAAAGTCTGACTTTGTTTTTGCGTTGTACCCTTTATAACCTCAGGAGGTCGAAACGTGCTTTACAGCCATTGAGAGACTCGGGGTGTTGAAAGCATTGCAAGTGCAATGACTAATTATATTACAATCCAAATCAGGTCTACCATCACTGACATAGTTCATGAAACATGTTGTTTTGTAGCAGCAATACAGTGCAAACCCCAAGAAGTTAAGTTACAATAAAAAATAAAATAGGGAAAGAGTGGCAAAAGAGGAATAGTGAGGTATACAGCAAGATTTATAAATGGCAGTGTATAGCTAGCCATTCTGTTTTACTGATGTTCGTTGAGGGATATAGAAGTTGTGTAGGCAGAAGAAATTAGTTTCGTGGAGGTATTTCATAACTAATTTAATTAGTGGGCCAAAAGGCCTGTTTCTGTGCAGTACGATTCTATGATCTATTAATATCAACCAGAGCACTGGTCTTTACTTTCTGGTTCTTGAAGAACTTCAGCCTACCTGTGAGAGGGAAAGCAGACCCTTGATTTAACGTCACATCAAGAAGGCTGCAACTTTTATAGTTGGGTACTTGCTTCTCCATAACCTCAGTTGTTCACGTCTCTGGTATTTGAACACAGAGTCACTGATTCAGAGCCATGAGGGCTGTCAACTGGCACCTTGCACTGCAAAGTGGAAAGCTGACAAACACGCTATACCCCAATATTATATATTTATTTTTTATTTGCACAATTTGTCTTCTTTTGCAAATTTGTTGTTTGCCGGTATGTATAGTTCTTCATTAATTCTATTGTACTTTTTTTATTTTACTGTAAATGCTTGCAAGAAAATGAACCTCAGGGTTGTATACGGTGATATATATACACACCTTGATAACAAATTGACTTTAATTTCTTGATGTCAGACACAAAATGAAAATGCAGAATCACCCTGAATTCAAACAAGCAGTCAACAAAAATTAGAAATAGATGTGGGAAAGGAATATGCAACAGTGTAACACAGGAACAAGCCCTTTGAACCTCGATGTCTGTGCTGACCAGGATTTTAACTTAAACTAACTCTATTTCCATGCATCTGATCCATATCCCTCCATTCCCTGCATCTTCATGCTCCTGTCTAAAAGGCATCTATTAAACAGAGCTAATGTCAGAATTGATGTAGAAACCCTGAAACACTAACTCTTGTTTCTCTTCTCAGAGAAGCAGCCGGACTGGTTGATTATTTCCCATTTCCCTCATTTCATTTTAGATTTCCACCATCCTCAGGTTTTTTTTTGATTTGTTATACAAATGTGCTTTTGCACAGCCTCTGTGTGGCCAAGCGAAATTGTTGAAAGGTATAATCCAACCGTGGCTTAACTGTGTGTTCACCATTTTGTATCAGTCCATTTCCCTGTGATGCTTACAGAGTGTACCTCACTCAGAAACTGATTCCAACAGACCTGCACGGGCAGAACCAGTTCAGGTTGGTTTACGGTAATCTTTCCTGACTGTGATAATATCAAGGTTATTATTAGGTCAATGTTAGAATCAATTTAAATCTATCACAGCCTGAACATGGAAAAAGAATTAACATCCCTGTAAAGAGGAATGTGTTACTTACTCACACACCACTGAACCATTATATCTTTCTAGTGCAATTAATACTATTTCATCCATATCTGGTACCTTCACCTTTACTAGGACTGAGCAACTCAATAACACAGAAACAGCCATTCTGTCTAACTGGTCTACATTAGTGTTAATTCACCTTATAATCTCAACCACTCCCATGGGAGTGAGTTCAACATTACAGGCTATCATTGGGTCATAAATGCACCCCGTTTGTACAAACATTCATAAGTTGATTTTGCCCATGAGTCGGAAAATATACAAAAATTTCCTGATATGGTAACCATAGCACTGTAGTATTGTAATGAATGGAATCAAAAATACATAGGACTGATAAGAATTAACAATAACTACGCTGCCAGAGGAAACGAATCTTGCCATTTGGTAGGAATGAACATACGTACGTTCATTGGACGTTTGAATTTAATATTATGACGCCTCATTTGTATGTACCAGTGTCCATAAGTTGGGGGGGTGGATAGTGTTCATTATTCAGGGATACCGGTCTCTGAATACCAATGCTTCTTCTGAACATCTCTTCAATTTTAGAAGTGATCGTTTCTCAGAGATATCCATGTCTGAATACCAATGCTTCTCCTGAACAGTTCTTCAAATTTGGAGGTGACCATTTTATATTGTGAGCCTCCACCTAATGATCTTTTGGAGTCCTTAAATTATCTGAATCAGGACACCCTCTCAGTCTTTGGTGTTCTGAAGAGAAGAGTGTCTGTTATCTTTCCTGGAAGTTCTACCACTCTCTTCTGTACTTTCTATCAATCTTTTTTGTTCATTTTCCAGTGGCCCTCAACCTAACTTGTTGGAAGAATACAAAATAAGGGAAACTTTTTGGATCTCTTCTGGCCCAGCAATTCTCCCTTGATGTCTATTAACGGTAAGAAATGTCATACAGAGAGGGAGCCATGGTTAATCCATACACACCCGGGAACTTTTATCATTGACTGTGTCTGGAATCCTGCGAGTATAAACTACGAGAACCACTGTGTTAAAGTTACCTTTACTGACTCAGAGTCAGAGAATACCTGTTGTAATCTTCCATATTTCCTTTTGAGCCAGGAGGCCATTTCTGGCCATTGTGCTCCTGGTTAATTCTCCCTGTCACAAATTCTTCTCACAAACACCATCTATTTCTCCCAGATTCCACCACCAGATCTATATGAGAGAAAGTGTCCAATTAACCCAAGAAAATTCGACAACAGGCAGTTATATCTGCCCAATGCACCATTGGCACCAGCCTAACAGATATCAAGTTCATACACACAGAAAGGTGCCAGAAAAGGGCCACTAACATCATGAAGGATCCCATCCACCTGGCTCATGGACAGTTTGTCACACTACCATTCAGAAGAAGGCTATGCAGCATCCACATCAAGACCACTGGACTCAGACCCAGTTACTTTCCCCAAGCAGTAAGGCTGATCAACATCTCCACCTCCAATCACTAACTCCACCACTACTTTATTATTTCCCATCAGTCACCTTATGTACATCCCAGCATCACTTCATGGACATACAATCAATCTATGTATAGAAGCTATCTTATGTATTTATATTTATTGTGTGCATTTTTATAATTATTATTATCGTGTTCTTTACAGCTTGTGTTTTTTTTGTGCTGCATTGGATACAGAGGAACAACTAATTTGTTCTCCTTACACTTGTGTACAGGAAATTACATTAAACAATCTGGAATTTCGAATCAACTTGCACACCTATCCCTCCATGTCAGCAAGACGAAGAAATTGGTTGTTGACTTCAGAAGGAGTAGCGGACCGCACGACCCAATTTTCATCGGTGGTGCGCCAGTGGAACAGGTCAAAAGCTTCAAGTTCCTCGGGGTCAATATCACAAATGACCTGACTTGGTTCAACCAAGCAGAGTTCACTGCCAAGAAGGTCCACCAGTGCCTTTACTTCCTGAGAAAACTAAAGAAATTTGGCCTGTCCCCTAAAACCCTCACTAATTTTTATAAATGCACCATAGAAAGCATTCTTCTAGGTGCATCACAACCTGGTATGGAAGTTGCCTGTCCAAGACCGAAAGAAGCTGCAGAAGATCGTGAACACGGCGCAGAACATCACACAAACCAATCTTCCGTCTGTGGACTCACTTTACACCACATGCTGTCGGAGCAGTGCTGCCAGGATAATCAAGGACACGACCCACCCAGCCAACACACTTTTCGTCCCTCTTCCCTCCGGGAGAAGGTTCAGGAGCTTGAAGGCTCATATGGCCAGATTTGGGAACAGCTTCTTTCCAGCTGTGATAAGACTGCTGAACGGATCCTGACCCGAATCTGGGCCGTACCCTCCAAATATCCGGACCTGCCTCTCGGTTTTTTTTTTGCACTACCTTACCTCCCATTTTTCTATTTTCTATTTATGATTTATAATTTAAGTTCTTAATATTTACTAATTTTAACTATTTTTAATATCTTTAATATTTAATATTTGTAATCCAGGGAGTATGAAGCGCAGAATCAAATATCGTTGCGATGATTGTACGTTCTAGCACCAATTGTTTGGCGACAATAAAGTAAAGTAAACATCTTTGGGATGAGCAAGAAAACTGGAGCATCCAATGTCGTCTCCACACAGAGAGCACAGGAGCTCAAGATTGAATTTGGGTGACTGGAGCTGTGAAGTAGCAGCTCTACCAGATGAACGGCAGTCCGAGTGGGAGACCACAGAATTTACTAGGAATACCATTTCCATTTACACCACAGAATTCACTTGGAATACCATTTCCATTTACACCTGTCTGTAGCCCCTCCGTACCAAGCAAAACCTAATGATCACCACATCCCTTGCTTTGTGTTGGAACCTTTATAGCAGGGATTATAGAGACATTATACTGTTCAATTATAGTGCATAACCAATGAAATTTAAGTAGAAAAACATATTAGGGAAACTGTAAGAAATATTCAGCAAAAGCACTTGAAAGGGTTGGATCTCTCTAAACATCACCACCGCTTGGGAGGACCAACTAGGAGACTTGTTCTCTTCCCACTTTTCTTATTCCTGGGGTTATTACTCAGCTGTGTACTGCCAGTTAAATCAAGGACACACCTTCCACCTCTCTTTCTCCACCAACACGCCTCCCCCCTCCACAAACAAACAGACAAACACACACATTCACTCACACCCCTTCATTGGGTGTGTTTGAACAAGTTAAGGCTTTTTCTCACTGACTCATGAGCTTTCCTGATTTTCAACAAAATGAAGAGTATGAGGACCACATAGGTGGTGACTTTTGAAAAATGTATTTACTTATTTAGTAATACAGCACAATAACAGGTTCCTCCAGCCCAATGAGCTCATACGACCCAATGGATCTACGCTGCTCAGTTACACTCAGGAAACCCATGAGGTCACGGGGAGAACGTACAAACTCCTTACAGACGGCAGCAGAATTAACCTGAGTCGCTGGAGCTGCTATATTACCATACCACCCCAAAAAATGACTTGGAAGTTTTTTTTTGCCTGTAATTGGGATGTCCAGCTAGTCTGAAAGGCACTATATAAATCTAAACCTTTCTTTCACATAAGATTCAAAAATTGCCCTGGAATTGCTGAAATAATGCATTATATCGTCTGTCAAATTACCTCCTTCTACCAGCTTTTCCGTCAGCCTTGGTTTCCCACATAGACCAGGTACTTCAGTCCAAAAGTCTGTGCCAAGCATGATGACAATCCAAACTATTCCAATCTGCCTGGATATGGTCTATATCCCTCCTCCCCTTGCCTGCAATGTGCTGCCTTATTGACTCTAAATGCTCCTATTGTAGCTGAATACACTGCCTCCCCTGGCAGTCTGCTTGGTCAGTCAGGGGTGGGGTGAAGCAGGTGCAAATTTGTTTGGAACTTATATCCAAGAAACTATGGTATCTTATGTTTCCCAAGCGGATCAGACTAGAATTGAAAAGGTTTGAAGTGGCAAATTTTCCTTGCTGATCTGTGAAAAACCCCTCTCTGCTGAAGTGGTGCGAATAATTTACACTTACATGACCTTGCTTTCTTTTTCCTGCTCTTGAAAACACAAACTGTAGAAATGTTGTGCTTTTGGGCAAATAGTAATTACTGATCAGGACGACAGAGGCTAAGTGCCAATGTCAGCTCCCCCACAACATAAGCAATGGATAGTGGAACACTCACCCAATGCACCAACCTTTCACAGTGAACAGAGGGAAAGGAGGACAGTCCTAATGTACACACCATCTCCATCAGACCTTCTACAACAACTGAGAGCAATTACACTCAGTGGCCACTTTATTAGGTACCTCCTGTATCGAATAGTGACCACTGTTTGTGGCTTTCTGCTGCTATACCCCATCTACTTCAAGACTTGACATGTTGCGTGTCAGAAATGCTCTTCTGTACACCACTGTGGTAATATGTGGTTATCTGCGTTACTGTCACCTTCCTGTCAGCTTGAACCAGTCTGGCCATTCTCCTCTGACCTCTCCCACAGGGCATTTTTGCCCACAGAACAGCTGCTCACTAGAGTTTTCTTGTCTTCCGCAACAGTCTCTGTAAACTCTAGAGACTGTTTTGTGCGAAAATCCCAGGAGATCAGTGGTTTCTAGGATACTCAAACCACTCCATCTGGCACCAACAATCATTCCATGGCCAAGGTCATTGAGATCACATTTCTTCCCCATTCGAGGAAATAACAGGCAGGATAGACAAAGCAGAGTTAGTGGATGCATTTTACTTGGGCTTTCAGAAGGCATTTGACAAGGGGATAGCCTATGGAATTTCAGGGAAGATACTAACACGGATCAAAGATTGATTGGCAGGAGGCAGGGTCGGAATAAAGGGGGCCTATTCTGGTTGGCATCGGTGACAAGTGGTATTCCACAGGGTTCAGTATTTGGACCACCTTATACGTCAATGATTTCGATGACTTAATTTCTGACTTTGTGGTCTAGTATTTAGATGATACAAAGACAGGTAATAGGGCAAGTGGTGTTGAGGAAGCAGGGAGTCTGCAGAAGGACTAGGACAGATTCGGAGAATGGGCAAAGAAGCAGAAGGTGGAATATGCTATAGGGAAGTGTACGGTCATGCATTTTATGAGAAGAAATAGAGGTGTAGACTATTTTCTAAATGGGGAGAAGATTCAAAAATCAGAGGTACTAAGGGACTTGGGAGTCCTTGTGCAGGATTCCCAAAAGGTTAACTTGCACGTAAAGAATGCAAATGCAATGTTATCATTCATTTCAAGAGGAATAGAATATAAGAGCAAGGATGTGACGCTGAGGCTTTATAAGACATTGGTCAAACCACACTTGGAGTATTGTGAGCAGTTTTGGGCTCCTTATCTAAGAAAAGCTGTGCTAGATTCCCTAGAAGAAGCTTAAGGAGCGGAATGGCCTCCCATCTTTTTTAAGGTCTGTCTCGATCTTGCGACATTTCCACAACTGACTGAAGGTCATTGGGCTGAAACATCACCTCTGTTTCTTCTCCTCTGATGCTGCCTGACCTGCTGAACATTTTCTTGTTTTGTCTCAACTACAACAGTACAGCTCAGGAACAGGCCCTTCAGCCCACCATGTTGTGACGAGCCAATTAAAAGTTAGCAGCAGCAGTTCAATGCAGTAAGTAATAAAAAAGAGGAAAACAAAGTAAATCAATTACAGTGTATGTATATTGAATAGATTAAAAATCATGCAAAAAACAGAAATAATATATATTTAAAAAGTGAGATAGTGTTCATGGGTTCAATGTCCATTTAGGAATCAGATGGCAGAGGGGAAGAAGCTGTTCCTGAATCGCTGAGTGTGTGCCTTCAGGCTTCTGTATCTCCTACCTGATGGTAACAGTGAGAAAAGGGCATGCCCTGGGTGCTGGAGGTCCTTTATAATGGGCGTTGCCTTTCTGAGACACCGCCCCTTGAAGATGTCCTGGGTACTTTGTGGGCTAGTACCCAAGATGGAGCTGACTAAATTTACAACCCTCTGCATCTTCTTTCGTCCTGTGCAGTAGCCACACCCCACCCACATACCAGACAGTGACGCAGCTGTCAGAATGCTCTCCTTGGTACAACTATAGAAGTTTTTGAGTGTATTTGTTGACATACCAAATCTCTTCAAACTTCTAACGAAGCCTCTGCGTAAAAAACTTGCCCCTCACATCTCCTTTGAACTTACCTCCTCTCACCTTAACTGCATGCCCTCTGGTATTAGACATTTCAACCCCGGGAAAAAGATACTGTCTGCCGACTCTATCTATACCTCTCATAATCGAAACTCTCCTGTATCACAGTTGTACTTACTTCATATGGAATTCCAGAGTGCCACCTGAGAGGCAGCAGTGTTTAAACAGTATGGAAAGTATTGACAATGAAGAATGTAATGGTTTATTCTTGTAAATATTTTTTGTTTTATTGTAAATGAAGTTTATTTTGTTAATTTAAAACTAAACCTCTCCTGTATACTTTTTGCTGTAGAACAGCACAGTGCGTTCCCTGCAACGTCTGTTACACAGCAGCTAGAACCCAAACTCTGGTGCCCTTGTTTAAAAAGTTACGGACTACGCACAAAATTCTAGGCGGCCACTCCAATGAGTGAGTGCTGCACAAGTCCTACCTATTTAGGTTTGAAGCTGAGGCATCCCCTGCTTTCTCCGGTGGATTCAAAAGATCTAATGGAAGGGCTTGGGAAGTTGTTTCCATGTCCTGGTTAACATTTATCCCAATCAGGAAAAGACAGATTATCTGATAACATCACAATGCTATTTGTGGAAACTTGCCGCATGCAACTTGGCTGCAGAGATTTGCTGGCCGCAAAGTACCAGAGATCCTGAATGCCGTGATCGTAATACAATATTTTCTTTCAGAAGAACCCCATAGCAATTCTGTTCCCCGCTAGCTTTGGAACAACTGAAATGCTATACCATATAATCCATTCAAAAGTGGAACTTGGCCAAAAGAATGTGGCTACAGATACCAGCAGTGATATATATCTGAAATTTATTTTGAAGTGTCCAATTGCTTGCTGTAAATTATTCCTATTTATCTTAGATTTCCATGGCTTCCTGTGTATTCTCAGTACTGTAGCTGTTAAGTTAGACCCTTGTTTACATTGCAAGTTGAATAAAATTAGACTGGATCATGGAACTGGGCTGTCTGGCTCTGCTGTGTTTATGTCCGTATCATATTTATAACAAAACTCAATGTCCTTCAGTGCGAGGTGAAATGGGAGGCTACTATCACATCAATATACAGTTTATACAGGGTGCTCCATCTCATAAATATTTGATTCCCTCATTGCCAAAGTATGTGCCAAGCCTGAGAACCTTTCAGGGGACACATCGGTTCGGAGCAAGTCTTGAAACATCTGAATGACACTCTTTCCTTCACAAGCTTTCCTGTCATCCATCTGTTCTCTTGCACCCCACAAGCAATCTGCGACTAGAGATACAGGGATAAACGCAGGACGTTGCCAAGCACAGCAAAAATTAATTTTTTTTTGCATTTATTCATGGGATATAGTCAAGAGTCAAAGCAGAATAATAGTTCAGCATGGACTAGATGGGCTGAAAGACCTGTTTCTGTGCTGTAGTGCTCTATGACTCTACGTGCCAGAATTTAGTATCTATTTCTATTTGCCCTCAAACTGAGCAGGTAATTAGAGTCAATTTCATTAGTGCATTGAAGGTCACACTTAGACCATAAATTTTTGCTAGGGATCAGTGAATCTGATGGAATTTTACTAAAATCCAGCCGGTTTCGTGGTTACAATTACTGGGACAAGCTTATAATTTTAAAAATCAGGTTTATTTAATTACTGGAATTTAAATTCCCCAGCTGTAATGGTGGGATTCGAACTCATATCTCAAGGTCAATGGTCCAGAACTCTGAGCTATTCCAGTAACTTAACCATTAAACTGCCTCACCCCAGTGAAGGCCAGTGTAGGTGAATGAATGGTGAGCTTGGAGGAACCAGAGAAATACCATCCCTGCCCTCATTAGGTCTAACTCCAATATACCACATCCAATATCATGTGATAGTACCTACCACATTGATTGGAAAGTGATCACATTTCTAAAGTCTCCAATTTTTGATAGATTTTTTTCTGTTATATCAAAACAAGCCATTTTTGCCTGCCATTATTTTATTTTTTGCTTTATCTTGTATTGTCAGACTTAAGAGTCACACAGTGTGGAAACAGGCCTGTTCGCCTAACTTACCCATGCCAACTAAGATGCCACAACCTCATAATTAATAAACAAACTGAAAAGTTTAATCTGGCTTTAACTGCCCCTACCTGCCACATTTGGTCATCCAGTCATAGCCTATTAGAGAAATTTTCTTTGTTTCACCATCTCTGCCACCTGACTCGTTTCCCTTTTCTCCGGGACCTGAAATCTCAGTTGCGTCTCACTCCACAGATGCTGCCTGATCTGCTAGGCATTTCTAGAACTCTCTGTTCAGTTCACCCTTCACTGCTCTAACTGGATGCTTTGTCAAAAGAGATCAAGCAATATTGATTCCTCTCCTCTCACCAGCTCCTTCACCATCATACTTGGGAATCTATTCCAATTGTCTTGGAATCTCCAACTGCTAATAAAAAAACTTCTTTTGCAGGTGACAAGGTCACCGAAGTTGAAGCTGCATGTGCTCCTCACTTGAGCCTGTACAGTGTAGCTTTAACCTTGAGTATCTGGGCCCTGTGTGGTCTATTCTAGGCCATCACACCCAAATTCAGGCCAACTAATCTGGACCAGAACTCTGGCATTTCAAGACTCTGAGCCTAACTGCTGTGCACATACAAGACATCAGTTTGCATACTGGAGCCTGAACGGTGGAAGGGCTCAGACCAGCTCACAAGGTGGTGCTAATCTTAGATTTCCTTTGAATTCTGTTGGTATGGGTGGAGTTAAGGTGGCGCCCAATCGCTGCTTCTTAGAGCTCACCTGCAGAAGCAGTTTAAATTCCTCTCTTTAATGTCACTTGTTTCCCTTTCAACGTCGTTGAGGATGAGCCTCTGTTCTTGGAGCTCGCTGGCTGACCGTTTTCCAACATTGTCCTGCGCGGCTTGGAAGATGACCTCTGCACCTCTGGGTGCAGCTGTGTGCATGACCAATTCCAGGCCATTGTTGCCGACTAAGGAGTCGCGGGAGATGGAGCATCAGAGTTTCATTGCGGTGGATATATGAAGAGAGGTCTCTGTAGTCGATCGGTTGCATTCTTTCTTTCTCTCGATGGGGGGAGAGTTTGCAGCCGGTTCTTCAGTTGGAGAATCTCAGAATAAAAAGCGACACGGCAGATTGTAACATTGTAGCAGCGACTGTCCGTCTCCCCTTTTGCGGTGAATGTGAGTGATGCAATCGGCAATCGCCTCTGATCTGGGCCGACAATTACGTGCTGGGCGGCACCTAATTAATTAGCTTGTTTATTTCACCTTTTTTCTTAAAGATGTACTGTGTGCCTCCTGGCGACCACTGCACCGCTGCAAGCTTCGCGGATCAGTATTGGGTCACTGCCCGGAGGGTGGGGGCCACTGCACCACCCAAACTCCGACGACTCAGTCTAACACACCATCATTAGTGTGCTCAGCAAGCTGTCTTTCTGATTCCCGTAAGTGATACTACACTGTACCTACATTATTTCTACTTTATATAGGCTGTGTATTTTTACGTGTTGTTTGGTATGATTTGGCAGCTTCATAGCTTAAAGGTTACTGGAAAGTGTTTCTGCCAACAGCGCTTGGCAGCGTGAGATTTTCTGCCGAGAGCGCTTGCGTGAAATTTTCGCTACGGACAACAGTGCAGGCAATGATTGTGGAAAGGTATTTCTACTTTATATAGGCTGTGTATTTATCATATCATTCCTGCTTTTACTATCTGTTAATGTTATTTTAGGTTTTATGTGTTATTTGGCATGATTTGGTAGGTTATTTTTGAGTCTGCGAATGCTCAGAAAATTTTCCCATATAAATAAATGGTAATTGCTTCTTCGCTTTACAACATTCCAGCTTGTGAACCATTTCATAGGAACACTCTACCTTCGGATGGTGGGGGAAACCTGTATTTCAGGTTGTATACTGCATATAATTCTCTGATTATAAATGGAACCATTTGAATTCAAGACAAGAATGGAAGGATGTCATCCCACTGAAGCAGCAATCAGCTAACACCAGAAATGACTTTCGAAAACTTTGGATGAGGCACATGCCACTGCCACCTGGAAGGTTAAGGAAGACAGGTGCATGGAAAAACCACTTGTTAGTTCCCCTCGAAATTGTACACCATTCTGAATTGGGAACATTGCCAATTCTTCATCATCTTTGGAACATTTTATCTGGTCTGTATTTTGCAAGTACAGGGACACATGCTAATTCTCCCATTTGGAATCTCCCAGCTGGAAGTAACAACAATAATGTTTCATGATATTCATTCATGACTAGATTCAGTATAATTTCCATTATTTTAATTATGGGTAGTGCTAGGGTGATAATTAAAAGAAATTTAAAAAATATAACAAGTTTACGTAGAGCGATACAATATGGGTAGCTATAAAAACACAAACACAAAATGCTGGAACTCAACAAGCCAGGCATCATCTATGGAAAAGAGTATAGTCAACGTTTTGGGCCGAGACCCTTCAACAGGACTGGAGAGAAAAAGATGAGGAGTCAGAGTTAAAAGGTGGGGGGGGGGGGAGGGAGAAATATCGACTGTACTCTTTTCCATCGGTGCTGCCTGGCCTGCTGAGCTCCTCCAGCATTTTGTGTGTGTTGCTCGGATTTCCAGCATCCGCAGATTTTCTCTTGTTAGCTATAAAAAAAACCTGTATGTTTCTGACAGAGGGAAATCGGATGACGTGCTAGTGAAGAGAACCCTTATGTAATCTGGGGATTACCTGTACTTTCATCAGAAGGACTAAAGCCATATAACGAGAGGCAGTTCATTATCACTTTGTCAGGGGTAATAAGGGTAGGCATTACATTATTACTGATGCCCAGATCACAGAAGTGAAGTTAAAGTTCAATATTCACAGTTAATTTATTATCAAACTACATGTACACCACTATATACTTCCCTGAGCCTCACTTTCTTGCAGGCACTCACAGTAGAACAAAAAGTACAACAGAATCAACGAAAACCTACACACAGACTAATAAACAATCAATGTGCAAAAGAAGGCAAACTGCAAATACAAAAAAAAAGGACTCAACAATAATAAATAACTAAATAATTATGAGAACATGAGTTGTAGAGCCGTTGGAAGTGAGTTCATAAGTTGTGGAATCAGTTCACTGTTGTTTGGGGAGAGTACAGTTATCCATAGTGTTTCAGGAGCCTGATGGTTGAAGGACAATAACTGTTCCTGAACTTGGAGGTGTGTGACCTAAGGCTACTGTACCTACTTCCCAATAACAGCAGCAAGAAGAGAATTGGAAGAACTTGCCCTTGGTTTCAATGCAGTGGTGACGCAGAGTGAAGGCTCTGTACAGCAGTGGTCTTGCAATGAACGAGAGAAATATGTTCTGTCAGCCATTGTGATAGAGGAATCACAACTATCAGAGGGAGATTGTAACTGGTGAGTGTAAGAGTCCAGAAAGGAGGGAGACGGAGACGGACAACAGTCTGGAAAAACACAACTATTTGGAAGTTGCCTCCAGCAACCTCTCTGGATTGTTGGTTCAACCACATAGGACAGTGATTTCCAGCAGAGTTTGCACTCTGGCCAACAAAAGCAAACTGAATGTGCAGTCTGGACATTCTGTACACAAACCTAACACTAAGCTCTTTGTATGTCCATGCTGCATTTATCAGCAATTTCCAGATCGGCCTTGAAATTGAAGTGATCCAGTAAAGGGACACTGGGGGATTAAGACCTTTTCTTTTGCTGTATCACTCTGTGAATGATTACAGTCTCACCACACTTTGACGATCTACTGGATCATCACTACCATCTCCGCCCCAACACCACAGCACAACCAAGAGGACTGGACTCCGAAGCATAAAAACAAGAACAGTTAAGCTGGGAAACAGTTTCTTCCCTCAGGCCATTAGGCTTCTAGACACCCTGCTGCATCGCATTCAAAGTGTAACTGGTTAATCTGTTCTGTACCTTATAATAGTTAATTTATGCCTTCAGTTTGTCTACTTATGTGTAATCCACCTGTAGATTTCCTCCTTACTTTCATAAGTTATTATGTGTTATGTGTCTTATGTATACTACAGAGCTTGGCACCCTGGTTTGGACAATCATTGTCTCATTTGACGGTATACATGTATGGAGTTAAATGACAATAAACTTGACTTGACTTGCTGAGAATTAAGATTGAGAACACACCACCAGAGACTCAAAACACTGGAAAAAGACCCACTAAAATGCCTTTGCCAAAGTTGCCAGTATCCCAAAAGAGATTCATGTTGCTCTGCTGAGTGTTGACCATATGACAGAACCTAAACCTCAGCAAATAGTTTTTAACTATCAATTCTCCATCTTTGTTACAAGAACATTTGACTTTAAAGACTAATGTATCTCCCGATTCTTTGTTTGTGATCTTAAAAGCATTTTTCCATTAAGGGAATTTATACTCTGTGTGGTTCCCAGGAAATATTTCAAAGTCACTGATATAGATCTACCATGCTTCTCTGAAATTGTCGCTCCAAACTATGCAGACTAATACAGCATGGAAACAGGTCCTTTGGACCTGAGACAGAGAGCTGGGTGACTTTCTGTCCCACTTAATTGAAAAGTCACCCCCAGCATCCCTTTTTTCTGTTTCTCGGAAATCGTCAGCAGAGGAAGCAAAGAGAAATCCCAGGCTTCTTCTTGGTCTCCAAGAAACTCACTGCATTAAGAGATCAGGCGGCTGTGTAAACACACAGCAGATGTGTCACATCAGTCTCACTTCTAAATGGCGGATGAGGAGCAGCACTCGGTCGCTGTGCCTGAACAAGTCAAATCCCACTTTAATTATTTGGGACTTTTAGCAGCCTTCTGAGGGTTGCAGTCGAAAATTCCAGCTGTTCATAATTAGGATCACTGGCTCTGATTGGCTCAATAAATCAAATTTTATCTTTCCATACCCATATCTTTCTTCTGACCACTTACAGAGTTACGGAGCTGTTATACAGCCACGGAGTTATACAGCATGGAAAGAGGCCCTTCTCCCCAATTCGTCCATGGTGACCTTCCGAGCAAATTCAATGTGCCTGCATTTGGCCCGTAACCCTCTAAACCTTTCCTATCCATGAACCTCTTTAAGATGTAATTATACCCTTGAATACCATTTCCTCTGGCAGCTTGCTCCACATATCCACCACTTCTGTGTGAAAAATATGTCCCTCCAGTCTCCTTTAAATCAATCCCCTCTCCCTTTAATCCCACACACTGCAGTTTCAGACTTTTCTGCGCAGGGAAAAAACAGTGGCCATTCACCTTGACCTAGCATTAGGTCTTCACCCATTCAACCCATTGGGAGTAAGCTAATCCAAATGTCAATGGATGACTGGATAACCAGGGGAAGTAGATGGATACGTGAAGTTGCAGGGAAATATGGTGTCGGGGAGGCGGCAAAAGGATGGGTGTATGCATTGCTGGTTCAGACATAATGGGCAGCATGTTCTTTTTTTCATGCTGTGAAAAAAATGAGAAAAAAAAAATCAGATACATACACCTGAATACAGGCCACTTTACCCAAAGAGTCTACACTGACTATCAAGGACCCATTCAGATTAAATACATTATACTATCCAAAAACTCCCATCAACTTTAACCATCAGGCTCTCGCATCAAAGGGGACAACCACACTCAACTTCACTTGCTCCAACATTGAAATTTTCCCACAACCAATGATCTCACTTTCAAGGACTCTTGTTCTAATTATCTCATGTCCTCATTATTTATTGGTATTTGTTTATATTTGCACTTGCACAGTGTCATCCTCTGCACTCTGGTTGATCTTTCATTGATCCTGTTATAGTGGCTATTTAGACATATGAGGTAGACATCACTCGCAATGCTGTCCTTTAGACAACTCTATTCTATAGACTTGCTGAATATGTCTACAAGGAAATGAATTTCAGGGTTGTATGTGGTGACATATATGTACTCTGATCATAAAATTTTCTTTGAACCTCTTCCCAACTTCTTGCTCTATAATACCTCTGTACTTTCCCCCCTCTATTATTGTAGTGATGTCATAGAGATTAACTGTTAATTAACAGGAACTCTCGGAAAATCTTCAAAAGGTGGTGCTTAATAAAGCAGCGTCCATCATTAAGGGACCCACATCACCTGGCACTCTTCACAGTTCTACAATCAGGGAGGAGGTACAGGAGCCTGAAGACACACACACACAATGATTCAGAAACAGCTTCTTCCACAATGCCATTAGATTTCTGGATGGTCCATTAAAGTTACTTTACCCTTCCTCTATTATACACTTTATGTATTTACTGCAGCTGTTGGTATTTTTTTAACGTACTGCCATAAAGCAACAAATTTCAGAGCATACGTCAGCGATGATAAACATGATTTTGAGAACCAGGGAGAGATGAGAACACTGGTTTGGAAAGCCCATATTTTGAAGGAGGAGAGAAAGCAGGCCTGATGACTGGGTTGGTGACACCATTCATGCTTGATGTAACCTCTGAGTATTTTTTAAATTTCACTTGGTTTCTGGATGATGTTTCTTTTTCATACCATTTCATGACTAATTTACTTAGTTTGGTGCAACAATGTGGGCTGAGGGCCTGTTCCCATGCTGAACCATTTGATGTTTGCTCCCTTCTTCCTCCACTTTAACAGGTCAGACATTCAGGAGCCATTCAGCTGCCTACAAGTCACAAATTTCTGGGATCATTTCCCAATTCGATTGAATTGCCAAATCTAAAGGAATATTGCAATTTCAGAGGTATTATTTTTCACCAGAAAGATGCAAAGTATTTCACAGCAGGAGGCTTCTGGATATTTCAAAGTTTAAGGTTCAAAGTAAAATGTATTATCAGTGTACGTACACGTGACCACATACAACCCTGAGGCTGTTAAACAGGATCAATGAACAACAAACTGTGCTAAAGCAAATGTCAATAAATAGCAATAAATAGTGAGTTTGAAATAACAAGATAAAGAGTCATTAAAGTGAGTACATTGGTTGTGGGACTACCAGAAATAGAACGAGTGTAGTTATCCCCTTTTGTTCAAGAGCCTGATGGTTGAGGGATAGTAACTGTTCTTGAATCAGGTGGTGCGAATCCTGGGGCACCTGTACCTTCTACCTGATGGGAGCAGTGAGAAAAGAGCATGGCCTGGGCGGTGAGGATCTTTGATGATGGATGCTGCTTTTCTACGGCAACATTTCATATAGACGTTTGGGAAGTGCTTGTGATGTACAGGGCTGAATCCACTATCTTTTGTTGGATTTTCTGCTCAAAGGAATCAGTGTTCCCATACCAGGCCGTAATGCAACCTGTCAGCACACTTTCCGCCACACATCTATAGAAGTTTGTCAAGGTTTTTGATGACATGCCAAATCTCCGCAGACTCCTGAGGAAGTAGAGGAAGCTTTCATGCTTCTTTTGCAATTATATTTATATGAATGGATTTCTTTAACCAGCACCAAAACGGATGATTTGGTGATTACAACAGTAATTAGTGGGAGCTTCCTGTGTGCAAAATGATTGTTACATTAAAACATTACAACGGCGACTTCACAGCGATATTTCATTGGCTGAAAAATGCTTCATAAAAGTCATTGTGTGCAGGTTTTTCTTTGATTATATTAAATTTTTTTGCTTTCCTGTGAATGCTGCAAGAAAATGAATCTCAGCATAGTATATGATGACATATATGTACTTCGATAATACCTTGACTTTGAACTTCGAACATGATATAAGTTTACCTTTTGCATATTTGTGTGTGTGTGTGTGTGTGTGTGTGTGAGAGGGAGAGAGAGTGAGAAGTAGAGGAGAAGCAGGGGAGGGGAGAGGAGGGGAGGGAGGGGAGAGGGGAAGAAGGGAAGAGGGGCAGGGGGAGAGGTGGAGGGCAGGCATGTCTGTATGTGGTGCGTAGATGGCTGTGTGCAAGTGATTATGCTATGTGAGGGTGTGCTTGATAGTGTGTGTGTGTGTGTGTGTGTGTGTGTGTGTGTGTGTGTGTATGTTTATATGTAACAAAGTGTCTAAGGATGCATGTGCCTGATTCCTCCTAAGATTCTGACTCACCAAGGCATGGTTTCCAACATTTTCTCTTTTATTTCTGTATTACTCAAGATTATCAGATTTCCACCAATGTCCAGGGATTGCAATCTACAAATCTATCAATGTTCCTGTCAAACGTGACAAGCTAGGGCTATGGGTATGATTTGTTCTTGAAGGCGCTGGATTCTGGAGTCTTTACCTGGGAAATAGAGTCACAATCACACTTTTCATCTCACTTGCCTTTCTTCAGCTGGAAGCCACCCTGGGCTTTCTGAGGTCAGGAAAGGTGCTACAGAAATAATAGATTTCCTCTTCACACAGGAGGCACTGAAGTGAAGGAAATTGCAATACTTTCTTACCCTTGGTCATATTAATTTCATCAAGTCACATCTTTATATCAGGTGATTTAATGGTGCAATCGAATCCTCCAAGATGAAAAAAGATTTATCTTGGAATATAGTCGATAAAAAGGGAAAATATTAACCTGGTTTCATATTTTTCTACTAATATCGCTATTCTGCATTTTTATTGTGTGTGTCTGTGTGCTTGTGCATGTAAGTGAGATGGAGGGAGAGGGAGAAGGAGAAGGGGGAGAAAGGGGAGAATTGGAGAGTGAAAGACCAAGTGTTCATATGACAGAGTGACTGCATGTGTGTGGGAAACTGTGTGAGAGGCTGTGTGTGCTGTATTTGCGTAGACACAAGAGACTGCAGACGCCAGAATATAGAGCAATGAACAAACTGCTGGAGGAGCTCAGTGGATCAGGCAACATAGGCAACACGTGTGCATCGAAACTGACGTCGACAACTTGAGTGTCTTGAGTGTGTGCGCATTGCGGGGGTTGGGGGGGGTGCGGTTACTACCGCAGAAAACAAGTGCATTGTTACTGTCAGGTACTTTCTACAGACATCCCACTCTGCAAAAACTCATTTCAGGGAGGAAGCACCATCGATTTGCGGGAGACTTCCGGGAGGGGTGGGATGTCTGCAATAGAGTAGCTCCTTAGCAGCTGGCCAGCTAGTTTAAATAACGTTAGCTATGCTGATGAACGAATGACACCTGTTAAACTCACCTCAACATGTCTTTTACAGTCTTAACCCACCATGGGCAATAGAAAAGTCACTGTTGCAAACAGCGCAGCGAGCAACACTGTCATTATTTTGACCCCTATTAGGCAGGGGTACTCTTTAGTGTAGTCTGGGCTGACGTATGTTTTATATTTTTTTGGAACACTCTGCCATGGCGCGCTCTGGCTCGCGCTCTCTCTCTTGCCTGGTCGCTCGCGCACTCTTGCTTGCTTTCTCTCTCGCTGGCTCTCTCTCACTCTGTCGCTCACGCGCTCTCGCCCTCCCTCGCATGTGCACTCTCTCTCTCATGGTCGCGCGCGCATGCTCTCTTGCTTTCTCTCGCTTGCTCTCAAAAAAATTGATTTCCGTGATATTGTATATAATTCGAGGGCATCAGGGAGCCACTATTAATATGCGGGAGACTCCTGGAACTTCCGGGAGAGGTGGGATGTCTGTTTCTATAAGTCAGCAACCACCAAATTCTCCAGACACCATGCTCCATTTGCTCAGCAGTGATACACAGCAAAATGTTAAATTCCCTGGCCCCATGAGAATCCCAACCCCCTACTCCCACCTCCCAAGCCCACACATATACCCACAGAAAAAAATGTTAAATGTTAAAATAAAATGATGTGAAAGCAAATTGATTTTGTTGAATATATTTTGCACAGGATGATGGTACTTTTTTGAAAAAAAGTAAGTTGTTTGTAGGAATCTGTGGTAAACTCTCTTTGGGAGTGAGAAGTGATCTAAGGATTAACTCCAGACGACTAAGTGCTGAAGATCAGTCACGCAGGAGCAAAGGGAGTGAAGGGAGTGAGTGCCCCTGATCTGCACAGCCCAAGCTCCTTATTGATTCTGCAAGTCTGTTTTACATCCAGTTGACTAGTAGGGAAAGGCTTGGTTCCTGTGTCCTTGAGTGGTGATGCGTGAGTGTGCACTGGGAGGGAGAGAGGTCCCTGATCTCCCGGCATCTGCAGAGACCAAATTGAATTCAGTGTAGCAATGTTTAGATCACTAAATGTCCAGGAGCAGAGGCTATGGGGAGCATTAAATGATTCCAGCTGTTTTTTTCTAATGTTGCAGATGATTTTTGCTGGAGGCTTCAAACTCAATTTCAGTTTATTTTCTCCCCTGCATCCCCCACTCCACCTTCATGGGAAGATGGATGTCCAGATTTATTTACACAATGATCTCTGTGTGTGGGTACTGCATGAGTGGACACACAAGTTCAAAGTGCAGATTATATGTGTGAACAATCAGATCTGCTGTGCTTGTGTTGTATGTAGGGTGAGTGTGCATATTGTATAGTGTATGCTTGTGTGTAGGTAATTATGTACAGGGTATTTATCATGTTGTATAATCATTGTACCTTAAAGATGTGCATGTGAACATATGTTATGCTGTATATTCTCTGCATAGACACAAACACACAATGTCAGTTTGTGTGACTGCACTATGTAAGTGTGCATGCAATTTTTTGCCTGTTTAACTGGTATGCATGAGCTCCCAATGAGTGTATACTGCACATTTGGCACAAATCATATTGAGCCAAAGTTACAGAGCACTACAGCACAGAAACAGGCCCTTTGGCCCATCTAGTCAGTGCTAAACTATTATTCTGCTTAGTCCCAACAACCTGCACTTGGACCACAGCCCTTCATACCCCCCCCCCCATGTACTGTATATATCCAAGCTTCTCTTAAATGTTACAATTAAACCCCACTACCACGACTTCCACTGGCAGGTCAATCCACACTTTCACCATCTTCTCAGTGAAGAAGTTCCCCCACATGTTCCCCTTAAACATTCCATCATTCACTCTTAACCCATGACCTCTAGTTCGAGTCTCACCCACTCTATTGGAGAAAGCCTGCTTGCACGTACCTTATCTATACCCTTCACATAAGGCTAGATGATATAGGAGCAGAAGTAGGCATTCAGCCGATTGAGTATGCTCCACCATCCTATCATGGTTGATCCTGGATTCCACTCAACCCCATAAACCTACCTTCTCGCCATATCCTTTGATACCCTGACTGATCAGGAAACGATCAACTTCCATCTTAAATATACACATGGACTTAGCCTCCACTGCAGTCTGTGACAGAGCATTCCACAGATTTACTACCCTCTGGCTAAAAAATTTCCTCCTTAACTCTGTTCTAAAGGATCTCCCTCAACTTTTGAGGCTGTGCCCTCTAGTTCCGAATACCCCAACCATAGGAAATACTCTATCCACATCCACAATATCTAGTCCTTTCAACATTCTGTAGGTTTCAGTGAGATCCCCCCACATTCTTCTAAGTTCCAGTGAGAACAGGCCCAAAGCTGCCAAACGCTCCTCTTATGTTAACCCCTTCATTCCCAGAATCATCCTTGTGAACCTCCTCTGGACTCTCTTCAATGACAACACATCTTTTCTGAGATCTGGGGCCCAAAACTATTGACGATACTCTAAGTGCAGCCTGACTAGTGTCTCATAAAGGGTCAGCATTATCTCCTTGCTTTTATATTCTATTCCCCTTGAAATAAATGCCAACATTGCATTTGCCTTCTTTACCACAGATTCAACCTGTAAATTAATCTTCTGGGAGTCTTGCACGAGGACTCCTAAGTCCCTATGCACCTTTGATGTTTGAACCTTCTCCCCATTTAGATAATGGTCTGGACTATTGTTCCTTTTCCCAAAATGCATTATCATACATTTCCCAACACTGTATTCCATCTACCACTTTTTTGCCCATTCTTCCAATTTGTCTGTCCTGTTGCAATCACATTGCTTCCTCAGCACCATCTACCCCTCCACCCATGTTCGTATCATCTACAAACTTTGCACACAAAGCCATCAATTCCATTATCTAAATCATTGACAAACACTGTCAAAAGCACTGGTCCCAATATCGACCCCTGAGGAACATGTCTTAGCAGCAGCAGCCAACCAGAAAAGGTCCCTTTTATTCCCAGTTGCTGCCTCCTGCCTATCAGCCATTCTGCTATCCATGCCAGTATCTTTCCTGTAGCACCATAGGATTTTATCACGTTAAGGAGCCTCATGCGTAGCACCTTATCAAACACCTTCTGAAAATCCAAGTAAATGACATCCACTGCCTCTGCTTTGTCCACCCTGCCTGTTACTTCCTCGAAAAACTCAACAGATTTGTCAGGCAAGATTTCCCTTTACAGAAACCATGCTGACTTTGACTTATTTCATCAGTGGTCGCCAAGTACCTCGAAACCTCATTGAGGTTTCTAATAGACTCCAACACTTTCCCAACCACTGAGGTTATGCTAACTGGCCAATAATTTCCTTTCTTTTGCCTTCCTCCCTTCTTAAAGAGTGGAGTGACATTTGCAATCTTCCAGCCCTCTGGGACCATGCCAGAATCAAGTGATTTTTGAAAGATCATGACCAATGCTTCCATTATCTCTTCAACAACCTCTCTCAGGACTCTGGGATGTAGTTCTTCTGCCCCAGGTAACTTATCCACCTTAAGACCTTTGTGCTTGCCTCACACTTTTTCCTTTGTAATAGCAGCGGCACTCACTCCTGCCCCCTGACACTCATGGACTCCTGGCATACTGCTTGTGTCTTCCACAGAGAAGACAGATGCAAGTACCCATTAAGTTCATCTGCCATTTCTTTGTCCCCCATTACTACCCAATGTGCACGTTATATTGCAGTGCAATGTTTGAGCAGCCATTTGGTATGTACTTGTGAGTGATGTACAAATGTTTGTATATGAGATATGTTTGGAGTGTATCTACATTATATGCCCTTGAACGTGGACCTGCAATTGGAATGGATGCAGAGAAGGTTTGCCATACTGTGTGATGAAATGGGCAGATCGTATTATGAAGAAAGATTGAGATGTTAGGTTTACATCTGCTGTCATTCAGAAGAGTGAGAGAGGATTTCACTGAAACATACAAGATCCTAAAGGACTGAACAGAGTGGATGTGGAGAACATGTTCTCTCTTGTGGGACAGTCCAGAGCTATGGGTGAAAACAAAGTATCACCCACTTAATTCTGAGTGAAATGTAGGAATTTTTTCCCTCTCGCTCTCTCTCAGAGGGCACAAGTCTTTGGAATTCTCTTACACCGTGAACTGTGGGGCAGAGACTTTAGATATTTTTAAGGCAGGGGTTGACAGAAACCTGATAAGCAAGAGAGTGAATGTTTGCAGCGGAAAGATGGGAATGCAGAGGTGCAGCGGGAAAATGGAAATGCAGAGGTATAGCGGGAAGATGGGAATGAAGAGATGCAGCGGGAGTTTGTGGCATGCGGCTGCACAGTGTGCTCCTGAGCTGACTGATGATTATCTGTCACTGAGGTGGCCAGCTCGGCAAATGGTAAATGGACTGTGCTGCACACACTGTACCTACCAAGCCACAACATCTGTGCCTCACACAGCAGGGGCTTCAGAGTACAACTGCCTGAGGCTCACTCACAAGCTCAGAGCCCATCCTACCACGCTAGGCTGCCGTAGGGAGCAATAGGTCATCACATCCAACTCAGCACATTCAGAAAATATCCAGGCAGCAATCCAGAGCAAGGGTCATCTATCTGATCAAAGACCAGCTAAACTGATAGAACGGGGACGAGACTCCCGGCCCCACCATTTACTTAACATTGGTGCCTGGGTACTGTTTAGAGGAGTCCAGATTATTAAAGGACATTTATAATAATATAGCTTTTGTCCAGCATTTCTGATAAAAGTAACAGGTCATCCTAAGAAAACCCAACACATTCCAGATATACAGTATATTACCCACCATTGCCAAAAGAACTAAAGAATTTCAGGAATGGAGGCAATTTACCGCCCTATCCTGATGTCAGATAAACAATCTCTCCAAAACTATAAGCTGTTTGTGAGCATCATTAATAGCCTCAATGCATTGTAAATAAAAAATATTGTTAACACTGGACAACAAATTATTTTTGAAAGTGTTGCTTCCTCAGGAATTTTTTTTGTGTTTATGATAGACCACTTGAAACTGAACACAAATATAATTTTATACTACTTGTGTCTCATAGGAATTTGGCGAAACAGGAAATTAACTGTTATTGAACATAATGTGTTACATGCGTAGTGGTGCTGACTCTGCAACAGTTCAACTAACCTAGAAGTGTTTTGTTGATGATCTTTGTTTGTTCTCAGTGTCTGAGGCGTCTCACTTAAGCATCCAACAATAATCAATCAGTTGCCCTGATATCGTTTCTCAATGACTGCAATGTCCTGGTAAGATCTTTCACCGTGCTCGTCACTGGCAGTGCCAGGGTTTGCAGGGAAGAGGTCTAAATGGGAATGCAGAAAATAAATCTCCAGCGACATATTGCACTTCATGGTTTTGTATGCTTGAAGCATGTCGTCAATCAGCTGCACGTAGTTTGGTGCTCACTCGTTGGTAAGAAAATTTTCAGCAACATCCTTGAATGTTTTCTATGCTATTTTCTCTGGTCCCGCGAGAAGTTCCTCGAATTGCCTGTCATTGATGACCTGTTTGAGTTGTGGACTAACAAAAATGTCTTCCTTAACCTGGGCATCAGTTGTTCTGACTTGAATTATGAATTGAAATAGCAAATATAGGTGATTTCAAAAAAATGGTGCGTGATAGAGCAATTTCATCGTGACTTTTAGGCCTAAATGCCTTAAGATACATCCAAAGGTATTCAGGAAGCAAAATCTTTGTTGTCCAGTGTAATCACACAATTAGAGGAAAGCATACTAACTATACAGCATTCTGACCTACCTACCATCATATTTACCTGTTTGATATTCTATATAAATTACAATGAAGCTGATCTGCACATTGATTCTACACAGGCTCTGACTGGGGCAAAGGATGTCCCTGTTCAGAAATCAGAACTTTGCTGCCTGGTACAGTTCTCAGTAAATGACAGCTTGGCTCTGTCCTTGTCTGCAGGGAGGAGAGGGACGGGAAATGCTGGGACCTTGTCTGTCCCTTTCAATAATAGCAGCAAGATCTCAGAACTTGCTGGGTGGTAAATTTTGGATTCTGCTTTCTTATGATGTGGAAGAGTTCAATAGGGGTGTGTAATTGAGATCAGAAAGATTGGGATTATACCTGCATTTATACATTATTGCCACACAATAGGAAGCCCACAATCTCTAGTTTAAGACTCCCCTACCCGCATGCAAAGACTGTGACCATTCAGATTCAGGTTCATTTATTTATCACACCACCACTCCAGAGTCTGCTAAGTCTTCCTGAAGGTCTTTTGCAGTCAAATGGGGGTTTTGATTTGCCCTTCTAGCAATCCTACGAGCAGTTCTCTCGGAAAGTTTTCTTAGTCTTCCAGACCTCAACTTGACCTCCACCATTCCTGTTAAATGCCATTTCTTAATTACATTACAAACAGAGGAAATGTCTATCTGAAAACGCTTTGCTATCTTCTTATAGCCTTCTCCTGCTTTCTGGGCATCATTTATTTTAATTTTCAGAGTGCTAGGCAGCTGCTTGGAGGAGCCCATGGCCGCTGATTGTTGGGACAAGGTTTGAGGAGTCTGAGTATTTATAAAGCTTTGAAATTTGCATCACCTGGCCTTTCCTAATGATGACTGTGAACAAGCCATAGCCCTAACAAGCTAATTAAGGTCTGAGACCTTGGTAAAAGTTATCTGAGAGCTCAAATCTCTTGGGGTGCCCAAACTTTTGCATGGTGCTCCTTTCCTTTTTCTCACTCTAAAATTGTACAAAACAAAAATAATACACTAATCTTGCTTAAAATGTTGAAAAGAATGTTTCATCTTTAACTTTACGACTTTTGGATATCAGCTCATCTTCTACTCACTTAACTATTCACAGTAACAGGAATTTTGAACGGGGTGCCCAAAATTTTGCATGCTGCTTTATGTCACCATATACAACCCTGAGATTCGGGTTTTATTATTTATTTATTTAATGGCACATAGCGTGCAGTGGACCCTTCTGGCCCTTTGAGCCATGCCTCCCGGCAAATTCCCCAATTTAATCCTAGCCTAATCACGGGACAATTTACAACGACCAATTTATCTACCTCCTGGTATGATATTGGACTGTGGGAGGAAACCAGAGCACCCGGAGGAAACCCAAGCTGTCACGAGGAGAACGCACCAATTCCTTATGGGAGCAGCAGAAATTGAACCTGAGTCACAGTTACTGTAGAGCATTGTGCTAACCACTACGCTACTGTACCAGCCCTTGTGGGCATTCACAGTAGAACAAAGAAAAATCAATAGAATTAATGAAAAACTACACACAAAAACTGATAAACAACCAATGTGGAAGGAACATTAAATTTAAGCAACAATAAAAGGGTATTTCTATCTAAAATGCAATGCTCCTATTTTCTCTGCTGATATATTGTGGATTCTCCATTAGTGCTTTATCAATAAACACATTTATTTAACCCCAAATCTGAAGAATTCCTGACTTTGGTGATTCAGTGGAGAAAGGGCTCAATTCTGGACAGAGAAGTTCCTTAGAACCATAGAACACTACAGCACAGAAAACAGGCCATTCGGCCCTTCTAGTCTGTGCCAAAACTTTATTCCGCTAGTCCCATTGACCTGCTGCCAGTCCATAACTCTCCAGACCTCTCCCATCCATGTATCTATCCAATTTATTCTTAAAACTTAAGAGTGAGCCTGCATTTACCATTTCAGATGACAGCTCGGTCCACACTCCCACCACTCTCTGAGTGAAGAAGTTCCCCCTAAACCTTTCCCCTTTCACCCTAAAGCCATGTCCTCTTGTATTTATCTCTCCTAATCTAAGTGGAAAGAGCCTACACACATTTACTCTGTCTATACCCCTCATAATTTTGTAAACTATCAAATCTGCCTCATTCTTCTACGCTGCAAGGAATAAAGTCCTAACCTGTTCAATCTTTCCCTGTAACTCAACTCCTGAAGACCCAGCAACATCCTAGTAATTCTTCTCTGCACTCTTTCAATCTTACTGATATCCCTCTTATAGTTAGGTGACCAGAACTGCACACAATACTCCAAATCTGGCCTCACCAATGTCTTATACAACCTCACCATAACATCCCAACTCCTATACTCAGTACTTTGATTTATGAACGCCAGGATGCCAAAAGCCTTCGTTACAACCCTGTCTACCTGTGACGCCACTTTCAGGGAATTATGTATCTGAACTCCCAGATCCCTTTGTTCCTCCACACTCCTCAGTGCCCTATCATTTACTGTGTATGTCCTACCTTGATTTGTCCTTCTAAAATGCAACACCTCACACTTGTCTGCATTAAATTCCATTTGCCATTTTCTGGCCCATTTTTCCAGTTGGTCCAGATCCCTCTGCAAGCTTTGAAAGCCTTACTCGCTGCCCACAATGCCTCCAATCTTAGTGTCATCAGCAAACTTGCTGATCCAATTTACCACATTATCACCTAGATCATTGACATAGACAACAAACAACAATGGTCCCAGCACAGATCCCTGAGGCACACTACTAGTCACAGGCCTCCAGTCTGAGAAGCAATCATCCACTACCACTCTCTGTCTTCTCCCATACAGCCAATTTTGAATCCAGTTTACAACCTCTCCATGGATACCTAGTGTCTGAATTTTCTGAACAAACCTCCCATGTGGGACCTTGTCAAAGGCCTTACTAAAGTCCATGTAGACAACGTCTACAGCCTTTCCTTCATCTACTTTCTTGGTAACCTCCTCAAAAAACTCTACAAGATTCGGTAAACATGATCTACAATGCACAAAGCCATGCTGACTATCCTTAATCAGCCCTTGGCTGTCCAAATACTTGTATATCCGATCTCTCAGAACACCTTCCAATAGCTTACCTACTACTGATGTCAGGCTCACCGGCCTGTAATTACCTGGTTTACTTTTGGAGCCTTTTTTAAATAACGGAACAACATGAGCTACCCTCCAATCCTCCGCCACCTGTGGCTAAGGACATTTTATATATTTCTGCCAGGGCCCCTGCAATTTCTATACTAGTCTCTCTCAAGGTCTGAGGAAATATCATGTCAGGCCTGGGGGATTTATCTACCTTTATTCGCTGTAAGGCAGCAAGCCCCTCCCCCTCTTTAATCCCTATATTTTCCATGACACTGCTGCTTGTTTCCCTTCCTTCCATATATGCTATGGCAGTTTCCTGAGTAAATACTGGTGCAAAAAGCTGTTTAAAATCTCCCCCCTCTCATGAGGCTCCACACATAGGCGACCGCTCTGATTTTCTAGGGGACCAATTTTGTCCCTTACTATCCTTTTACTCTTAATATACTTGTAGAAACCCTTCGTGTTTACCTTCACATTATCTGCCAAAGCAACCTCATGTCTTCTTTTTGCCTTCTTGATTTCCTTCTTTAATACTTTTTAACATTTTCTATACTCTTCAAGTATCTCATCTGTTCTTTGTTGCCTATACCTGCTATACACCTCTCTCTTTTTCTGAACCAGATTGCCAATATCCCTTGAAAACTAAGGTTCCCTATGCCTGTTAACTTTGCCTTTAATCCTGGCAGGAACATGCAAACTCTGCACTCTCAAAATTTCGCCTTTGAAGGCCTTCCACTTACTGAACATATCCTTGCCAGGAAACAACTTATCCCAATCTACTCTTCCTAGATCCTTTCTCATTTCCACAAAATTGGCCCTTCTCCAATTTAGAACCTCACCTTGAGGACCAGACCTATCCTTATCCATAATTAACTTGAAACTAATGGCATTATTGTCACTGGACCCAAAATGTTCGCCTACACATTCTTCTGACACCTGACCTGTCTGGTTCCCTAATAGGAGATCAAGTATTGCATCCTCTCTCATAGGTACCTCTATATATTGATTTAGAAAACTTTCCTGAACACATTTGACAAACTCCAAGCTATGATGATGACAGTGTGGGAGTCCCAGACAATATGTGGAAAGTTAAAATCCCCTACTATTACAACTTTCTGTTTCTTACATCGGTCTGCTCTCTCTCTACAGATTTGCTCCTCCAATTCTCTCTATTGGGCGGAGTATAATACAACCCTATTAGTGCAGTCACACCTTTCCTGTTCCTCAGCTCCACCCATATCGCCTCTGTAGACAAGCCCTCCGGGCTGTCCTGTCTACGCACAGCTGTGATATTTTCCATGACTAGTAATGCCACTCCTCCGCCTTTCATCCCTCCCCCTCTATCATGTCCTTTTTTTGTCATTCAAGAGATGTGGGCTTCTCAGTTGCAGCCAACATTTAATTGCCCATCCCTAGTCGCCCTTGAGAAGGCGGGGTGAGCTGACTTCTCAAACCGCTGCAGTCCATGAGTTGTGGTGCAGCCACAATGGCTACAGGGAGGGAATTCCAGAATTTTGACCAGTGACAGTGGAGGAACATCGATATACAGTATAAAACCTCGAGAGGATGTATCACCAGACTCAAAGATCGCTTATCTGCTGCTATCAGACTCTTGGACAGACCTCTCACATGATGAACTCATCTCCCAACTGACTTGGGCATGGCCCTTGCACTTTTTTTGTCTATCTGCATTTCACTTTCTCTATAACCTGAACACTATATTTTGCATCCTATATTCTGTTTTACATACCTTGATCTGGAATAATCTGTCTGGATGGCATACGAACGAAAGCCTTTCACTGTAGCTTGGTGTGTGACAGCAATAACCCAACCCAATTCTATTTGAGAATGCCTTGTGGCTTGGAGGGCACCTCCCGGTGGTGTTCCAAGTTTTAATGGGACTGTTGCCAACAAAGCCCTCCTGAATTAAGCCTTGCTATCTTTAATACAGTTCATAGCTTATTTAAAATAGAAAGGCTAAAACCTGTAGTTACGTGGTGACTTTCTTCAGTCGCCTCAGCATTGCGGTTAGGCAAAAAAGCCTCATGGCCATACAATTAATTATTTCAGAATCTGCTTCCTGTCACTTGGTTCTCGTGGTCTGAACAGCTTGGCTGAATTATCACGGTATTAGTGCTGCCGAAACCCTCACCGTGGGAGATTCACAGCAACAAAGATCACATCCAGAGCCGGGAGTCCAGTCGCACTGAGATTTTTCCACTGGCTGCTCCACAGCATGTCAAGAGCAGTTGTTTTTTTCTCATTTGGAAAAATGTGGTTAGCCTTACGTGAACTAACATCCAGTGAGGTAAACAGCCAGGTATGCAGACTGCTTTTGTTTTAGCAACGCAATCGTAAAGGACTACTGACATGAGAGGAGGCTGTACGATTTAATGAGCTAATGCCATCACCTGCAAGCAGTGATCGGGTTAGGTTGGAGGAGCAACACCTCACATTCTGTCTGGATAGACGCCAACCTGTTGGCACAAGCAGTGATTCCTTCAATGTCTGGTTATTTCTCCCCTCTCCCTTCTCCTGTATTTTTCCATTCCACATTCTGGTTACTTTGTTCTCCTCACCTGCCCATCACCTCCCTTTGGTTCCCCTCCTCCTTCCCTTTCTTCCATGGTCCACTATTAGAGATTCCTTCACCGATCACCTCCCTGCCTCTTACCTTATCCTCTCTCCCTCACCACCCATCTTCCCCCTCATTTGGACACTTATGTCAGAATGTTGATTGGCATTCAACACTGTTTTCCCCACAGACCTTGGTGAACAAACTCCTCCTCCTCGTTCTAAATAGACCACTGTGTAAAAAAGAGTTCAACTTCCTAACCAACGGATCTCAGATAGTCAAGACGCACAGCCTTGCCTCCCTCCCCTTCATCCTCAACATCGGTGCCCCCCAGTCTGTGTGCTGAGCCCACTGCTATGCACTTTGCTCACACATGACTGCACGGGCAAACACCCGAGTAATCACGTTGTCAAGTTTGCCGGAGACGTGATGGTGGTGGTGCTCATCACTAAAAATGATCAGATGGCCTACCTGTTCCTCGATGCAAGCAAGACAAAGGAGATGGTTATCGACTTCAGGAGAGCTCACAGCACTCACACCCCTTTTAACATCAGCTGCACGGCAGTGGAAACTGCAAGCGGCTTCAAGCTCCTGGCAGTGCACATCTCGCACAACCTCACGTGGTTCCAGAACACATTATACACGGCCAGAAAAGTTCAGCCGTGCCTCTACTCTCTGAGGAGGCTGGACTATGCACATCTGTGCTCACGCCAATCTACAGATGCAGGCAGCAAGCACCCTAACAAGCTGCATCGCTGCACGGTGCGGAAACTGCACTGCAGCAAACAGGAAAAATTACAACGGGTAGTCAAAACTGGCCAACGCTTCACCCGCACCAACTCACCCACCATCAAGGACGTATTCAGCAAGGTGGTGGAAAAGAGAGTAACATCATGAAGGATCCCACCCAGCTTAAGGACTGTTTGTCCCACTCCCACCAAGGAGGAGGCTACGCAGCGTCTACGCCAGGACCAGCAGACACAAAAACAGTTACCAGTTACTTTCACCAAGCAGTAAGGCTGATCACCCACTAACCCACCTCTAACCATCATTACTTTATTGTTTGATGACACTTGCTTTGTGTACAGATACTCCTGTGCCTAGCATCACTTTATGGATATACATTCAATCTGTGTACAGTACTTAAGCTATCTTACATATTTCGATTTATTGTGTTTTTATTGTTATTGTGTTCTTTATCTTGTCGTGTTTTATTTGTGCTGCATCTGATCCAGAGAAACAACTATTTGTTCCCCTTTACACTTGTGTACTGGAAATGACATTAAGCAATCTTGAATCTGGTCTCATTATCACCTGCCATTCCGGCTTTTGCCCTCTTCCTTTCCAGTCCTGATGAAGGCACTCAGCTCGACTGTTTATACCCCCCCCCCCAATGAATACTGTCTGACTTGCTGAGTTCTTACAGCACTTTGTGTATATTGCTCAAGATTTACAGCATCTGCAGCATCTCCTGTGTTGGTGATGAGATAGTACATTTCCCCATAATCTTGCTTTTTGTTTTGGGCCTGTCAAATATTTATCCAATTCCCTTCTGAAGATAATTGCTAAATCTGTATCACCACACCATCAGGCTATGCATTTCAAATTCTAATCACCCGTGGTGTGAAGCAGATTGTTCTTCCATCACATTTTCCTTTCCAATTACCTAAAGCTATTTTCCATGTTATCCATCCTTCTGTCAATGGAAGCAAGCTCTTTCTGCCCCACGGCAAAGTATTGGGTAGGAGAGTGAGGGTCGCACTGAAATCCTGTAGGCAGAGCCACAGGACCTTAAGGAGTCATAAAAGGTCTCTGGTGAATGGAGGATACCTCTGTCAGTGCAGCAGCCCCTCGAGGTTACCCAGGAGAAGTAATTTCGATCTGCTGCTCAATATTTGAACCAATGGGCCAAACACACAGGAAGAGAGCACAAAAGCAAAATATTGCAGATGCTGTAAATCTGAGCCAAGAACAAAAAATTAATCAACAGGCCAGGCAGCATGTGTGGAGGAAGAACCAGAGGATGGATGTTTCAACTCAAATGAAAGGCAGCAACCTGAAAGATTAACTTCATATTTCTCCTTGCCCCCCCCCCAAGGTTTCTGATTTGTTCATTATTTCCACCATTTTGTCCAGATGGAAATACTTCTTTTTTATTTGTTCAGAGATACAGCACAGTTAACAACTCTTCTGGCCCAATAAGCCCATGCCACCCAATTACACCTGTGACAAATTAACCTATTAACCCACACATATTTTGAATGTAGGAGGAAACCAGAGCACCCAGAGCAAATCCCCATGGTCATAGGAGAAGCATACAAACTCCATACAGGAATTGTACCTGGATCGCTAGCACTGTAAAGCGTTACACTAACCGCTATGCCACCATGTCACCCTGTGAGGCAGAAAAAATTCCACCGAGTACAGAAAATGTTATCTTAGTTCATCTAAAATCGATAAGGGTCCTCAAGGATATGAAGCCAAAGTGGGTGAAGAGTTAAGACACAGACTAGCCTATCTCAATAGGAACAGACTAGGACTGAATGGCTTCCCCATTCTGATGTGATATTTAGCTGTCAGACCTGAAACCAATCTGATAATATCTTGTCAGTAAACACCTCCTTAAACATCCAAAAATCCAAAAGCAGAAAAAGAAAAGTACAAATGCTGAAAACATTTTCAGTACAGAAAATGCTGGTGATACTCAGCGGGTCAGGCAGGGAAAGCTAGGAGATAAGGTTTCAGGTCAATTTCTTTTCATCGGAACCGGAGGGGCAGAGGGCATCAGTACAAGTCCAGCAGCAATGACCATCTGAAGTCTTCATCTAAGCACAGCCCAGTAAGACATGAGATCGGGGCATCAAGACAAGGCTAACGTTTGTTCCCCAGCCTTAACTACCCCGAAAGATGGAGGTGAGCTGCAGTCCTTCTGGTGTAGATGCTCCAGTGGCAGGAATTCCAGGAATTCAATCCTGTGTTGATGAAGGAATGGCGCCTTACACCCAGTGGCCACTGTATTAGGTACCTCTCCTACTGTAGCCCATCCATTTCGAGGTTCAACATGTTGTGTGCTCAGAGACGCTCTCCTGCACACCACTAGTGGAACACGTGATTATTAGAATTATTGTTACCTTCCTATTAGCTTGAACCAGTCTAACTAGTCTTCATTGATCTCTCTCATTAACAAGGTGTCTTTGTCTACAGACAATTTTTTTGGTGTGTATTTTCACATCATTCTCTGTTGTGCATAAACATCCCAGGAGACCGGCAGTTCTTTGATACTCAGCCCACTCATTGTGGCCAAGAATCATGGTCAAAGTCAGTTAGTTCCCCACTCTGATGTTTGGTCTCAACAACAACTGAACGCCTTGACCATGTCTCCATGCTTTTATGTACTGATCTGCTGCCACATGATTGGCTGATTAGATGTCTGCATTAACAAGTTGTATGGTTGTGGCCACCGAAAGTGTATTTCCCAGTCAGGATGGAGTGAGGAGGAGGAAGATGGTTCCCTGCACCTGCTACCCTTTTTCTTCCAGCCACAGTAAGTTTGCTGTACATTACTCCACTACAACCACATCCCTCCTTAAAATGAGTTGACCAGAACTCTCATGGAATCTTTAAATAACATTTTTAAAAAATCAGTACTTAATTTTGTTGATCTGAACTGCAAGGAATCCTGATCAGACAAGTGCATGAGCACAAGGCCTTACTCAGGGAGGACAGAAAGATATTAACTTGTTGGCTCTGTTTCAACTCATTTGATTCATAACCCTCTTCTTCAAAATTAACTTTAGCAGGCTAGTCAATAGCCCTTAGTACATCTTCCAAAACAATCGATAAAAAGAGTTGAACTGGTAATGCAAATAGGATCAATTTGAATCACCTTCCCGTAGTAACTTTGAGGATTGAGTTACAAAAATATTTATACGAAGGTTGACACATAGGTTAAGGAATAGCAGCAGAGATTCAACCCAGTGAGCAAATACATGTTGGAGGAAAAAAAGGCAATGGAATAAACTAGACAGGTTTTGTGTAAGTCTTTCACTTTAAAAATACAATCATCACCTTAAACCGATTTCTTTCCCATGCCTAGACCAGAGATTGAGAGTTGAATCAAGGGTGTTTAAGGACATGCAGAATGGGCAGGGCAGTGGAGTGATGTCACAGATCAGCCACATTCTCGTTTAATGGCTTAAGGACTTGAATTGCTTTTCTCTTTCATATTTTCCTTAGTTGCTTGAGAAACCAACCCATTGGCTAGTCAGCTGTTTATTCTCCATGCCCAGCTTGCTGAAAATAAGGGAAGGCTTAAAAAATAGCAAGGACCTTTTTCATTCCTGATCACCACCACACTTGGTGCAGGTGAAGAGTTGTGACTTGAAACGTGTCAACTGTCCATTTCCCTCCACAGATACTGCCTGACCCACAGAGCACTTGTATCACAACACTTTGCATTCAACAATTCTAAAAGCCTGCTCCTTGGTGGAATTGTTCAATCCACAGGATAGCTACGAACTCTTTGACTCACAAAAGATTTGTTTTCTCCCCTTCAACACCTGAAAGCAGTGGGTCGACTTCTATAGGGATGGTAGCAAGCCCCAGCAATAAAACAAAACATTGTGTTGACATGTAACTGACTGAACTTCTATGAGATTATTTGACTGCAAGAGACATTAGAGCTGGGACTGATCCTGTCTACATGCAGGTTTTCCAGAGATTGTGGATACTAACAGAAGCCTGAGTGATTTTCCATCCCTTATCTGGGGACAAATGTCTTTCGCAGGGAATCTCGTTTACTGACTCAAATGAGATAATTGAACTAGGCACAAGCCGAGGAACAAGGACAATTCATTCTGTAGTCTCACCTTTCAACTTTGTAATACATCAGTTACCTGTATTTTAATTCATGATCCATTAAGAGCTTCCATTTAACCATTTTCAAGCCTCCCTCAGCTGAATTTCTTCCAGGCCTGTGAGCATGCTGTGATAGCTCTGGAATGTGTGGCGGGACTTGCGGGCTGAACCAGCGCTTCCTGAGGTGTGTTGGCTGTTTACCCAAATGACATATTTCACTGTATGTTTTGATGTAGATGTGATCAAAAAATCTGAATCCTAATCTAGAATTCCTTCATGGATTCCTGATGTAAAGCCTGCTTGTCTCTTGCTTGTACTTTAACTATCGCTTTAACCAGACCTTGTTAAAAGTCCAGCATTCCTCCTAGATCTAACAGAACTGCACTCCTACAGCGCTACACTGGCCTCTCAGCCTAGACTTGAGAGAAGCCATCAAAGGAAAATGTCAAAGGGTCAGGGTGGAGAATGAGGAATGTCATTTGCAAATGGCAGGAGATGATTGCTTTTGTTAATTAATAAAGCCTGCATTAAAACAATAATAAACGTGGATTAAGATGCTCGATAATTAAGAGATTTTCATTTTTCCGTCCCTCTCCCGGAAGATCATGGCTCAATCAAAACCTTTTGTTCAAAATTAAGTTATTAACCCTTTAGGTGAGTTCACACCAAGCTGCAGCAGTGTGCCTGATGTTTGACATGGCAAGTGCAGCTTCCTACAGGTTAACTTGAGTGAGCTGCCTGTCTTCTTTAATTAAATGAACATTCATAATAAATTAGTGTGAATTTCAATCTCCTTATAACCTTTCACAGCATTCCTTGAACTCCACGTACTCTGTCAGAATTTCCAGGGCACGAAACCAACAGCCTCTGAAGCAGCTTCTTAACAAAACTGCTTTTTATATTTCATAAAGATATAGTCCGTAAGAAATTAGCAGAATAAGGCCATTTGGCCCATTGAGTCTGCTCCGTCATTCCATCATCGATTTATTATCCCTCTCAACCCCATTCTCCTGCCTTCTCCCTGTAAGCTTTGACGTCTTGACTAATCAAGAATTTATCAACATCCACTTTTTACATACCCAATGACTTGGTCTCCACAGCCATCTGTGGCAAAGAATTTCACAGATTCACCACCCTCTGGCGAAAGAAATTCCTCCTCACCATTCTTCTGCAAGAATGTCCTTTTCTTCTGAGGATTTGCCTTCTCATCCTAGACTCCCCCACTATAGGAAACAGCCCCTCCATGTCTATTCTATCCAGGCCTGTTTCATATTCAATAAGTTTCAATGAGATCCACCCGCCCCCCCACCTGCAACATTCTTCTACACTGCAGAGTGGTTTCAGAGTTATCACATGGTCCTCATACATTAACCCTTTCATTTCAGGGATCATTCCCGTGAACTTCCTCTGGACCCTCTCCAATGCCAGCACACCCTTTCTTAGAAAAAGAAACCAAAACTGCTCACAATACTCCAAGCACAGTTTGACCAATGCCTTATAAAGTCTCAGCATTACACCCTCACTTTTATATTCTAGTCCTCTCGAAATGAGTGCTAACATTGCATTTGGATTCCTTACCACCAACTGGAAGGCCATTCATCCCATCAAGCCACCCCTTTTCCCAATTACTTCCCTGCAATCTGTTCACTCACAGCAGCCCAGTAACACTCATTAACACTTTGGGATTCTTCCCCATTAAGAGCTGTTTACAGTGGCTCAATTAACCAACCAACCCCCACCGAGCACACATGTACACCCTGACTGAATGCCCTTCAACTTCCCTCCCACTCACTCTGCAACTCACAGACACACTCTCACCTTGCACAGGTCACTCTTCATCTTTTACTGCTGCTGCTTCACATATTTATATGACTGCTTGTTTTATTATAATAGTGTCAGTAACATTATACTGTCCTACATAATCATGCACCTTGCACTTTATATCGACCTGTTAATCTTCAAGCCCTGCCACTCAGGGCCTTATGTTAATATTATTTTGTGACCGTGTGTGCTGGATTGTAACTATATGTGACTATATGTACTGTGTTTTGCATCTTGGCCCAAAGGAATGATGTTTCATTTCGCTGTATACATACATGTGTATGTTTAAATGACAATAAACTTGAACTTGGTAGCTTATGTCCTGATATAATGGGACTATGGAATGGTCTCCAAGTCTGATAAAATGGAATATTTACCTCATAGTCTATCTCATTTTGGCCTTGCACCTTATTGTCTGCCTGTTCTCCACTTTCTCCGTAACCTTAACATTTTATTCTGTGTTTAGCCTTTCCTTGTACTATTCCAATGCATTGTTGTAGTGAAATGATCTGTATGGATGGCATGCAAAGCAAAGTCTTTCACCGTGACAATAATAAGCAAATTTTCCAATATCCCAAACCAGGAAAAACCCACACGGTCCAAAATGTGCAAACTGCACACAGACAGCGCTGGGCTTAGAACCAAACCCAGGTCACTGGAGTTGTGCAACAGCAGCACTGTCTACAGTTGTCACTGTGTTGCTTATTTTAATAAAAATCTGAAAATGGAGTGAATCAGCCCGTGTGATTGCCCAGGGAAATGTATCAGACATAATGGCAGGAATTGATGCCCATGAGAATTATCTAAAGCAATTTTCTTCTCTACCCCATCACCAAGGACATCACAGTGGTCACAGGACATCACAAGGACACTCCCCTCCCTCCCACCCAGACAACAGAGAGTGTTAGATAAAATAAAGGGAAGATCAAACACAAGAGTTCATTTCTAGCAACTGTGCATACAAAATAAGAAAAGAGAAAGTTCCTTCTGCTTTTTTCCATGTTAGTGCCTGATGACGTGACTGGTTTGATTCTCACTTCTGGCTCACGGGTCAATATCAAGGATGACCCTCCCAGTTGCAGTGTTGAGGGAGTGTTGCACTGTTGGAGGTGTGATGGGTGCTTTACACAGGTGCAGTTACGATCCCATGGTATGACACTGAAGAGAAGGGGAGCTCTGCTTAGCATCCTAGCCAACGCTTACCCCATGTCCAGTATCACTAAAACAGTGCATCATTATGTTTGTAGGATCTTACTGTTCATATATTGACTATTGTGTTTCCAGTTGATTGGCAGTCCCGAACTTCAACTCCCAGAATGCTGTCTGAGCTGGGAACCAAATGAAAATTTTTGTTTGGCCACAGGGTCATCGGACACTGCAGCATAGAAACAGGGTCACTGAAACTGGGTTGAACAAGGATTGTTTTGCTGTTGTTTTGTTGCTTGCTGTGTTCTGACTTGTTATGTTCTGTGTTATTCTGCCAAAAATTGTGGGTGTGCTATGTTGGCTAAGTGGGGTGGCCTTGCGAACTTAACACAAACAACATATTTCATTATATGCTTCGGTGTATATGTGATAAATAAATGAATCTTAATCTGAATCTATAAAGGTGCCAGCTTGGTGAGTTACAGAACCATGGTGGGTGGATAGATTTATGACAGGCATAGGGTAGATGAGCGATACATTATGGTACATGTTATGATTTGCAACTTCAAAACATTAAACTAATTCAAAGGCAGACATGGGAGTCTGAAATGCAGGTCTAACTTCGTGTTTACTTTTAAGGAAGGCACGCACATATCACTTGGTAGTCTGATGACAGATGGAATTAATGTATTTTTACATATAACCCATATTTAATTATTTAAACAAGAATGCTTAATCAAGCTATATATATATATATCTGTATCTCTCTTAAGCATTCTTGTATACACACATATTATATATATATTGTTTGATTAAGTGTTCTTGTTTATATATATATATATATATATATATATACACACACACACATACATACACACACACACACACACACACACACACACACACACACACACACACACAAGATTATTCAAATATAACTAAAATATTAAATACACAACATTCAGAGACAGAATCTTGTGCCCAGGGTAGAAATGTCAAATTTCAGAGGGCTTTGCTGAGATGACAGTGTTTTAACAGGATTCCCTCTGCCATCAGATTTCTGAACTGCCCCCCATGAACAACATCTCACTAATTTTCTCTCATTTATTTTTTGATATATTTCATCTTGAAAACTCAGCAATTTTTTATATATTGCTCTGCACAGCTGCCGCAAAGCAACAAATTTTGCAACATATGTCAATGATAATAAGCCTGATTCTGATGTGTACAATCATTTTTTTAAAACACAGAACAGTTAAGAGTGCATTGCCAAGGGTGGTGATGGAAGCAGATAAGACAGTGGCCTTCAAGAGAGTCGTAGATAAGCACATGAATGAAGAGAATAGAGGGATAATGATCATGAATGGGCAGAATGGATTAGATTAATTTGGCATCATTATCGAAGGGTTTATTCCTATGCTGTAGTGTTCTATGTCCTATGTATTCACCAAGGCCCATTTGAAGACTGGAAGGGCTGAGGGAACTGTTCTAAAATTGCTTTATTTCTGCTGTCCAGAAGATGCAGAGTAAGCAAAGATCCACTCTGCGTTTCCCAGTCAATCATGTGAGCGCGACGTCTATCATAACTCGCTCTATTAACTCCTCATCTCCAAAGTGCATGCTGGCAAGTTTAGAGACCCACTCACTGCTCAGTTGAGACAAGCATACTGAGCTGTGGTGACAGGCAACACATTTCCATCACACTACAGAGCTGCACAGCCGTAGATGTGAAAAACACAAACCTTCCCTATAAGCACAAATTAGTGAGAGACAGTGGAAACAAATGAACAATGTGGATTCGGATACAGGAATAATGAAAGGAAGGAAACTCAGAGACACAAAAATTAGAGGCTGCCAGATTTCACCACATCTGGAACATCTGCCGCTCTTGTGGGCAAAACACTGAGATCTTAATTAAAAAGCTCTTTTAACTTTAATTGGACGTTGTAAAGCACACACATGAATAGCTTGAAGATAAAGACTTGTGATTTACTTGATCCCACCCTGCTTTCATGCTGTACTGCCGGTCCTGCCTCTTAGAAGTTTTTTAACTGAGATCCCTTTCCACACTGAAAAGTAACTCTGACCTGCCGCGTGTACATTGAAAAGAACAATCAGTGAGCAGAGAGTGGAGCAGCTAGCAGAGCTACTGCCTCACAACTCCAGTGACCCAGGTTCAATCTTGACTTTCCATGCTGGCCATGTGGAGTTTGCACGTTCTCCCTGCGACTGTGTAAGTTTCCTCTGGTACTCTGGTTTCCTCTCGCATCCCAAAGATGTGCAGATTGACAGACCATTGTAAGTTACCCCTTGCGTGTTGATGGGTGAAACAATCTTACTTTTGTTGAACATCACCAATAGTCTGTCCTGCTCTAACCATAAAAACACCATGGCCAAGAAGGCACAGCTGTGCCTCTACTTCCTCAGAAGGCCAAAGAAATCTGGTAAGCCCCCATTGACCCTCACCATTATTCATAGCTGCACCAAAATGAGCATCCTATCCAGATGCATCATGGTCTGGTGTGGCAAAGACTGCAATGAACTAAAGAGAATTGCACACACACACGGCACATTACAAACACCAGCCTCTCCTCCATCATCGAACTATACCTCACTGCTTTGATAAAGCATAATCAAAGACCCCACACAGCCTGACCATTCTCTCTTGTCCCTTCTTCCATCGGGCAGAAAGTTCAAAAACCTGAAAGCAGGTACTACCAGGCTTAAGGACAGCTTCTAACCTGATGGTATAAGACAAGTAAGTGGAGCTTTTATGTATTAGGATGGACCCTTGACCTCACAATCTACTTCATTATGGCCATGCACTTTATTGTCCACCTGTAACACACTTCCATTGTAACTGCAACACTTTATTCTGCATTCTGTTGCTGATTTTCATTTGTACCACTGCAATGTACTGATGTGGTGAAATGATCTGTATGGAAGGCAAACAAAACAAACTTTTTAATTTTCCATGGTACATGTGACATTAATAAACTAATTACAAATCTGAGGCAGTTGATAGCAGAATCAAATATACCGTGTAGGAGTAGTGTAAATTAGTGAAGACTCAGTGAACTGGAGGGCCTATTTCTATGCTCTGTGTCTCCACTGTAGCTACAATTACTGCCCCTCTCTACCATTATTGTGCTTGGACGCTGGAGGTAAAGGACAACAGAATTTAACTTGGAGGCGGGCAGTGGGTGACAATATGCAAACCCAGCACCAGGTTCTGCTAATCCATCATCAATGCATCTCCCACTTTCAGAATACGTAAACCTGCCGGTGGGTCCTTGCAGTCTAAATGGTTGGAGAGTGAGGTCTAAATCTGGCTGCAGAACACATTCCTTCCCCTTCCAGTGTGCTCTGAGTGGAAGCAGAGGGGAAAGGAGAGGGAATTGGACAAGCTCGGGATATAATGCAGAGCTGAGCTGTGAATTCCTTGGCAACGTACTGTGTTTGGCACAACAGTGCGCAGCCAAAGGGAGCCCGTGTCATCACCCGAGCCGCAGATGAAATCTCAGAGCTGGAACCAGAGTAACAAGATCCTGGTTGGTAATCAACCCAGTGGAGGGAAGAATGGGGCCCTTGTTGGCTTTCTTCATGCTCTTTCACTGCAGCACTTGAGTCGGAGTTTACAAAATGAGGCAAGCAGGAGCCGTGCAGGATTTAATTTACATCCTGCAGCTTTCCTCTGCACCCAACATCTGAATCTAATAAGCGTCTGAGAAATGCTACAATGCTGTTACTTCTTCTACCAGAACTATAGGGAGATGGGGGTGGGGGGATGTGGTTGCCAGGTCAAGAGTGGATTTTTAAGCTTTATTCAAACCATTTCAACAATGCTATTAGATGTATTTTATGGACAAGTCCTTGGGGCACAATAAGATTCATAATAAATCTGATTCCACTGTAAGGATTAGCAGTTTGGGAACATAAAAATGTAATAATAGCTCCACCAACCTCTCCACCCCTACACTTCTCCAGTCTTTCTTCGGATACTCTTTGAATATGATTCGTTTTTTTAAATTTGAAATTTAAGGCAAGAGCCATTTGATCCATTGGCTGTTTAGGTTCCACACAATCCCCCATTCCTACTGTTGGACAACAGCACAACACAGGAACAGGTCATTTCACTCATCATGTCTGCACCAAACACAATGCCAAGTTAAACTAAATCTCTTGAGCTAGCACATAAACCATTCCTTGAATATATCTATCAAACAGTCTCTTGAATGCCACAATCATATCCGTTTCTACCACTGCCCCTGCAGACAACTATGAGTCTCTATGTGACAAAGCTCACCTCCCTCCCCATTCCCCACCCACACCCCACACACACACACACACATCTCCCTTAAACTTTGCTACTTAAAAGCTTATCCTTTAGTATCATATATTTCTGCCTTGGGAAAAGTATTCTCTCTGCTGTATTCATATGTCACATAATGAAATAAACTTTCATCAGATCTCCCCTCAGCCTCCGACACTCCAGCAAAAATAACCAAAATTTGTTCTTTTCTCCCACAGATGCTGCAGCACCCACTGAGTTCTTCCAGCAGATTGTTTGCTGCTCTGGATACCAGCATCTACAGCCACGTGTGTCTCAAAAGTTGTCGAATCTCTCCTTGTAGCCCTTGTCTTCTAATTCATGCAGCATCCTGGTAAACCTCTCCAGCATCCTTTTCAAAGCCTCCATATCTTCCATTTCAGGCTATTATTCTGATTTAATGCCACATATGTTCATCTATCAACATCAAAGTACATTTACTATCAAAGAATGTACAAATTATACAACCTTGAGATTTGTTTGCTTACGGGCAGCCACAAAGCAAGAAACCCAAAGAACCCAATTTAAAAAAAGACCATAACCACTCTGCGAGGAGGAAACACAACACACTTCATGCAAACAACAGATGAAGATGACAGGATTCCGAACCAGATTCCAAACTGGAGCAGCCAGAGCAGTAGGCCCAAGCCTCGATCTCAGTTCATCCTATTAACGGGGCAAAAACGCCATGAAACTCCAAGATAACAGCCACTGGAGCTATCTTTCATTTAAAAGACATTCCACTGTTTTAATGGGTTTTGAGGACATTCTACAGCCTAGAAAAAAAGGTGTGACTTTTATCTTATCTGAACCCCCAGAGATATAAAGATGTATAAAGATACTTTGGTTTGTTGAGGTAAACAGATCGAACATTCTGAGAGTCTAAGTCACTATTAGCAGGAAACAAGTGGCAAAAGGACTTGCCTTTCAACTTTCACATACTTTAATGATAACACATGTACCTCCAATTAAGTACTTTGTGTAAGTGTAGTTATTTACAAAACCCAACAACCAACTTGCATGCAGTAAACTCACACAAACAGAAAATAATCGTTATCAGTGTTACAGATAATCACTGAATCCTTCCCCTGCTCCTTACTTTGCGATGATGCACAGGGAAATGGATTCAGAAACTAATGAGAGGTAGGCTGTTCAGCTCCAACTTCAATATTTTCCATTAGATATGTGCAGGGGCACAAATGTGCAAACTATCCAGGACCTGCCCTCTTCTGATAACGACCATCAGGGAGGAGATACAGGAGCCTGAGGATGCACGTGGAACGCTTTAGGAACAGCTTCTTCCCCTCCGCCATCAGATTTCTGAAAGGTCCATGAACCCATGAACACTACCTCAGTATTTTGCTCTCTTTTTGCACTATTTATTTAAATATATTTCTTATTGTAACTTTTGTATTACAGTGTACTCAGACATCCCACCCTGCAAAAACTCATTTCAGGGAGGTAGCACCATCAATTTGCAGGATACTCCGGGGAGAGGTGGGATATCTGCAATAGAGTAGTTCCTTAGCAGCCAGCCAGCTAGTTTAAATAATGTTAGCTATGCTAATGAACGAATGACACCTGTTAAACTCACCTCAACATGTCTTTTACATTTTAACCCACCATGGGCAATAGAAAAGTCACTGTTGCAAACAGTGCAGCGAGCAACACTGTCATTATTTTGACCCCTATTAGGCAGGGGTACACTTTAGTGTAGTCTGGGGTGACGTACGTTTTATATATTCTTTTTTTGGAACACTCACTCTCTCTCTCTCTCATGCGCACTCTCTCACTCGCGCTCACTTTCTTGCTCTCGCTCTCTCTCTCTCTCTCGCTTTCTTGCTCTTTCACGCGCATTCTCTCACGCTCACTCTCAAAAAAATCAATTTCCAGGACATTATATATAATTTGCGGGCATCAGGGAGCCACTATTAATATGCGGGAGACTCCCGGAACTTCCGGGAGAGGTGGGATGTCTGGTGTACTGCTACTACAGAATGACAAATCGCAAGACAAATGCCAGTGATTATAAAAATGAATCTGAATCTAAACTACATTCTCAATACAAACCCACACTAATGAGCCTCCAAACTGCGGTGTCGATGCAGTTAAACCTCACAAGGTGCTGTGCAGCACAGAAAAGAGATTAAAGTTTAGACCAAGCTATTTTCTGCTGTATTTGAGTGGCTCGGTTGTGTTTATGTAGGCAATGCCCTTGCCTCCAAGACCGAAGGTTCAAATCCCACATCAGGTAATAGAGCACCAATATTTTAGGCTGCTGATCTACTGGAATACTGAGGGGATGTGGCACTGTTATTGATGCCATCTTTTTGAATGAGATATTACATTCCAGCAACAGAACAATAGAATACAGAGGAATTGCAGTATTCCAACGAATGAATCACAAAAGACGTTAACAGGCAGCTACGACATGTAGTTCAGAAGGCAAGTGGCATTTTGGCCTACATCGCAGAGGTCTTGGGAGTTTTAAAATAGGGAAGTTTCACTGTAATTATACAGAATGTTGGCAAGGCTTCACCTGGAATACTGAATACAGTTTTAGTCCTTTTATCTAGAAAATGACCTGGTAACATTGGAGGCAGTACAAAGGATATTCAACAGGCTAATTCCCAGGACCCTATTAAAGAGAGAGTTACTAGTTTGGGCCTGTATTCCTCAGAGTATATGTGGCTCAAATATATAAGATCATAAGGGGGCTTGACAGAATAGGCATTGGGATGTTTTCACTGGTGGGAAAATGTTGAGCAAAGAAACATTAACAACAAAGTAAGGGGCCTGTCGTTTAAAACTGAGGTGCATGAAATCTCTTCTTAAGAGTGTGATGAATTGCTGGAATTCTCTCCCTTGGCAGATGGTGACAGCTAGATCATTAGAAGGCATTTAACATGGAGGTGGATAAAAATCTGACAGGCTGAGGAGTAGAAGGGTGTCCTCTCCAAGGATCTCACCTTGTCATGGTAGAGAGGCTTGTGAATTCCTGAGATCTCGAGAGCAATGCTGTCTGGAGCTTAGTTCCTGGTACAGTCACCCATGGTGGTAAGGTCGGGGGAGAGGATCCAGACAAATAGCAATCCAATCAAGACCTCAGTGGTGGAGCTGGCTGAAGATATGACACATCACAATGGGAGTGAAGACTCCCTAGCCACCTTGTATTCAATGCCAATGGACCCCAACCCCGATCTGCCAAGGAAAACATGGTGGTTCCCATGCATCAGCCACTCTATGTTAAACAAAACAATCCACAAGCTTTCTCCATTCAGGGAATAATCCCTTAATAGAACTCGAGTGATTGCATTACTAAGGGAGGATGTGCAGGAATGGCACAGAAGAGGAGTGAGGCCAACACAGATTAACCACGATCATATTAAATGAAGGGGCAGGCTTCAGCAGCCTGGTGGCCTATTCTTGCTCCCATTTACTTGTGTGTTCGTGCCTTTTATGAAAGGTGAATCCATGGTTAGAACAGGCAATATTGGAAAAGACCTGTCAATACCAAGTCCTTTGTAGAAGAAGAATCTGCCAACCAACACAAGTATGATAGCACAATGTCATACAAAAAGCATTTCAAAGAGTAACAGATCACTCCTCACCCTCCTTTGTTAAAATTCCATTATGATCACTGGCTCCTTATACCAAAGTAACATTATGCAACTTGACACATCGCTCTCTTACAATCTAAATGTGAAATCTTAAAGGCACCCTTAAAGATGGGTCAAATTAACCTCCTTTATCTGCCTCTATCTTGTGGATTTTTTCTTTATATAGAAGGAGTGAAACACAGACAATCCACTCCCCAGCGAGGTCAGCCAGCCAACACCCTGTCTCGGAGATACAGAGAGGATTATACATTGTTAGGAAACGTCAGTGATACTGGTCTCCGAGAGGTTAGATTACACCTTGCCAATCTGCACTGGGCCTTGCCTGTCTCCTGGTACACGGCATCTCCTCTCTGCCCCTAGGCAACGGCCCACTGTTAACAAGCTTAAACGAGAGTTCCTGTGGAAATATCTTTAATAAATAAATGATCACATCAAAGTGGCTCAGTGCTGACAACTGTACATCTAGAATGACAGGTACCCAGGGGGGAAATTTATAAGGCTGTAATTCAACCGCGGGGCTCTGGAGCCTAAGTGGTTTGAGCTCGCTGAGCTGCTGACGTGCTTTAATCCCATTCCATTTAGCGGTGTTCTGTGCAGTGTATACTTTTCACATGTCTCATGACATCTTGCATTTTATCTCCTGCTGCTGACGGGCAGTTTTTACTTCCAGCTGCCCTTCTGTCCCCTGTAATCGTGGCTGCTCTAGAACCCGAAGCTCTTCCGTCCCTCTCCATCATTTGCTTCCAACTTAGATGCTCCCCACCAAATACTTTCTACCTCATCTGTAAGCCTGTGACACTCCCTCTGCCTCTCACCACTCCTTTCATCCCCTTCTCCCTCTCTGACGGTCATCCCGTCACCCCACCAACCTCCACCCCTCTTACGCTACAACCACCTCACCCGTCAACCTCCATTTTTTATGCATCTATCATCAAGGACGCCCACCAACCAGGCCATGCTCTCTTCTTGCTGGAGTGAGGTCCCACACCACCGGGTTCAGGAACAGCTATTACCCCTCAACCATCAGACTCCTGAACCAGATTCACACATAAATTGAACTGGTTCCACAACATATGGACTTGCTGTCAAGGACTTGTACAGGGTCTTTCTTTTGTTACATTTAAAATGGCGATCTTGTTATGTTAATCTGGGGAATGCGGCTTTGTTGTACTTTAACGCTGAAGAGAGTTTGCGCTAACAGTTTGTTTTACTTTAAAATGAGATAACAGGGTTCTATTAGCCAATGGGTGGTTATGTATCGTTTTGTTTTCGGATGCCATGCTGTATGATATGACTGTGGACTGAGCTTTGGCGGGGAGGCGGAGGAGAGACGAGGAAGACCGTGGACGTGTGGAGAGGTTCCGGTCGATCACTCAGGGTGGTCCCGAGCCGTGAGTCGACGGAATTCGGGTGGTCGTCTGAAGTCGGATTGAGCTCCAACTGTAGCGCGCAAAGAACTTGGACTTCGATTAAGTGTTGGCGCCTTTTTTTTTCCATTACTTTCCTCTCTGTATCAAATGTATATTAATGTCATAGAATTAGTAATATCTATAAAGTGTATTTGTTAAAATTCACTGGGTGTGCTGGCTGATGATTGATGTTTGTGATTGATTCGGGCGGCAACCGACCCTGTGGGGAGTGTTGAGGCGGGTGCTGGGCTGGATTTCCCCTAGACATACACAAGCCAATATAACTGAACGTTACAGACTCTACACACATGTTCTCAATATTTATTTATTACTATTATTATTTTGTTTTTTTTTCCTTTTTTGTATTTGCACAACGTGTTGACATTGCACATTGGCTATTAGGCCGTCTTCATTTTGTGCGTAGTTTTTCACTGATTCTATTGTGTTTCTTTTTACTTACTGTGAATACGCTCAAGAAAATGAATCTCAGGGTAAGTATGTGGTGACATAAACGGCATGTACCTTGAAAATAAATTTACTTTGAACTTTGCCCTTCGACCTTCCTTTCACATTCCATTCACCTCCGCCCTTGCCCATCCTCAGTTTCCCTGCTTCCCCATCCGTACCTCCCTCCCACCTATCCCTCCCTCCCCTTCTGTCCCTCCCCACTTCCCGTTCAGAATCAGTTTTAATTTCACCGACACGTCATGAAATCTGTTGTCTTTGCGGCAGCAGTACAATGCAATACGTAATAACAGGAAAAATGTGAATTACGTTAAGTATATGAATTAAAGAGTTAAATTAAATAAGAAGTGCAAAAATAGAAATTAAAAAACAAGTAGTGAGGTTGTGTTCATAGGTTCCGTGTCCATTCAGGAATGGGATGGCAGAGGGGAAGCTCTTTCTTCTCCCCAACACCGTCCCATACAGTCTGCACCTCTGTCACCCCATAGTCCCTCGTTGCAAAGCAGGCCCTCCCTCCTGATTTCACTCTTGCTTATATCTATTGACACTGAAGAACATCACCAAGAGAAACACTACCTCACTATTTTTGCACTCTTTTTGCCCCCTTATCTATCTTTATAATATAAAAATATTTCTCATTGTAAATTATAGTATATGTTATGTATTGCAGCGCACTGCTGCCTCAAAACAACAAATTTCATGACATATGTTAGTGATAATAAACCTGATTCTGAGTGCTGCACATTAAGCAGAGCTGTCAACACTAAATTCTTTACAGATGTATCTGCCAGTTAACCTAATGCAACAGCTCAGACGGGTTACCAAAGGAAAGTCAAACCAGCACAATCACAGATGACCGAGTTACATTGTATGACTTCTTTCCCTCATGTTATACCTCTCATTCCCATCTCTAACCAACACGCAAACCTCTCTGATGGATGCTGTGTAAAGGATACTTGTATCACCTCCAAAGGCCAGGCTGTGGGGAAGCAGGCAGCAGAAAAGGGAGGTAATCCCTCTCCTATATTATTATTTATGCATGTTTGACAGGGCCCAGTGAGCTAAAATCAAAAGCAGATGTCGCTGGCAATGAAAGGCAGTAGCACACACAGGCTAGGGCTCCAAGGAAAGGCAGACTGTGATAGCTCTTTGTAGCTTCTCCTGACTTAGTACAACTTTCACAATCCCCTTTGCCTAGGTAACTTGGGAAACGGGTGGCGCCTTAGCATAATATCATTACAGCTTCAGTGACCAGGGTTCAACTCCCACAGCAGTCTGTGAAGAATTTCGACATCTTCTTGGGAGCACATAGGTTTTCTCCAGGTGCTCTGGTTTCTTCCCACATTCCAGACATAAGTTAAATGGTCACCTGGGTATCATTGGGCGGTGAGGGCTCATTGGGCCGGAAGGACCTGTTACCGTGCTGTATCTCCAAATCAGATAAATGACTGCTTAACATGATGCAACGTTTTGACAATTGCTTCCCCCCTCCCCCCCCACAGGCACTGCTCGACTTGCTGAGGTCCCCCAGCACTTGTTTGTTGCTCCAGATTCCAGCACCGGCAGTCTCTTGTGTCTCCAGCTTAATAATTATAGATGTTTAATCAATGACATTACAGCTTCCAGATCTATTTACCTCTGCTTACCAAGCCAACAGTTCGAACGCACCGAGGACCTGCCTGACTACATCCAGTTTGCCAACATTCTGCAGTACAACAAATGCCAGGTGACCGGGGGCGGGGGCGGAGGCTCCCAACCAGACCATTGTGAGTGTGACACTGCTCGATCACTGGGCAGCATAGAGTAAATTCCACCAAAGTGCCTGTGGACCTCTCAGAGCTGCGGGTAATCAGCCTCCTGAATGCACAAGAAAACAGTGCCACAAGACTCATGTTCCTTATGAAGCTTTAGCAAGTTTGAGTAACCCATGCCCATCAAACACCTCAAAGCCATCCTCTCTATAGCACGTGCATTGCCCAGAATCAGTTTGGACCAACAGGTCACTGCTGGTGTATCACACAAAAAACTGGAGGAACTCAGCAGGTTAAGCACCTGAAACACCGACTGCCCATTTCCCTGAATAGATGCCTCCAGACCTACTGAAAAAGAGACATGGAGCATTATAGCACAAAAACACCAGGAACAAGAGGATAAAATAATCCTTCCCGTTTAAGATGGCACTACCGAAGATGTACGACAGCTTACTGGTAAATCATTAAGGCAAGAGAATTGACTAACGACATTACTTAAAGCACCTTTCATGAAGCAAATTGCGGTGAGCTACTGCCACAGACAGTGAGGAGGCAGGCGGAGGCAAAGCTGGTTTGGGGAATGAGCCGTGCTGGGGCACTGGGAAGCGCAACGTGGGCTCGCAGACGGAGTTCATATCACTACTGGAGGTGGACTGAGTGATTTGGAGAGGAGTCGATGCGGAAGAGTTATGATGCCCATGCACCTAACCTGAGTGTGAGGTTGAATCGCTCCAAGCACTGAGCCGATTTGGTGAGACCAAGAACAACTTTGGGCAAGGAGCCCCAGGTGTATCGGGGCACTGGGATCAGAGTCCTAGAACGTGGAACTACTCGGTGCTTGGACAATTTAAGCGTTGGCTCAGATAGCCTGGAAGCCCGAGTGTTGGATACAGAGGTGAGGATCGGGCTGATTTCACTTGCAAATGTTTATTTCTTTCTCAGCAGTGCTGAGCCAGCTGCTGTGCACTTCTGCCCCACTGGTATGAAAACTGGGGCCGAGGCTTGGCTTGGGCCTACTCTGGCTGTTCTGAGAGCTGATCTGGCACTCAGTCTAGTTCGAGATGCTATTGGCTTGCTTCTATTGTTTGCACAATATGTTTTTATCTTTCTCTCTGAGCAGTGGTTTTTAGTCTTTTTTAAATTGGATTATTTGAGTTTCTTGCTTTGTGGCTGCTTTTAAGCAGACAAATTTCAAGGTGTATAACTTATACATTCTTTGATAATAAATGGCATTGAATGTTGAAGATATCTCACTTGTTTTGTTTTATTTCTCACTTCAGGGAAGGTTAATTATGAACTAATAAGAATATTGGGTTAATAAGGTTCTAAGAGACTAAAGATTTTGAGAGGACAAATGTGAAGTATATTTCAGCAGCTTAGTGAATTTGCAACTGGCAATAAAGCAGTCATTCTCAAATATTGTGTTTAAATATATTTTCTTCCCTACAATGACCTCTTCATCGCAAGTGAGTATTAAAGTAGAGACAGCATGACATTTTAAAAGGATCAAGGAATAAAGTGGAATTAGTGTTTGAAGTTGTAGAATTGATGCATTTCAAAAAAGTGTTTCGATGGCTACAATTAATCGTTCAATTTTGCCCAGTCAGAAGACGAGAGTGGCTCTGGCAAGGCCGTTGTTTTTTTTGCCTTCCTTTTGATGATTGAAAGGAAGGCTTCCTCGCTGACTTATAACAGTTGAGAATGTTGCTCAGAGTCAGTTATGAGTCTGGAGTCACAGTTAAGAATTACAGATATCTTTCCCCAAAGGACAGCGGTGAAGTAGATGAACAGTAATCTGTCACTTTCATGACCGTTGTTCCTGAGAGTTGCTTTGTAGTTCCAAGTTTATTTAATTGCTTGGATTTTAATACCTTGGGAGGGTTTTTAATTAATACCTCTGGATCATTAGTTCAGGTTGCCAAATTACTAACCCACTACACTACTGCTCCGATCGCTTAATGAGCTAGAATTAAAGAGGATGTATCAATTCCGAGGAGTGCCCGTAAATAAATATGCGCATGCTCCAGACTTTTTCATCTGCAGATCACCAAGGAAGGTCCGTAGTACCGCGGGGAGCTTCCTACCAATCTGGCACCTGCTGTAACCACTGCAGACTTCCAGAGGCTGTATCCAAACACTGACACACCCCGAGGAAACACGGGTAAAAAGTGACACGCTCCCAGCCATTCACTGCAAATGCTTACAATTTCAAGGAATATTTTGAAAGGCAAACAAAGAAATGGCATCATCACAACAAGCAAATTTACTTTATGTTCTTTGGGTATAGTCATTTGATGGTCTGAACACTTTAGGATGTCATGAGGTTGTGCAAAATGCAAACAGTTCACCTTTCCAAACTTTTGCTCTAACTTCATTACAAGAAAGACAAGAAATCTGCATGTTATGAGACTGCATGAGGAGACCCATATACTAACAGAAGATAATGTAAGAAAAAGAATCCTCTTTCAATGACGATGACTAGCTTTATTTGCCACATTTACATTGAAACATTGTAGCCTACAGTGAAAAATGTGTTGCTTTGTGTTAACCAACAACACACTCAGAGAATTGCGCTGGGGCAATTGCCACACTCCAGTGGTGACACAGCATGCCCACAACTCACTAACTCTAAGTCTTTGGACTGTGGGAGAAAACTCGAGCACCCTGCAGCCATGTGAGAACGTACAAACTCCTCACAGACAGAGATGGGAAATGAACCCCTGATCTCTGATCACTGATGCTGTACAGCAATTGCACTAACTGCTACATTGCTATACCACCCCACAGCAAGGTAATTCTAAATTAAGTTTGGTAGTGGAGTCTATTACTTTGTGTATATGGAATGTAATGCCCACTTAAAATATGCACAGAGCGGAATGCTGTTATGGAAAATTAAAAAAAAACTGCAAATGGTGGAAATTTGTAATAAAAATATAAAATATTGGAAACATCTATTCAAAACTAGGTCCCATACATAAAATGGTAACGCTTTCTCTTTCCTCAGGTGTCCAGTCTTCGAATGCTTCCAGCAGAATGCTGTTACATGGTCCATCCTTGATCTGATTTGGCAGGGCCACGTTCTACAGTACCAGTATGTTATTTGTGTGCCGTGTGACTTCAGCAGCTATGGCCACTTGAATTCAGTTTAGAGCTTCCCATATATGAGCACCAGGTCAAAGCCAGGAAGCTTTATTGTTGTCAGTTATTAGCTGTTCATTCAGGGTGATTGTGTACTTCCATGCTTTATTTAGGAGACAGCGGAGGAAACTGGCCCTGAGGTACATTGTACATAGAGCAGCACAGCACAGGAATGGGCCCTTCAGCCCATAATACCTGTGTTGACTGTGCTGCCAATTTAAACTGCATAGCTGTCTGAATATCTTTTGAAACATTGCAAAGTTGAGGACCAACCAAGATCTCGATGTATGTCAGCATTGACTCAAAGGGTAGGTTGAGTTAGGCCTGCTCCTGCTTCTTATCTTCTTTGAAGCTACTGTCCTACCCTACTAGGGTCTGAGTGTATTCTCACAAAGATTTCGAGAACACTAAGCAATGAGTTGGGAAACTTACTGAATCTCTGTGGACGATGAAGTTGCATTCCTGCTCACGTGGATAACCTCTGCGGATGTAGCTTTATCACAGTATTGGCCAACACCTGTTAACACTGCATTGGTGTGGATTTCAGGGTGGAAAATGGTATTGGAATGCACCTTTGTTGCCCTATAAGAACAAGTTTTCCAAAGCAAAGCAGAAGGGGTTGCTTCCGGTTTGGCACTTGGAAGATGAATTTTTAAGAAGAAATCTAGCTGCCAGTCAATATTTAAGTTCAATATCAGCTGTCCACTTGAGTGACCCATTTCCCAGCAGGCTGCTTGACTTGGCGGGACAGCTGTCAAAAGAGTTCCCCATACAGTCCTCGTTGCACACTGCCAACGTGTCACTGTGTATCTTTATCAAAGCTTATATAATATCTCACAGCAACAAAAGGCTGCACCTCTTCAACTTGGCTTTAAATGAGGCCAACAGGAAACTGAAGGGATGTATAATAAAAACACAAGTTCCTAGGAGCTCCTGAGGTCATAAGAATCATGGAGAGATACAGCAGAGAAACAGGTGTTTTGGCCCACTGAGTGCAATCTGACCATTAACCATCCATTGTTGATGAAATGGCCAGATACATCTAGCAAAGTTGTCTTAAGAAAACTTCAAAGTGAGTCATTGAGGAAAGAAACAGGCCCTTCAGCCCAAATGATCCATGCTGAAGAAGATGCCCGTGTAAGTGAGTCCTATTTGTCACCAAAGAACAGCGAATTCTACAGACATATCATGAAGAGCATTCTGACTGGCTGCGTCATCATATGGTTTGAAGGAACCACTACACAGGTCCAGAAAAGGCTGCAAAGGGTTGCAAACTCAATCAGCTCCATCATGGGCACTGGCCTTCCCAGCATCGAGGACATCTTCAAAGGGTGATGCCTCAGAAAGGCAGCATCCATCACTAATGTCCCTCCCATCACTCAGGACGTACCCTCTTCTCATTACGACCATCAGAGAGGAGGTACAGGAGCTTGGCGACACACATTCAACATTTTTGGAACAGGTTCTTCCCTTACACCATCAGTTTTCTGAACAGGCAACGAACCAACCCATGAACACTACCTCACTATTTTTACTCTCTTTTTGCACGACTTATTTATTTATTTTTCTTACTGAATTTATCATATTATTTATGTATTGCACTGTACTGCTGCTGCAAAACAACAAATTTCATGACACATATCAGTGATATTGAACCTGATTTTGATTTGCCTGCTCTTGGCCCATGTACCTCTAAATCTTTCTTACCTACGTACCTGTATGAGGGCCTTTGTTGATAAAATTGTTAATAATTGTTGTTAGTCAATGGTTTGTACTAACTTAGTATCCTTTGTAGATCAGTTGTTACCAAAGAGTGGCTTATAATGAGGAAGATATGGATATGTGGAGCTTCAGGGCAAAGATTAGGATAAGAAATCTTTGGCGTGATAATTGAAAAAGAACAAAGTGGAAATATATCTTTGCTTTTAATTAATTCATAATCTTGAAGTTCTTTTAATTGTCTAAAAAAAAGTTCCCTTGGTCCAAAAAACAAGGACAAATAGCAGACAATTGTGAAAACAAACAAACAAATATATATAAAGGTCAGCTTTTAGGCACAAACCACTTTTGAACCATTAATCTCTGCAGGAAGCCGGTTTGATGGAAGTTGAAAGCACCAGTGACCAGAGATAAACAGCCCTTGATTGCCCCAGCCAAGTGTAAAAGCACAAGAAATATAATCACATCACAAACCAATTTATGAGTTTATGGACACAAACACTGCTCCAGAAAGGATGCCTGGGTGTAACACTGGGATCTCACAGGGAAGATCGGCTGTTTGTGAACTTAAAAATTGCTGATATATCTGTTGAAATAGGTATATGAACATATTCCAGATCAGGTGATTGATAAGAGATAGTAAAAGCAGAGCACTATTCTGGTAAAGGGGTAATTTATTGAGTTGTGTGGAAGCTTGCTGTCAAAGTTGTGCAGTATTCTGCACTTAGCCATGGCTTTATTTTTGATTAATATTTAATAATGCAGCATTTCTTTTGAACAGCTCACGGAATTTCTGTTGCCAAGGCATTTTTAGATCCACCTTTACTTATATGAAGACATTGACACTACCCATAACATTCCCATTTCTTGGAGGGTCATATGCAGCAAGAGTGTGGAATATCCCTAGTTTTCCCTCCAACCTGCACTGAAAAATCTAAGCAGGTACCTCTTGGTGCAGTAACTGTGGGAGTGCTATACTGCACTTCACTTTGGACTTCACAGAGACCCCCTCTGCTCTTGCAGGTAAGTGCAAATGAGTCTACATCCTTATTATAAAGAGCAGTGAGGATATATAATGATATGCATGGGCCAATCAGCATAACTAAAGCATAATCCATTATCATATTGCGGTTTATGCTGTGCACAGAGTCAGCAGCCATAGTTTCTCCTGTGCAATAGTCACCATATTACATGTCATAAGCTGCCCCATGCTTCAGGGCATTCTGTAAAAAAAAGATAAGAAGCATAGAATCAGAGAGACATACAGCTCAAAAACAGGCCCTTTAGCTCACTCATTGCAGAAGAAACAATGCAAAGAATCACGGTGTTCAGCTGTATTTCGGAGTACATCTTGAATATGGTTCCGGGACTGATTACTATACTGTTTGTAACCCACTGCCCAAATGTTATCCGAACCATCTGATAGCAGCTGTTTAGTGCCAAAAACTTTTCAGTGGACAAAAGGGTGTGCACTGACTATCAACCACCCTTTGACACTAATCCTACATTAATCCCAGTTTATTCTCCCCACATCAATCCTCCCGGTTTCTCCCTTAGGGACAATTTACAGTGGCCAATTCACCTGTCAACCTGCATGCATTTGGGCTGTCGGAGAAAACCCGAACACTCCTATGGTCACAGGTAAAAACTGCCAACTCCACACACGTCAGGATTGAACCCAAGTCTCTGATCCTGTAAGGAAGCACTTTACTTACTGCACCACTGTGAAAGGTACACAAAAGTGAGTTCTTCTTCCCTTTCCAAGTGACAAATCATGTGAATTTGGGAATAACTTGTAATTATTGCATCATCCTTGCTGTGTCTGTCCTGAATTCCCCTCCGAGCCACACTGTAAAGTGCATCATTTCAAGGTGACAGCTCGGTGCAGCCTTCTGAAGGACCATTAAGGGTAGGCGATAAATGCTGATTTGTCTACCTTTGCCTGTGTCTTGTAGATGCATACAAAACAATACCCTGATAAATTTGCACCCAAGTATTACAGGGACAATTAAGTTTCTTTCTGAATCTAGTCACAGGTCACTTGAGTGATAGGTGGTGGTGCTGGGCCCCTTTAAGTTTGTCATTTACATGAAAGGTTTGGACTTGACTGTAGAAGGTGCGATTAGCAGGCTTGCAGATGACACAATCAGTGATGTTGCTCTCAGTGAGGAAGTCTTAGGTTACAGAATGGTTATCGGGTGGCATGATAGCATAGCACGTAGCGTGGTGCTTTTACAGTGCCAGAGACGTGGGTTCAATTCCACCAGTGTTTGTAAGAAACTTGTACATTCGCCCCTTGACTGTGTGTGTTTCCTCCAGGTGCTCCAGTTACCTCCCACCTTACAAAAGACATACGGGTTAGTAGGTTTATCGGTCACATGGGTAAAATTGGGCAGCGAGGGCTCACTGGGCTGGAAGGGCCTATCACCATGTTGCATCTCTAAATAAAATAAGACATTGATCAATTGGTCAGTTGGGTAGAGTAATTACAGATGGAATTTAATCCTGCTGGGTGTCAGGCAATGCCTTTTTGGATGCTGAAAAATGGTAAGATGCATCCCTTGAACAGCACAGACCGAGGGATTACTGAGGAACGGAGCTGTACATCTATAGATCCCCATGAGTGGTGGCATAGGTAGATAAGATGGTGAAGGCAGCTGATAGCATACTGGCTTTCGTTAGCTGGGACAGAGAAAATAAGAACACGAGAGTCATCAAAAAGCTTCATAAACTTTGATTGGACCACAACTGGATTATTATGTACAGTTCTGGTTGCCATATGGTAGAGTTGTTGTGATTGAAAGGGTGCAGAGGAGATTCACCAAGATGTTGGTGGGGATGCAATGTTTCAGTATGAGGAGAGACTGGAATTTTCTTAGGAGCAGAGGGGACTGTGGGTGGTGGGGGGTTCCTGCCAGAGACGTACAAAATTATGTGAGGTGCTAATTGTTGTGTATTTAATATTTAAATAATATTTGAGTAATTACATATATATAGTTTGATTAAGCATTCATATTCATTTAATTAATTCATTATTCAAAATAATTCATTATGGGTTACATGTATAAATGTACCAAGTGATGTGTGCACGCCTTGAAGTTAGACCCACACTCCTAGACTCCCATGTCTTTCTTTGAATTAGTTTAACACTTTGAAGTAACAAAACATGACTCCTATAGTGTGACCAACATTTTCCCAGAGCAGAGATATCTAAACCAAGGGCTTAGGTTTCAGGACCAAGGGGATATGAGGGGAAAAGAATCCACCCAAAGCGTATTTGTAACCTGGCTTGCACCGTTGGAAAAGGTGGTGGAGGCAGGTACTGTCACAACATCTACAAGGTATCTGGACATGCACTTGAATCATCAGGGCATTGAAGGGTGTGGATCAAGTGCTGGCAAATGGGATTAGTGTAGGTTGGTACGTGATGGTTGACTAGAGTGTGATGGGCCAAAAAGTTTTTGTATCCCTGTGCTGGAATATCTCTTTCTGGCCATTTTCCCGAAGCTGCACACTTACCCTCAGGTCTGGGAGATGGAAGAATGTGCTGACAGGGCCAACCCCAGGGAGATGAAAAGGACGTAAAGATTAAGGTTCACCCTTAGCAAAAATCCTCCTTACACTTAGTTAAATATCAAGTCAGTGGATCAGGGTCAGGACTTGCTTTGACTTTAGACACTGCTAAGAATATTTCTTTCCACCCCTTGTACTCTCAGAGAGTCACATAGTGAACTCTGGTCAACCTCAACCCTTCAGTGATTTGCTAGCCTCTCAGATAATAACCATATGCTGAGAGATTTCCTTATTTCCAGCCCTACCATAGTGATCTTATGTCAAAATAGGTTCTAAAGCCATGAGTGTTTGTTTTGATAACTCTGACAGAACACAGTCCAGCTCAAGGATGTCCAATGTGGAAACAAAGGCAGGCACCACAGTGGTTTCCCAAAAGAGAGTCTGGAAACCAACAACTTGTCCGAGAATGTTTGAATCCATCAGTGTCTGACAAGTTTGATTAGCCACACTATAATCCATCTGCCACCCACAAAAAAAAAGTCCCCAGGGTTGTGTACTGTGCCTCCTGAGTGAAACATTCTTCACCCACTCTCTCACCGTCTGTGGGTTCAAATGCTTAACCTTCTACCCAACAACCTGGTGGGAATACCTCCTCCAGCAGTGCTGTGGTGGCTTAAAGCTCATCACCCCCTTCTCAAGGGCAATTGGGGTAGATAATCAGTGCTGACCCTCACATCACAAAACATCAGTTAATTAAGAAAATACGTTCCTTCTTTTTAAGATTATGAGAACACTCAGTCCTCTTTCTATTGTCATTTAGAAATGCATACATGGATTAAGAAATGATACAATGTTTCTCCGGAGTGACATCACAGAAAACAGGACAAACCAAAGACTAACACTGACAGAACCACATAATTATAACATATAGTTACAGCAGTGCAAAGCAATACCATAATTTGATGAACAAACCATGGGTACGGTAAATAAAGTCTCAAAAGTCCCTGAGTCGATCGACTCCTGAGTCCCGGATAGCAAGCAGCAAAAGGGAGAAACTCCCTGCCATAAACCTCCAGGCACCATCAACTTGCTGATGCCTTGGAAGCAGCTGACCATAGCCGACACTGAGTCCATCCATTATAATGTAAGCACACAAAATGCTGGCGGACCTCAGCAGGTCAGGCAGCATCTATGGAAAGGAATAGAGTCAACATTTTGAGTCGAAACTCTGCATCAAGACTGGAAAGGAAGGGGAGAAAAGGCAGAATAAGAAGGGAGGGGAAGGGAAGGAATACAAGTTGGAAACTGCTTCCACGTGTGAATGCACTCACAAGAACCTGATTGACCTTTAGCCTCTCTCTGAAAGAGCCAAGTAAATCTCTCCAAGGGCATTTAGCAATGTGCAAGAAAAGTAGACATGTCAATGTTCCAAAAGTGCAATGAAAAATAAAACAATAACTCCATTCCCTTCTCTTTCTACTCGTGTTCTTGAATGACTCAACATTCCCCAACCACAAAACTTGGTGTTTCACCAAGAATACGCCGGTGGCAATTAATTTCACAGACATAAACTTCCTGTAATCAAAATCAACTAATGCTCCGATTTCCATTCAATACTACTCCATACCTATGTACTCTTGGTTTCAGACCCAAGCACTTTCAGACTCACATTCCCTATACTTCGGCTCTGCCTTAAACATCTTCCATTCAATTGAAGGCCTTTTGAAAAAAGGATCTGGTGCCTTCCCAGAGTATATAATGAATAAATTCTCCTCAGGCTTCAGCTGGGTACAGGGATCGAATATAATAGACATTTTACAGCCTTCCTTCCATTGTCTCTATTGTTGTGACTTTAGTCCTGTACAAGACAGCACTACAGGGCTGTTGGTAAACCAGGTTCAATCCTGATTTCTGGTGCTGTCTGCCTGATTGCACATTCTCCCTGTGACTGGTCAAGTATCCTCCCACCTCCCCATGACATGTGCAAAGTACAAGAGGTCTGGACATGACCTTTGGAAAGCCATCTCACACACTAAGTGGCAATTCTGTACTAAACTTGAATCACAGAAGGATACTCGACAGCTGTTGAAGAGCTTGAATGCCATCACCTCCTACAAAGCAAAACCAAGCAACATAAGTTACAAACAAGAAAAAAGCTGCAGATGCTGGAAATCCAAGTAGCACACACAAAATGCTGGAGAAACTCAGCAGGCCAGGCAGCATCTATGGAAAAGAATACAGTCGACGTTTCGGGCTGAGACCCTTCAGCAGGACTGGAGAAAAGAAACACGATTATTTACAACCAGGTTTCACAAACCTCGCCACAAGAAAATATTCACCATCCAGGCCTTGCTCTCCTCTCATTCCTCCCATCGGACAGGAGCAAGAGGAGCCTTAGAACCCACACCACCAGGTTCAGAACAGTTATTAATCGACAACCATTAGGCTCCTGAACCAGCATGAATCATTTCAGTCACCTTAACTCTGAACTGATTCCACAACCTATAGACTCACTTTCAGGCACTCTACAACTCATGTTCTCAGTGTTAGTTATCTATCTATTCATTTATCTGTTTATTTCAATTGCACAATTTGTCTTCTTTTTCAGATTGGTTGTTTATCAGCCTTGGTTTAACGTACAGCTTTTCATAAATTCTATTGTATTTCATTGTTTTTCCTGTGAACGCCTGCAAGAAAATGAACCTCAGGTGACATACATGCACTTTGATAATAAATTTACTTTGATGTTGGCAAGTAGCTGAATTTGACACACTAAGTTGTCCCTGGTTTATTGGTAAATGGCAGAATTCGCGGAGTGTTAATAGGAAGGTGTGGAGGACAAGTTTCAGGGAAAATTAGTCGAGGAAATGGGATAGACGAGAGTCAGTGGGCCAAGTGGTCTCTTTCAACATTATATAAAAATATTTCTGAAAGGCAGCTTGTATTTTTAAGCAAAGGCTCTCTTCTGACAGCTGGTTTTTATTCTAGATTTGCTCTTACTTCTGTGTGTGTGTGTGTGTGTGTGTGTGTGTGCGCGCAATCCGTCTCTCAGGCCATATGCTGCTCTGAAAAATCACCGATTATTAATTACCTCCTTACAGATGCTAAGGTCAGCCCATTATCATCAGCAAGACTGCTGTAGCGGGGGAAACAAAAGTACAGTTGAGGGATGACTCGTGCGGTTCATTTGAAGTGCGTGCGATCAGGGATTGGATTGGGGGTTGGGGAGAATGTGTTGATTGCGTCTCTCTAAAGGCAGGACTTTGCTGACCTTGGGAAGGAGCAGGTTCTTGGGATTAGTGTGGGAAAACAGTTTCCATATGAAGCTCACCAGATCGAGCATGATTGCTGCTTGTTTGACCAGAGATGGGTATCCCCATGAGGTACACAAACAACAGGCCCACTTGACACAACTTCTAGTGCAGTTGTTAACCCATTTTCAAGGTTGTCTAGATTTAACTCCCTCTCCAGAGACCTGAGCACCAAAATCCATGTTGATGTCAGTGAGAGAATATTGTAATGCAGGCGATGCTATCTTCTGGATGAGACATTAAACTGAAATTCTGTCTGCTTCCGAATATTGTGCATGCCAAGGATCCTTGGGCACAACTTCAAAATGGGAGTCTGCTGAATTCCCATCCAATATTTATTCTTCAAACAACATACGTTTTTTTTAAATACCAAATTACAAGTCCTCTGTAGATTATGACAGGTTCCTAAGAACTGTTTGAAATCCATACAACTCACTTGTATATCTGCCAGGCAACAGATTTACCAAAAGACATAGGTCAACAGAGGGCAAGGTGTAGTTAACTCAAACATTCAGATTTCTCTGCAACATGTATTGCCATAATCCATTCCCACATGGCAACTGATGTATGCAGCCCCACAGACACCAGTGAAATCCATCCCACTGGTCTCACCAGCCCTTGCCCATATGTACGGACTGTACACAAGTCAGGCGTCTGTAAACTGAGGGGTGCCCTGAATCTGGTTACTGTTACGTCTGCTGTTTCTGGGAGCTTGCTGAGTAAAAGCTGTGTTTTGTAAACCACTCGCATTTGAAAAGTAGCTCAGTGGCTGAACTGATGGCAAGAGCCTGATAAAGATGCTACAAAAATGCATGTCTTTCTTTCAGAGGAGATTAACCTGGAGTCTGAACTGCAGGAGGCTGGAGTATATCCGGAGTCTATCGGGAAAGCAACAGACATTGGACCTGGATCTTAGAATAGTGCAGCACAGGATCAGGCTCTTTAGCCGATGAATTTTCAGAACACTACCTGTTTGACCACTTTTCCTTGGCTTGGTCTCTACACATGTCTGATTACCCTCCTAGGAACTGCTTTGGCACATTTTACAGTTGTTACAGGTATCTTAAGAGTTGTAGTTCCCCATACCAGGAAAGTTGCCACTTTTGTTATTTTGCATTGTCAGTCTCTCATTACTCACTGTGACTATTCTTTTCCTTCAAAACTAAAGTGATTTATAGAAATAAATAGAATACAAAAACAGTATATAGATGTTATTACATTCCCAGTGTTGCCTAGTCTATGAATTCATAGTGGGGTCAAGTTAACTCATACGATGTGCAAAGCACAATCAATATTCATGAGTATTTTCTATCCAGGCCTATCCTCCATCTATTTCCCTAACTCCTTCTCTGCCCAAATAAAATTGCATTCTGTCCTGACCATCTCATTTCAGAGATAAAGAGCCCAAGAGTACATTCAAAAGAAATCTGCTATCATGATTCCAGGAATCAGGGATTTGGAGTAATAGATTAGAGAAGTTGATTTTATTGACCTTGGAATAAAGAAGACTGAGAGGCAAATTAATAATAGTGGTGCTGTGTACAAGCTCACGGTAGGTTTAGATACAGTAAATGGAGGGAAGCTGTTCCGGCTGACAGATGGTTCAAGGACTTTCTATTTGGCAAAACATCAAAGGGGAATGTGACTTTTAATTTGTTATCTCAAATTCACTATCCAAAAGGGCAAGGACCTCATAAGGTAAATGAATAGACACTTTGAATGAATAAATTGCAGGCCTTTGAAGAAGAACAAAGGAATCTAACTGTTAGAGGAGAGGTTGAGGCGTCTGGGACTATACTTGCTGGGATTTAGAAGAATAAGAGGGATCTGATAGAATAATATAAAATTATGAATAGGACAGATAAGATAGAAGCAGCAAAGTTGCTTCCACTGATAAATGAGACAGAACTAGGGGATAGAGCCTTGAGGTTCAGGAGAATAGATTTAGGATAGAGATGAAGAGAAACTGCTTTTCCCAGAAAGTCATGAATCTGTGGAATTCTCTGCACTGGAAAGCAGTAAAGGCTAGTTCATTAAATATACTGTACTTAAAACACAGTTAGATAGTTTTACAGAGTAGAGGAATTAAGAGTTATGGGGAAAAGCCACGTTGGCGGAGCTGAATCCATGGCCAGATCAGCTATGATCTTATTGAATGGTGGGGTAGGCTCAATGGGCCATATGGCCAACTCTTGCTCATATTTCTTAAGCTTTTGTGATAACTTCAGAATAAGCTTCCAGGTTTCCATCTGGTAGGGTTTTATCCCAAATTTTAAAGACGTATAACATCTGGGACCTCATACTTTCAGCCCCTGTGAACGACAAATGTTTGACTTTTAATAACACTACACTTTACAAAACTCAACAGACAACTTTGAACCAATTACCACACCTTCTTCTTATCGACTCTGTAAAGCAATTACAAAAACATAAGACTATCAGACATAGGAGCAGTATAAGGATATTCAGCTCAATAATCTGCTCCGCCATTCAATCATGGCTGATTAAATTCCCCTCTCAACCCCATTCTCCTGCCCTCTCCCTGTATCCTTTGATCTCCTTACTAATCAAGAAGCTATCAATCTGCACTTCAAATATACCCATTGACGGAATCCACAGCCATCTCTGGCGATGAGTTCCACAGGTTCACCACCCTCTGTCTATAGAAATTCCTGCTTATTCCTGTTCTAAAGGAATGCCATTCTATTCTGAGGCTGTGCTCTCTGGCCCTATTCTCTCGCATTATAGAAAACATCTCTCCATGTCCACTCTATCTAGGTCTTTCAATATTCAGTAGATTTCAAAGGGAATTCCCCTTCATTCTTCTAAACTCCAGCGAGTACAGGCACAGGGCTCCATGCATATTAACCCTTTCATTCTCATGATCATTCCCATAAACCTTCTCCAATGTCAGCACATCTTTTCTTAGATATCTGGCCCAAAACTGCTCACAGTACTCCCAATGTGGTGTGACCTCACTATCTAACAGTTAATCATCCCCTCTATTTCACTGTCTCCAATCCCCCAACTCTCCCTCACCTCTTTCCTTCTCACCAACTTCACCTCCCCCCTGAAAAGGCAAAGAAGGGCAAAACCCAATACAAAATTTAATCCTTTATTGCTGTTGATTGTGAAGTAAATATTTATCATCCCATATAAATGTTGAAATGGAGGAGGTTGTTGAGGGGTAGGTTTGAATGGATAAATGCTGAAACCATGCCTGGCACTGTGTATGGATATGGAGAACAAAATCGCCAATAGACTTGCCTTGGGGAAAGTGCTGCGTAGGCTCACTGGATTGATTACTGGGGTAATGAGTTTTCCGATGAGCAAAGATGAAATGAAATGGATCATTGAAGTTTAGATGAGCAAGAAATAATCTCCACGAAACACGCAAGGCTGGGAGAATGGAGGCATACGAGACTGCAGATGCTAGAATTGGGAGAAACACAGCAACTCAGGCAGCATCTGTGGAGGGAAAGGGACAATTGACATTTTGGATTGACATCCTCCACCAGCAAGCAGTATTTTGTGCATGTTGCCAGCGAATCACCCAAGGTACTCAGCAAGGGTGGCCACTGACATCTTATTCACAAGATAGGGCCTCTGACCGCATCTACTCAGCACAACAGCGGAGCATGAACCAGGTTTTTTTTGTGCCCAAGAATCTAGAGTGGGCTTGAACTAAATCCACAACCTTTTGACCCAGGAGGTAAAAATTATACCCAATGAAACACAGGTGACAATGCATCACACTTCTATAGCTTTGTTTTAATCGCCATCCATGCTCTTGACAGATGTAATTTTGGGTGCCTTCACCCACTCAAGCTCCAGTCAAATATATGAAGAGTAGAAACCTTCCTGTCTGACAAAGGAACTCTCACAGATGTAAGTACCAAACAGTGCAACTCGAGCAGGTCATAATCTACTAACCAAGTGAGACCGGTCAAAGTGCAGAGACATTGTGCACAGTCGCGCAGTGAATATAAATAATGATGGCCTTTTAATGAATAGCAACTGACATAAATGGTGGTCATGAATTGCTGACAAAATGAGGCACTTGAGCTTATTAAATTCCCAGAAAATGTACTAATTTTATGACCACCTAATAAATGTCTCTCTTAATGAATGTGCTTGATCACAAAGAAAGCATGAGCCATGAAAATCAATTGTCCCGGAGATATTGGATGCGCCACCTCATTTGCTCTCACAGGCAGAGCGCTGCATTCACTTATTTTCTTCCCCCACCCCACGGGACAGGAGCCAATGCTTAAGGGACGTACCTGCAGCTGCAACCTGGAAATTAAAGATGAGGCAACGAGGAAACTTAAAACTTCAAAGCTTCACCTTTACATTGGCAATCAATAAGCTACATTCCAGACAACACAATTGTAATAAAAATCATTATGGTTATGATATTTTGCAATAGATTCCAAAGAACACAGTCTGTTTCTTCAATGTCTCATAATACATTGTCTGTTCCTACATGCAAGCAAGTTTTTCATTGCATCTGTACCTCACCATACCCGACAATAAAGTCAGCAACACACACAAAATGTCTGGAGGAACTCAGCAAGTCAGGGTGCATCTGTGAAGGGAAATAAACCACTGACATTTTGGGCTGAGGCATCAGCTATTTACCTACATGGATGCTATCTGACCTGCTGAAATCCTCCAGCATTTTGTGCACGTTGCTCAAGATTTTCAGCATCTGCAGAACCTCTAGTGTCTGTTGACAATAATGTTGACTTTACTCCTGTGGTTCACTCACTTGGGACATGATTGTAGAGTTGGATATGGTATCAGGAAGGATAATATCGATCAGGAAGGAAGGACAACAAAATGACTGATGAACATCCAGCTTCTCAGAGGTGATTCAGATGAAGAGTACCATCAAAAACCTAGATTTACACCACTGCAGCACAGGAGTGTTGCATCATCAACCTGCCACCTTTCAAATGAAGTATTAACCTGTAACCCCACTGTCTCTGAGGAAAGAGACACGCTTTTTCAACAGCAGGAGAGTTCACTCTGATATACTGGGCAATACTTGCAATCAAATTTTCTGATTTTGTTACACTGCTGTTTGTTGGAGTTTACAGTTTCTCTGACAGTGGATCAACACAAACTATCTCTTTATTCTTCAGGTTGAAGAGTACCTGCTTCCAAGCCTAACACCCTAATAAGTGTCCCAGACCTCAGCTCCAAACCGGGTTCAAGTGAGCAAATGATATATGGTAAACAGTTCCACCTGCAGTGCCTCCACTCCAGGCCCAAGCTGGGCCCAACCCCTGTCACAGAGCCGCAGTGAAGAGATGACGTGCGAATATGCATTTGAAGACCGAGCTGCAAGGCATTGTTGATTTGTTCATTGTAGCATGTGAGAGAATGGGCCTTACATGACATCAATCAAACAGACCCACCAGGGTTAAGTCAAGACCTTAGAAAGTGTGAACTGCTTGCTGTATCTTAGCCAACCCTCATCAAAGACACACATGAGAGAAGCTATTCCTAAAATGTTGAGGGCTTTTACTGATGGATGCCACCTTCTTGAAACATAGGCTTTTGGAGATGTCCTCAATGGTGAGGACGGTTGTGCCCGTGATGGAGTTGGCCTAGTCTGCAACCCTCTGCAGCCTCTTTTGATCCTGTGCTTTGGAGCCTTCATACCAGATGGTGATGCACCCGGTCAGAATGCTCTCCAATGCTACGTCTGTAGAAATTTGCTCTATGCTGGGTGGGAACAGTACTTGACTGACCGCAACATACATCAGCATAAGAAAGGTTCCATAAAAAGTCAAGCACAAGGGATTCGGCAGATGCTGGAAATCCACAGCAACACAGACAAAATGCTGGAGGAACTCAGCAGGGGATGCAGCATCTATGAATGAATATAGAGTTGATGTTTTGGGCCAAGACCCTCCATCAAGACTGGAAAGGAATCAGGAAGAAGCCAGAATAATGTGGGGGGGTGGGGGGAGGGTGAGTGAGTAAAAGCTAGAAGATGATAAGTGAAGCCAAATGGGTGGGTGAAGTAAGAAGTTTGGAGGTGATAGGTGGAAATGGTAAAGGACTGGAGGAAGAGGAGTCTGATAGGAGGGGAGATCGGATCATGGGAGAAAGGAAGGACCTGGGACACCATGGGGATGTGACAGGTAGATGAAGAGAAGAGAAGATGTAAGAAGGGGAAAAATAGGGGAATTAAAGAATAGAGAATAGGAAAAAAGTACTGGAAGTTGGAGAAATTGATGTTTATGCCACCAGCTTAGAGGGTACCCAGTCGGAATATGGGGTGCTGGTTCTCCAGCTGAGAGTTTTTGAAGTGGCCATGGACCAAAATGTTGAAATGGGAGTGGGCACTGGAATTAAAATGCTTGGCCCTGGGAAATCTTGCTTTTTGCAGATAGAGCAAAAGTGCTCGACCAAGTGGTTCCCCCAATCCACATCGGGTCTCACCAACGTAGATGAGGCTGGATCGGGAGCATCGGACATAATAGTCGATCCCAACAGATTCGAGGGTGAAGTGTTGTCCCACCTGAAAGGACTGTTTAGGGCCCTGAATGGAGGTGAGGAAGGAGGTAAATGGGCATATGTCACCCATTTGCAGGGATAAGTGGGGTGCAACAAATGGACAAGGAAATCACGAAGGGAGCGATCCTTGCAGAAAGCTGAGTGCGGGGTGGAGAAGTTGTGGAGAATAATGTATGGATATGGAGGTTCATCGGGTGGTAGGTGAAGACAAGAGGACCTCTAGGCCTTCAGCTTCCTTCTCCCAACCACAGAGGGTCAAGCAGCGACTATAACTGCTGTGCCTCAGTTTGAATATTTTTCTGAGTCAGAAGGTTGTAGGTTCAATTCAACTCCAGAGACCTGTATAAGGAATAGAGTATAATCAGACTAGTGGAAAAAGAGACTTGTTTATATACGCATGCATTTACTCCAAGGTATTGGAGTGTCAGTCATAACATGACTGAGCAGATGAACATGCAGGAGAAGATTACACTCCCACTAGGTAGGAAAGGCAGAAAGAGTTGAAGGACATTCACTGGTGGATGTTCCCATCAGAATGAAAACAGTACACTTGGTCCTCAAGCTGGCTTTGCCATTAAGTAAGATCGCAGTCTATTTCCACAACCTCTCTTTACCCCTCAGCTGTGAATGAAGAAAAGATCCAGCAGCAATTGTTTTCTGGGAGATGAAATACCAAACTCAACATGTGGAAGAAAATGGAAGGAAAAAAAACACACCCAATGCTGGAAATCTAAAACTAAAGTCAGAAAATGCAGAAGACGTAAGAAATAGGCACAGAAGTAGGGTATCTGGCCTACTGAGTTTGCTCCGACATTCAAAAAGATTATGGCTGTGGACTCAACCCCAAATGCCTGCCTTTTTCCTGTACCCCTCAAGCTCCCTGCTATACAAAAATCTATCTACAGGTTAGGCAGCTAAATTACTGCCTATCTAGTCCACCACTTAACAGGTGAGGCAACATCTGCAAAAAGTGAAGACATTAGTATTTCAACAAAACACTTATAACAAAGGTTCCCAAGTCTGAAACATTAGTGGCTTCCCTTTCCACAGATGAGTTTTTCAAGCACTTTTTTGTTTTTGTCCGCATGCACTAGTGTTTGCCAACTTGTCTCATCATTGCGATCACATTTGTAATATACAGTTACCCCCAGGTTATGAACATCCAATTTCTGTACAAGCTATACGTACGAGTGAGTGTTTGTGAGACTGCTGCGCTGGATTTGTTGCTACTGCAGGGTTCTTCTCTTGTGGGGGATTTCGGTTCCTAGAAATACTTGAATGGCTAAGCTAAATGCCTTGGTTTAACTACAAATTTCCCTTGGCTAACTTATGCTTTCATTTAAATATATTTGCTGGGCAGATGCATTTCTGATGGTTGGTTGATGTTTTTCTGGTTGGGTGATGATTTTTTTGGTTGACTGATGTTTCATTTAAATATATTGCTGGGCAGATGCATTTCTGACTTGCGAACTGTTCAGGTTACAACCACTTCTCTGGAATGGAACCCTGTCATAATCTGGGGAGGACCTGCATTTCCCACATATAACGGACATGTTTAAGTATTTTCATTTCATTCACTGTCAAGACTCCTTGGTACTTTAGAAATCTCAACCAAATTGCCCCTTGACCTTCTAAATTCCAAGGAGTACAGCCTTCTTTGTGTAACTGCTCTTCAATTTAACCTCTAGAATCCAAGTACCATTTGATAATTCTACTCTGCATCTCATCTCAAGCCACAAAAACCTTCCAGAACTCCTCAATATACTCCAGGTATGCGCTAAAGACTATATATCTAGAGAATAACTTCTATCTCCTTGCACTCCAATTATCTTAATAACTTCTTCTTCTACCAGTGATCTGTGCTCTTTTACTTCCCCTCTTTATCATTTAGAAAACACTCTATCCATTTTTTGTGTATGAAGTGTGTGTCTCCACATCAGCCCACACCTAAATCAGTTTGCCATGGTTTCGACCCACCCACCCATTCTATGAATATTTGTTTGTATTTTAGTGCTTCCGTCGACAATGGCTCACGTCCAATTTCTGTGTCAAAAGTAAGAAAGGAAGCCAGGAATGTAGCTGGCCTCAACTATAAATGCTTGCTGGTCACAGCAAGGAAATAAAGAAGTCCAAAAGCCTATTTTAGTATTTGCTGCTCTAAGATTAGGCAAATATCATCATGCAGCTTTACCTTTGTTTTATGCTCTGCTTATTGTTCATATTTTTTATAGTAACCAACAGATTACAATTATGCTCCGGAGCTTGTAAATATTTATAATGAAATCTGGAACATGGAGTAAGAGTTATTTGTTTGGGGTGAAGTCATCATGTCTCTTTCAACCTCTAATCTGAAGGAGAAAGTTCAGATCATTTTATGTGATCAAGAGGGCAAAAACATCACCTCCAGTTCAGCTCATTTCATTTTACTTACCCAGAGATTGGTAAATACTGGGCAGAACCACCACTGGACGGTTAGAGGGACAGGACCAAGGGTTTCTGAGGGGCAGGGCTGAGGGAGTGCTGTACATTATGGAGGGAGTGCAACAATGTCACAGATATTGAATTAGTGAGTGTTCTAGTGTTAGGAGCAACTTACTGAGTGTACACCAAAATCTTTGAGACATATTAAATAAGGGCTGAATAGCCCACTCATTTTCCTCTGTTATTCTGTGTGAAAGATCAATTGTTACCTGCAGTGATGAACAAGGATATGTGTAACAAACAAAATGCTGGTGCATCTATAGAGAGAACTGGACAGCCGATATTTCAGGTTGAGACTTCTCATTTCGATCTCAGTCCATTTCTCTCCACAGATATTGCCAAACTTGTTGACTTCTTCCAGCATTTTGTTTGCTACTCCAGATTCCAGCTCAAGACCTAAGGCATAGGAGCAGAATTAGGACATTTGGCCCATCGAGTCTTCTCTGCCATTCAATCATGGCTGATTTATTTTCCCTCTCACCCCCATTCTTCAGTAACCTTTGACACTCTTACTAATCAAAAACTTATCAAGCTCTGCTTCAAATATACCCAATGACTCTAGTGCGTTGCCTCCAATTAAATTTACACATTGCCATTAATGCAAAAAATAGTCCTCATGGGTCTATCTTCAAACAAAACCTCCAGAATCTGTAATAGCACTATAACCTATTGGACAACATGCTCTCAATCCCACCTCTCAGGCACTGAATCACACAAAGATGGTCACAGCTTGGCCAGAGAGGAAGGTTTCGGAGAGTGTGTCTTAGAGGAGCAAAAATCGGTACAAGGAAGGAATTGCAGAGGGAATTGAATTGGCAGTTGAGGGCGCACACCAACATTGTATTAAATTCAGAGGTTTAAAAGGAGACCAAGAGTGGAGATGTGCAGGTACACCAGGGTGTTTTTCCATCTGGAAAATGGGCATCACTGGCTGGGACCTTTAAGCTGAGCAAGCCAAGTGCTGAGCCAATTAGTACACTATAATCACAGATAAAACAAATGAGTTAAGGACAGCAGATTTCCTCCCCCAGAAGGACACTGGTGAACTGGGTGAGTTTTTACAGAGACTCAAGAGATTCTGAAGATCCTGGAAATCTTGAGTAATACACACACACACAAAAAAAATGCTGGAAGAATTCAGCAGGTCAGCCAACATCTATGGATGGAAATAAATAGTCAACATTTCAGGCCAAGACCCTTCATCAGGACTGAAAAGGAAGGGGGAGAAACCCAATGAGAATGTAGGCGGAGGGGCAGGAGAACTAGTTGTCAGGTGATAATCTCCCCTCTTCTTCTTCTCACCCACCTTCTCCCTCACCTGCCATCTTGTTCTACTCCCTCTCCCCCACCTTCTTATTCTGGCTTCTGGCTCCATCCTTTTCAGTCCTGATGAAGGGCCTTAGCCTGAAATGGTAATTGTTTACTTCCCTGCATAGATGCTACCTGACTTGTTGAGATCCTCCAGAATTTTGTGTAGGTCTTTACAATTATCCAGTTGCTACTGTGGTTATCATAACTAATGGTTGATTTGTTTTTCTGAAGAGCTCTATACTGATGACTGAACTTAAGTTCCCCATTTGCCATAGTGGGAAGTGAACTCTGGCACGGGGTCTCTGAACTTTTAGCAACAAACAGTCTGCTGGAGGAACTCAACAAGTCGAGCAGTATCTGCAGGATGAAAGGAATTGACAACGAAGCAGGACTGATGCAAGCTTTTGGCCAGAAATGTCGACGATTCCTTTCTGCCCATGGATGCTGCTCGACCTGCTGAGTTCCAGCGGTCTTTCGTGTCTTCCCTGAATTATTAGGGTAGGAACTTAACCCACTGCAGGGCTGTAAGATGTTGCAGAGATATGGAAAGCATAAACTAAGAAGGGAGTTGAAAACAAAAAAAATGATAATTTTAAATTTGATTAACCGTGGAGCCACATCTTAGGTTAGCAGGTGCGACTGAGATGGGTGAATGGTGAGCTTCGGGAGTGGGCTTCAATTTATAGAATATGAACATCCAAAAGGCAATAAATGGATGAGAGTTTTGGCAGCAGATGTAGGCACAGAGCCAAGGGGAGTCAGGAGGTATGATGGATAACAACTGATTATGCTCCATTAAAGTTACAGTAAGGTTGATAAATCTTAAGCAACAGACAATCTACTGGAGGAAATCAGCAGTTGAAACAGCATCTGTGGGAGGGAAGGAATTATTGATGCTTTAGGTCTTGTGTCTCCATTGATAAATGTTAACTCTCCACGTGCAGGTCAAGCAGCAAGGACACACAACAAAACAGCTGGAGCACTATCAGGTCAGGCTGCATTTGTGGCCGAAGACCAGGAAATCTTTTCTCCACAGATGTTGCCTGATCAGCTGAGTGTTTACAGCATGTTCTGTTTATATTTCAGATTTCCAACATCTGCCATTTTGATTTTCAACAAACATTGGGTTTCTGACATAAACAGCCAATTAGAACAAAGGTTACGAGAACTAAAGTCAACAAGTCATCTGAAGCCACTGACTGCGTGTGTTTTTTGATGATGATTACAACCAAATGAGTGTTTACGATTATTACTCACTGATTGTAAGTTACTGTCTTGTAGTTACTCCAAATGTATGCATTATTCTGTCTAACAAACTAGACAATAACAAAATATTTCATCCAAACAATGAATTGTGTATGTGCCCTCTTTGGAAGGTGCTTTAGGATGATTCAAGGGTGAATGAAATAGATCATTCAGATTAAAATGTACCAGAATCAGGTTTATTATCACTGACATATGTTGTGAGTTTGTTGTTTTGCAGCAGCAGCAGCACAGTGCAATACATAAGATATACTATAAATCACAATAGTATTTTAAAAAATTAATAAATAGTGCAAAAAGAGAACAAAAATAGTGAGGTAGTGTTCATGAGGCCAGTGGCCATTCAGAAATCTGATAGAAGGGAAGAAGCTGTACCTAAAATGTTGAGTGTGTTTGTGACTTCAAACACCAGCTTCACTGCACTGGGTAAATGCTCCAACTTGCAAAGAGTTCTGGATGCTGTAACCCGACTCGGATGGTTGTCTAATTATGGCTCTGTCATATCGTGGTAGTTATAGGATCATCAGCAAATGACATGTTGAGTCCAAAAGGAAGAATCACACTTAGTAAAGTGGAGGTATGTGAGGCTATAACATTACACCCAAGGCTTTGTGCTGTTCTTCCGGCAATGAAGATAATAATTGTCACTGGCTAAGGGGAAAAAAATCATGCATGAAATTTGTACATGTGGCAAGACCAGAGAACCACTAAAATTGTTGGAAGAATTCTCCCAAAGCCACACAGTCCCTGACACTACTCTGACACAATTCAGGATGAAATGCCTGACGATAAAACACCAAATTCAACCTTGCATGCAAGCTTCCAGATTGGTGACGCCATTTTATTAGCATATCTATCATCAGTTTGTGCCACAGGGGGCACCTTTACGGTGCCTCTATTGCTACAGCTGACTAATGGCCCCATGTGAGGTCAAGGGCAACCTTTAATGACTACTTACCAGTAATTATAGGATTACTACACCCATTGTTAAGAAGTAGGTTCATTTAATGTTTCAGTGCTGTATTAGTTAGTCAAACTGCAGTGTTAAAAACTGACCTACACCCAACAGATAAGGGAGCAGTATCAGTCCCGGCAACCAATACTAAAAGGCATTTGTCTTTAGCTGACAATATTTATCTTTTGCATTCCTGGGAAGTCCTTTAAATGGTTGCTCCGTTCTGCTGAAGGATTAACAGAGAGAGAGCTGGGAGCAGGGTGGGGGGAGCAAGAATGCTCTGAAACAGCTAATCCCCTCTCTGTATCCTGCACAGTGAACAGTCCAGAAACCAATTATGCTAACTGTACTCTGTTAAACAAGATTATTTGGTTTGCCAACTTGAACGAGATATTTAAGTGAATTAAAGACTCATTTGAAACAAGATCAGAGTCTTTCAAATGTATTAGATATTTAGTCACTTCCACCTTTCTACCGAGGAGCAGCAGAAAGAGTTGGCTCATTTCTGAGTCTTGACTGAATAGGAGAAATTAGGCTCTGGATACAAAAATTAGGCTGGTAATTAGGCTCAGAACATGACTTCTTGGTGTGCCCACGTCTAAATGTACATATCCAGGCGAATTTCATACACCATCCATGCCAGGTCTACCGGACTCAAAAACAGTTACTCCCCCCCGCTCCCACAAGTCATCAGGCTGATCACACCTCCACCCATTAACCCACCCCACCGTCTCCAGGTGCACAGCACCTACCAGCACTTTATGGACAAACAATCAGTCTATGTACATTTACCTGTACATTGTGTTCTAAAGGATTGCTTTTAACTTATTATGTTTTATTTTTTAATTGGGTTCTTTATTGCTTAGTTTGTCTTTTGTTATGCTGCACTGGATCCAGTTAATTTTCATTTACCCTCATGTACTGAAGAATGACAATAAACCATCTTGAATCTTGAATTTCCTATCTACGGAAAATTCACCACTGGAACAGGACCCCCAATCCATGTGGGAGTACTTTGCATATTCTCCCTACTATCAAGTCCCAATTTCCTAATCTTACATGTTCGAGCTTTGACCTCTCCCACATCTGCAATATCGTCTGTTGACATGACCTCAATACCATGAAAGTACTGACTCAACTGATCAAGTGATGCCCTTGAAGCTACTAATCTTTGAGCAACATTCAAAGTTTGAGCAAAGCTGAGGAAGCACCCAACGGTAAAGTACCTTGAGGATCTCAGCTTCAAAATCCAATGACTCAGTTGCTCATAGTTTAGCTGACCTCCAAGAGGCATGTGTCAGCAGTCTGATAAGGAACAGGCAGAGGGGTATGGAGAGGATTGTGAAGGTTGGCTGGTTAGGCACCACGGGATTGTCCATGAGACCTAGATGATGAGGGTAATCCCAGAGGAGGAGGAAAGGTCCTCAACCAAGTCTCACTAAAGGAAGTTCTTTCTTCACCCCACCATGCAGGCTGGGTCTGTGATTAACAAGACTGCTGGACTCCAGCCAGAACCAAGGAAATCATCATAAAATGGGACCACAATTAACACTGCTACACTTGAGTCAATCCAAGAAAGAGTTAAATGATTTGCAGATTAATTGTGTCTAATTTTGGAGTGTACAGTCTAAGGCCAAGAGATTGGGATGTGGGAGGAAACGGAGCACATGGAGAAAACATACACGGTCATAAAGAACTTAGAAACTCCTTACATGCAGCGGCAGAAATTGAACCCCAATAGCTGGTGACGTAAAACGATCCTACTGCCCCACCCCTATTTCAAGTGAAATAAAAGGGGGAAATTAACCCTTCCTGGAGAGAATCAATGTCCAAGATATGTTTTCTTCTTCCCCACAAAGGACGTTAATAAAAAAAAGCATTTAATCAATCATGGAGGTTGATGAGGCAGGATCCTCCTGTCTTGTGCTTGTCACCAGCTCTGAAAAACAGTTCTGCAGTATTACCACTGAAGAGCATCCAGTTATGCTACAGGTGCAGTCATGTTGTGGAGATCAACAGATGAGGGCTGCCACTGGGGCACAGGCAACAGATTTTACTGTAGTAAAGCATCAGGCATTCACGCCACCAGGCGCAAAAAATGATGCTACTCATAGAGACAAGAACTCCCAGCGTCAGACTCGTAGAGACAAGAACTTCCAGCGTCAGAGACCCATGTTCAATTCTGATTCAGGGATCCATCTGGTGGAGTCTGCATGTTCTCCCTGTAACTGCATGGCTTTCCTTTCACATCTTTAAACATGCGGTTTGATAAGTGAATTGGCCCAATGTTTGGACGATTTAAACGCTGGGCCAGATGGATTGAGAAGGCAAGGGTCACTGCTCCGCAATGTTTACTCTGCTCCTTGCCGCGCCGAGCCTGAGGCTGTGGGCCTGCTCTGGACTCTGTGTTGACGTTCAGTCCACTATGTGCTGAACTGAGGTTCGGGCTGTGGATCGGCTCCGGGCTTAGTGTTTATGGACTCATTTTCGCTCTAAATGCCATTTGCTTACTCTTATTGCTTACACGATTTATTTTTGGATGTATGGGTGTTTGTTGTTTTTTTTTAAAAAAACAGGTTCTTTTGGATTTCTTGCTTTGTCTTCCTCTAAGGAGACAAGTCTCAAGGCTGTATTCCGTATACATACTTCAATAAATGTACATTGAACTTCTGAACTTTGAACATTGACATCTTCAATTGGCGATGTCTCAAGAAGGCAGCATCCATCATTAAAGGCCATCACCATCCAGGCCACACCCTCTTTTCATTGCTACCTTTATGGTGGAGGTACGGGAGCCTGAAGACACACACTCAACATCTTAGAAACAATTTCTTCCCCTCCACCGTCAGATTTCAGAATGGATTGTATGCCCGCGAAAAATATCTCAATTTTTGCACCACTAATTTTTAAAATATATTTCTTATTGCAACTTACAGAATTTTAAAAATGTACTTCACAACATATATCAGTGAAAATAAACTGAATTTAACAGGCACATGGCATCATTAGAAACATCCCACAGCAACAATTGCCTGAAAACTCATTTAAACAATCATAATGATAACATGACCCCCTGTCTCAGTTGAAGGAAAACAATTTAAACAAAAAGTCAGCTCAATTTCTTAGTCTTTTGATTATGAAATGTGGTTAAAGCCTACACCTAGATTAAATATTGATAAACTGACAGATAAAAATGGCTAACATGCAAGTCCTTGTGATCCAATCAATAGAACACAGTTAACAGGAGTGACGGCTTTTAAATCTAAATGTTAACCCGGCAAGAACAGACACCCATTCACAACAGTTGCATTTCTACAGCCCCTTTCACAGGCTCGGCATGTTCCACCATTTTACAACTAATTAAGTCCTTCTGAAGTGCTACAGTGGTGTTCAGTTCTACTGACTGAACTGATTCATGTGTGAGGGCTAAGTGCTGCTGAAGTCTATATATTTACCATTGGCAAGCAAAGTGGAATTTCTACAGCAAGTGCATTGCAATACAATTCTGAAACACAATAAACAGATTGTCCTCAGCAAGTTCTCACAAGAAGCTGTGATAAGCAGGTAGTCTTCTTCGCTTGATCTTGTTTGAGGGGTGTGTGTCGTTTGCTGTCTTTTGGTCACAGTCTCTTTCTCATCTCTGAAAGTCTGACTTTGTCTTATTCATACACATGCTCCCAGTCTCTGCATCTAGCCGTGTAAAAAAATTAGCGTTTCTTCCTTGACAAAGGAGGAGTGTGGTGGTGGAAGAGAACTGGTTGGGTATGTTGTCATGAAAAAAGTGGGGGCTTATTGAAGCATCTCCGTTGAAATGTCGACAGTTCATTCCCTTCTGTAGACGATGCCTGATTTGCTGAGTTCTTCCAGCATTTTGCGTGTGCTGCTCAAGATATCTAGCATCTGCAGAATCTCTTGTGTTTACTGAAGCACAACAGACTGGTTAACAGATGCACCTTTACTTGTGCATTGTGCATCTTTTTAAGGGAAGAAATACAATAAATAGTCTTTTGTAAAACTTTTGGGACGTTGAGACTGATCTAACAAAGCTGTGTCCGAGAGAAACATCCAGCCCGGCAGGCTAGACACACTGCCCATTTTTCCTCAAGAGAAACATACAAAATATTGGAGGAACTTGGTGGCTTAGGCTACATCAATGGAGAAAATTGCACAGTCAACATTTGGGTTTGACACTTCAGATAATGGAGAACAGTGAACAGCTCTTCAGGGAACAGCACGAGAGAAAGGTAGTGATTAATGAAGATACTGATATACAGAACTCTGCAAAAGTCTTAGTGTATATATAGCTAGGGTGCCTAAGAGTTTTGGACTGTACTGTATTTGTCAAAGTGGAGTGGAGAGTGAGTTTGTAAATCTGTCGGGAGCAAAGGACGTTGGGAATGGCGAGGGTGAAGGGCTGCGGGAGGGGTGTGCGACAGGTGGCAGAGAAAGAGCGCCGGGGCAGAGGGTGGCACAGGTGCAAACACACCTAACCCTGAGACACCAGGTAAAGTTATTTGATTCCAAACAATTGGTTTATTGATCATTACAAAATGTCTCTGTTCTTCCTGCTCCCCCCCTTCCTTCCCCTTTCCCAACCATGTTTCCCCTCTCCTTGCCCCCTCCACACTCTCAGTCCATCATAGAGACCCATATCAAAATCAGGTTTATCATCAATCACATAAGTCATGCAATTTATTTTTTTTGCAGCAGCAATAGAATGCAATACATAAAATTACTACAGTACTGCGCAAAGGTCTTAGGCACTCCACCTATATATACATATATTTTGTGCCTAGAACTTTTGCACAGTACTGTATAGACTTTACAATCTGTCATGATACTCTGTTTGATAGCAATATCCCTTAACACATTGGTTCAGTGTCCAGATGAAGAAAGGGTCACAAATGAAAATATTGATGGTCTATTTCCCTCCACAGATGCTGCCTGACCTGAGTTTCTCCAGCATTTAGTGTGTCACTTCAGATTCCAACATCTGTGGTCCCTATTTATGCAGTACCTGGTTTCTCAGCCCCAGCTCTTCTCAAAACCCACTCATCAGAGGAAAGAAGCTTATGACCCCGACCTCTGATCTCCTCTTCCATTCTAACAACTTTTAATCTTCCCTGTTCAACAGATCCAATCTCTACTTTTTTCTATTTCCTGAGGAGACTGAGGTCCTTTAACATCTGCTGGACGATGCTGAGGATGTTCTACGAGTCTGTGGTGGCCAGTGCTATCATGTTTGCTGTTGTGTGCTGGGGCAGCAGGCTGAGGGTGGCAGACACCAACAGAATCAATAAACTCATTCGTAAGGCAAGTGATGTTGTGGGGATGGAACTGGACTCTCTCACGGTGGTGTCTGAAAAGAGAATGCTGTCTAAGTTGCATGCCATCTTGGTCAATGTCTCCCATCCACTACATAATGTACTGGTTGGGCACAGGAGTACATTCAGTAAGAGACTCATTACACTGAGATGCGGCACTGAGCGTCATAGGAAGTCATTCCTGCCTGTGGCCATCAAACTTTATAACTCCTCCCTTGGAGGGTCAGACACCCTGAGCCAATAGGCTGGTCCTGGACTTATTTCATAACTTACTGGCATAATTACATATTACTATTTAACTATTTAACTATTTATGGTTCTATTACTATTATTTATGGAGCAACTGTAACGAAAACCAATTTCCCCGGGATTAATAAAGTATGACTATGACTACTTGTTGCAGAAGTCACTCAGCTATGCTCACATCCTGAGATTTCCTTTACACCTTTCCTAAAGCTTTCCCATCTTTGTATGGAGCACAGACTACCTAAACAAATCATAATCGAAACACAAGAGATTCTGCAGGTGCTGGAAAGCCGGAACAGCACCACAAAAAATGCTGGAGGAACTCAGCAGGCCAGGCAGCATCTATGGAAATGAATAACCAGTTGAAGCTCCAGGCCGAGACTCTTCATCAGGACTGGAAAGGAAGGGGGATGAGGCTAGAATAAGAAGGTGGGGGAACAGAAAGAAGCACAGGCAAAAGGTGATAGGAGAAGTCAGGTAGGTGGAGGAGGGGTGTGAAGTAAGAATTTGGGAGGTGATAGGTGGAAAAGGTAAAGGGCTGGAAAAGAAGGAGTTTGATTAGAGAGGACAGTGGATCATGGGAGAAAGGGAAGGAGAGGCACCGGGGGTAATAGGCAGGTGAGGAGAAGTGGTAAGAGGTGAGCCAGAGTGGGGAAAGGAAGAGGGGGGAAGAATTACCGTAAATTAGAGAAATTGCTATTTAGCCTTGTATTCATAGTGTCTGCAGAAGAAAATGGACAGTCTCGGCATGAAAGATTGACTCTATCTCCCTTCACAGATGCTCCCGTCACCCGCTGAATCCCTACAGCATTTTGTTTGTCACTTGCATTAATATAGTTCCCCTCACCCTCTGCTTAATGTCTCATTCCACTTTCTAACAAACTGCTTTTCAAAGTATGTTACATGCGCAGAAAACCCAGCAGTTTGCACACAACAAGCCCCCATTAGAGTAACTAAATAACCATTATTGAAATTGTCAGGAAATACTTTTGTATCTTTGTTAGGGAGCAGTTGGGGCCTTGCTTTAAAAAATCATCCAAAGGACAGAACAGTCTAAAGTGTCGCACTCCCTCAGTGTTAGCCTCCATTTCTGATGTCTATCATCAGGCTCAATACGGAGGGAGCCACTCTGACCCACAGCCAACTCTAGAATGAAAGCCCTACTCTATATTAAACTTTAAGATGAGCTGCAAGATCCATATAATCAAAAAAAATAGATACCGAGGCCTAAATGTGAGGAAAAAGAGCAAAGGAGGAATGGGATGGAGAATTACATAGGGCAAATCCATTGTTTCTTGACTTGCACAACTCCCAGCGGATCAACAGCACTGACTCACAAGATCTCCCCTTTTGACACGTCAGATTTATTGTGCTTGTTTGGCTGATAGTCAGAGAGCGAGTGAGGGAAAATACATAATAAATAAATAAGCAATGAATATCAAGAACATGAGATAAAATGTCCTTGAAAGTGAGTCCATTGGTTAGGCAAACAGTTTAGTGATGGGGCAAGTGAAGTTATTCCCTCTGGTGCAAGAGGCTTATGGTTAAGAGGTAATAACTGTTCCTAAACCTGGTGGTGAGGGTCCTGAGTCTCCTGTACTTTCTTCCTGATGGCAACAGTGAGAAGAGAGCATGTCCTGGGTGGTGGGTGTTTTCGATAATGGATGCTGCCTTCCTGTAACACAGGGGTCCCCTACCACTTTTAATATTGACAATATTCTTGTGGACCAATCGACCCGGGGGGGGGGGGGCAGGAGGGGTGGTAGGGTTACCAACGGACAAGAGTAGCAGTCAAATACATTGTTTACCCCAAGAAAAACTACAATGACCATGAAGCCTTGCACGGGCACCAGTGCACATGCGTGAACATGCCGATTTTTCCCTACAAATCGCTTTTGCCGATTCTGTTCGGCTGGGGGGGGGGGGTTAATCACGACTGAAATATAGGTTCATTTTTAAAAGGGTTTATCTAACGAATTTAATATTAAACACACAGCGCATATTTTCCTCGCATGAATATAGTGATAAGTCAATTATCAGGTGAGGAGAGGGGAGCCTGAAGTAAGTGTTGAACGAACTTCCAGTAGAAGTGGTAGAGGCAAGTTTGATATTATCATTTAAAGAAAAATTGGATAGGTATATGGACAGGAAAGGAATGGAGGGTATTGGGCTGAGTGCAGGTCGATGGGACTAGGTGAGAGTAGCATTCGGCACGGACTAGAAGGGCCGAGATCGCCTGTTTCCGTGCTGTAATTGTTATATGGTTATATAAGTCACTTATAAGTCAATAACATCATAACATTTTAAGTAACGTTTGGATATTAAACACACAGCACATATTTTCCCCGTATGAACATATAAAATCATTGCAACACACCAATATCGCTGAATCAGTGGGAGCCCTGGGCTTGTTTTCCTGCAACAAGACGGTGCCATCGAGGGGTGATGGGAGACAGCGATACTCAAGGGGGGTTCCTTATGTCCAGTCTATTCCACAATTTGGTTTTCGTTGCACTCATTGCAGAGATATGTTGGAAATGGAAGCATTGTTTTCAGTGCTTTCGTGGCTATCTCAGAATATTCAGCCTTGACTTTGATCCAGATTGCCGGCAGAGATGTTATGTCAAACATACTTTTCAGCCCGTCGTCATTTGCAAGCTCGAGGAGTTGATCTCCTTCCCGGGCTGACATGGATGACGTGTGCGTAATGAGCTCGCGCAGGTAATCACCTCGCGTGCATTCAAGTTCAACAGTGTGTTACAGGGAATGAGGAAAGGTGCAGCTGACTCATATCGCCAAATCATATCGTTTCCTCGCGGCCCGGTAGCACATGCTTTGCAGCCTGGTACCGGTCCGTGGCCCGGTGGTTGGGGACCGCTGCTGTAACAGCACACCATGTGGACGTACTTAATAGTGGGGACTGGGCTGTATCCACTACTTTTTAAAGGATTTTCCATAACAGGTCATGATGCAACCGGTCACTAAACTGCCCACCACATACCTACAGAAGTTTCAGACATCATGCTGAATCTTCACAAATTGCTGAGGGAGTACAGGCCCTGCCATGCTTTCTTCATAATGGTACTTATGCGCTAGACCCATATTATTTCATTATTTTTTTTCAGTTTCCTTATCCTTATATCAGGCAGTTATTGTCTTTATGACAGGGAAAACTACAGCCATCAACTCTTTTCCTAAGCACAAACTTCTTTCCTGAGCCACTGATTTCTGTCTTCCTGAAACTGTCTGAAACAGATTGCATGTGTTAGTCACAGATCACTCTGGACTGTATATCCATCCCATCACTACATCCTTCAGTTTCTATCTCCATAATGACATCCAACTCTTCCCTTACCACTTCTCCTACCCACCTACCAAAGCTCAGCCATCCATTCCTGAATCCATGCCTGCCTTCCCTCTGACACATGTCTGGCTGATCTTCTCTCTTCTACTCTCCACAAAGCCAAGGCCATTCAGCACCCTGCAGCCCAAGTACTAACTTCAATCAGGCACTCTTCAGATTTAGCTATGAAGAGTGAGTTCAGGCCAACTGTCCTAAAATCCTTTTAACATAGAAACATAGAAAACCTACAGCACAATACAGGCTCTTTGGCCCACAAAGTTGTGCCAAACATGTCCCTACCTTAGAAATTACTAGACTTCCCCATAGCCCTCTACTTTACTAAGCTCCATGTACCTATCCAAAAGTCTCTTAAGAGACCCTATCATATCCGCCTCCACCACCATTGCTAGCAGCCCATTCCACGCACTCACCATTCTCTGAGTAAAAAACTTACCCCTGACATCACCTCTGTACCTACTCCCCAGCACCTTAAACCTGTGTCCTCTTGTGGCAACCACTTCAGCCCTGGGAAAAGGCGTCTGACTATCCACACGATCAATGCCTCTCACCATCTTGTACACCTCTATCAGGTCACCTCTCATCCTCCGTCGCTCCAAGGAGAAAAGGCCGAGTTCACTCAACCTGTTTTCATAAGGTATGCTCCCAATCCAGGCAACATCTTTGTAAATCTCCTCTGCACCCTTCCTATGGCTTCCACATCCTGTAGTGAGGCGACCAGAACTGAGCATAGTACTCCAAGTGGAGTCTGACCAGGATCCTATATAGTTGCAACATTACCCCTTGGCTCCTAAATTCAATTCCACAATTAATGAAGGCCAATACACCGTATGCCTTCTCAATCACAGCGTCAACCTGCGCAGCTGCTTTGAGCATCCAATGGACTCGGACCCCAAGATCCCTCCAATCCTCCACACTGCCAAGAGTCTTACCATTAATACTATATTCTACCATCATATTTGACCTACTAAAATGAACCACTTCATACTTATCTGGGTTGAACTCCATATGCCACTTCTCAGCCCAGTTTTGCATTCTACCAATGTCCCGCTGTAACCTCTGACAGACCTCCACACTATCCACAACACCTTCAACTTTTGTGTCATCAGCAAACTTACTAACCCATCTCTCCACTTCCTCATCCAGGTCACTTATAAAAATCACGAAGAGTAAGGGTCCCAGAACAGATCCCTGAGGCACACCACTGGTCACCGACCTCCATGCAGAATATGTCCCATCTACAACCACTCTTTGTCTTCTGTGGACAAGCCAGTTCTAGATCCACAAAGCAATGTCCCCTTGGATCCCATGCCTCCTTACTCTCTCAATAAGCCTGGCATGAAGTACCTTATCAAATGCCTTGCTGAAATCCATGTACACTACATCTACTACTCTTCCTTCATCAATGTGTTTAGTCACATCCTCAAAAAATTCAATCAGGCTCGTAAGGCACGACCTGCCTTTGACAAAGCCATGCTGACTATTCCTAATCATATTATGCCTCTCCAAATGTTCATAAATCCTGCCTCTCAGGATCTTTTCCATCAACTTACCAACCACTTTAATGCCTCAAATAATGCTGTGAAGAACTCTGAGTTTAAAGCCCAAGATTGGAAGCCAGCAGAGCCACTTCCTCACAACTCCAAGTTCAATGCTGACCACCAGCACTATCTGTATGGAGTTTGTACCCCGAGACCTTAAGACCATAAGATATCGGAGCAGAGTGAGGCCATTTGGCCCATCCAGTCTGCTCAACGATTTCATCATGACCGATCCATTTTCCCCTCTCAGTCCCATTCTCATGCCTTCTCCCCGTATCCCTTCATGCCCTGACTAATCAAGAATCTACCAACCTCTGCCTTAAGTATACCCAATGACTTTGCTTTCACAGCTGCCTGTGACAACAATTTCCACAAATTCACCATTCTCTGGTTAAAGAGATTCCTCCCCAAGTGGACAGCCCTCTATTCTGAGGCTGTGTCCTCTGGTCTTAGACTTCCCCCACCACAGGAAACATCCTCTCCACATCCACTCCATTGAAGCCTTTCAACATTCAATAGGCTTTGATGAGGTCACCACTCATTCTTCTGAATTCCAGTGAGTACAGGCCAAAAGCCACATGACAAGCCTGCTTGTTCTCCCTGTGACTCCTGCCATGTCCCACAGATATGCACGTTGGTAGGGCTAACTGGCCACTGCAAACTTCCCCTAGTGAAAGTGGGTAGTGGAACTGGAGAGAATAGGTTGGAGGGAACATTAGTAGAGGAATTAAATTGCTCTGAGAGCTAGCATACATCTGACAGCCAAATGGCCTTCAGTGGTATAAGGAATTAAAAACAAGTCCAGGTTAGTGCACGAGCAGTGAGACAGAGAAAAGCAAAGGTCATAATGAGAGCATTCGAGGAAACTTGGGAGATTACAAATGCTAACTGTGCTCAAGTCAAGAGGGAAGTGTTCTCCAAGGACCAATTAAGACCAGGCAACAGTTACAGTTGTGACACATTGTGCAACCTAATCAGGCAGCTAAGGATCTACCAGCACAGGCAATGTTTACCCTGAAGGAGTTTGATGACTCTGCTGCTGAACAGGATGAAACTGTGTTGTGACACGTATCCCTTTCTGGGGTTGCATCATACATGGTGTGTGGAAATAAACGTAGGCCTGGAAGGGTCACCGGGTCAATGGATACGCTGCTGGCAATGGAAGAACAGGGTTCATAGCAGTGTATTTGCATCACTGATCTCTTCATCCAGTTTAACTGCGAGCAAAATCTACCCGAGGGAAGCTCCAAGCAGCCAACAGCAAAGAGGTTTCATTCATGTCTGTATCCTTCTGCATCTATCTCTGCAACACCTCTACTGCTGCTCATAACTAGGTGTCCCGTCGAGCAGGTTGTCTAGCTTGTGTAGCAATCAATCTGCAGGAGGAATTCAGTCAGTCGAGCAGCATCTGTGGGGAGGGGAAGGAAATGTCGGTGTTTTGGGCTGAATCCCTGCATCAGGACTGAGCTGGTGGACACTAATCATTCGAGCCTGTGTGACCAGTTCAGGCTCAAAGGACCAGATCATTATGGCTGCATTATGACAACACAATAGAATAAGGATATGAGGCATTGGAGCAGAATTAGGCCATTCAGCCCAACGAGCCTGTTCCAGAATTTGATCAAGGCTGATTTATTTTCCCTCCCAATCCCAATCTCTTGCCTTCTCCCCATAATGTTTGATGTCCTTCTTGACTAATAAAGAAGCTATCAACATCTGCCTCAAATGCACCCAACAATTTGGCCTCACCAGCCATATGTACCAATGAATTCCACAGATTCGCCACCTTCTGGTTGATGAAAATCCATCTCATCTCTGTTCTGAAAGGATGCCCATCTATTTCCAAGCTGTGCCCTCTGGTCCAGGCTCTCCCACTATTGGAAACATCCTCTCCACATCCACTTTATCTATGCCTTTCAGTATTTCACAGGTTTCAATGAGATCCCCCTCATTCTTCTAAACTCCAGCGAGTACAAGCCCAGAGCCATCAAGTGCTCCTCACACATTAACCCTCTCGTTCAAGGGATTTTCACATAAGCCTCCTCTGGACTCCCTCCAATGCCTGTCCTCATGTCTCTGCTTAAACTCAGGGATTATATATATATGGTGCATTTCAACATTTCAGTCTCTGGCTCTGATTTCAATCTCAGTGCCAACATAATGAACTCAGTTCTTCCTTACACTCTACTCCTTTGCCTGTGGCCATGCCTAATGTAAGAATAATAATTAGGTCATCAACAGCACCTCTGTGCATAAATACATTCCTGTCGGTAAATTCTTCATTGAGTTAACACCGTACATTGACAGACCATTCATTTACACCCAACGTTCAACTGACATCCAAGCCAACACACCCGGGAACAGTCCAGCAGCTCCGGAGACCCTGGTTCGATCCTGACCTCAGCTGCTGTGTAAGCAGAGTTTACACATTAACCCTGTTACAGCACAGGTTTCATCCAGGTGCTTTAGTTTTCTCTCATATCATGACAGGATGATTATTCGGCCACTATATCCTACCTTTAGTGTAAGGGATTTGTGGAAGAATCAGTAGGAAGTTGTTGGGCATGTGAGTGAGAAGAGTAAAGGGAAATAAGTGGGAGAGTGGGATTGCACAGAGGGCCAAATGTTATAAGTATTAAAATGAAAGAAACCCTGTTCCTCTTCCTCTCTCCTATCAGACTCCTTCTTCTTTAGCACTTTACCTCTTATTCTTATCACCTAACACACATAAAAATTGCTGGTGAACGCAGCAGGCCAGGCAGCATCTATAGGAAGAGGTACAGTCGACGTTTCGAGCCGAGAGAACGTTGACTGTACCTCTTCCTATAGATGCTGCCTGTAATTTTTATGTGTGTTGCTTGAAATTCCAGCATCTGCAGATTTCCTCCTGTTTGCATTCCTATCACCTCCCGGCTTCTCACTTCACCTCCCCTCCCCCACCTTCCTTCCCCGCTCTCCACCTGGTTTCACCTATCACGTGCTAACCTGTGCTCCTCCCCCACCCGCCACATTCTTATGAAGGGTCTCGGCCCAAAACGTTGACTGTCTGTTCCCCTCCATAGGTGCTGCCTGACCTGCTGAATTCCTCTAGCACTGTGCGTGTGAAACACTGGAACTGTCTGTTAATGACACTGGGCCGTGGCAGCTCACCACCCGATCCAGGATAGGCATGGATGTGCACTAATTGCTGGCCATGCCCAGAGGTTCACAGGTCTCCATCTTCCTCCTCTGTTCCAGTATCTCTCAGCATCTTTCAGTTTGAAACTTTAGTGTCAACAACTTTGAACAATCACCACCGTGACCAACTTTTTTGAATGCAGGGGCCAAATCTTACTGCTGTCCTTTGCAACAGGGTGAGTTCCAGTTGGCAGACACCCCACGGCCCTCTCCCCAGGGCTCCTTGTGCAGTTGTCGATATTGCAAAGGCATGTATCAGTTGAGCCCCTGAGGATCAAAGGTCAGAAGCCAGGTGACCTGTCAACCTTAATCAGGTGTACAGAGATCTGGTAATTAACACAGGTCTCTGGGGCAAGACTGAAAAGTTCCCCAAGTGTGTCCATTATCCAATGTCCTGTCACTGTCCCTCTGTCATGCATCTTTATTCTTTGCCATTAAATTGTTCTGGGCTTCAACTCATCTTTCCCATTGATATGCCCCTATTGTACTCTCTTTATATCAGTAAAACTATATTCTTTATATATTCTGTATTGTTACTGCTCTTCCCTTGCACTACCTCGATGCACTTATGTTTTGAATGGAACTGCATGGATACAGGACAAAGTTTTTCACGTATCTCAATACATGCGATAATAGATAACAAATTACCAATTCCTGAAGTGTAATTGGTGGAAGTAGCTGAGTCTGGCAGACAAAAACAAAGGTCTTCCTCCTCCTTCAAAGAGTGTCTGCCCATTTCTAAAGGCATGCTCCATTCTGTCCAGCAGGTGCACAGAAGGACAGTGAGAGACAGAGAATGACATGTCCTTCACTCAGAAAAACAAATACACACTTCATTTAAGATGCCCAATGAAAAAAAGCTCTTTTAGCTTGTTTGCATGACCTCCATTAGGTCATGGTCCTCTTTGAACCCAGGGTCAGATCTCCACCATCCATCCATTCAACCAGGAGGGCACACTCCATTATGAAGCACTGAATGCTGATGGGCCCCCAGTGCATGGTAGTGAAAGGGTTTTACTAACACACCCTGTGTCCAACTGGTATCAATGGCTTGTTTCAGCCACGCTTTATCTCCCACTTGATTGTTGCCTGCGCTTCCTTCAACAAAACAGCTGTGATTCGGTCAGTGAGTCTTGCACAGGGTGATGGAGGACTCTGCACTGAACAAAGAGGGCAACTCATTCTTCCCCTCTTTCTGCAACGTGCTCTTACGCTAAAGTACCAAGGAAGGCCCACTGCTTTTCCGGGATTTCCACGAGTCAAAAGAAAGACTTGCACCGTCTGTATGTCTGAGTTTGAATCTGGTTCCACTGCTGGATGGAGGCTGAAGAAGACTGATTGCCTTGGGGTTGCAGGACTGTGTATGTGCGTGGGTGGGAAGAACAGGTCTTCGTTTTGCTGTTGTTGTTTTGTTGCTCGCTGTGGTCTGTCTGGTTCTGCTGAGAATTGTGGGCACGCAATACTGGTGCTGGAATGAGTGGCGACACATGCAGGTTGCTCCCAGCATGCCCTTGGGCGTGTTGGTTGCTAAGTGCAAATGATGCATTCCACTGCATGTTTCAGTGTAAACTTGAATCTTACACTGATGCAATATTGTGGTGGTTTTACAATGAATTAAAGGTCACATTGGGACCATGCCAGTCAAATTGCACACAGTAAACTCTCACAAACAAAGGGATGATGAAAAAACATTTTGTGTTGGTGTTGTTAATAAAGAGTTAACTGCCACCTAAGACAGTGGTGATTTCTTACTCCTCCAAGGTGGATATTTTATATTAATCTGTGGGTGCGGCTACGGATTTATGCCTCCAATGAAAGCATTAGTAATTTTTGCCTGTAACCTTGGAAATCCCTCAAAAACTTACAAAAATCCCTTTAAAAAGTTTGAGTGGAACCAGTTCCTGTCACATTCCCCAAGCACTCAATCACTTCAGCTCCACACTCCGCTAGATCTGTTTAACAGTTGTAATAATGTGAGTGACACCACATTACGGAGGGGCTTATGGCAGAGAAGGTTACAATTCTGCCCATCAAATCAATGCTAGACTACAGAATGGTAATCCACAGTCTCATTCCCCTTGAGCAAGCATTCCCAACCTTTTTTATGCTATGGAGCCTTACATTAACCGAGGGGTCTGTGGACCCCAGGCTGGAAACCCTTGTCCTACAGAATACCGGAAAGTTTTGTAGACAAATCATAGCTATTGGTGGCAAGCACCTAACAGCTGCATTTCAATTGGCTGCTGAATGCTTTAAAACATCTTTAAAGGAATGTGAAAGGTGCTACTAAATTACCCACACAAAAGATTCTGCAAGTGCTGGAAAACTTCAGCAACCACACAAAAAGTGCTGGAGGAACTTGGGTTTTGAGGAGGAACTCAGCAGGCCAGGTAGCATCAATGGAGAGGAACAGTCAATACTTTTGTACCAACACTCTTCATCAGGACTGGAAAGAAACGGGGGGGGGGGGGGGGTGTAGAAGCCGGAATAAGAAGGTAGGTGGAGGGGGGACAAGTACAAGTTGGCAAGTGGTAGGTGAGACCTGGTGAGGGGAGGGGTGGGTGGATGGGGTGGGGATTGGTGTGAGAAGCTGGGCAGTGATGATTGGAAGAGGTCGAGGGCTCAGGAAGAAGGAATCTGATAGGAGAGGACAGTGGAATAAAGGGAAGCACTAGAGGAAGGCGATGGGCAGGTCCTGAAGGCGGGGGAAGAGAAGGAATGTGAGGGCCTTTAGAATAGGGGAACAAAAAAAAGGGGGGGGTAGAAGAGGGAAGTGGTTACCAGAAGTTAGAGAAACCAGTGTTCATGCCATCAGGTTAAAGACTACCCAAACAGAAATAGACCTGTTGCTCCTCCAACTTGTGCTTAGCCTCACTGTAGCAGTAGAGCCACCTACATTTTGTGTGGCTTCTAGAGACCCCCCCCCCCAACTCTTTCATTCTATCTTGGATTATAAAAAATAATTTTAAGGATGACTAGAGGTAGCTCACCTGAGTGTGGCCATTGTGGGGATGGGGTGGGACTGATGGAGATCATGCACCCCAACTCTGAAAGTCAGAGGGTCAAGTGAGCACGTATTTGTATGTCTTCACTTAAGAGCCTTTCTCTGCTAAATTAGCTCCTGAAACAATGCTCTTTTGAAAGCTGCGTCTGCTGCTGCAGGCAGCATAGCCTTTCAGTAGGTCCTTGCCACGGGGATGATTGATGGGCAGTTTCGGGGTTAACATTAGCCATTAGCAGACCCAACCTTTTAAAAATCACTTTACCCTCCCCCAGTTGAAATGCCAGACAACAAGAAAAGCTTTTAGCCGTCCTGCAGCTATGACAACGGCTGCATTCTATTGTCTCAAGTTTTGAGAAGATTACTGTTATCAGTAGTCCTTATCTGCAAGGTACAGGGAGTCACTAAATCCACTGGTAAAACACATGGCTGGGTGCCCAATACCTTGAGTACTATTTAACTTGAGTAAACAACATCTGGTTTGTTCAGCACCTGCTTCCCTGGCTATCTTGCAGAAATAGAACAAAATACCCCTCACACTGGAGCAGATGTAAGGACTTATGGGTTATTTTTAAGTGGTTGCACCTTGACACCTGACCAGTAACAAAGAGACTGTTTCCTGCCTTATGGTTGCCTGCATGAATAAAGAATCTCAAGTGCTGTTGGCTTCATATGTGTCCCAAGGAAGGGCCTGTTTAATCATTAGGGTAAGATCCTGCTACCCGCTGCACTCCTACTCCTATTTATAACATGTCCGTGTTCTACTCCCTTTACATTGTTTAATCTCCTGGTTTCCCACCATCCAGGCCATACTCTCTTTTTGCTGCTGCTATTGGTTCAGGAGTCTTCAGTCCCACACCACCAGGTATAGGAACAGTTATAACCCTTAACAGTCAAGCCCCTGAACCCTTCACTCGACACAACACTGAACTGATTCCACAACCTAGATGGACTCAATTTCAATTTCAAGCTCAACTCATGCTCTCAGTATTGTCTGTCTATTTATTTATTTACTCATTTGTATTTGTTCAGTTTATCATACTTAGCATATTGGTTATTTGCCTGACCTTGTGTGCAGTTTTTCATTGATTCTATTGTATTTTTCCTTTATTCTATTATGAATGCCTGCAATATATTAAATGATGACATATACTTACTCTGATAATAAATTTACTTTTTGATTTTCATTACTGGCCTTTTCTCCTTCTACCTGTCTCTCCACACAGCTTTCTCTTCCTTCATAATTTCTTCAGGCTTGGTTGATCTCTAATGAGAAGATATCAAATTGAGACAGTAACTCCTTCCCTCTCTACAGACAGGCTGCGTTATTCCCACAGTTTTAGATTTTTATTTCCTATGTCCAGCATTCGCCAGATTTTGTTTTCAAGGTGTCAGCATTCATGACAGCTGTCTTGACAATGCAACATAAAACCCTTGCACCTGCCTTCCTCTTCCATGTGATATATCTATTCTCTGTTCAACTTAATTTTTAATCCTCTACCACCATTCCTTTAGCCTACTGCAAATCAAATTATAAGGCTTGAACACCACAGGTAACTGGGGATGCATCACAGCAAGCAAAATCCGTACCTCAAATCCGGAATATATTGCTTCATTGAGAATCCCCAATGTGCAGGATCAAGAGGATGCAGAGGACTGTAGACTCAACCAGCTCCATCACCGACTCTCCCCACCATCAAAGACATCTTCAAAAGTTGGTGCCTCAGGGTGATATCCATCATTTAGGAGCCTCACCATCCGGAACATGCTCTCTTCTCATTACTACCATCGGGGGGGGGGGGGGGGGGGGAGGTACAGGACCCTGAAGGGCCAACTCAAGTGTTTTAGGGACAGCTTCTACCTCCACTACCATCTGATTTCTGAACAGTCCATGAATTCATGAACTCCATCTTGCTATTCCTCTTTTGCACTCACCATATCACTCACTATAATTTATATATCTGTATTTATTTTTTGTAACTTTTATATCTTGCACTGCACTGCTACATAAAACAAATTTCAGGACATACACTCAGTGGCCACTTTATTAGGTACAGGAGTGGAACACAGTGTGGTGTTCTGCTCCTATTGTCCACACTCTTACTGGTTTGATGTATTGCGTGTTCTGCACACCGTTGTTGTAATATGTAGTTATCTGCCTTCCTCTCAGCTTGAACCAGTCTAGCCATTCTCCTCAAACCTGTTTCATTAACAAGGCATTTTTGCCCATAGAACTACCACCAACTGGGTGTTTATTTTTTTCCAACACCATTCCCTGTAAACTCTAGGGATTTCCAACCTTTTTCATGTCATGGACCCTTACTATTAAACAGGGGATCCATGGACTCCAGGTTGGGAACCCTGGTCTAGAAATGGTTGTTCAGGAAAATCCCAGGAGATCAGCAGTTGCTGAGATACTCAAGCCACCCTGTCAGGCACCAACAATCATTCCACAGTCAAAAGTTACTTAGATCACATTCTTCCCCATTCTGATGTTTACTGAGAATAACTGAACCTCTTGACCATGTCTGCATGCTTTTACGCATTGAGTTGCTGTTGCATGATTGGCTGACTATCATTTGCATTAATGAGCAGGTATACCTAAATTAAGTGGCCACTGAGCGTATGTCAGCAATAATAAACTGGATTCCGATCTGAATGTCTGTTTCTGCTCCTCCTCTTCACTCATCTCTTGCATCCGTACAACCTTCAGAATATTTGAACCTGCCTTTTTCAAGCCCCTTTGAGAGCTCTCCATGTCCTCAGCTCAGAAGTTCCTCTCACAACCCCTCTTCTTTCACTTAAGACACCTCCTTCACCTATCATAAAATCTCCCAGGTGGCTTTGTCAAATTTTCATTGCATTTTGCATCCCTTGACGCAAATGTGCTGCGTAAGTGGTTAACGCCATTGTGAACTTGAATGACATTTGTCCACACTGTCAGTTTGCTTCACTAGCTTTGGCTCAGTTTGTCTTCCATCAGAGTGTGAGGTTGTCGTTTCCTTTAACCACAAACGGAAGGACATGGTGATTGAAAGACTTTAGGAAGAAACAGATTACTGGACGCAGACTGAATTGGAAAGGTTAATCTGTGAGTAATTCTCCCTTCATTGCTTTCTGGGTATTTGCAGTGTTGCCACATCGCCATGTTAATTAGTTTCCAGGTAATACTCACTGAAAAAATAGCTGGATTATTACAGGCTGTTCAGCTAGACAGTTTGCTCCAGTATTTACTTTGCACGTGAGCAGGTGGTTCCAGCTCTCTGTTCTAAATTTAATTAAACCTTGTATTAGTGAGCTTGGAAATTATCTCAATTTTTCCACCCTCTCATAATTTAAACACTATTGCCCTGTACTATCAAAGAAGGCAACACAAAACTGGGGCAGGGAATTATATACGTATTAATATATATACTAATATTCCAATTATCTAAGAGCAGAGAAAGCTATTCAGCTCCTCACGCTCTGGCTGGTCTGTTAACTCTCCCTCTCCACAAAAGATACAGGACTCTCAATCTTCCTGCTTTGCAAAAATCCCATTAACAGTTTGAAACAACCAACTGACCCCCAGAATCAATATTTCAGGGAGAAGACTTATTGACATCCACTAGTAGGACATACTGGTTCTAAGGCTCCCTCCTGGTTCTAAGGCTCCCTCCACCAGGGAACAGTTTTTGGTTGCCTGCCTGTCTTATTTTTCTAACACGTGAAAGGATTTCGTTTAGGTCACTGATCAGTTTCTCCATTCAAAAGAATGCAAGCCTGTTCTCTTTAAGCTGCTTGCAGATATTAACTACCTTAGCAGGGTAGAGTTCTGGTGAATTTGCATCACTCTGCACTTCAAGGCCAATTTATTCTTCAGAGATTTACAGTTACAGGACTTTCTGCACCCTGAGACAGAGGCATCATATCTTAGTGAGAGGTTCGGTGCAAGGAGATTTGTGAAGCAAGCAGGTCCAGAAAGAGTGGGAGAAACAGGGCCAGAATGAAATGACATTGAACGACCACTGAGCCTACAATGAGAGGCCCCTTAGGAGTTTTATCTTCATACTGGATGCTCTGTTCTTCTGAAAAGAGTATTATTTATTTTTTATTTTATTTATTGAGTGATAGTTCTTGTAATTTGGCACATTGCATATGTCCTTCACGATGTGGTCTCCTTCACATTGGTGAAACTAAATGTAGATTGAATGATCACCCCACTTACTCTTGCAAGAATGAGCCCAAGCTTCCAGTTGCCTGACTCTCAATTGTCCATCCCGCTCTGACGCCTCCACTTTGACCTCTTGTGCAGTTCCAACATCAACTCAAGGAACAGGGTCCTATCTTTTGAGTGGCCGTTTTGCAGCTCTCAGGATTCAATATTCAATTCACTTTCAGATAACTGGCCTTTCCAGTTTGTGTTGCTACTAGTCAGTTTTGATGAAAGGTCTTCCACCTGGAACATTAAATTAATCGGAAGCAATGCTGACACTTCCAGCATTCTCTTTTTTACCTCAAATTTCTCCAGCCACTATATCCTATGCCTCACTCTACTGTCAATGGGCCCTCTCTTCACATGGCTGCAGATAGAGCAGTTGTGATTACTAAGTATAACTAACACTACCAAGGTTGACAACATTATTTTGTCACCTGACCATCTTAGTCTCCAGCCTGCCATACGCATTCTGCTCTCTCCATCCACTCTCTCACTCTTCCACTTAAAACACTCATTTTCTCACGAGTCATTTCTAACAGAAAGTCATCAATCTGAAAATTCAACTTGATTTCTCAGATGCTGCCTGACCTGCTGAGAAATTTGAGCATTTTCTGTTTTAATTTCAGATGTCCGGCATCCAACTTCTGTTTCTGATGAACTGACTGCATTGTGGAGCGCTGGCACAGTGCCAATGAATATCTTAAATGCAAAACAATTTAAGATGAGGACTAAAAATGCATTAAAAGTATTGACTGAAAGTGGGATCAATTTCAATGATATCTCCCTTCATCTGTGGCCCAAACAACCGTTCCACATTACTGAATCCCGTACTGTTTGTAAAGGACATGTTCCATCTGAGGCAGGTGAGAATGCGTCATATCTTCCCCCAGAATCATCACAGGCTCACTCAAACGCGCTTTGAAATGGCAAGTAAAAGATCAGCTGGATTCGTTGCATTCCACCGAGATGATCTGAGATAATGCCCCAGCAACACTAACTACAGAGGGGACTGAATAAAATTCTCCAACTGCACAAACCATGGATGGGACCAGTTTCCCCTAACTCTCTGAGGCTTATATTGCAATTTCAATGGGCAGGGGACTTTTTAAGGTCATTGTTGAAGCTGATGTGCCTTACATTAAACATGAAGGTGGCCCAGAGAATTGCAGGGCACCAGTGCCTAGCATCTGGGAGTGCTAAAATGAAACGAGTGCCTCTTTTATTGCTTCAAGCAATTTTTCAGTGTCACTCCCTACCTGAAATAGGGCGAGTACTGTGCTTCCACAAACTCTTCCAGCCAAAATCCTGCAGCACACCACGATCATAAGAACCACACAACATCGACAAACCTCAGGTCGTGATTCAACTGTAGCTTTCAAAATGCCAGTAGAAAGCCATGTCAAATTTATGTCTTCTGCTCTCTGGAAATGGATCACTTTCGAGGGTGATAAGGACACAAATTTCACAACACATGCTGGTGATAATAAACCTGATTCTGAGCAAGACTGAAACTAGCAGAGGGTCCTTCTCAACCTGTTAAACAAAATAACTGCCCCATGGACCGCAATTTGTCTTTGTGAGCAAAAATAGTGGCTCAAAAACAGAAGATATCTGAAGTGCTCACAAGCTCAGACAGAACTAGTGCCCAGAGAAACAGAAAATGTTTACGGTCCATGACCTTTCAGGACATGAAGCATCAACTCTGTTTCACTCTCCATAGGTGCTGCCTAAGTTGTGGGTTATTTTCAGTGTTTCCAGTAAATGCCTGTAAGATGATGCTAGAGACAATCTCAAGGTAGCGACATATACGTATATATGGTGACATATATGTACTTTGATAATAAATTTACTTTGAAATTTCAAATATGCAGGATCTATAATATTTTAGCTTTTAAATAACATTGACAGTTGGATTTGGCTTGGAATGAGCTTTTTTTTAATTGGAAGCGGTACTTGTGAGTAGAAAGCGAGCTCCTGTTTCTCATGTTGTTAAAAACTGCTGCTATACGGATGAATAAGTGCAGTTTTCTTAATAGCCAGTCCCTGCTCTCATTGGAAAAAGAGTAGGCTCCTGGTTCAGGAAAAGATCAACAGCCGCACATTTCCTCTGTCTTGCTCACCCAGATGATCAGTGAACCTTGCTGGTGAACGTTGGCTCTCCCTTTGACTGGGTGAATTGTAGCTGGATTCCATCTTCACCCCGAGCCCACCCACTTGTAAACCTGATTGTGGTGGTTAGCACAGGAGAGCAGAGGATAACAGTGCTGATTTTCATGGGGAAAAAACACCTACAATTTACACAAACAAGAGAAAATCTGCAGATACTGGAACTCAAAGTAATACACACAAAGTGCTGGAGGACCTCAGCAAGCCAGGCAGCATCAATGGAAAAGAGTGAACAGTCAATGTTTCGGGCTGAGACCCTTCATCAGGACTTTACACAGCATGTTTCAGCTGTCCGATTTATTTGCAATCAATCCAGTTCATTCACTGCTACAAGAGAAAAACAGTAGAGATGCTGACTTCACAGTGAGAGAGGTTACAGCAGGACATTGATAGGATGCAAAACTGGGCTGAGAAGTGGCAGATGGGAGTTCAACCCAGATAAGTGTGAGGTAGTTCATTTTGGTAGGTCAAATATGATGGCAGAATATAGCATTAATGGTAAGACTCTTGGCAGTGTGGAGGATCAGAGGGATCTTGGAGTCCGAGTCCATAGGATACACAAAGCTGCTATGTAGGTTGACTCTGTGGTTAAGAAGGCATACGGTGCATTGGCCTTCATCAATCGTGGGACTGAGTTTAAGAACTGAGAGGTAATGTTGCAGCTATATAGGACCCTGGTCAAACCCCACTTGGAGTACTGTGTTCAATTCTGGTCACCTCACTACAGAAGGACGCGGAAGCCATAGGAAGGGTGCAGAGGAGATTTACAAGGATGTTGCCTGGATTGAGGAGCATGCCTTACGAGAATAGGTTGAGTGAACTCGGCCTTTTCTCCTTGGAGCGACGGAGGATGAGAGGTGATCTGATAAAGGTGTACAAGATAATGAGAGGCATTGATCGTGTGGATAGTCAGAGGCTTTTCCCCAGGGCTGAAACGGCTAGCACGAGAGGGCATAGTTTTAAGGTGTTTGGGAGTAGGTACAGAGGAGATGTCAGAATTACACAGAGAGTGGGTGAGTGCGTGGAATGGGCTGCTGGTGGTGGTGGTGGAGGCGGAAATGATAGGGTCTTTTAAGAGACTCCTGGATGGCTACATGGAGCTTAGAAAAATAGACGGCTATGGGTAAAGCCTCGATAGTTCTAAGGTAAGGACATGTTCGGCACAGCTTTGTGGGCTGAAGGGCCTGTATTGTGCTGTAGGTTTTCTATGTTTCTAGACCCAGGTTCAATTCTGACCCCTGTCTGTGTGGAGATCACGTGTTCTTCTAGTTTCTACTAGGATTTCCTCCAGGTATTCAAGCTTCCTTCCACATCCCAAAGGTGTGCAAGATCAGTAAATTAGCAGACACTCTAAATCTCCCTGACTGTGTAGCGGTGGCAGAATGAGGGGAGAGGCAATGAGAATGTAGAGAAAATTAAAAATGTGGGATTAATGTGAATAGCTATCTGATGATTAGCAAAGACAATGGGCTGAAGACCCTGAGGCCTGCTGCATGAATCTGTGATTCTAAAGGTCAGAAAACTACTGACCATCACACCCACAAGATGAAGAGGTGACCTATAGTACTTCAGCTATACTGGTGGTCCATCACTAAGGACCCTCGTCATCTGGGACATACACTCTTCTCATTACTACTACCATCAGGGAGGCGGTACAGGAGCCTGAAGACCCACACTCTAAATTTTAGGAAGAGCTTATTCCTCTCTGCCATCAGATTTCGGAACAGTTAATGAACACTACAGTGCCTCGTCATTCCTCTTTTGCACGACAGTATTTATTTTATAGTAACTTATTATGTCTTGTAGCGTATTGCTGCCACACAACAACAAATTTCATAACATACATCAGTGACAATAGAACATAGAACACTAAAACTCAGTACAGTTCTCATCCCACGATGTTGTGCTGACCTTTTAAACTATTTGGAGATCAATCTAACCCTTCTCTCCCATAAAGGAGGGGGGCTGGCAGTTCTGATAAATAACAGATGGTGCAATCCTGGGCATATTACCATCAAGGAACGGGTCTGTAGCCCGGATATTGAACTTTTTGCCGTTGGACTCTGGCCATATTATTTGCCAAGGGAAATCTCATATGCAATTGTGGTTGTTGTGTACATCCCTCCCTCTGCCAACCCGACGTCGGCGTGTAACATCATTTACACCGTCATAGCCAGATTACAAACCCAGGACCCGACTGCCCTCATTATCATCTCAGGTGACTTCAACCAGGTTACCATGGCTAGAACACTGCCCAACTTCACGCAGTATGTGAGCTGTACAACCAGAGGGGAGAGGACTCTGGATTTGATGTTCCCTAACGTTAAGGATGCCTACAGCTCCTCTCCCCTCCCCCTACTGGGAAGGTCAGATCACAGTCTGTTGCATCTAAAACCCTGCTACGTGCCTCTGGTGAAGAGTAAACCTGCAACCTCGAGGACAGTGAGGAAATGGTTGGAGGAGGCTTATGAGGCGCTCCAGGGTTGTTTTGAGGTGACAGACTCACTCTGTGAGCCACATGGAGAGGATATTGATGGGCTCACAGAATGCATCACTGATTACATCAACTTCTGTGGGGACTGCAATGTTCTGACAAGAACTGTCCTTTGTTATTCAAATAACAAGCCATGGGTGACAAAGGACATTAAGGACATCCTGAATGCTAAAAAGAGGGCGTTTAGAGATGGAAACAGGGAGGAGCTGAGGGCAATACAGAGGGACCTGAAAGCCAGGATCAGGGAGGCTAAAGACAGGTACAGGAGGAAGCTTGAGTGGAAACTCCAGCAGAACAACATGAGGGAGGTCTGGAGGGGGATGAGGACCATCACTGGGTTCCGGCAAACTAGCAACAGAGGAGCTGAGGGCAGTGTGGACAGGGCCAACGAACTTAACCAGTTCTTTAACAGATTTGACATTGTGACCCCTGCCCATCCCCCACATGAGCCATCTGTTGTCGGCCCCCAATCAACACATGTTCCACTCTCCCCTCCTACCCCTCCTCACAGTCCCCCACCCTGCTCTCATGAATATACCTCTCCCCCACACAAAACCACCACGGTGGGCTTCACAGCTGAACAGGTGAGAAGACAGCTGAAACACCTCAACCCAAGCAAGGCTGCAGGACCGGATGGTGTCAGTACCAGGGTGCTCAAAGCCTGTGCCCCTCAGCTATGTGGAGTACTTTGCCATGTATTCAACCTGAGCCTGAGGCTTTGGAGGGTTCCTGTTCTGTGGAAAACGTCCTGCCTCGTCCCTGTGCCAAAGACGCCGCGCCCCAGCGGCCTCAATGACTACAGACCGGTGGCATTGACCTCCCACATCATGAAGACCCTGGAGAGACTTGTTCTGGAGCTGCTCCGGCCTATGGTCAGGCCACACTTAGATCCTCTCCAGTTCGCCTACCAGCCCCGACTAGGAGTTGAGGATGCCATTGTCTACCTGCTGAACCGTGTCTACACCCACCTGGACAAGCCAGCGAGCACTGTGAGGGTCATGTTTTTTGACTTCTCCAGTGCATTCAACACCATCCACCCTGCTCTGCTGGGGGAGAAGCTGACAGCGATGCAGATGGATGCTCCCCTGGTGTCATGGATTCTTGATTACCTGACTGGCAGACCACAGTACGTGCGCTTGCAACACAGTGTGTCCGACAGAGTGATCAGTAGCACTGGGGCTCCACAGGGGACTGTCTTGTCTCCCTTTCTCTTCACCATTTACACCTCAGACTTCAACTACTGCACAGAGTCTTGTCATCTTCAGAAGTTTTCGGATGACTCTGCCATAGTTGGATGCATCAGCAAGGGAGATGAGGTTGAGTACAGGGCTACTGTAGGAAACTTTGTCACATGGTGTGAGCAGAATTATCTGCAGCTTAATGTGAAAAAGACTAAGGAGCTGGTGGTAGAGCTGAGGAGAGCTAAGGTACCGGTGACCCCTGTTTCCATCCAGGGGGTCAGTGTGGACATGGTGGAGGATTACAAATACCTGGGGATAGGAATTGACAATAAACTGGACTGGTCAAAGAACACTGAGGCTGTCTACAAGAAGGGTCAGAGCCGTCTCTACTTCCTGAGGAGATTGAGGTCCTTTAACGTCTGCTGGACGATGCTCAGGATGTTCTACGAGTCTGTGGTGGCCAGTGCTATCATGTTTGCTGTTGTGTGCTGGGGCAGCAGGCTGAGGGTAGCAGACACCAACAGAATCAACAAACTTATTCGTAAGGCAAGTGATGTTGTGAGGATGGAAGCGGACTCTCTCACGGTGGTGTCTGAAAAGAGGATGTTGTCTAAGTTGCATGCCATCTTGGTCAATGTCTCCCATCCACTACATAATGTACTGGGTGGACACAGGAGTACATTCAGCCAGAGACTCATTCCTCCAAGATGCAGCACAGAGCGTCATAGGAAGTCATTCCTGCCTGTGGCCATCAAACTTTACATCTCCTCTCTTGGAGGGTCAGACACCCTGTGCCAATAGGCTGGTCCTGGACTTATTTCATAATTTACTGGCATAATTTACATATTACTATTTAACTATTTATGGTTCTATGACTATTTATTATTTATGGAGCAACTGTTAACGAAAACCAATTTCCCCCTGGGATCAATAAAGTATGACTATGACTACAGCACTACATTTTTCTTTCATCCACGTGTCTAGCTAAAAGTCTCATAAATCTCTATAATGTATCTACCTCTACCCCCACCCCTGGCAGTACGATCCTCTCACTTACCACTCTGTGTTAAAAACATACCTCTGACATCTGCCCTATATTTTCCTCCAATCACTTTACAATTTTGCCCTCTCATATTAGCTATTTCCATGCTGGGGTAAAAAAAGACACTCAGCTGCCTACTCTGACTATGCCTTATCAATGTATACACCTCTATCAAGTCACCTCTCTTCCTCCTTTGCTCCAAACAGAAAAGCCCCAGCTCAGTCAACCTCCCCTTATAAGACATGCTTTCTAATCCAGACAGCATTCTGGTAAATCTCCTCTGCACTCTTTCTAAAGTTTCCACATCCTTCCTATAATGAGGGTACCAGAACTGAACACAATACAGGTGTCCCCCGCTTTTCGAATGTTTGCTTTACGAAACCTCACTTTTACGAAAGACCTACATCAGTTCCCTGTTTTTGCTAACTGGTGTTTTCACTGTTACGAAAAAAGGCAGCGTGTGAAAAAAAAAATCAGTGCGTGGTAAAAAAGCAGCGCGCGCCCTGAGTAGCCACTCTCCCCCAGATTCGGAACTGCATTCTCGCCGGCATTGCTTAAACGCGTGCCTGTGAGCAGCCATTAGCAAGATAAGCTCTAAGGTATCAGAAAAGCCTAAAAGAGCTCGTAAGGGTGTTACACTTAGCGTAAAACTAGACATAATTAAGCGTTTCAATTGTGGAGAACGAAGCAAGGATAATGTGAGTTTGGCGTGTGGAAGTTGATGAAGATAATGTTGAAGAGGTTTTGGCATCCCATGACCAAGAACTGATAGATGAAGAGCTGATGCAATTGGAAGAGGAAAGGATAACAATCGAAACCGAACTCAGTAGTGAAAGTGAAGTCGTCCAGTAAGATTTTCGCTGCAATGATAAAGTATGACTTTAATTTTGAAAGGGTACATCGGTTTAGGGCATATTTGCAAGATGGTTTGAGTGCTTACAAAGAACTGTATGATCTAAAAATGCGCGCGGCTAAGCAGTCAAGCAAGCCTTCCACATCAGCTACAGCAGACAACGAACCTTGACCTTCGACATTGAGGCGGGCAGTCATAGGAGAAGATGAGCTGCCTGCCCTGATGGAAACAGATGATGAGAATGACACGCCAATGTCCCACCACCCCAACCTCCAGGACGCAGACAGATACTGATTCGCGGAGAATGCAGCGGTAGCCGGGAGGCACCCAGCACATCTTTAAGAGAAAAGCTGAAGTAAACATGCTAATTAATTAGGTGCTGCCTGGCACGTAAATGTCGGCCCAGATCAGAGGCGATGTCGGTAGCCGGGCGGCACCTAATTAATTAGCATGTTTATTTCGGCTTTTTTCTTAAAGATGTGCTGGGTGCCTCCCAGCTACTGCTGTACCCCTGCATGCTTCGCGGATCGGTATCGGTTGGCAGCCTGGAGGGTGGGGGCCACTGCACCACCCCAACCTCCGACAACTCAGTCTAACACACCATCATCAGTGTGCTCGGTGCTGTCCCAATTCTGGTAAGTGATACTACACTGTACATACATTATTTCTACTTTATATCGGCTGTGTATTTTTACGTGTTATTTGGTATGATTTGGCAGCTTCAAAGCTTAAAAGTTACTGGACAGATTGTTTTTGCCAACAGCGCTTGCGAGAGATTTTCTGCCGAGAGTGCTTGTGTGAGATTTTCGCTACGGAGAACAGTGCAGGCAATCGTTGTAGAGAAATATTTCTAATTTATATAGGCTGCGTATTTATCATATCATTCCTGCTTTTAGAACGTAGAACATAGAATAGTACAGCACAGTACAGGCCCTTCGGCCCACAAAGTTGTGCCGACCCTCAAACCCTGCCTCCCATATAAGCCCCCACCTTAGATTCCTCCATATACCTGTCTAGTAGTCTCTTAAACTTCACTAGTGTATCTGCCTCCACCACTGACTCAGGCAGTATATTCCATGCACTAACCACTCTCTGAGTAAAAAACCTTCCTCTAATATCCCCCTTGAACTTCCCACCCCTTACCTTAAGGCCATGTCCTCTTGTATTGAGCAGTGGTGCCTTGGGGAAGAGGCACTGGCTATCCACTCTATCTATTCCTCTTATTATTTTGTACACCTCTATCATGTCTCCTCTCATCCTCCTTCTCTCCAAAGAGTAAAGCCCTAGCTCCCTTAATCTCTGATCATAATGCATACTCTCTAAACCAGACGGCATCCTGGTAAATCTCCTCTGTACCCTTTCCAATGCTTCTACATCCTTCCTATAGTGAGGCAACCAGAACCGGACACAATACTCCAAGTGTGGCCTAACCAGAGTTTTATAGAGCTGCATCATTACATCGCGACTCTTAAACAATATACCTCGACTTATGAAAGCTGACACCCCATAAGCTTTCTTAACTACCCTAACCACCTGTGAGGCAACTTTCAGGGATCTGTGCACACGTACCCCCAGATCCCTCTGCTCCTCCACACTACCAAGTATCCTGCCATTTACTTTGTATTCTGCCTTGGAATTTGTCCTTCCAATGTGTACCACCTTTGGGTTGAACTCCATCTGCCACTTCTCAGCCCACTTCTGCATCCTATCAATGTCTCTCTGCAATCTTAGACAATCTTCTACACTATCTACAACACCACCAACCTTTGCGTCATCTGCAAACTTGCCAACCCACCTTTCTACCCCCACATCCAGGTCGTTAATAAAAATCATGAGAAGTAGAGGTCCCAGAACAGATCCTTGTGGGACACCACTAGTCACAATCCTCCAATCTGAATGTACTCCCTCCACCACCACCCTCTGCCTTCTGCAGGCAAGCCAGTTCTGAATCCACCTGGCCAAACGTCCCTGGATATCATGCCTTCTGACTTTCTGAATAAGCCTACCGTGTGGAACCGTTTTTCTATATGTTACTGTTATTTTAGGTTTTATGTGTTATTTGGCATGATTTGGTAGGTTATTTTTGGGTCTGCGAACGCTCACAAAATTTTCCCATATAAGTAAATGGTAATTGCTTCTTCGCTTTACGACATTCCGGCTTACGAACCATTTCATAGGAATGCTCTACCTTCGAATGGCGGGGGAAACCTGTAAACTTAATTCTGATTCAGGTCCTAGTTAAGGGACAAACATTGCCCAGATGAATTCCCTTGCAAACTAATGCCCCAGGATTTGTTGTATCTACCCAAGCAAATGACTCTACTTCAATGCTTCATTCAAAAGAAGGTGCCTCCAACAACGCAGCACTCTTTCAGTACAGTACTGGTCAGCCTTAATTTTTTGTCCCGTTTTCTGAAGTCAGCCTAAAGCCACTGAAAGTAAGAGTGGGCCATTCAGCTCCACCAGTTAATACTATAATGGCTAATCTTGCGCCTCATACGTACTATGTTCTCATTCTCTCTTCATGTCCCTTCAAGTCTTGACTGGGATGGAAGACTGCATACACCAATGATGATGCTTTTAAGTTTAACCGCAGTGCACATTGCTCTGACATTTCCTAACATCAGGTAGAAGCTCCTTGTAACACCCTCATCATGTTCAAAATCAAACTAGGAAACAGAAACATTAAGGTCTCTGCGAAGCATTGACCATAGCTTTCACACCAACTCCAGGACCAAAGATTAAAAGGCACAGAAAGATTGCAAAGGCTAAGCTTATATTCACTGATGGTATTAAATGGTGATCATCTTGTAATGATTAAAACAGTTTATAGGATAGTTAGAGATATTTCCTTTGGAAGGAGGTGGAAGACTATCAAACAAAAGGGTATAATTTTAAAATTATGCAGCCTGGCTATTCACCCGATTGTTAGGAAGTTCTTCACCAAAAGCACAACGAAATCCTTGAACTCCCTCTCTCTTCTGAAAAACAGTCAAACGTTCAGTATCAACCAGAATCTTGATGAACTTTATAGATTCTTGTTGGGGAAGGAACTGAGTTAACTGGAGTTTATTGATCACAGATGGGAGGAACAGGTTCAAGAGGCCGAATAGCCTTTCCTTGTCGCTCTAAACAGGCCTTGTGTAAATTGCCTTACAATGTTATGCCTGAAGGGCCTTAATCTTTGAACAGTGCACAGGCAAGTACAGACAATCAGTCTGGGCCTGTTCCAGGGAGGGTTAAATTACACCTTATTGGACTCAAACATTCAGATTCACTCAAGGCTTGCCTAATTGCCATGTTTACCAGAGCTAAAGGCACTAAACTCAAATGCCTTTGTTCACAGTCTTGGTGGGGTGAGTGGGCGGTAGCTAGAATTATTCTTCACAGGCCACATGTAGCACTTGGTTAGTGAGGATAATGCTTTGCCCTTTTGAAGGCAGCTCTTAAGAAGCTTTTTTTAAGATTATGGGATCACCTCTTTCTTCTTCACATTTCTGTTCCCTGTTCCATTCATCTAACACTCATGAATTCTTTAATAACTAAGTAAGTAAATAAAGATGAATGCATATCGAAGCAAAGAAAGTTGCATGCATATATATTTTTAAACCACCCCTGACATTCTCCAGATGATTTCTGGAGGGCTGGCACCTCTAATCTCTGCAGACCATCAGGGATGTGACTGAACTCTTGGAGAGGAAACAATGCCTTTGAACATAGGGCAGACATAAATATTACATTCTAACAAGTGTGGTGCTGCAGAAGGTTGGATGCAAGTCTATGCCTGTGATTCCCTGCTGTGTGGTCTGGCGCCAAAAACAACACCTATAGCTCTCTTAACATAACAAAGTACCCCAAGGCACTTCACAGGAGAATTATCAAGCAAAAATTGGAGGCAATTTACAAGACATTGCCAGCGCAGGTGATTGAATGCTTGGTCAAAGAGGTAGGCTTTAAGGAAGAGATTAGACAGATTGGTTTAAATTTAAAGGAAGGAACACCAAAGCTTGGGGCCTTTGCAGTTGAATGTCTACCAGCGACAAAGTGACCACAATCAGCGATTGGATTTGGAGGAGCTTGTGAATCCTGGAAGGTAGTAAGGCTAGGAGGTTGCAGAGGTAGGGAGAAACAAGGGTCAACATTTTGAAATTTCGGAATAGCTTAAATGAAAGCAAATATTGAAAGGTGAGGTCAAATGTTAAGGGTGAACTCAAAATCAGCGAGAGAAAACTAAACATATGAGCTTTAAAAATACTGCCTCTAAAACATTTTAGCTCAAACCCTTGGTGTGCAAATATCTAAAGCAGGAAGAGAAATGGCAGCTCCTTTGGCAGTCAAGAACATCTGGGGACAATCTAACTGGATAATGGTGTGCATTCACTTTGGCTGTGGATAGGCAGGATTCCATAGGGGTGGATGTATTATGTAATCAATGACAAGAGCTTGGAGTCACTAGAGAATGCTGATACTGGGATCTAGAGCAACAATCTACTCGAGGAACTCGGCAGGGCGAACAGAGTCTGTGAGAAGAAAAGAATTGATGTTCCAAGTCCAAAACCTGCATCAGGAGAGGAGCATGGAGATGAGTAATTGGAGGTTATGTGACAGGAATACATCCAGCTCTCACAATGACTTTACATATGGAGGAGACAAGAATGTGTGTGTTTAGTTGGTTAGTGTGTATGCAAATATCTGTAGTTGTGCATATTGTATGCGTGCACATCATGTTTGTCCATCTAGGGGTAGGGGGTAAGACTTAAATATTAGAATCGGGTCAATACCACAACAGTAGAGTTTCAGTATGGCTCAACAAACATTGATCTGTTAAAGATAGCAATTCCATTATCCCAGTAAGTCACAGGTTAGACCTTGTCATTACCATGTACCAAATGCCTGCAGTATCATTATATGTTTCTAATATTATCTTCTACATAAAAACACAAAACTGCTATAGATACTTCAAATCATTTTCTGCTCCTCCACTGAAATGAAGTGTCCAATTAAAGCTACATTTAACAGATCATGGAAGACTTTGATACTTTGCTCTGTGACAGACACTGAGCTATTCATATTGGATCGATATTTCCCCCGTGATATAGTGTTCAAATAGATAAAGAGATGGTAAAATCAATTCTCCCTTTTCACTGGCCTCATTCAGACAGACAGACAGACAGACAGACACACACACACAGTATCTGTCACAATTGAGGATATTTCAGTAGATCCGTTATGAGGGGCTGCATCCTCCTCCCTCTTTCAAAGTCTAAGTTACAATCAGACACTTACAATGACCAAAGCAGACATCATTGCTCCTTGCCTGGAGTGTGTACTATGCAGAAGACCTTGTCCAATTGCATACTCTTCTCCCAGTGTGCAATATGATCAAAAGCAGGCATATAATTGCCATCAGATCGAAAATCCCCAATAACTGTAAAGAGTACAACCAATGGGGTAAAGCCATCAGTACCATGCACTGCAGGACAGCGTTGGTTGGCCTGGAATTTCTCAGAATTAAATCTAAGGTCTGTGGGGTGAGTTGGGAGGTCCTGTGAAGAACCTCCAGGTGTACATCCAAATCAAGTTGTGAACACAAAATCAGGTGGCATTGTCTTTCATGGATAAACATCGACTTGGATTTCGCAAGATGTGCAGTACGTGGAGACACGAGAAAGCCACCGAGCTCTTTCATCCTGTTTTATCATTCAGCAGAATTATGAGCAAATTGGGTATCGTCCCCATGGAATATATGGGTTTTCTACCAGTCCAAAGACAGTAAATTGTCTCGTGATCAGATTAGGTTTAAATCAGGGTTGTTGGAGGTTGCTGGGCTGTGCAGCTTGAAGGCTCAGACGGGACTATTCTCTGCCGTATCTCTAAACTTCCAACTTTTATATGGCCTCATCAGCCATGATAGCAGTGCAACATCAGAGTCCCTAAAGTACAGCCATTCACTTTCCCTCTCAACACTCGCGAAGAAGCTCTGGATATGGAAACAAGGTGTTCCTTCAGCACTGCAAAGCCAAGTAGGGTGAACACCGGCCCTTTAGAGACAACGGGCAGCTTTGAGATTGATCTGGGTGTCATTAGCCAGTCAGAAATTTCTCTGTACAATTAGAGCGTTCGATCTGGACTGAGCAATAGCAATAAAAAGTGCTTACAGGGAGCTGTAATCAGGCTGAGTGTATTTTTTATTATTGTCCAATTCTCCTGAGAGTTAGTATTTAACTGAAATATAGCTTGATCACACAGAATTTTAAATTCATTCCTGTACTTACTTTAAATGTCCAGTTCCTATAGAATAAAGGGGAATTATACTCTTGAAACTGAGCTGATGCTTTAAGAAGACAGGGTAACACACACATCCTCCTGCAGGAACTCAGCAGGTCAGGAAGTATAAGGATCTGATGTTTCAGGCCATGACCCTTCGTCAGGGGTCCGTGAACCTCTTGGTTAACGGTAGGTGTCCATGTCACACAAAAGGTTGGAAATCCCCATCCTTCACGGATATCTAACATTTTGGCCCAAAACATCGACTGTTTATTCCTCTCCATAGATCAGGAATTCCAAATCTGGGGTCCATGGACTCCTTTCTTAATGGTATTGGTCCATGGCATAAAAAAGGTTGGGAATCCCCTGCCATAAAGCTGAAGAAGACAGGTGCGGCTTTTGGTGGCTATAACATTGAAGAACAAAGTTTATGTTCAAGGCCACAAAATAAGATCCAGGCCTACAGGAGTATCTGGTGTTTCCCACTCGGGCTTCATGCAATTGTTCAGCTACTTAAACAGCATGTGTAGGAAGTGTCAGGGAAGCCTGGTGTGGATACATCACCACGCCCTCCTCACTTGGAGAGCAGTTTTATCATGCTAACCGCTGTTGTCTGCCTTTTAAGGACTGTCTGAACATAGCATCTGATCCAGGCACTTTGGGGAGTGGCTGGCATTAGATGTGAATGAAATGGTACTGATGAATGTTTTAGGGAAGCAGTAGAAATAGATTTCTCACCCACTATTGTAACCTTGTATATCTCCACTAATGATTGAAAAACTACAACAGCGGACAAAACAAATTAAATCAAGTTATATCACCTAAAATTAAAAACCTGTAATACTGCTCAAAAAACTACTGGATTTTTATAAACCCTCCCCCCCCCCACACCCCGTTCATGAATGTCCATCATTGAAGAAAATCCATTATTATTTCCATTCTGGCTAATGTGAGTTCAGATCCAGAGGAAGAGAGGCTGACTCAGAGTTCTAAGTAAATTTATTGTCTAAGTATGAAAGACTATACCCAACAGGATGGACAAACAACCAGTGTGCCAAAGACTGATTATTTGTCCATCCTGTTGGGTATAGTCTTTCCCAAATAGAAAATACAAAAATACAAAAGAAATAGGAATAATAATAATAAACAAGCAAGAAAAAAATCAAGAACAAGAGATGTAGAGTCCCTGCAAGTGAGTCCATTGGTTGTGGGAACGGTTCTGTGATGGCCAATACATGCTGATCTAGTCAGTGATACCTTCTACTTGTGAGTGAGTTCTAAAGAAATCTCCTGCTTATTCAAATTCCCACTGAAAGCTGTCCAAATGAAAACTGCTCGACACCGCGGCACCTTGGGTATAACCTGGCTCCCACACTTGACAACGGTGATTGCAATTCCAAATCATCAGCTGAGTGAAAACATCTCTGAAGTAAAGTGATGTGTCAGATTCACACAAGCCACTCATTCCTGCTGAATGTTTCAGCCACTCCCCAGTAACAGGCGAAGGCCAGGAGGAAAGTAATGCCCCACTTCCTACCTCTCATTTGCTGGTTATAATCTCAAAGGACTGAAAACTGACTGGCTGACTGTTCCTCTATTCTGATGGAGTGGAGTCTAGAATTGCAGATACGTTGACAGCCAGAATATGCCGCCCTTATGATATTTGCCTTCCAGTCACATATGACACCTGGCCTGAACATCCTCAGGCACATCAGTGCCCTGACACACTATTGTCTTTAGCATTCTACATGACAGCTCTGGTTTAATAACATCAAGTCCATAATCACAATAATTTTATCATCTGTCAATAGGCTTTGGGGACTAAGTTTGTCTGGTAGTTATTTTCATTACGCAATGCTTCAGTCATCTATCATACATGCCAGTTGTAAACTGACATGACGTTTCACAAGTAAATATACATGTTTGTTATTCCTAATACTGCCAGCTCCTTGCAATGATCTTGTGTAAGCCCGACAGTTACTATGACACATTTTAATATTTTGCTATGTTGATGACAGTTTGGCGTACCAGTGCAGTTAAATTTAAATGCCTTGCTCAAAACTAGCAATAGTGTCCATGCCTGTCAAAATATCGTTACAGGGAAGTCAAAAACTTTGCTAATGCTGCTGATATCTATGTAGGCAGCCTCAACCACAGCTAAGAATGTCAGGCAGTATCTATGGACTGGAGTAAACATTTGACTTTTTGGACTGAAGCCCTTCATCAAGACTGGAATGGAATGGAAGGGGGCGTAAGCCAGAACGAGATGGGATGAGGGGGACAGAGTACAAGCTGGCAGATGATAGGTGAAGCCAGGTGGGTGGGTAAGAAGCTGGCAGGTGATAGGTGAAGCCCGGGGGATGAGTAAGAAGCTGGGAGGCGATTGGTGGAAGAGGTAAAGGGTTGAAGGAGAAGGATCTGATAGGAGAGAACAGTGGACCATGGGAGAAAGGGAAGAAAGGAGGAGGGAGGAGGGAGGTTAAGGGTTCAGATTTCACATATGATACTGAGGGATTGCTGCATTGTTGGAAATGTTGCTCTCAGGTGAAATGTCGAATCTTGATCTAAATTCTGCGGCAAAAGATCCTATTATACTACTTGGCAGTGGTACAGAGGTCTTATCCCTCATATTCTGGCAAATGATCATCCCTCACTCAACAGTACTGGGAATAAAGGTTTACTAGGTGATTATCACATTGCTATTCACGGGAGGTCTGTGCATGCAAATTGGCACCGTTTGTCCTACATTTAGCACAGTGACGACACTTCATTCACTGCAGATCACTTTGGGATATTCTGAAAGGTGCTGTAGGGAAGCAATAAAATTATTAGCCCAATTTACACAGAATGGATTCCTCCATGCAGCTATTCCATAAACAAGCTTGTGTCACACAGCACCCACCAATGCTGCAACCTGCAGTGGGAGCAGTGCAGTGCAGCAGCTACTGGAGGCGTCAGCTCATAATTTCAGTGGCCCACGTTCATTTGCAACTCCAGTACTCCCTCTGGTGAATCTGCAAGTTCTCCCTGGGACTGACTGTGGGGAATTCCGCTCAGAGCAGGGTGTGCTCCTGTACAGGCATGTAGGTTGGTGGGTTAACTGGCCAGTGCAAATTGCCCCTGGTGTAAGTGGGTGGCAGAATTCGAGTGAGTACTTGATGGGAACATGGGGAGACTGAAATGAGTTAGGGTAGGGTACGAATAGGCGGTTGATGGTCAGTGTGGACTCAGTGGGCCAAAGGGTCTGTTTCTATGCTGCATCTATGATTACAATAACAGAAATATTTATAAGGATGTGCAAGGTGGAAGCAAGAGCAGGCCACACAGCCTCCTCTGTTCAAGGCGACTAATGCTTACCTTCTACCTCAGCACCATTTTCCTGCTGTATCATTGATAGATTTCTGGATGCAATCAGTAACTGAGTCTCTGGGGTACAAAACTCCAGAGATTCACCACCCTGAGTGAGACAATTCCTCATTTTGCTTCCTAAATAGCTTTTCCCTTTTTTTGGTAATGCACAGTATCTTTAATTTGGTACAAAAACTCGAGGGAGAGAAGGCACATGGAAGAATCCAGTTCCAACCTGGAAGAAGATGCCTGTAGCTCCACAGAAGCCAAAAGTTTGTCCTGCTGGTCTCTCAGAGGCTTGTTTGTATGTACTGGGTGTCTGCACTGAACAGCTTCATTCAGATTTCTGAACGGACAATGAACCAACCCATGAACACTACCTCAGTATTTTTCCAACACATCAAAGTTGCTGGTGAATGCAGCAGGCCAGGCAGCATCTCTAGGAAGAGGTGCACTGTTTTCGGTCTACGCACACCCACAGCAAAAAGCTAAAAGGGAGATGCTCAGAGGGAGCTGGGGTGAACCTTTCAAACCCTGAGGATTGCCCTCATGCAGTTGTCCTCTTGCCCTCTCACTCCTCGTGGAAATGACCCAGGCACAGTCTATCACTCACATGCTGTGAAGAAATGGGCAATAATAATGTGTAAAAGGCCCCAAGCTCTCACACAGATATTTAGCTACTCACACAAGGCACAGAAGGCTAAGGGCCTAGATACTGGTAAACACCGATTGCTGAAATGGGTCCTTGGGTGACATGGGCAGTCTGGGCTGAAGGAGCTCAGTTTATGTGCTTGGTAGATTTTATGTAATGATACATGAAAGGGCAGACTATGAAGGACAAAAGAAATAAAAGCTGTAGTAGGCCATTCAGCCCCTCATGCCTGCTCTGCCCTTCAATAAAATCCTTGCTGATCTTTCACTTTGGCATCACTTCCCTCAGGCCCCAGATTCCCTTAATGTGGTCTGGAACATACTCAGAGACAGGCTCCTAAACAGTCTTGAGTCTAGAATTCCACAGATTCACTGCACTCTTGGTGAAGAAATTTCTTTTTGGCTTCTGTCCTAAATGTTCGACTCCTTACTTTGATCTGTGATGCCCAGTACCAGAAGGTAGAGACTAGGGAAACCTATTCCCCTGCATATCCTGCATCAGTTCTGCACGTGGGTTTTTGACCCAGTTAAATCCAATAGGTTGAAACTTTATCAAAGTACGTGAATCAGAAAAAAAATCCTCTAAATGTAAAAATTTTTAAAAATTGCACTTACTAAAAATCTTTTTCCTGAAATATTAACAGCGCCTCTCTCCTTGGAAGCTGCCTGACCTACTGAGTACTTCCAGAACTTTGTTTTCTTATTTCTTTTAAATGTCGCAGGAGGCTTCTGCTAATTTCAACAATCATTTCTCTAATTATTGCCAAGCTAGAATGGGGGTGGGGGTGTGTGTTTGGTGGGCAAAGAGGAGCGCAATATTCCATGCAGGCGGGTGGGGTTTAGATCTGAGCCAACGCAAGGATCATTGTGGATTTGAATCCCATAACTCAAGCAAAGACCAAGAAAGACACCATCCATGACTTCTCCCTCATCCCCACCTCCACAGGGAAATACAGTTTTATTTTGGCAGTACAATGAATGAAACCCATTACGTGTTGGGCCACTGACAGACATCTGGGTAGGATCCAGGTCGAGCAGAATCTGGCAGCTATGCTCTTATTAGTTCTAGTTAAGGTGGGTTGTGGCAGAACTTTGCAAACACACACACACCTGGCCATGTACCAAATGCACATGCTGCATGCAAAGGGAAAGTCAATTGAAACTATCAGAAAATGACAACTTATCCTATCATTTAAAAAAATACACATGATCTTGGATCAGCTGAAGTGACACATTCCTCAATAAAATTGCAGTGCACAAAATATTTTAGTGCCATGAATGTTTCTTTACAAAACTACAAATCGAAATTGATTGCAACACAGTGGATTCCGTTTCGTTGGATCATCAGTTAATTGGAACAGCCACTTACTTGGTACAAATCCTAAAGAACAACAACTAATCGAGAAAATAGCCGGGATTCCCTTTGTTTATTTGAAACACAAAACCACATAATTGGGACAGAAATCAGCTGCTGAACAGTTTCTAACTAGCATTTGTCATGTGCACATTAAGTTTTTAAATAGCGTTAATTGCGCGTGCTTGTGTTGTGTTATCCATTTGTGCGATGGATGACGATTCAAAAGGTAGCGGTTTTTGCCAACCTGGATCTTAGATTATGACACTACTTCATGCAGGAAGGCAGTCCATTATCTGCACTAGGTGTCTCTGCTGATTTTGTTCATTTACAGTCAATCAAAAGAACAAGGCAGCGTACACCGGATAAATTCTTCAGTTGACAACAATAAGGAATTGATACAGTTTTGTAGTACTGTAGTAGTATTGGTAGTGTTCTAGTTTGTTCTGTATTTAATTTAAGTTGTTGAAAAAGGATCTAGTGCTTTCCTGGCATATATGACAAATAAACTCTTCTCAGGATTCCAGGCAAGTAGAGGTATTGATTATAACTGATGCTTCGATGACAAGCTCTGCCATCTTCATATAATTTGTTACTCAGTGAAATGGTAGTTTGTCTTCTTTATATCTTTTTAACTATTTCCCTGAAAATTTGGCTGATTGGGGCAGCCACTTAGATGGGCTAAAGAGTGCTGGTCTCAACGTGCCCCAATTACCTGGAGTCCACTGTACATACTTTTTATTTATTTAGAGATACAGCATGATAACAGGACCTTCCTACCCAATGGGCATGCACTACCCAATCACACCCACCTGACCAATTAACTACAAACGCGTACAGCTTTTGGATGTCGGTGAAAACTGGTGCACCCGGACAAAACCCCACATGGTCACAGGCAGAACATACAGGTGGCAGTGCGAACTGGACCCTGGGTTGTCGGTGCTGTTACAGCACTACACTAAATACTGCACTACCATGCTGCCCATCAAGCAAAGTTCGATTGATGAAAAACGCACAAAAATATTTGCAAGGTTACACTAGGGAAAAGATTCCCATCCTTTGTTATGCCATGGACCCCTACCATTAACCAAGGGGTCCATCGACTACAGGTTGGGAACGCCTGCATTAGGGAAAGGCAGCATTAAGTCACTGGCTTTCTTTCAATGTTTTAAGTTTATTGTAGGACTTGTATGTTCAAGTTCCACTGGGGAGAGTCCAATACAAAATGTATATTGTTAGGCTTGAAGAGTGTCAAGGGAATGGAGCACCATTGGAAGGGTCATCTATCAGACAATGAATCAAATTGGGGCATGGTCCACTCTCTCCTGTCAATGAGAAAAATTCAGGGCATTTATCCAGCTATCCCAGAAAATATTTATTCCTAATGTCAATAAAATGACTTATTTAGATATTTTGTTTGCGTTCCTTTGGATTTCCAGTATCTGCAGATTTTCTCATGTTTTTATCTAGACATCATCACATTGAAGCTTGTGGGAGCTGAGGTACATAAATTACAATAGTGTCTATACAGTATACCTGATACACTTAATAGGTACACCTATACACCTGCTTGTTAATGCAAATATCTAATCAGCAAATCATGTGACATCAATTCAATACATTAAAGCATGCAGACATGGTCAAAAGGTTCAGTTGCATTCAGACCAAACATCAGAATGGGGAAGAAATTTGATGAGTGATTGTTGAGTTGGGGGTGGTTTAAAGAACCTGCTGATCTCCTGGGATTTTCATGCACAACAGTCTCTCCAATTTACAGAGAATGGTGTGAAAACCTAAAGAAACATCTAGTGAGTGGCAGTTCCGTGGGTGAAAATGCCTTGTCAATGAGAGGGGTCAGAGGAGAATGGCCAAACTGGTTCAAGTTTGCAGGAAAGCGACAGTAATTCAACTAACCACACGTTATAACAGTGGTGTGCAGAAGAGCATCTCTGAATGCACATGTTGAACCTTGATGTGCATAGGTTACTGCACCAGAAGACCACAATCATACACCCAGTGGTCACTTTATTAGGTACCTCCATTCAGTATATGTTAGAAGTATTTAACTATCTGTAATGTGGTTTGGGACCTGTTAAGGTCAGAACAGGAGCTGTAGTGGTGCAGCTAATTGAGTTGCTGCCTCACATCTCCTGTAACCCAGGGTCATCTGACCTCTGGTGTTCTCTGGTTTTCTCTCACAATCCAAAAGTGTGCAGGTTGGTGAGATAATTTACAGTGGCCAATTAATCTCATGAGAGTGAGCAGCAGCATGTCAAGAGTTGATGGGAATGAGGGGGGTATAAAATGGGATTAGTGTAAATTGGGTGATTGATTGGTCAATCCGCCCACTCCCATGACCTACAATTCTAATGCTCATTTCTATAACAAACTGTGACATTTGTTGTTTGATGGGAGACTGACTGAACAAGCACAACACATGCTCATACTGCTTCACATCCTACACATATCCCAGATTGCGATGCAACTCCTTTCAAAATGCTTTCACCATGATCACAAAGATGAACATTGGCTACTAACAAGGTGAAGGAAGCCCTGAACACCACCAGAGACGGAGGGCCTTCATTGCTGCCCTAAACGGCAGTGGTGTAACAGGCAGTAAGTAAGTTAGTTTATTGGGAGAGCAGGAAGTAGAGACAGCATCCCTTCTTCCAAATCTAGCATCTCTTACATCCATCGATATCATCAGATCTGTTATAACTCCTTATTCAAAAGTCCAGTTCCTGCAATAACAGTCTGAGTGACTGTGCTCTGACTTTGCTGAGTGTCCTCTTATTTTATTCCTTTGCCTATTGTGTGGATTTCATCCTCAAAAGAACGACCAGGGCATACAGTCTTTGGGAGCTGTAGCCTTGGACACCAACAATCAGACCAAGGAACAACAAAGGAACAGATAGTTGGAGGGTTAAAAGCCTGGAGGATATTAATCAAGGATGGACAGGATTAAGGATGAGGTGAGTCTGAAAATAAACCGTGGCCCGGATGGTTTCCATTTATGGACTACACCCACACCAATGATCTGTCATTAGTGTAGTCCCCATCATCTCACTTTGTGTTGGTACCAGCCCAGAAACTTTAACATTTCTTCAATGGGACAGAACTTGTATGGGCATTTGAGGAGCTGCAAATAAAATGCACTCTTAAATCTTCACTGCTGATATTTACCAGAGTTTGTAACAGTCAATAATAGGAACCTGGTACCCAGATTATTTTTTTTGTATTCTGGACTTGGTCAGGATGCATTCATGAGCCACAATGTCATCTTTTATCATTTACCAAATCTAAAAGCATTGCACAATCTGAACAATTTCACTACTGCAATAAATCCTTATCAGCAGAGCAAAAGACAGTCACGATTTCCAGTTGCTATACCGCTGACTTTGGCGTCTTTATTCCTGCCCTGTTCTGAATGGATGAATATTCTAATTGCACTGGGTGATGCACAGGAATGCTGCAGTACAGTAAATCATAGTCATGTTTGCAACTTCTCTGGGGAATCTGGCAGATCCAGAGAGTAACCAGAATAAGGACTGGCCTTCATTGATAAGATAATCCATTAGAAAAGAAAACAAGGAGCAAGAAACAAATTATTCTAATAATCTAAAATGTCAAACACACACTTCAAATACAAGAGCAGATGACAAGATGAGATGCGGCCAGTTTTGTGTAACGTGAATGACAATTTCAGCTTCACTGATCGTCTTAATGAATCACCATTGGAGATATGCAGCTACATGGAAAGCGCCAGACAATATAATGGTGATTTCTTTCTCTTCACTTTTTTTAAGCAGGTATTTTGGTTCTGGAGAGTCTAAGTGCAGCAGACATAAAACTTCAGACCTGCTACTTTTGGCTGAGCAGTTAAACCAAAGCCTATCTCATGTGGGCAGAATGCCTCCCAAACAACAGGAATTCTGCAGATGCTGGAAATTCAAGCAACACACATAAAAGTTGCTGGTGAACGCAGCAGGCCAGGCAGCATCTCTAGGAAGAGGTGCAGTCGATGTTTCAGGCCGAGACCCTTCGTCAGGACCCCCAATGCCTCCCAGTGTACTATTTAGAGAACAAGCAAATTCTCTCAGACATCAAGTACAATTGGACGGTCATGAAATTGGTGAAGATGGCCTTTGGTCAGCTCTAAACCTGTTGGCTTTCCAGCCCTGTGAGATGGGAGTAAGGGAATATATCCGACTAGCTCAGTTCAAGCTGCAGGTCAATGTACTGAAGCTTGGAGCAGCCAGTTTTAGAGCTCTCAATGTCCAGGCTAATAATTATCTCTCCCCTGACTCCTGGTAAGCGATGACCTGGTAATTTATCTCATTTGGTGGGAGGTGCTCAAATTGGATAGAGCCCTTCACACAGGGAGTATGAAAAGGTCATTCTGCCCTTCCCTGAGGCTATGGTGCACTTAATTATCATGGCTGATTAGCTACCTCAATTCCTCTACCATACCCCTCGGGGTAAAGAATTCCAGAGATTCAGTGTCAAGTACGCTGACTGCACTTCAGAAACATTATTTTTTGGTTTCAGAACATTTTCAAATAACCGGAAGTTATGACAGGCACTGTAAAAACAAGAATAAAATAAAAGACCATTTTCATTGATATAATGAATATTCTTTGCTGTGTGACTTGGTGTTATTTTCCAAACCAATTACACTCAAACCCCTCCCTATTTCCTCAATGATCAATAATCCCCCACAATGAAGACCCACAAATTTCACTGCTTTACCATTGTCGGTCCTGCCCTCGGTTGCTAAAGCCCTGGATTCTGACATACATTTGTTACATTTTTCTACATCTTTTCCCTCTTTTGTTGCTCCTTGAAAATATTGTATGTAAGCTTTTCAGTGTGTCCCTCCTGCCTTCTTCCAGTAACCTTTAATGCCCTTACTAATCAAGAACCTATCAACCTCCACTTTCAATATACCCAATGACTTGGCCTCCACAGCCATCTGTGGCAAAGATTTTCACAGATTCACCACTAAAGAAATTCCTCCCTCATCTCTGTCCTAAATGGACGTCCTTCTGAAGGTGTCCTGATTCTTCTAAGTACTCCATAGGATGGGAATGCTCCCTAGGAACACCCGGATATGTGAGTCAAGCTTCGAACTTGAAGGCTGAGGAAACAAAAAGGAGCCAACGTGCCAAGCTGAACATCCTGTAATACAGATGTGTGAAATGCTCCATCAGTCAAGCTCTTCGATGGAGAAACAATAATGGGAAAAAACAGCCAGAAGGTTTGAGCCAGATCAATTGTTTTTGAGCAGGAACTATTTCAGAGTGCAGATATGCATCCTGTACCAGATGTGCTGATGTTTGTAGTAAAAGTTCTAGAACCCAGTTACGTCTGAGGGGAAGACTAACTTGTTTGTGTGTAGTTTTTCATTGATTCTATTGCATTTCTCTGATCTACTGTAAATGCCTGCAAAAAAAAATGAATCTCCAGGTGACATTTGGTGACGTATGCTTACTTTGATATTGAATTTACTTCAGGGGCTTAAACAAAATCACTTGGAAGCAAATGGTTAGAAGGGACATTCACTTTGCCCTTTCGTTTCCCTACCCATGGACACAATTTCTTCACCAGTCCCCTCTCGGGATGGGACTGACTCAAGGAGTTCATGGCAAGCACCAATCACACTCATGGGATCATCCAAGCTCCTCCAGCCCACTAGCAGCACTTGTGAGCGGATCCCCTGGCGACACGATCAGACACCCCACCCTGCAAAAACTCCTTCCAGGGAGGTAGCACCATCAATTTGCAGGAGACTCCCGGAACTTCCAGGAGAGGTGGGATGTCTGCAATAGAGTAGCTCCTTAGCAGCTGGCCAGCTAGTTTAAATAATGTTAGCTATGCCAATGAACGAATGACACCTGTTAAACTCACCTCAACATGTCTTTTACATTTTAACCCACCATGGGCAATAGAACAGTCACTGTTGCAAACAGTGCAGCAAGCATCACTGTCATTATTTTTGACCCCTATTAGGCAGGGGTACACTTTAGTGTAGTCTGGGATGACGTACGTTTTCTATTTTCTTTTTTTGGAACACTCTGCCACTCTGACATTTTTTGGAACTCTCTCGCTCTTGCTCTTGCTCTCGCGCACACGCATGCTCTCTTGCTCGTGGTCGCTCTCTCTTGTGCTTGCTTTCTCGCTCTCTCTCTCTCTCTCAAGGCCACTCTTACTTGCACTCGCGCTTGCTTTCTTGTTCTCGATCTCTCTCTCTCGCGCGTGCTCTCTCTCTCATGGTCGCTCTCACTCGTGCTTGCTTTCTTGCTCTTGAGCTTGCTCTCTCTCAAAAAAATCAATTTCCGGGACATTGTATATAATTTGTGGGCACCAGGGAGCCACTATTAATATGCGGGAGTCTCCTGGAACTTCCAGGGGAGGTGTCTGCATGATTATGGGACTAGATCAGCAGCTCTGAAGTCATGATTCAAAGCCCTGTGGTAGCATATATGGAAAATTAGGCAATGGCAATGTGTAAGACGAGACTGGAACATTAACTTAATGGCTAATAAAACTTTACGAACCATTATTCTACCTTAGCTGAATATCACAACATGCCAGCTTGCACTCTGTCCCCTCCCCCCACCTCTTTTTCAGTCTGACTTCTTTCCCCTTCCTTTCCAGTCCTGATGAAGAGACTTCTTTCCCCTTCCTTTCCAGTCCTGATGAAGAGTTGAGGCCTGAAACATTAACTATTTATTCCTCTCCGTAGAAGCTGGCCGACCTGTTGAGTTCCTCCAGCATATTGTGTATGTTACGTCGGATTTCCTGCATCTGCAGAATATCTTGTGTTGTACACCATATCATATTATTTACAAGGATATTGCTGGGACTTGAGGATCTGAGTTGAAAAGGTCAAATAGTTTAGAATTATATTACCTGGAGCATAGGAGAATGAGGGGAGATCATATAAAGGATATATAAATTAGGAGAGGGTATCGATCAGGTAAATACATGTCTTGAGTTTGGGTGGGACGAAAACTAGAGGTTATAATGTTCTGGTGAAAGGTGAAATATTTAAGGGTAAGCTGAGGGAGAATTTCTTCACTCAATAAGTGCGAGTGTGGAACGAGTTGCCAGCAGAAGTGGTGCACATGGGTTCAATTGAAACATTTAAGAGAAGTTTGGATAAGTACATGGATAGGTGGTTGTATGGGGAGCTGTGGTCTGGGTTCAGGTAGATGGGACTAGGCAGAAAAACCAGCCAGCACGGATTAGACGGGCTGATGGGCCAGTTTCTGTGCTACTATGCTCTATAACTCTATATGGAGTTTATCTCTCATGGAATCCTCAGAATTGTTGTAGCACAAAAGGTGGCTTTTCAAGCCATCATACAAACGTATTTACTTATTCGGGTTCAAAGTAGAATAGCCCTAACAGACTCTTTCATCTGTAAATTAGCCCCTTCATTGACCATCCACTGTCCCTTTGAAAACAAACTCAATTTCAAACTCCCTTACAGCTAAGGACTATTCCCTAATTCTCCTCCAAGCAGACCACAAACTTGTCATAGGGTTGGGAGGCTTGCGTGCCTCAATGATCCGGAGAGCGATGTTGGCTGGAGTCAGGGCTTTTTGCTTTGGCTCTTAATAGAGTCGCCCATGCCAAACAGGTCAAAGGGTAGAGGCCAGACTAAGAGTGGTCCACCGGTCTGCCAGGTGCAGGGGTTCAGCTTAGGGCTGACAACCCTGACTGGTCAAACAAAATTGTTACAGAAAGAGCAATGAAGAATCATTCTATAGCCGAGTCCGGTGGTATTCCTGAGTCTCCACCTGGGATTTGCATGACTGACAGGAGTGAAGACCGAGCTACTGACACGATGAAGGAAACCCTGATCACCACTAGAGGTGGACGACCTTTATTGCTGCCCTAAACACCAGCTGCCGGCTGGTGGCCTAGTGGCATCAGTGCTGGACTTTGGAGCGAAGGCTTCCGAGTTCAAATCCAGCCAGCTCTCTTGCATGCTTTCCATCTGTGCTGGGCTGAGCGTCGAGCTAGCAACTTGGCCTCGGCCTCGTAAAAATAAAAAAGCCTGCTAAAAAAATGCCGTCATGACGGCGTCCTGATGACTCCACTCGGAGTTAAGGGCTTTCTTCTCCTTCTTCTTCTACTGCCCATTAAACACCAGCAGTATCAATGGGCAGTAGTTTACAGTGAATTTCCAGATCTAAGCTACTCTTGAGTAATTCTTGCTTAAAATTTTATGTGTCCTCTAGTCCTTAAACCATCTGCTAATGGTAAAAGGATCCCTCTATCTACCTTTTGTAAACCAGTCAATCCTCTACCTAATCTCCTCTGAGGCTTCCTTGTTCCAAGAAGAACAATCCCACATTATCCAGACTAATTTTACAGCTGAAACTTCTCATACCCAGAAACATTCTTGTAAAATTCTTTCAGCACCCTCTTCGACCTTCACATTCTTCTTAGAGCCACGTGATAAGAATTAAGATGCAACACTCCATTTATAGCCTAATCAGTATTTAACTGAGGAGCCCTAAAGCTTCTCCATTTTTGTACTATTTTCTGCTATTTACATACCCTAGGATAAGATAAGCTTTAATTCCTTACAAGTTCATGGCAGCCATGAAGTGAGACCACAGGCTGAGTTCTTCTACCTCAGGACCCCAGGTTATGAGGCTGCGGATGATCACAGAAGGCCCATGTTATGTTGTGTTGAGCTAATTAAACACTTGGGTTTAATTCACCTGCTGATGGTGAATAGCAGCACAGATCCATGGGAAGCAAATAGAGTCAAAAGACGTAGAGTTTGTGTGACACTATCCGGCATCTGTAGGGGAAGGTACAAACAATGAACCATATACTCCTGGTACGGTTTGACTAGTCATCTCCATTAGTGACCTTTTGCTCTGTGAGGCAAGGACAAAATGGGTCCCTGAAGCTACAGAGCCCAGCCCAATTCTCCAGGATGCCTTCTTGGTAATTCACTCTGCATCTACACTGTGTGGGGACTTGGCAATTTTTATTTTATTTAGAGATACAGCACGGTAACAGGCATTTCCAGCCCAATGACCCCTCATCGCCTATTACACCCGTGTGACCAATTAACCTACAAACCCGTACGCCTTTGGAACGTGGGGGGAAACTGCAACACCCAGAGAAACCCACATGGTCATGGGGAGAACGTACAAACTCCTTACAGACAGAGGTGGGAACTGAGCCTGGATCAGTGGTGCTGTAATTGCATTACACTAACCACTGTGCTACTGTCCCGCTTCAAATCAGATGAGCAGATTAGAGTCAGAGGAGACTACTTACCCAACAATTCCAACACAAATCTGAAGTGTGGCAGTCCAATGCTTCACATAGATTTCTGTGTGAATATAAGGCCCTTTAAAGTGTTCTCTCAGCTGCACTTGCTCAGCTGCCCTTGGCTGTCTGGAAATGACATACATTGTGCACCAGAGAACCTGGAGTCAAGGAGTAAGGGGTGAGATAAAGGCAGGTCAGGAGAATGAGAAGCAACAGATGTGCAGTAAGGAATTAGACTAGATAATGGGCACCTCACAAGTCAATTATGCTCAAGTACAGTGGTGGGTTGGAGGCAGAGTAAATAATACTTAGAAGTGAATTAACAAACAGTAATTTGATCCCCGACAGGCTAACGTGACATCATAAAGCTGAAACGATCTGCAAGTACTTTGTAAAATGTCAGCCGCAAAAGAGATCACTGTGTAACAGGCTGATGCACAAAGAGGCCGACTCTCGATATGGGTACCTCTCTCCATTTGCAGTCTTAAGAGCTCCAGCACTGCACGTCAAATGATTGTAAAGTAAATGTCTGAGATTCCCAAGTCCACCAACTTAAGCAACACACATAAAAATTGCTGGTGATTACACAGCAGGCCAGGCAGCATCTATAGGAAGAGGTACAGTCGACGTTTTGGGCCGAGACCCTTCGTCAGGACTAACTGAAAGAAGAGATAGTAAGGGATTTGAAAGTGGGAGGGGAGGGGGAGATCCGAAATGATAGGAGAAGGTAGGAGGGGGAGGGATGAAGCTAAGAGCTGGAAAGTTGACTGGCAAAAGGGATATGAGAGGATCATGGGACAGGAGGTCTAGGGAGAAAGAAAGGGGGAGGGGGGAAGCCCTGAGGATGGGCAAGGAGTATAGTGAGATGGACAGAGAGAGAAAAAGGAGAGAGAGAGAGAGAGAAAAAAATAAAAAATAAATTAATAACGGATGGGGTACGAAGGGGAGGTGGGGCATTAATGGAAGTTAGAGAAGTCAATGTTCATGCTATCATTCCATCTCCTAGAATCCCTAACTGGAATACTGATCAGTGAATAAGAATCTTGCTAAACAGAAGAGTGATCAGAGTTCCAGATCGAAGAACAAAGGTTGATTGGAGGTCCGGAAATTGGGGCTGATGGCCCGAGTCTGAAAATCTCTTCGTCCACTGGGCAAGTAGCCAAAGTGCTACACCTGCCCATTCACCACCTCTCGAAACTCCATTCAGGGCCGTAAACAGTCATTTGAGGTGAGGGAACATTTCACCTGCGAATCTGCTGGGGCCGTCTATTGTGTCTGGTGCTCTCGATGAGGCCTCCTCTACATTGGGGAGATCCGTTGCAAATTGGGGAACGCTTCGTTGAGCAGACTTCCCAGTAGCCAAACATTTAAATTCTGTCTCCCATTCCTGTTGGTCCTTGGCCTCCTCTTGTGCCACAATGAAGCCACCCTCGGGAGAGAGGAGCAACATGTTATATTCCGTCCAGGTAGATGCCAACATAATCACATGAATATCAACTTCTCCTTCTGGTTAAAAAAATTCTCTCCTCCTCCCTTCAATTCCCCACTCTGGCCTTTTATCTCTTTTCACCTGCCTATCACCTCTCCCTGGCTCCTCTCTTCCTTCCCTTTCTCCTATCAGATTCCTTTTTCTCTTGCCTTTATTACCTTTCCTACCCACCTGGCTTCACCTATCACCTTCTAGCTAGCCTCCTTCCCTTTTCCCCACGACCAACCTTTTTGTTCTGGCGTTTTCCCCCTTTCTTTCCAGTGCTGAAGAAGTGTCTCAGCCTGAAACATCAACTGTTTATTAACTTCCACAGATGCTGCCTGATCTGCGAAGTTCCTCCAGCATTTTGTGTGTGTTGTTTTGGATTTCCAGCATCTGCAGAATTTCCTGTGTTTATGATTGTTTTTTACCCCAACATACTGGAAATGGCATTTTCCAAACAGATTTCCAGATTGTCATGAAATTTCTTTTTGTAGAGCTTGCTGCATCCGAATTGTTTGCCGCAGTTTACTTTGCTAAACTTAGAAGTGCTTCATTGGCAGTTTGCAAGATTTCAAGAGGAACATTAGAGAAATGCAAGTTGTTCTTTACTGATTCAATTGATTTCCTATTTTGTAAGGCTCCTTGGTTAACCACGTTGTCTGTTGTTCCCAGTTCCACATGCTGTATTATCCTTGTCTGGCCGTTATCAGCTCACATTTCACTCCTGCATCATGTGGTGAAGATCTCACCAACAGCAAGTGCCACAATACTCTGCCAAGATCGGACTCCGAATGCACAGAAGTTCGTTCAGTGATCAAGAAAATTGACTCCAGGTGCCATGAAATTGAAAGTTAAAACAACTTTGGGGAAATCAAAAACTAGAGTACATGGATTAAGGTTAAGAGGGCAGAGATTTAATAAGGCAAGTGGGACTAGCTTAGATAAGAGTCTTAGTCAGCATTAATCATTGGGTCAATCGCCTGTTACTGTGATGTATGATTCTATAACTGTTAAAAAACATAAAAAGATTAGCTTTGCCACATGTACTTTGAAACAACGATACATACAGTGAAATGCATTGTTTACATCAACAGACCAATACAGTGCCAGGACGCGTTGGAGGTAGTCCACACGTGTTGACATACTTCCAGCACTAACATAGCAAGCCCACAGCTTACAGATCTTAACCCATACGTTGTGGGAATGCGGGAGGAAAGTGGGGCACCTGGAGAAAACCCACATGATCATGGGGAGAACGTACAAACTCCTTACAGACAGTGGCCCTAAAATGAACCCTGATCGAGATCACTTATGCTGTAGAACACTACACTAACCACTATGCCACCGTGTCATGGTTATATATTATCATATCCACTTTACACGTATTTTTATGCTACAGTCACCAAGTAGAGGATTGAGCACATGGACACAAGATGGATGACTTCTTTTGAAGAGGAAATGTTAATCAATTGAACAAACTGCCAGCATCACATCACCTGATCGGACCAGGTAGCTGGGTATGCACCAAATGTCTTTGCTTCACTTTTTTTAGTCAAAGCAGTTCCTCCGTACCCAACTTTCCACACCAAGCTGTCTCCCACTGCTCTGATATCACTATGTCCACCAGACTGCACACATTAATCTTGCATTGCATTGATAATGTAATTGGGAGAAAGTTGATTTTCAATGCATGAAGGGATTGGAGTACAAAGATCAGAATGTATTGGTACTGGATGCAAGCAATTCACCATCACTGTTCAAATACAGCATCACTGCATTGTGTTTTTCAAAAGCATATTTAAATAATGTCAACAAAGTCTCTTGGTAGTGATAGAACCTTAAATTTTAAAGACATAAAACTAAATAAAAACACTTAGTTGAAAACCTGGAAAGTGCCTCTATTTTATTACAGGAAAGCTCCATATTTCCAACAATTTGGGAAATTTTTTTCCAATTTATAGTCATCGGCACATAATTTATTTCCATCATTTCATGTCTGCCATAAAGAAAATCTGTTCTACTGACATAATGGCAATCTTAAAATGCCCTTGTAAACTCTGCCCAGGGAGACCAAAGGTCTGTTTATTCTCTCATGCTGGGAAATAGTTTCCACTTCCTGCTGACAGGGAGCAAGTTGGAACCAGGCCTGTGATTTGGGTCAGGGGAGAAGAATTAACTAGCAAATTTAATAGGCTGGTAAATGCTGGGAGTCTGTCAAGCCTGCCCCACTCTTAAGCATCCCTAATGGACAGCCCATTCCTCATCCTGTAGACAGTCATCTCTATTTGACACCAATGCCGAGACTGGTGCAATCTGAAGCTGGATCCAAACTCCAACCAACTCCTAGCCTAACCTTCTCTAAAAGCAGAACAAGGTTATTCACAAACAAGGTTAACCCATCTAGCTCTAGAATCAGGATTGCTCTCAATTCCAGATTTCTGCCACTTTCCATTTTTTTTAATGAGATTATCTCCCATTCTCTTGTCTGCCCCTCATTAGAGAATTTCCTGACACCCACAATGGGTTGGCTCTGAGGAACCTTCATTACTTAAATATCATTCCTTAGACACGGGGACTAGATTTCAGGTAAGGTCTTATTTTGAAGTCAATGTTCCCAACAAAGTCCTACATAATTGCAGCAGGATACTTAGGATACCTATCTCAACTTTTCTTGCAATAAAAGCTAATACCATTTTTTAATCACTTGCTATACATACATGGTAATTGTGATTTCCATAAAGGGGTCTGCTGAACACCACCACCTAGTGATTTCTCACAATTTGAAAAATACTGTGTTTTTTGTCTATCAAAGATGATGACCTTACATTTCTCCCTATTCTATTTGCCATGTGCTTGATCACTTTGCTGGTCCATAATCCCTTTGAATGTCCATTATCCTCATGACCCACACTGCCACCCAGCTTTGTATCATCAACAAACTTGGATCTATTACACTTTGCACCCTCATACAAAATCATTGCTATAAGCTGCAAGACTACAGCATGATTCCCTGTGGTACCCCACTTGCCACAAACTCCTAACGTGAGTAGGAGCCATTTATTCGTACTCTGTTAGCCAATTCTTAGTTCACTCTCATACATTACATTCAATCCCAGGTGTTCCAATTCTGTGTAATAACCTCTTGTCAACTGTCAAGAACTTACAACTTAAGCACAAATCTATTCCCTACACTAGTCCCAGGTATTTCAACTACAACAATCATTCAGAAACTGAGTTACCAACTCGGAAAAGCAACTAAAAGCCACTTGAGTCAACAGGGAACCTGCAGAGCCAAGTAGAGAGGAAAAAAAACATTCAATATGAAACAATAAATGAACTGAACAGAACAGTGGTAGAAATGAGTTGCAGGGAAACATGATACAAGCTGATCCGAGGTCTCAAGCTGATCCTTTTTGTTATTTAAAACTCACTTGGGGAGGGAAGCACTATCAGGTTCAGTGTCCCACACCCTCTGCTGTGTAAAAAGACACGGTCAACAATAGAGGGTAGTCATGTCAAACATGCCTTGTCTAACAAATCTGCTTAGATGCCATCGCTGACTGAGCATTACGTGCCAGTTTTTACTCCCCTCTTTCTCAAAACTGACATATAGACAGATCTTTGTCAGGCAAATCCCAAACGTTCACTCCACCAAAATGCTCTTGCTCCAATCCAGGCTTCCGTTGTAAGAAACTGAGCCCAGTCCTCAATGAAGTTCTATTTCCTGACGGGCACAATATTAAAGAGGTTTAGAGTCTTTTGGCTTGGGCTTTAATGCCCAATTCCCATTGCACCCTGAGCCATCTATTCCCACCCTCGCATGCACTTTATCCCACCTCTGTCAAACACAAAACTGATAGGTGTTAACACCCCCAGAGTAAAATGGAGCTCCATAAGCCATTCCTCAGGTGGAAAGAGTCAGTAACTTTAAATTCCTTGGTGTTATCAGTTCAGTATATCTGTCCTGGGTCCAGCAAGCAGGTTCCATTACAAAGAAGGCATGGCAGTGCAGCTACTTTCTTAGGAGTTTGCGCGGATTCACCGTCGTGCAAAACAGTGGTAAACTTCTGTAGGTGCACAGTGGAGAGGGTCCTGACTGGTTGCATCTTGGCTGGGTATGGAAACACCAATGCCCAGGAATGGAAAAGTCTACAAAGAGTTAGTATTATTAATTATTTATTGTATTTGCACAGTTTGTCTTCTTTTGCACATTGGTTGTTTGTCAGACTGCGAGTAGTTTTTCCATTGATTTTGTTTTATTTCTTTGTTCTACTATGAATGCCTGCAAGATAAATGATTCCTAGGGTAGTATGTAGTGCCATAACATGCTTGGATAATAAATTTAATTTAAACCTGGGTGCATTCTCGCATACGCACCCACTACTGTAGAGAGCACAGTACTCTTTACTGCCTTAACTTCCTGTCTCTACAAGCTGGGCAAATGAAGCCTTAAGATCCTTGGTAATGTTTCATTGAGAGCAAAAACAATCCCGATCAGATAATGGTTTTTGCAACCAGCAGATAAACTATTCAGTATCTGCTGGTGGGAAATCCTTATCTTGTCACCGTGAGGGCCGGTTGCCACTTTGTAGTCTTACTGCTTTGTGATATCGGATGATCAGACACTCAGCGTGTTCTGTCTGGACCATGCAGCCCAACACATGGTCTGACCGCAAAAATACTCTGACCACCCAGTTGTTGCTCAGCTTGAAGCAGCCTTATCTGCAATCTGAAAGGTTGTGGGTTTGAATCTCACTGCTGGGAATTCGGCACGAGACTCGGCTTTGTGCTCTGGTGGAATCCTGGGCCGGAGTCCTTCACAGTCGGTAGTGCTGACTTTCCAGAGGTGCTAGACTGGGTGTCTCTCAGATGGATGTAAAAGATCCCACAGCACTATTTCCTGGTGGAGGCTTGCAGTCAATACTTAACCCCCAGCCTATCCCATCAAAACAAATATAAATTTTACCCCTTCTCTTCTCCTCACTTGCCTATCACCTCACCCAGGTGCCCCTCCTCCTTCCCTACCCCCCATGGTGCATTCTTCTTTCCCATTAGATTCCTTCTACTTCTTTTCTTGATTTTTTCCAACTATCATCTCTCAACTTTCACTTCATTGCCCCTCCTTCAAACCCACCCATCTCCCCCCTCACCTAGCTTATACTCCTTCCCCTCTTCCTACCTTTTCATTCTGGCTTCATCCCCCATCCTTTTCAGTCCTGATAAAGGGTCTCGGCCTGAAACGTCAACATTTTATTCCTCTCCACCAGTGGGACCTGACCTGTTCATTTCCTCCATTGTGTGCTGCTCTGGATTTTCATTATCCACAGAATCTCTTGTTTGGAAATCAAAAGCCTTCAGGCGCTGCAGTTCTAAAGAACGGACCAGTCAATGGGTCAGGCAGCAGTTGTGGAAAGCCAAACAGTCAACGTTTCAGATCAAAGAACTTTTTGATATCTTGAAATGGAAACTGTCTTTCTTTCCACAGATGATCCCTAGCCCATTCAGTGTTCTTACATTTTTAAAGAAAGGGAGATTATTCAGCTTTGGCACATTGCTGTTGTGGGAGCTTGTTGTGTGCATACAGGCCATTGAGACTCCCTCTGTTAAGTATCGAATTGACAGTGTGGAGATGTCTTAAAGTGAAAGGCACAATGGAAATGCAAGTCTTTCTTTTGCATGTAAGCCCCTGACCTTTCTGTCCTCTTCACTTCCAACATCTACTTAACCTGGAGAGATTACAAAACTTCTAGAAACTTATTTAAATAATATAACATGGGAAAATTTTTTTTTCTCTCTCCAAAGTATTCTGTAGAGTTGATTCTGTGATCTTGAGTTTCCTCACCCAATCTTTTGTTGACTAGCCAAAGCTCCTGCATTGATCAAACATTCAGCTTGGGGCCAGTCAGAGCATCCCAACCACACAGCACAGGGTTTCATAAAGTCAGTAGATTTCCCAATCCAGCGTGAGACTTCTGCAATTATTTTCCATATTTGTTCACCATTGTTTGCATTCCCGCATTTTAACAATTAAACATTTTTTTTCCCCCTGATGATAACGTGCTACTTGACTTTGGAAGGCACTGCTATTTGCAAGTTGTTTGTGGAAGTGTATCAGTATTTACAGAGAAGCTCCCTGGTAACAGGGATCTTCATTTGGTTGCTTGAGCAGAATGGATTGCACGCTTTTCCCACTCGGCGATGACGACTGTGCAGCTGGCTTCACGTAATCAGAGGCCTGGGTTCAGTCCTGACCTCTGGTGCCAACCGTGTGGGGTCTGCACTCTTTCCCAGTGACGGCCTGGGTTTCCTCCCACATCCTGAAGAAGCACAGGCTGATCAGTTAATTGGCCCCAATGTGCGGGTAATTGGTTGATCTGACAACGTGGAGGAAGGAAATTAGGATCATGTAAATGAGATGCAGATGGACTCAGTGGCCTACTTCCATGCTGCATCTCCAAGACTACTGAAGTACAGCATGGTTGCATCAGCATCCATTATGAGAAAGATGTTTTTTTTAAAAAAAAACATATTCAATTCTACTTTTAAAAATCAACTGGAGCTAGGGGCAGCTGCCAATTGAATGTAGAGTGCAACAATAACTTCTCTGCATAACTAGTCTATGAATATTTGTGCTTCACACGTCTGTCCTCCCACACCCACATTCATACTGCTCATCATTATATCCTTCCATTCCTTGCTCTGGCTTCCCATTTAATGCATCACTGTCCATCTCCAATATTCTATCTGCAAGCAAGTCCTACTATGACTATTGTCCACAGAAGTTTTTCTTGAAGTTGGGTGCATTCTTTTTTCTGAGTCAAAAGATCTTGGACTCAACACAAATGTATTGTATTGGTTTACAATGCCTCATGTGCCAAGATGCAGGGAAAAACTTGTCTTGCATACTGATCATAAAGCTCAAATCATTACACAGTGCAGCTGGAATAAGGTAAAAACAATGACAGGGCTGAATAAAATGGAAAAGATACCAAACAAATGCAGTGCAGGTAAACAATAAAGTCCAAGGTCATAACGAGGTAGATTGCAAGACCAAGAGTCCATCTTATCGTACAACAAGTCTGTTCAAGAATCTGATAACAGTGGGATTGAAGCTATCCAAATCCTGCCAGGACATGCTTCTGCCTGATGGGAGAGGAGAGAAGAGAGAATATTGGGGTGAGTAGGTCTTTGATTATGCTGACCACTTTACTGAGGCAGCAAGTAGTACAGACAGAGCCTACAGAGTGGGGGTGGGGAGTCCTGTGGAGTCCTGAACTATGTCAACAACACTCTGCAATTTCTTGTGGTCACGTGCAGTGCAGTTGCCATACCAAATCATTATACGTTCAGACAGAACGTTTTCCATGATTCATCAATAAAAAGTGGTAGGAGTTGATGGGGACATGCCGAATTTCTTTAGCCACCTGAGGAAGTAGAGGCATTCGTGAGCTTTCTCAGATGTGACATCAGGTTTCGGCTGATACACCACAGCAGTACTGAGAGACGCTGCGAATCTGGTAGAAGTACCAACTTTCAGAGGCCCAATCCCTCAAATTGACATGACTCTTGTAATGTTGACCAAGGGAGTTACCTCTGCCTACTATCTGTTGAATCATTTGTGCAATACAAAAACTTGCTTGTGTAAGCTTGCTGTTCACATGTTAGCTGCCAAGTTTCCCAAATTACAAAGTGACTGTATTTCGAAAGTGCTTTGGAACATTGAAGTTGCAAAACATGCAATTAATTTGGCATAAGTATGTGGGTCAAAGAGCCTGTTCCTGTCCTGTATTGGTTTGTTTTAAATTGAGATACAGCATAAAATAGGCCCTTCACAGCCCAACAATCCCCCATGTTTAATCCTAGCCTAATCATGGGACAATTTACAGTGTTTGGTGTTTGATAAGATGCAAGTCCTGCCTACTTAACAGAGTAAAGACCTCTGTCGTCATCCCCAAAACATCCCGGTTTGCACATTCTTTCCTGCTGCTAGCCTTGCATCGTCCTTGTGAAACATTCCCGGCATCTCTATGCAACACGTACAAAATGCTGGAGAAACTCAGCAGGACAGGCAGTATGACGGGAGAAAAGAAGATCAGTGGTAGATTTAAAAGGAGAAACACAAGGGGATAGCTGAAACCTGGAGGGGGGAGAGGGTGGAGCCAAGAGCTGGGAAGTTGATTGCTGAAAGATAAACAGGGCTAGAGAAGGGGGAATCTAATAGGAGAGGACAGAAGGGCATGGAAGGAAAAAAGGTTGGTGGGGAAAGGAGTACGAGAGGGAGGCAATGGGCAGGCAAGAAGATAAGGTGAGAGGGAAAAAGGGATGGGGAATAGTGAAGGGGGGGGGCATTACCGGAAGTTTTAAAAATCAATCTTCATGCCATCAGGTTGGAGGCTACCCAGCCAGAATATAAGGTGTTGTTGCTCCAACCTGACTGTGACCTCATCGCGACAGTAGAGGGGGCCATGGACTGACAGATTGGAATGGGAATGGAAATAGAATTAAAGTGAGTGGCCATTGGGAGAATCCGCTTCTTCTGGCAGATGGAGTGTAGGTGCTCAATGAAGCGGTCTCCCAATCTACACAGGGTCTCATCCATATACAGTGGGCCACACTGGGAGTACCAGACACAGTATTTGACCCGAGCAGACTCACAGGTGAAGTGTCGACTTACCTGGAAGGACTGTTTGGGGCCCTGAATGGCAGTGACGGGGGAGATACAGGGGGAGGTGTAGCACTTGTTCTGCTTGTAACATGTGCCAGGAGGGAGATCAGTAGGGAGGGATGAAAGGACAAGGGAGAGATCCCTATGGAAAACAGAAAGGGGTGGGGTATGGAAGATATGCTTGGTGGTGGGATCCTGTTGGAGATGGTGGATGTTCTGGAGAATTATGTGCTGGACATGGAGGCTGGTGGGCTGGTAGGTAGGAACAATATCCCTCGTAGATTAGCGGGAGGATGGGGTGAGAGCAGACGCGCATGAAATGGATGAGGTGCAGTTGTGGGCAGCATTGATGGTGGAGGACGGGAACCCCTCTCTTTGAAAAAGGAGGACATCTCCTTGGTTCTGGAATGAAAAGCCTCACCCTGAGAGCTCCCCTGTCCATTCGTCCCTCCCCACTGATCTCTCTCCTGGCACTTAGCCTTGCAATGGGAACAAATGCTACACCTGCCCCTACACCTCTTCCCTCACAATCATTTAGGGCCCCAAACAGTCCTTCCAAGTGAAGCGACACTTCAGCTGTGAGTCTGTTGGGGCCACCTACTGTGTCCGGTGCTCCCAGTGTGGCCTCTTGTGTATCGGTGAGATCCGATGTAGATTGGGATACAGCTTTGCCGAGCATCCACTCGCCATCTGCCAGAAGGAGTGGGACCTCCCAGTGACCACCCATTTTAATTCCACTTCCCATTCTGATATTTCAATCCATAGCCTCCTCTACTGTCATGATCAGGCCACACTCAGATTGTAGGAACAACACCTTATATTCTGTCTGGGTAGCCTCCAACCTGATGGCATGAACATTGATTTCTCAAACTCCCTGTAATAGCACCTCCTCCTTTCCTTCACCATTCTCCATCCCCTTTTCCCTCCTTCACCTCATCTCCTTGCCTGCCCATCACCTCGCTCTGGTTCTCCTCCCCCCCGTTTCTTTTTTCCACGGCCTTCTGTCCTCTCCTATTAGATTCCCCCTTCTCCAGCTCTGTATCCCTTTCACCAATCATCTTCCCAGCTCTTTACTTCACCCCTCCCCCTCCCGGTTTCACCTATCACCTTGTGTTTCTCTCTCCACTGCCCCTACCTTTTAAATCTACTCATCTTTTTATCTCCAGTGCTGCCGGAGGGTCTCGGCCTGAAACATCGACTGTACTCTTTACCGTCGATGCTGCCTGGCCTGCTAAGTTCCTCCAGCATTTTGTGTGTGTTGCTCGGATTGCAGATTTTTTCTTGTTAATGACTGGCATCTGTATAGGAGACAGGCACCAGGACAGGGTTTGGAATGCAAAGATGGGGAACCAGGAGGGTCTTAGCATGACCAGACTTGATATGCTGAAGCAAGAGTCACATTATATGTAAAGACTGATTTATGGCATGTTTGCAATTGCATCAATTAAAGTCATTCACCGGTAATCATTTTGAGATTTATGCACGGTAATTGCCGCTCTAAAAATTGACTGTGCAGTTGTAGGTTGTAAATAATGCCATTGTTGTTTACACTGTATTCCACCACTTTCCCACTGCTCACACACATTTACTCAGAGGCAGAGAGATACAACATGCATCCAGGCGATCAGCTGATTCTGCTCTGACCATAATTTACCCATTTTCACGCTAATCCTACCCCAATCCGCTTAATTCTCCGCATTTTACCATCAGTTCCCCTCAGGGTTTATCCACACGTTTCCAGTGGCAAGCTTACTTACTTGTCCACATACCTTCAGCATGTGGGAGGAAACTGCAGCACGCAGGAAAACCCAAGCAGTTACAGGGGATCGTGCAAACTCCACACTGTCAACACACAGGATGAGGACTGAGTCTGGATTACTGGAGGTGCATTTACCCACGTGGCATACCAGATTTTTTCTGTCCTTCTCTTTACTGTCCACCTCTTTACTGTCCACAAATGAGACTTTGTAATGACACTTTGGGATTAACTTTGGATTTAGTGAGTGTCATTTAGGAATTCTAACCCACCCCATACCAGCTGCTACCTTCCTCTACATAATGATCCCTTCCCCATCACTTATCAAGCAGCAGAATTTGTGAACGCCTCTCACCATCGTGGCTGAAGCTGCTGACGAGGGAGGGCACGGCGAGCTCAACATCAAGACGCAAGTAACAGATTCAAGGGAAGTTCTGCAGATGCTGGAAGTCTGGGCAACACACACAAAACGCTGGAGGAACTCAGCATTGCCAGGCAGCATTGATGGAAAAGAGTACCGACGATGTTTCAGGCCGAGACTCTTCATCAGGATTCTTTTCCATAGATGCTGCCTACCCTGTTGAGTTTCTCCAGCATTTTGTGTGTGTGTTGCTCAAATAACACATTGGTGATGCATATTGAGCAATAGATGGAAACAGAACAGAATAGAAGATTGATCCAAGATGGCGCTACAGCAAGGCGACTTGTTGCCCCATGCAGATCTGCTCATCAGTTACACTGTAAACATTCTACTCTCTTCAATGCACTGCGTCATGATATGATCTGAATGAGCATTATACCAGACAAGCTTTTATGGAAACTTGATACCTGTGACAACAATGAAGCAATATCAGTATCAAAGTGGATAAAATAGATGGGAAAAGCAGCTATTTCACTCTTGCTAATGTAAACTTGAAAGAATTCATACAAAAATACTGTAGCAACCTGTGGAAGGAAACTGGGACACACAGGAAATGCCATACAGTTACAGGGAGTACAGATGATGTTGTTTACACACACACACACACACACACACGCGGTTGAGAATAATCCTTCTGCTTTATTTCAGGGTGATAGGCTAGATTATTCTGGCCCCTTACCTCCCATTACTTGGTTTCATCATTAGTATTTGTTGTGAATTTAATATTTCAAGAACATTTGAGCAATATTATAAGCATATTGTTTGGTTAAGCATTCTTTGCTGTTTCGATAATTCATTACGGGTTTTCTGTAAATATACATAAATGGCATATGTCATCACGCCACCATATCATAAGTGTGTGCCTCACTAAATTGAAAACAAAACTAGAGCAGACATGTTATTCCCAGCTCCAAGTTTTTTTTCAATTAGTTTTATGTTTTGCAGTTACGAAACAACAGTATTTACGGGAGCTGTCTGTGACTAAATTGGGTAATAAATTGGACTCGACCTCACGATCCATTTCATTATGATCTTGCACCTTGTTCTCTGCCTGCACTGCACTTTCTCTGTAGCTCTGAGACACTGTTATTGATTTATGTTACACTCTAATGATCTGATTCATATGCAATTTTTTTACTGTATCCCAGTACACATGACAATAATAAACCAGTTGCTAAAAAAAACTCAAATTCTAATTGTATATACATCTTAAAAAATATTTCATTGGCTGTAAAGTAGTTTGGGAGATTCTGAAAGGGTAATACAGGTCGAACTTCACTAATCCGGCACCCCTGGGACCCGAGGAGCGCCGGATTAGTGAAAATGCCGAATTATAGAAGGACCACATTAAGCATAATCAGTGCCAGATTATCGAAGGAACCGGATTACAGGTAGTCGGATTAGTGAAGGTCGACCTGTATAAAAAATGTCAGTATATTTGCTTTTATTTGATCAAATAAATATTACCCAAGTTAGTTTTGTGCAGTTTCGTGGGTTTGTACAGTCCTAGTGTTTTCAGGAGTTCAAGATCACTCACCCAGACACTGTGCTCAGAGGCCAAGGAAGGATATTATTGGATCGTTGAGGTGCCCTTTATAATTCTTTGAATATATTCCAGTTAGTTATAAAACTACTGAAGACAGATGGGAAAACCACAGTTTCACCAGGGCAAGCCAGAGGCTCATGTGATCAATCCTCCTGGAATATCTTATACCAGAGCGGGCAACGTGGTCTCGACGCACCCCAGGTAAACTGGCTTTCTGACTGAATTAAGCAGTTGAAGATGGGCCAGTACTTTGGATACTGGCACTGCCAGACTGGTACAATACAAGAGCTGGAAGTGCTTCGCGCCAACACATCACAAAATCACAAAGAAAATACGCCAACATTACCGAGTAGTTGTCCAGATACTCGTCTGCTCCACAATCCCAGAGGAATTCAGCTCAGTATGCAGTTTGCAATCCTCCAGCTAATCCCTTGCTATCTCATTACCACAGCACATAGCAAGCTCTAGGAAGATAAAGCATGTTGCACTTACCTGAAAAGAAAAGGAAAGTATTGGTTATTCACTCAGATACATTATTCTCCAAGCAATTCATTTTAAAACAACAGCCTTTGTACATCTTACATTTCAAGAATTCATTTATAAATTACCTGTGGTGCAGTCCATGCCCATTTTATTTGCAAAACCCAAGGCAGCTAAGAGCAGTTGGAGAAATGTTGTAGAAGTGATAACTTTCCTTTTTGTTTCATTCATATGATGTGGGTATCACTGGTCAGTCCAGAATTTACAGCCCGTAACTAATTCAACCACTTGGTTCTTGAACTAACCTGCCCAACCTTCATCACTACCTCAGTATAGCAACACTACGACCATATTGTACTGCAATGGCCTTTGTTTCTCATTGTTCCACCTTGAGTTCTTTCTCGTATAATTTTGTAAGTATATGTTTAATTTTTACTTCTTGTGAATTTAGATAGATAGATACTTTAATGATCTCAAAAGAAATGACAGTATCACTGTAGAATTACAAATGACCAGATATACAAATATTCGAAGAGAAGTAAGAAAGAGTGAAAAATAAAGTTATCTCAAACAGTCTAACAAGAGGGAGTCATCACTTCCCTGACTTAGGTTGACTCATTACAGAGCCTAATATCCGAGGGTAAGAATGACCTCATATAGTGCTCTTTGGAGCAGTGCAGTTGTCTTAGACTATAACTAAAAGTGCTTCCCTGTTCAGCCAAGATGGCATGCACAGGGTGAGAAACATTGTCCAGAATTGCCAGGATTTTCCGTAAGGTCCCTTGTTCTACCACAGCCTCCAGTGTGTCCAGTTTGACTCCTATAACAGAGCCAGCCTTTCTAATCAGTTCATTGAGCTTGTTGGCATCGCCCGTTGCCCCAGAAGACCACTGCACAGAGGATTGTACTAGCGACAATAGACTGGTTTTGCCATTGCCCCAGAACACCACTGTATGGAAGATTGTGCTGGTGGCAACAGACTGGTAGAACACGAGAAGGAGAGGCCTGCATCAGAGAATTCCTGCAGATGACATGACTCAGTGTGGTATCTAAAGTCTAAGAGATACATGGTAAACAGGAAGGGAGCCAATACAGTGAAATAAATGCTATCTACTTGTGATGCTGAACTTAGAACAGTACAGCACAGGAACAGACCCTTCAGCCCAAAACCAGCTAAAAAGTAAATTTAAAAAACCCCAAAACCAATCCCTCCTACCTACACAATGTCCATACCCTCCATCTTCCTCATAACCATGTGCCTGTCTAAACATCTCTTAAAAGCCTCAAACATATTTGCCTCTACCACCATACCAGGCAGTGCATTCCAGGCGTTCACCACTCTCTCAGTAAAAAACTTACCCCTCACATCCCCTTTGAACCTATCCCCTCTTACCTTCAATGCATGCCCTCTGGTATTAGACATTTCTACCTCAGGAAAAAGATACTCCCTGTCTATGTTTCTCAATCTTACAAACCTCTATCTGATCTCCCCTCAGCCTTCACTGCTCCAGAGAAAATTACCCATTTGTCTGGCCTGCCATGATAGCACACGTCCTCTTAAGCTAGGCAACATCCTGGTAAACCTCTTCTGCACCTTCTCCAAACCTCAACGCCCTACGCATAGTGGCTGCTGCAAGTTTTCCACTGCACCTTTGAATAGACGAACTTGTGCACCTCACAATCAACTTAGCTTTAATGCTTCCCAAACTGTTTTGGCTTGCTGAGCTAATTAAAAGCTATTCACATTGGTGGGAATAGAGTTACATACGGCCTAGACAAGGACAGCCGATGGTGCTCAAGCTGCTGAGTTCTTCCAACAGATTGTCTGTTGTAACAGATTTACTTCCCTAAGCAATGAACTAGGTGGGGTTTGACGACAACTAGGTAGTTCATTGTCATCATTAATGAGGTTAGTTTTCTTTTAAAATCCCGAATCTTCTGTTAATTATTAGAACCTTAATTCCTTGGTTGCTCCAGTGACATTGTCTCTGATTCAGAAGTCGAATATTTCTATTTTATTTTTGGAGACACTGCAAGGTAATAGGCCTGGCTGGCCCAATAAACCTGGGCTCCCCAAATAGACCAATGTGACCAATTCACCAACAAAACAGTAGGGTTTGGTAATATAAAAGGAAACTAGAGCACCCAGATAACTGAAGCACAACTGCAATCCAAGTAACGCATCACTTGTCTCCTCTCACTTTTTGAAACCCCTGAGAATTCTGGGTTCCAGCTTTTTTTTTAAACCCTTGTATCCATTACCACAAGTCAGAGCCTTGCTCTAAATCTCATGAGAGCTGCAAATGACTTCTTCCCAGAAGCTATTGCCCTCCGTAAACAAGAACATGACGCATTGATTTCTATTGCTGTGGCCCACCCCAGGGAGAACTGATTTTTCTGTTCACCTCCCACACTCCCGACTATGAACTATGTAAAACACCATTGTTTTTTATTTTATATATATATAGAGCCGTAACCTTCCCCCACCCCTCTTTATCCTCTAACTTCCTAGATCGGTGAAGAGATCCTCTCCGCTTCAGTAAGCCTAAAACATGAACCAATATTCTCCTTGAAATGTCATCCTCCTCCACCACCATGCCCACTAATCTGAGATGTTAAGAGGACAGAGATTCACTAAAGTGCTGGTGGTTAAGGTGAACTACACAAAAATTGTTGTTCGAATTCAGCAGGTCGGGCAGCATCTATGAAGGGGTGCAAGCAGTTGATGAAGGGTCGAGGCCCAAAATATTGACTGTTTATTCCAGACATCCCACCTCTCCCGGAAGTTCCGGGAGTCTCCCGCATATTGATTGTCGTTCCCTGATGCCCGCAAATTATATACAATATCCCAGAAATCAATTTTTTTGAGCGCGAGCAAGAGAGAGAGTGTGCACCATGGCAGAATGTCCCAAAAAAAGAAAATATGAAAAGCACTTCACTCCACACTACACTAAAGTGTACCCCTGCCTAATAGGGGTCAAAAATAATGACAGCGTTGCTCGCTACACTGTTTGCAACAGTGATTTTTCTATTGCCCATGGTGGGTTAAAATGTAAAAGACATGTTGAGGTGAGTTTAACAGGTGTCATTCGTTTATTAGCATAGCTAACGTTATTTAAACTAGCTGGCTAGCTGCTAAGGAGCTACTCTACTGCAGACATCCTACCTCTCCCGGAAGTTCCAGGAGTCCCGCAAATTGATGGTACTACCTCCCCGAAATGAGTTTTTGCAGGGTGTTATTCTCATCCATAGACGCTGCCTGACAAGCTGAGTTCCTCCAGCATTTTGTGTGTGTTGCTCAAGAATCTCTTGTGGTTAAGGTGCTCCAAAAAGTTTTCACAGAGAAACTGTTTCTAGTGGCCAGAATGGCATAGTTTTAAAAATGACTGGGAAAAACAGAAGAGGAAGAGAGTGAGAATTTTGTTTTTGAATGATGCAGTGAGTTGTCAGCACCTGGTCTGTACCCGAGGGACAGTGGAAGCAGAGGCAGACGGATTTCCTGAAAGCTGAATAACTAGAGAAAACAACTACTTTAGGGTGGTGGGGTAAGAACAGTGAAGGGACAGCATAGGCAGGATGGCTGAGCAGCCTCCTATTATACAATTTCACTCTCTGTAAGCTATTACTCTGAAACTGTTCAATTTAATTAGAATAGTGTTTCAGTTTAGGTTCCCGTGAGCTTCTCCTCCTCCTGTAGTATATGATTTCATTGCACATCTGTATTTTGCTCGATTACTTTTTAATGTACATTTTGTATTTTTTCATACCTCAATGCTTACATTTTGTATTTTAAAGTATACATTTCTGACTGAACAACCTTGCAACAATAATTTCATTTGGGATAAATAAAGTTTTATCTTATCTCATCATCAGGAGGCTAAAACAACTAAGAATGACCTCAGGACCATGTTAAGTGCCAAATGTCCATTCGGTAACATTTAAGAACCAGATTATTACAGGAAGTCTGTGCACGAGCCACAGAAAGCCATGAATCACAGCTCAAGTCATCACTGGCTCCAATTGATCAGGCTACTGGACATTTACACAAGTGATTTGTGTCAACAGCCAAAATTGGCCTAGTTTAGGTAATTACATCCATTACAGAGGAGCTCTTCAATCCATTCAGGATCAGGGAGAAAATAATTCAGATGTTTTCAGAGCCCAGGTGGATTCTGACACTGTCACCCAATAATCTGCAAGCTTCAGATTTTTTTTTTATTTACACTTTATACAGGTGGAATTATGCATAGCAGAAACAAGCACAGAACACACAAGGGGCATGTGCCACGTACATGGCACAAATACACACACACACATATACATATTCACTTTTCTGGACGTCTGTCTTTTAAATAGTTCTGAGTAAAAGCCCAATATTTTGGCACCTGGCTAGTCAAAAATCTTGACTAACAGACATCTTGCTCACCCATTAATCTAGAATGGGTGAGCCAAGAGGTCAGGAATGTGGGTGGTTTTACTGCTTTTATATTTCCTGCTCTCTTCAAACCAGGGGCTTATGCCATGGAGCCTTATCATTAAGAGAGGGGTCAGTGGACCCCAGGTTGGGAATCTTTGCTTTAAGCTCACCTGAAAGTATATTATGCTACAAGTGTAACACATTAAAAAAAAGCCTGCTTGGGTATTAATAAGAGCAACATTCAAAAGCATGGAAAATCTTCTAGTCCAGGTCCACCAAACTCCAAATCACTGGAGTTTGAATGCATTTCCAGCAGCAACATCGTTTACTCAGAGGCTACATAACAGTGAGGCAGGACTTCCTATATTCAGCTGAGGTAAAATGAACGATACACAGCTTGATATTCCACCTGAAAGGTGGCACCAGTAGGTGGTGTATTATATGGCCAAGGAGAGACACTGTTTTTACTAATGGCACGTGAGAAGTCACACTAAAGGAGGATGGGACACAAGGGTTTAATTTCAAGAGCTGCGTTGGAAAAAAGCAAGTTTTCTCTGCATGCGAAGTGCATACTGTAATTGTTTTTCCCCTCCCCCATTCCCCACCCCCCCCACCCCACCATCAGAGATGCCCTTATAGACTCGGTTTTCCTCTCCAAGAAAGTAAACATTGTCTGGACATTTTACAAAAATTGTGTTGATTTCCTAACCCACCCCTCATCTCCAATCAGTCCAGCCTGCATCCAGAGAGATAGTTTAGCGGTAGACAACTGACAGCCTTCAGGAAACCGACTTTCTCATGTGAATCCACATACATTGATTCTTTTGTGCTCTTAACTCGCTGCGAAGCACAAAGAAAAGAGCTACTCAACAGCCAAGGATGAAAAGAATCATCACCAAATCTGGATTTCAGACGGAAATATGAAGCACTTTGATGCAAGAACACATTCAGTGTGTTGAATAGGTCACAGGGAAAGGTCACTGTGTTGACAGATGGCTCTGCCCTGTAAGCAATGAGGCCTGGTTGGTGGGAGGGGGAGGTTGGTCATCAGACTGCACACACTGAACAGCATAATTATGTTATATGGAAAGCACCTCAACACCATGAATTCAGCAACCCATTACAGAGAGATATTGTATGGCAACTACAGTTTGATCACACAATACAGTGATTCTTCTCAACCAGTCCCAGAGACATCACTCAGCAGTCATCCTTAGTTCAACGACCGAGGGGTTGCTGGACTGCAGTGGGTGCCATCTTTCTGATGGAACGTGAAATTGGGTCTCCTTCGCCCAAGATCCCGTGACACCACAGAGAAGAGTGGAGACACCCGGCCAATACGGATCGCTCAATCAATGACACAAACAGATTATCCAACTATCTTTTAGCTGCTTGTGAGATCTGGTGTACACAAATTAGCTGTCATATTTCAACAATGGTGATTACAGTGTGAAAGTGTGGGTACATGTCCTCAGGTTATGGAACAGCACTGGACTGAACCACCAAAGTTAGTGGGGTAGAAAGAACCCCTTCGGTCCATCACCCTGGCCAGCCTACAAAAACTGTCCAGACTTACAAGATTTACAAAGCCTGTGAACAGATTGTAAGATCCACCACATTAAGGGCTTATCCAGTTCTACATGAAACGTGTTGAGGGTTTTACCTTCTAGCACCTTCTGAGGCAGCAAGGTAGACCACCACCAGGCTTGAAGTGATAAATCACCCCATCCCACAGGACATGGCATCTCGTCATTGCTACCATCAGGAAGATTCTACAGGAGCCTAAAACACACAGCAAAAGTGCACTAATGTCAGAGGATGGGGATTGGTTTGTTTACAGCAAAATGGAGATGATGAATGCAAGTTTATTTGAGGATTTGAATTCAATTGTCTAAATTTGAAGTAGGAAACAAGATACTGGAGGAATTCGGCAGGCGAGGCAGTAACTGTAGAGGAAAATGGGTAGTCGACCTCTAATGTTGAGACCCTTCAGTCAGCCCAGATGAAATGTTGACTATCTACTTCCTGTGATGGATGGTGCCTGAACTGCTGAGTTCCTTCAGCACTTTGTGTAATGCTTTGTAGGTGCTGGGGATATTGAATGGTTTGCTAGTCCTTTAGGAGAGGCCAACCATCACTCACACATGGAGTAAGTACAGATGACAACCTCTCTTTCCTCGTGATAAAAGCGTTCTAATGATAACACATCCATATGTTTAAACAAACCAGATTTAGAATCGAGACACAATAAACTGTGGTTGCAGGAATCTGGAGTAAAACACAAGTTGGTGGGTGAACTTAAAGGGTCAGGCAGCATCTGTGGAGGGAAGTGGACAGCCAGTGATTCATTTAAAGTGGGGTAGTTATTGGCCCAAAACATTGGGAAGAATTACCTCCTTCTCCTTAAAATCAATGGTGATGCTTACAGGTGGATGGGAGGGGGAGGAATCTCCTGAGAAGGCAGGTTGAAAGTCTGATCTGAACTCATACTGAATGTTTATTTTTGAGACTGCATTAAAGTCCTCTGTTCCCAACAGAGGTTTTTAATTTTGAAGAGAATAATTCTTCTGTCATTCATATTTATTGAACTTTTTCTTGCCTTATTTACAAGGCTTAATTTAAACCACAAGGCTGTTGGACCTTTGTAAGCATTAAACTTTTTATCAAATCAACAGCGATATTCAGCAATGAGAAAAAGCGGCTTTCTTATAGATGACAGAGGCTTTGCTCATAGCTGTCAATTTTCCCCTTTTTTCAACAAATCTATATAGTGAACCAAGGCAAAGAGGTCCCCAGTTCATTTGATGTACTTGTAGCATTTTAGCACGTACTTGATGATTTGAGAACAGGGACTAAAAAGATATGCATCTCAGCAGTGCTATTGAACTTGGTTGGATAAATTTGCTTTCTCTAGAGCACTGGAGGCTGAGGGGAGACCGGATAGTGGTTTCTGAGGGGAATAAATAAATAAATCATCAGAAACATAAGGAAGTCTAACCCACTGAGTCCCTTCCTCCAGCATTTTGTGTGTGTTGATTTGGATTTCCAGCATCAGGCTCCTTATCCCAGGGTAAAAATGTAAGGGCTTTAAGATGAGAGGAGGTACGTTTAAAGGAGATGTGAGGGGCAATTTTATTTTTGACAGTGATGGGTGCCTAGAATGCACTGCCCAGTATAATGGTGGAAGCGGGCTTCACAGTGGGCTTTAGAACATACAGGGAACGGAAGGATCGCACGCAGGCAGAAGATTTTTTGATTAATTTGGTATCATTTCAACACAGAAATTGTGGGCTGAAGGGCCTGTTCCTGTGCTGTTCTGTTCTATGTTCTGATCATTTCTTATAACTTACATGCAGAACCATAGTCAAGCACAACCATTGAGTACCCATTTCCAATAATTCCCATGTACCGGCACTCAGGTCAGGCACAGCAATTTAAGTGTTCCTCTAGATCGGGTGATTGCAACTTGGGGTCCATGGACCCTTCGGTTAGTATCAGGGGCCCAGGGCATAAAAATGGTTGGGAACTGCTGCTCTGGATCCTTAAATGTTGTGAGAGTATCTGCCTCCAATATATTATTGAAAGGGAAGAGTACCTTTAAGAAGAGAGAAGTAGGAATCGATGGAGACCCGAATTTCCAGAGTTTCAGATGTAGGCAGGTGACTGAGTGATTCCTGTCAAGGATGAGAAAGAAACAGAGATGGAGGGAGGGCAAAGGGTCAGGGAACTGCAAGGCTGGAGGAGAGCGGTGGGATCGGAGGAAGGATTTACAAAGCAGGAACAAATGCTTCTAGCATTGGCAAGCCCGCTGCAATGACTGCCTTGTACTCTCTAGCAGCTGTCTGAAATTTACCCCAACCTCTTGTAAATATGGTTGATGATGTGCAGTTAGGAAAAAACAAGCAGCCACGAGGATAATTGGCCTTCGCAGTCTGGATGGTCTCTCCACATGGCCCAATCGAGATCCATTAGCAATTGGACTTTTTTTTTCCACTTTAATTTAAAAATACTAAACCAAGCGAGCAGACTTTCCCGTAACTGAAGGCTATAAAGAGGCAGAGAGACTGTGTGCGGGAGTGCAGTGAGCAGAGGGGAACATCAGCATGGCTGAGCACAAGTGGTCTAATGTACTCTGAGCTGAAGGAGATGAATGGCTCATTCAACAGCTAGCAATAAAACCTCAAACATACAAGAGTTACAAGCCTACAGTTTACCTGTTTGATAATACACTGTGTAAACTGTTTGTTCAAATCTCACCATAGAGAAAGACATTTTCCCTCCAAAAAAAATGAGGGTGCATTCACACTGAAATGGCAATAAAAATTCCTCTATATGTGACAAGGGCTAGTGTTCCAATTCTGTGCCAGACGTGCCTCAAATTTGGAGATTAACATTCAATCAAGCTTCTTTGCTCCTTGGGAGTTTTGTCTATGATATAGCCACAAACATGTTTTACTAATTTCAAAATGTTGATTAAATTTCTCTTCTTTTTTGAATGGAAAGGCCTGGTGGGAAAAGGGCCTAATGAGTTTGGGCATCATGGCTCCCAGTCTATGCAGTCCTGGGAGGCATTATGCCCAAACCCCATTCTGAGACCCAAGGTTTCAGTCCCGGATTACAAATTCGACTCCCATCTCCATGAATTAAATTCAGACTTCAGACAGTGGTTAACACTATTGCAACAAAGCTTCAGCGACCCAGGTTCAGTCCAAGACTTGGGTATTGTGTGTGGAAACCCATAAAGAAACCCAAAAGAACCCATTGAAAAAAAACTGTCAAACACCGAGTGTTCTTCTTCTCTACACAGTGGTCTTTTTGGGTTTCTTTGTTTTGTGGCTGCCTGCAAGAAGACGAATCTCAAGCCTGTATAATGTATACATACTTTGATAATAATCATACTTTGAACTTGGAGCTTGTATGTTCTTTCTGTGGTTCCCTGTAGTGCTCATGTTTCCTCCCACATTCCAAAGTCATGCTTGTCGTACGTTGCCCAGTTACTATAAATTTTCTCCTAATGTAGTGGGTAGCAGGAGAACTGGGGGAAGGGTGGAGAGAAGCAGCTGAGTTGAGGGGAAAAGAATGGGATTAATGTAGTCTAACTGAAAGCTTAATGATCATTGTCGAATGAAGAGACCACTTCTGTGCTGTTTGATCCTATGACTAATTTTAGAAGAAATATCTCTGTAATTTAACACTCATGCACGATACAGAAGGTCCAGTGTTCAAGTCCCATTTCAGAGACCAAGTACAAAAAAAGGTCAACTCACCTCATACTGTACAAGGGCAATTGAATCATAATCAGATTTTTCATCACCGGCATGTGACGTTAAATTTGTTAACTTAGCAGCAACAGTTCAATGTAATACATAATATAGAAGGGATAAAAAACAAAATAAAAAATAATATTAATAAATAAGTAAATCAATTACAGTATAAGTATATTGAATAGATTAAAAATCATGCAAAAACAGAAATTATATAAATAATATGGATAGTCAGAGACTTTTTCCCAGGGCTGAAATGGCTAACACAAGAGGGCACAGCTTTAGGGTGCTTGGAAGTAGGAACAGAGGAGATGCCAGGGGTAAGTTTTCTTTTTACGCAGAGAGTGGTGAGTGCGTGGAATGGGCTGCTGGTAACGGTGGTGGAGGTGGATACGATAGGGTCTTTCAAGAGACTCCTGGATAGGTAGAAGGAGCCTAGAAAAAGAGGGCTATGGGTAACCCTAGGTCATTTCTAAGCAAGTACATGTTCGGCACAGCATTGTGGGCCTCAGCCTGAAACGTCGACTGCACCTCTTCCTGGAGATGCTGCCTGGCCTGCTGCGTTCACCAGCAACTTTGATGTGTGTTGCTTGAATTTCCAGCATCTGCAGAATTCCTGTTGTTTACTATTTCCAAATGTAGCTTTACATGCCATCCATATGAATCATTTGAAAACACAATGACATTGAAGTAGTACATGTAGGCAGCAATAATTGAATAAAGAAAATAGTGTTACAGTAACAGAGAAGGGGCAGTGCAGGCAGACAATAAGGTACAAGATCCATGGCCAGGCAGATTGTGAGATCGAGTTTACCCTTTATTATATGAGCAATATACTACCAGGGATACCACAGAACATTATCATAAATATGTTTTTCTTCGTCTGTTTTTCTTATCGGTAGTTAATCTTTTGGAGATGTAGGACAGATCAGATTAGGTAGCAAAGATACTGCTCTGGGTTCTGATGAGTCAAAAGGATGAAGTCAGAATCAGGTTTACTATCACTGACATTTTGTGTATGGTGCAAGACATAAAAGAAATCACTGATAAAATAAAAATAAAATAAATAAATGGTGCAGAAAGAGGAATACTGAGGTAGTGTTCATGGATTCATGGAATATTCAGAAAGCTGATGCCAGAGGGGGAAAAGCTGGTCCTAAAATGTTGACCGTGGGACTTCAGGCTCCTGTACCTCCTCTCCTCACTGACGATAGTAATGGAAAGAGAATACTCAACAAACCAAGGTGTGACACGTGCAAATCAAATGACACCCTTGAGATTTTCTGAAGCAACAAGAGCATACCACACCTTCCTTCTTATTCCCTCCCTCCCACTATACAGGGCCATCTACACTTCCTGTGTGAAGTAGAGTGTTACTTGACTGCCCTTCAGCATGCACTCCAAATCAGTGTCTGATTGCAGGGGAGTGGGGTAATTTTAACCACTTGCCCCAATTTCATCCAACAATGCCCCTTTCTCTTTACTCTAAGCAAGGACAGTGGGCGGAGGAAGTAGGATTAGACGTGACACTGGCAACACCCAAGTTGAAATCTCAGTAATGTCAGGGAATCGTTTTGAAGACAACAGGACAGGCAACAAAATGTCTCAAGACTCTTCCTGGCACTGCAGACGTGTTCCCCACGATCACTCTGCAGATATTATAATCCCGCACTCTGCACAGATCCCCGCAGTCACCCCCACCTGTCTTTTGCACTCTGCCAGAGATCCTCACTACATCCCACAATGTCTCCTCCCCACGCAGTCTCCAGTGATCCACAATCCCTTCACAAACTGCCTGCAGTCAACTGAGAGACCCACCCATGATTCCTTGAACACCCCCAATCAAATTCTGTCAGTTCCTCCCCCAACCTTAACACCCCCCTCTCCACGCATCCCTGATTCCCCTCTCTCGCACGGTGACTCCAAGGATCTCTGAATTAATGCGGGATGTGGTGAACATTTGCAGGGGCTGCTTTAGCGGGCGACTCTGCCGGTAAACAAGTGCTCAGATGGAGCGACTTAATGCTTCTTAATGAACGTGCTGAGCATAACATCTTCAGCAGCCAGCTGCAGGATGCATTCCATAAAAGCTGCCGAGATGGTGTCACAGCCAGTAATCCTATTGTGAGATCGCCATCACACATCAAGTATACGATCCTGGCTGACAGCCGTGGCTGCCTCCACTTGCCGACCAACTGCAGATTTAACACTCCCACAGTAAAGTTAAAGGAAAGTGCCATCACAAATCACGGCAGGGCTGTCACCCAAACTCTGAGCTTGCCTGCAAGATGGGGAATGATTATTCACCAGCAGCAGTTCTCCCTCAGTATCGACACTACACAGATCTTATTACTGAGATTTTAGCCCACAGTATGCTCTCTCAGTGTTGGCACTGAAGGGAGTTTGCCACAGTCTGAAAGAGACAGTCAACAGTCAGTGAGTATTCAGTGGATGCAAGATAATTATTGAAGAGGTGAACACACAAAACGGTTGAGGAACTCAACAGGTCAGGCAGTATCTATGCAGGGGAATAAAATGTTGATGTTTCAGGCCAAAATTCATCATTAGGACCTGCAAGGTGAAGGGTCTTGACCTGAAACGTTGACGGTTTATTCCCCTTCATAGGTGCTGCCTGACCTGCTGAGTTCCTCCAGCATTTTATATTTGTTACTCTGGATTTCCAGCATCTGCAGAATCTCTTGTGCTTATTCATTGAGGATCTTGCTCAACCGAGGGTACAGCTCAATCCTGTTCCTGGCTTCGTGGAATCTTATTGTGCTGGGTTAAATGAGAATAAAATCAACAAAGTTACTTCAGAGCCTGTCCCATTTACATTAGGAGGAGTTACTGGCCAACTCTCACCTCCTCTATCCTTTGTGTTGCCCTTCTGCTCTATTACAGCCTTATACCCACTTCCTCAGCCACATTCCTCTCAATCCTCATAACCTACTTCTCCCTAGCCCCAAAACACTGCATATTGAAAGGAGGACATTTATCCACAAGTCCCACTCTGGAGCTCAGAATACAACAGGCGTAGCTGATTCTCCAGTGCAGCATTGAAGTACTGCCACTGTACTGGAGTAACTACCTTGAACCGAGCCTCTGCTTGCACCCTCAAATGGATGGAAAAGGCTCTGTGCTAAAGTTCCTCACAAACTTTATCTATACACAGTAATTCATGGAGTAACAAACATGCAAGCAGACCTAATCAGTGGAGCAGCAGCAGAGGGAGACAGGTTGTGGTTACATCTTAACAGCAGGGACCAGGCTGTGGGTCCTCTCCAACTTTGGCTTCTTCTTAAGTTTCCTCTCATAAATCAGTTCTCAATAGCTGGAAATCATGTCCAGTACACGTTTCTTTGCCATTGTTTGGCTCCCAGTCGGGGTCATTATCAAGGAACCGGTCCATGATTTGTGTAATTGTGGTGATGCTAGTGCTGAGGAATGTTGTGGTGAGGTTTCTTGCTGGTGTTTCCTCTTCTCCACCGTATCCTCAAATTCACCCAGGATGCATTGCTCTGCCACGAAGCTCTTCGTTATTAAGGCTCTCACCACAAGAATGCAGTAACCCTTCAACGTCGCCATCATTAACATCCTCTAATCCCACTTCATTGGCCAGTTCAACGATGCTTTGGATGGCTGGTTCTACTTGAAATCCTAGGATGTCATTGCATGCTTCTTCCACACTCCATTCATGCTATGCAGGTTACTGTCCTGTTTAAACCAACCTCTGCTGGCTGTGAATGTTACCACCGCACCTTCCTCTTCTTCTTGAATATGATCGAAGATGCATCTTGCCTTTTCCATTATTATCAGCTGGCTTAGAGGCATGTTTCATCGTGTTTAGTCTATTTTCCAATTCTTCAAGCAAATAGCTCCTTGAACAAGTCAGCTTCATTGATGATAACTTTGAGGTAGTCGTTGCAGAAGGTTTTATCCTATCTGCATTTTTTTATAATTGTTCTGATCATCAATGTAGCTAATTTCAAAGAGGCGCCAACATCAGCCTGATGCTCACCAGCTTCCAAACGCTGTATCACTTGCAGTTTCACGTCCATGCAAATGCTCTTCCTAGACATCTTACATGTACTATCCTCACTGGGAGTTGCAGGCTGTTTTCCAGGCATTGTGGGTGAAAAAAATAGAATAAATTGGTGAGGGAGGAAGAACGTTTACAAATGCGGGGGAGGCAGAGCATGACCTAATACATGGTTGGCTGTGAGTGGCTCAGAGCATATGTAAGCTACTCTCATTGGCTGATTGAACGTTTACAGTTCTGGCGACCCCTCTTGAGAAGTTTTAAGTGTTGATTTTTTATCATGTAAAAAGATTTCAATAAAGAATTGAATAACCACGTTGTAATGGCTCAGCGCTATGCGGGGTAGCGTTATGTGGGGTCTGAGTGTCCAGTGTAATAGTTATGTAGTATTAACATCCAAAAGTATGGAAAAATCTGCCAGTGCTTCTTAAAAGGCCCCAGCTTGCTGGATTAATGGAGTTCTACTGTGAAAGCTGCCTGGCTGACCAGGACGGCCATACTTCCTCCTCTCCTGTGGAGATACACTTCCTTGCCGTTCTTTAAAATACATTGGCTTTTGGTGGCTGATGAAGGTGCTGTACCAACGGAGGTAGTCCTGTGTGGAATGCTGTTGATGATACCTGTTGAACACAACTGGCCTAACGTACTCACATCTCCAAGCAATGAATGGCTCCTGCAATTTCTCCAGGAAAAAATGCCAGAGCCTGGGCATTCAATTTACTGAAAGCATATGACAACATTGGGTTTCACTGTTTCTACGCATATTTATTAAAGCACAGCACAGGGGAAGCACTATCCATTGCAGGATGCTGGAGTTGAACTCTGTGAACCATTTTAAGCTACAAATGCAAATCTGGCCAGAATTTCATCCCTCAATGACAAAATTGCTATTTAACTGCAAGTTCTAGTCCTCTGGTGTCCAGTGCTTAGGCTAACAACCACCTCACCATCAGAATCATTGAATCTCCTTTGTTACCGCACTTGCTGTTTGCAAGATCTTGCTATGAGCAGATTGGCAAAAGCATTTCCCCTTTTACACTTCAAAAGTGTTCACTTGTTTCAAACACTCCTGGGATGTCCCAGGACTGACATGCAAGCTTTTACTTTCCTTTCATAGATTCTTTTTACCCCATTAAGAGAACAAAATGAGTGGATTATATTCTTCTCAAAGGCTCCAAGCAACATTCCAGCTTTGACAGGAGAGGGTATTAACTATAATTGTATCATTAAAGGATTTGTTTAGCACTGACACGCAGAGATGGTCTTAGGCTCACTGTTGTGGGCCAGATCTGCAGTCAGAAGACATTTTCAGCAGAAGATTCCCCCAATTAAGTTCTGCAATCTTTGTCTGAGCAAAGTGAGGACTGTACTTTTCTAAGGAAACAAAGATGCAATTGATTTGACGCAAACGACACATTTCATTCTTTTTTTTTGCAGGCAGAATGGTAGTGCAGCAGTTAATGCGCCAGACAGCGATCGACAATTAAGGTTCAATTCTCACCCCTGTCTGTAAGGAGTTTGTACTCTCCTCGTTACCGTGTGGCTTTCCTCTGGGTGTTCTAGTTTCCTCCCACATTCCAAAGACATATGGTTAGGGTTTGCGAGTACGGTTATGCTATGTTGGTGCCGGAAGCAAAGTGACATTTGCAGGTAGCCCAGCACAATCTTTGCCGATTTGATTTGACACAAACGACACATTTGACTGTATGTTTTTGCTATTTCGGTGTACAGGTGACAAATAAGACTAATTGTTAAAAGACCATGTGGAGGACATTGAGCTTACCGGGTGGAGGAGGGGAGGGTGGCTGTAAATAGCTCGTGACAGTCAAACCACGAGTCATGGGAGGAATTGGGGACTAGAGTTGGAAGTCAAAAACTACTTTGATATCCAACCAAGAGCTTTGATGATTGGAAGCACAAACAACTGTGGAATGAGATAAACAATGAGTTTCATTGATGAAACAACTTCAAAGTAAAAATCACAGTGATCAATTGAATTTTTTTAAAATATGGAGGAATAGGGAAAAACTATGAGAGAAAGGAAATTTTAGGGAGCATATCAAGGGGAAGATGGAATGATACTGGGAAGTTCAATACATGGGAAGGAAATTGGCACAGCTTTTGCCCTACTTATTTTGGGGAATTCACTGTGGTGTGGTAAGCATCAAATCAAAAAATTAGCACAGATGAGAAGCCAACAACAGCAGTGAGTATGTGTACGATTATGAGAAATACAACAGGGCAAGGTAGAAAACTCTACAGCAATTTTGTAAGAATAGAAAGGCAGAACATTATTTAAATGAAGAGTCTACAGTACACTGCTCTAGAGGGACTCTGATATCCTTGTGGATGACACAGAGCCAGCATTCAGGTTTAGCAGGCAATTAGGAAGGCAGCTACTCTCACAACATTATGCATCTAGACAAACAATTGAATGGTTAGTAGATATGGACCCAGTGTTGGTAAATGAGGTTTATAGATAGTTACTTGGTTGGTGTGGACATGGTGGACTGAAGAGCTCATTTCTTTGTTATATGACTCTGAATAGTTCTCTGGCAGTGGAGATACCTTCCAGCACATACTGAATCGATGCAAAAGCCACTACATTTCTATGATATTTCCCAACCCTGCGGCCACAAGGAAGCACTAACGTTGAACAAGGGTGATGCAAGGATCTTTCTGCCCTGGGCATCACAGCCTAGCAATAAAATGACGGGAAGTCCATCTGGCCCCCTTCCACTCAATAAGCATTTGTCAATTCTAATGACAGTCTGGATGTGCTCCAGGGAAGACACTGCACACGATATTGCTTTGTAACCTTATTTAGGATAAGCTGCTGCATATTGATCCTGGGCAGATTTGACAGGTCTGGATGGAAAATGTGAGATGCTATTTCAGTAATGCATCATCACTAATGATGGACTAAACTCCCATACATAGGTCTGTATAGACTTAACACGAGCATCATTCCAGAGTAGTAGCTATTCAATATCAAAGAGTATGGCTTACTCAATTGGAGTAAAACCCACACCTAATTTTCAAGCAGTTAATTTTGTTGGCAGTAGAAGTCATCAGTAGAAGCTGCTTCATGGTATGATCCACCAGTGAATTATAACTACTGAAACCAGATGCGACTTCAGTTCTAATGCTGACAACTCCATCATTTAACCCTAATACATTCTCCCCTGGAAATCACTGCTATGTTAAAGACCTTGAGGTCTCTCATGAAGAATGAAGATGTGGGATCATGTCTTACTGATCCCTTTCCCTAGGTGCCCATACTTTTTAAAAATTCCCAACTTCATTTTGAAGCACATTGGGCAGTTCCCTGGGCCCAGTTTGCTCCACAAGGGAACACTAAACTGAATTATCATTTGTAGGTTGGCTGCTGCTTTTACTAATGTAAGGATAAGTACATTTCATGAATGAACTTTTGCTTATAAGGTACCTTGGGCAGCATGGTGGCATAATAGTTTGCACAATCACTTCAAAGGCATCAGAGAATGTATAGCAGTGTGCAAGCTGAAATTCATACTCTTCACAGCACTCCACAGCATCAGCAATCACCAATTGGGGTTTGATTTCTGCCACTGTCTGTAAGGAGTTAGTATGCATTTCCCATGACCATGTGGGTTTCCTCTGGGTGCTCTGGTTTCCTCCCAGATTGCAAAGACATACAGTTAGGGTTAGTGAGTTGTGGGCATGCTCTGTTGCTGTTGGAAGCACGGTGACACTTGCAGGCTGCCACAGCACAATGCTCAAACTGTGTTGGTGATTGCCAATCTACGCATTTCACTGTATGCTTCAATATACATGTGACAAATGAAGCTAACCTTTAACTTTAAGACAGGCACTCTTTTGGGGATAGGAATGCTTGTTATTAATATCTGCAGTTTGCAACAAATTGCTATAGAGCTTACTACCTTGACCTGTGTTATTTCTTAGAGAATAGAACTTACCAGCCACAGCAATATTGTTGTGGCTTCTGATCTGTTAATTATTTTTTTGATTTGATGTTAGTGAATTGTCTGACATAGGTAGGGTGAAACCTGAGTCACTTCCACTTTTGATATCCTAAAAAGGCGACTTTGACAAACAAATTGCAAACGATAAAGAAAAGCTAATCAGTATTCCAATGGCATGACGCCTGCTTCATGAGCAATTACAACACAAGGGGGAGAGAAAACAAACAAGAGAAAATCTGCAGATGCTGGAAATCAAAGTAACACACACAAAATGCTGGAGAAACTCAGTAGGTCAATGGAAAAGAGTAAATAGTAGATGTTTCAGGCTGAGACAGATAGCCTAAGTGGCCTTCCAAGTCGTAAGGTGTTAATGACGTGCCCAGGATTGGACAAATTTCCTTCACATAAGTGAACCAGGTCTAATTTTGCACATATCCAGCTTCACTTGCCAACTCTTAGCTAGCTTTCACCTTCCAGATTTAGTTAACAAGAAATTCTGCCAATACTGGAAATCCAGAACAACACACAAAATGCTGGAGGAATTCAGCAGGTCAGACAACAACTATGTTGAGGAATAAAGAGTCAATGTTTTGGGCTGACACCCTTTGCACAAAATGTTATTCTTTGTTCCAGATTTAGTTAACTGTATTTGAATTGCCCAGTTGCCGTTTAAGAACTTCAGTGTTGAAACGTCGACTGCACCTCTTCCTAGAGATGCTGCCTGGCCTGCTGCGTTCACCAGCAAATTTGATGTGTGTTGCTTATTAGCCCAGTCTCTGGATTCAGTGAGGGCATGTAAACATTCTGCTCTCATGAACTACCAAGCATTCCTTACCAACTCTGTCCCTACCATCAACCATGCTCTTTTGACCCAAGTCTCCCAATGCTCAGGGCATTAATATTCAATTCCTCTCAAATCTAGTTCTATTGGACTTAGTGGATTGAGCTGTAGAGTTTAACTTGCATATTTGTATTGTGGTTAGTGAATATAACAGGATGAATTTCCACCAGGGTTTCTAAACCCATTAGACATCAGTGGAAATAATGACATGCAAAAGCTCATCTTTTCTTAGACTGTAAATGCTTCCTCATTTCTATGCAGCCCAGAACTCTAGCTTATTGTTTATGCATCAGAGGTTCATAGTTATACCTGCTGTGGAATACAACTACTAGACTTGTAATATTAGTTTTCAGAAGCTGGGAACTTAAGTAATAATTCACCATTCAGGAGTTATGGACTTGCTGAGATAATTAAACAAAGTCCGTATTTTATAAACTGACAAAATTGGTTTGAAGGGAGGCCAATTAGTAAGAAATAATTTAAAACCATAGTCACACACTAATGGGTGGAGCAGAAAAATAAGACAGTCTGAAGAAAACAAAGAACAACCAGCAGCTAGCATAGACATGAATATAATGAATGTGAATGCAGTAAAACTGGGAGGGGATATCATTATAATAGCTCAGGTGTTCAAGGAAGGTAAATCTCTTGCATTTACAGCTTTGGACAGACAGTTCTTGAGGCTGCCATCGGGAAGTAGTCAGAGCAGCCTTAGGTCCCACACCATCAAATTCAGGGACAGTAATTACCCTTCAACCATCAGGCTCTTGATCTTGAACCAGGATGGACAACTTCATTCACCTGAACTATGAACTGATTCCACAACCTATGGACTCACTTTCGAGGACTCCACAACTCATGTTCTCAGTATTATTTACTCATTAAATATTATTATAATCACTTTGTTTCTTTTTGTATTTGCACAGTTTGTCTTTTGCATATTGGTGTTTGTCAGCCTTTGTGTAGTTTTTCATTGATTCTATTGCATTTCATTGTTCTACTGTGAATGCTCATAAGAAAATGAATCTCAGGGTAATTGAGTGGCATACACATACATTGATAATAAATTTACTTTGAATTTTGACAGGCAAACTAATAGGAAAACTCTTGGCTCAAGCACAGCACACAAAGCATTTATGTACTTAAGAAACTTAAACCATTTTTGTACAATGGAATTACTTAATTTGAGGATTTTTGTTTATTTTACTAAGAGGCCAGTAGGAGAGAGCAGCTGTCAGTGTACTGCCATTACAGCAGCAGGGACCTGCTTTCAGTTCCTGCTGCTCTGTAAGGAGTTTGTACGTTCTCCCCATGACTGTGTCGGTTTCCTTCAGGTGCCACTCCAGCTTCCTCCCACGTTCCAAAGACAAAGTCAGATAATTGGCCACATGGGTGTAATTGAGTGGTGCAGTTTCATGGGGTCAAAAGAGCCTGTTACTATACTGCATTTCTAAATAAACAAACACCAACACTGCTCTGACTCTATTGAACGAGTAGAGTTAAATTCAAGTGTGGCTGTGATTTTTCCTGGGCAAGGCCACCAGCACATCCAGCACCATAAGATATAGGAGGGGAACTCGGCCATTCAGCCCATCAAGTGTACTCCAACATTCCATTGTGCCTTCTCCCCGTAACCTTTGATGCCCTGACTAATCAAGAACCTATCAACCTCCACTTTAAATATACTCAATGATAAGACTCCACAATCATCTGTGGCAATGAATTCCTCCTCATCTCTGTTCTAAAAGCACATCCCTTTATTCTGAGGTTGTGCCCTGATCCTAGACTCACCCATTACAAGAGACATCCTCTTCACATCCACTCTATCTAGGCCTTTTAATATTCAATAGATTTCAATTAGATCTCCCCCCCCATTCTCTAAACTCCAATGAGTACAGGCCCAGAGCCATCACATACTCCTATATGTTAACCCTTTCATTCCCAGAATCATTCTTCTGAACCTTCTCCATTACCAGCACAATCTTTCTTAGATAAGGGGCTCAAAACTGCTCACCATACTCCAAGTGCAGATTGAGCAATGCCTTACAAAGCCTCGACATGACACCATTGTTCCTATATTCTAGTCTTCTCAAAATGAATGCGAACATTGCATTTGCCTTCCTCACTACCAACACAACCAACAAGTTATTCTCTAGGGAGTCCTGCTCAAGGACTCCCAAGAACCTTTGCACTTCCTTTTAGAACGGAGATGAGGAGGAATATCTTTAGCCAGAGAGTGGTAAATCTGGGAATTCTTTGCCACAGGCTGCCGTGGAGGCCAAATCTTTATGTATATTTAAGGAAGAGGTTGGTAGATTCTTGATTGGTCAGGGCATGAGGGATATGGGCACAAGGCAGGAGATGGGGGCTGAGGAAGATTGGATCAGTCATGATGAAATGGCAGAGTAGACTTGATGGGCCACATGGCCTAATTCTACTCTTATCCTTATGGTCTTGTAATAAATTATGTACACAAAGAATGCTTAAGCAATATACTTTCAATATTACTCAAATATTACTGAAATATTGAATACACTGTACAAGGTGCAGCATTTTGCCAAAGGCCTTCTGAAAATCCAGATAAACAACATTTACTTACCCTTTGCAGACATCCCACCTCTCCCGGAAGTTCAGGGAGTCTCCCGCATATTAATAGTGGCTCCCTGATGCCCACAAATTATATACAATATCATGGAAATCAATTTTTTTGAGAGTGAGCATGCAAGCGAGAGATAAAGCGAGAGCGCGAGAGTGACCACGAGAGGGAGAGAGTGCGAGCGAGAGAGAAAGCCAAAGAGAGAGCGAGCGAGAAAGTGAGAGAGAGCACAAGCGAGAGCGAGCACGAGAGCGACCACTAGAGAGAGAAAGCACGAGCGAGAAAGCAAGCGAGAGTGACCACGAGAGAGAAAGCAAGCGAGAGAGAGAGCGCGAGAGCGACCACAAGAGAGAGAGAAAGCGAGAAAGTGCGAGCAAGACAGAAAGCAAGCGAGAGTGACCACGAGAGAGAGAGAGAGAGAGAGAGCGCGAGAAAGGGAGAGAGAAAGCAAGAGCGTGAGCGAGAGAGAGAGCGCAAGAGAAAGTGAGAGCACGTCATGGCAGAGTGTTCCAAAAAAAAACAAAATATAAAACGTACATCATCCCAGACTACACTAAATTGTACCCCTGCCTAATAGGGGTCAAAATAATGACAGTGTTGCTCGCTGCACTGTTCGCAACAGTGACTTTTCTATTGCCCATGGTGGGTTAAGACTGTAACAGACATGTTGAGTTGAGTTTAACAGGTGTCATTTGTTCATTAGCATAGCTAACTGCTAAGGAGCTACTCTATCGCAGACATCCCACCTCTCCCAGAAGTTCCGGGAGTCTCCCGTAAATTGATGGTGCTACCTCCCTGAAATGAGTTTTTGCAGGGTGGGATGTCTCTCTTTGGTCTATCCTGTCTGTTATTTCCTCAAAGAATTCCAACAAATTTATTTGTCAGTCAAGATTTCCTCTTAAAGAAACATTGTTGATTTTTGCCTACTTTATCATGTGTCTCCAAGTACCCTGAAACCTCATCCTTAATAATAGACTCCAATATCTTCCCAACAAATGAAGTCAGGCCAACTGGCCTGTAATTTCCTTTCTTCTGCCTCCCTCCCTTCTGAGTGGAGTGACATCTGCAGTTTTCCAGTCCTCTAGAACCATTCCAGAATCTAGTGATTCTTGAAAAATTATTACTGACGTCTCCACAATTTCTTCAACTGCCTCTCCGGGATACAGGGTTACAAATGTGACAAGCTCAGAACCTCAAAATCAACAGAATATGCCTTCTAGTCATTCCTTTGTCTAAACTTGTAATCCGCAGTGCCAGCTAATCCAAGCAATTATTATAGAATTCATTGCAGACATACAATGGGAGTTAGAGCACACCTTGCTAGTTTAGCAAATTCCACTGGTCAGTGAACACAGCCTTGTAGTTCCCGGGCTTTGTATGGTTGGAAAACTACTCAGGCAGTTTTGGGCAAACTTGTCCCAGCACAGAAAAGCACAAGGACAGGAGCAATGATATGCATTGTGAAATATAAAGACCTCTTCCAATTGTATGCTGTACCCGCATTTCACGGTCTCTGAATGCCAAGGAACACTAGATATCAAATGTGTAATTCTGTTTCAGTTGTCAATTTACAAATAGCAAATCCTATAACATGATCTTAGCATGTTTGAGAAACATGGACAGGAGAGAAATCTCATATCAGTTTGTAAAATGTCTTTACGTCATAAAGGGCACTGATTTCTTTGCCAGAGCTTGGCACAACACTCACCTCTATTAACCAAGGAACTATCCTTTCGCTGAATATTTCACTACCAGCCTCAAGCATTAAATAGAAAACATGGTTACTGCATACTGCTCTTAGCTCAGGCATTAATAGCACACACCATTACTTGAGTAGTGCTGACTTTGAGGGAGAAAGCAAATCTTTAGCCTTTGAACTTGGGCACTAACAACACATTAGAAGAAAATGCTTGTCTCTGCCTTCTGGCAGTCCAAACAAGGGAAATTTACAGGGAAGTTAAATTCCACGATGAACATAGTTGAGAATTTACTTCTGAAACAGAAGCCCCAACATGGAAGGCAACAGTAGCTTCAACTTTGTGTGTGAGAGAAACAAATATCTATTAGTACTTGAAAAGGCACAGAAAAATCATTAGATTGTTTCTTGTACTAAATGAGTGGATGAAATGAATGGTGTTTTATGTAAATTAAACATAACTTAATGAACATATACCAAGTGCATTATCAGCATGATAAGTGCTCAGTCTTTCAGATCCTTTCATGCTTTTTCAACAGTTCAAAGGTTCAACTTAATGTCAGGGAAATGTATACAATATACATCCTGAAATGCTCTTTCTGCGCAAAACATCCACGAAAACAGAGAAGTGCCCCAAAGAATGAATGACAGATAAACGTGAGAACCCCAAAGTCCTCCCCGCTCCCCTCTTCCGTGCGTAAGTGGCAGCATGGCAACAATACATCCTTCACCCAGCAAATAAAAAGCGCACTTGCTACCAAGCACAAGCGTGAGCTAAGCGATAGCAAAGACACAGACCTTGCAGTTACCCCAAAGACTATCACATTTCATCCGGCATTCTACAAACCACAGGTTCTCGCTCCCTCTTATAAGGGAGAGGGCGGTGTCCCCCATTTCCAACACGGTTTATGAGCATCTCTTCCAGAAATTCCCCATTTGTCCATCCCTTGCTCCATACAAAATTCCACTTGCTCCCTTTCAGCGGTACATTGGTGGGTAAACAGATAGCATTCCTTCCTTTAAGTGAGAAGACTGTAGGTCCAGATGACAAAACCATTTGCACTGGAGGTGAGTCTGCGTGAGATTACACGAAGACTCTGCCTGCCTGTAAACCTTGTGGGACCACACTGAAAAGCACAGGAGTTCTCCAGTTCCTATTATCAACCCATCACCATCAAAACAGATCCCGTCAATATTGTACTGCTACAAGATACCTTGCAGTGTGCAGTTTGTTCTACGGCAGTGACTAGGTAACTAAAATTAAAATGCCAAAAAATTGAAAATCGTACACTCCCGCCAATCTTCCCTATCTTCACACAACACAGTGTATCCATTTTATCTCTCAACAACTTAATTTTTATTTATTGATATACAGATGTGATTAGGAAAGAGGAGTTAGAATGCACGGTAATTATGGGAAAGACTGAAGGGAAGAAAGCAAGAGGAAGGCAAAGACAAATGACGATGGAGACAGCAGCCAGAGAACTGGGAATGAATACAGGTTTACCCCGCTATCCGAATGTAGAGAGTTCCTATTAAACCGTTTGTAAGCCGAAATGGCATAAAGTGAAGAAGCAATTACCATTAATTTATATGGGAAAATTTTTTGAGCGTTCCCAGACCCAAAAATAACCTACCAGATCATATGAAATAGCACATAAAACCTAAAATAACACTAACATATAGTAAAAGCAGGAATAATATGATAAATACACAGCCTATATAAAGTAGAAATAATGTACAGTGTAGTTTCACTTAAGAGAATCAGGAAGTTTGTGCCAAAATCAATTTGCTGAAAAAAAATTGGCACATACACACATGTGTACGTCACACATGCACACATACACACATTCGCACATCATGCATGCCCACGCAAGGCGTCATTGTCACGGTAGTCTTTCTCGGGGTAAACACAAGTTTAAAGCGAGCGTCTTTATTCGCAAAAGTGAAAATCCTCTTTCGGTTAACGAAAACAGGTACTAATGTAGGTCTTTCATAAAAGCGAAATGTCGTAAAGGGAATGTTCAGAAAGCAGGGTACACCTGTACCAATGAATTGACCCACTTGACCCAAAACAGGAGTGTGTGGGCCATGGCAGTCAAAGCTCAAACTGGGCATGGCACCTGACAATGATGATGATATACAGAGTGGAATAGCCCCTTCTGGCCCTCTGAGCCATGCTCTAGAGCATTTCCCCTGAGCACCCGAAGGAAACCCACTCGGTCACGGGGGGAACATACAAACTCCTTACAGGCTGCGGCAGGAATTGAACCTAGGTTGCCTATGTTGTAAAGCATTGTGCTAACCACTTTGCTACCATGCCTCTGCCGAATCTGTTTCTTCCACAGAGTCCGACTGCTCAGACCCAAATTTCAGATAACCATCCCACCTATTACACTGCTTTCTCACACAAACACCTGATCTATTTTTTCCAAAGATAATCCTAATTTCCAGCATTTTGTGTGTTACCCCATTTCTCTCACCAATGATTGAGCCAGACATTCAACTCCCCAAATTACCTTTTGCCAATTTGTATGCTGTTTGGGTAGAAACCCAGAGATTCCCACTCCTGCGAGTGTGGATCCTTGCTGCTTGTGTTCCTTCAGAGGAAGCTGCCTCACATCATCCTTGTCAGCAGCAGCTTCCAGGCAGTCAAATACATCGTCTTGCATCTAACCCTTGAATCGTACCACCAAGTAGGCAATCACACACACTGAGCTGCAAAGAACAGTTATCTGCCCTTCTCCATACTAAATATACATGACTCAATCAAACTGAAAGCCCCTCCCGCCACTGTGTTGTGGTCAGTTTTCTCATTCATATTTCTATCATTGCTCTCACTTGCATAGACACAGTGAACCTCAGGGGTAAGTGCAAGGACCAAGGCTCCTAGTAACAGTAGTTACCCACTCTTAACACCCTCCAATTTCCCCTCAATCTATTTTGGAATATTTAATCTGACCGCTATCACTGCCTCCTGAAACAACAAGCAGAAATAACTTTACTCTAGCTTATGTATCATAGTGGCCAAATCCCTCTCAATGGGTAGACATTTACTACAGATGTGGTTGCCATGGATCCCAATGGTTTCTATCAGTCCCCACTTGAATCAGTCGCGGTGGCTGAGTGCATTTATTAAATCAATTTATTTAACTCCATCACCCTTACCTCATCAAAACCGCTTACTCAAAAAGCCCATATTGTGCAGAAAGCAGTTTGCTTTGGCCACAGCTCTCAAACTGGCACTCCCAGATGTCAATGTCTTTATATTACATGATTTCAATTAACCAGTTCATACTCATTATCCAATTACCAGGGTGGTTTGTTTACTTAGGTGTAACACCCTGGGAAAGGTTTCACTGCTAACGTAATGGTCGCTCTGTCGAAGCAATGTTTGCGTTATGGTTAGAGATAACGAGTGCTTTGGAATGTGAGCTGGATCCTTTGTTCGGTGGGAGAGGAAGAGTGAAGACGCTGGAGAGAATGGTTCGTAGGACACGACCAAGTGGGGAGATCGTGATTCGATGGAGCCAAGCACCAAGATTGATGAGGATGGCGAATTGAGCTCCAATCAGTGCACATTTGGCTGTTTAATTATAATAGACCTTTTTTGTTTTTTTCTTTCTTTCATTTATTTAAGATTAATTAATAGAATTCCTTTAATCGTAGGTAGTGTGCTGTCTGTTGTTTCTTGGCACTGAATTGTAACAGGGTAACAAATTACCCAGCATCCACACAGACCGGGGTTTGGGCTGGGAAAGCCGTTTCGATCTCACGGGTTTGGTGGGACCGAAGTATCTTCCCTAGACTTACACAGCCCAAGGAAACCAGCGGAGTTTCATAGGCTTATCAATAGCTGCAGTTTAATACTATACAATTAAGAAAATTTAAAAATGTAACCAACAATTTTTTAAAAAATGAAAACACTTTCTTCTTTCCTCACCAAAACCCACACACTGTGACGATTGCACTTTGAGGAATTAAACACAAGCTCCTGGAAATTGAGCAAAATTTCTTCCAATAATTTAGCATAACTTTGCTGGAAGATTAATGGAAAAGATTGTTGCTGGGTTTGCACTGACCTTCTGCCAAAGGAATGAGCGGATTCCCTGTGGGAGACTCTACTCCTTGTAGCACTAGATAGTGCTGGGACTAGCACTGTGAACACCCAACAGAATCTCTTTGTTTGTCACTTCATCATAATGTCAACGCGTTTATTTATTTCATGTGAAATTTGGCACCAGCTCATTACATCAATAGCAGAATTCACCACATAAGTATGCTGTAAGGTTTGGTAACAGGTTACACACGCATGATTGAAAAGCGTAAAAAGTCTGGATTAAATCACCTTTTTTATTTTAGCCATTCCGGCAAAACTAACAGTGAGCTAATGCAACTTCAATGCCCTAAAGCAGTATAAGGTAGTTTGGCTAGTTTTACTCTCACCACTGAGTCAGAACTTCCAGCTTCAAGTTCCACCAGATACCTGAACACATAATCTAAACTAGCATTCAGTGCAATTCTGAAGAAGTGGTACACAGTCACAGGTTCTAAATTGACAGTCTGCCTGCCCTGTGACATTACTTAATTGCTGAACTGGGGAGTTATCCTGCCCTAGACAAGGCTAACCTCTCAATTAGCATTACTAAGCTAATATATTCTGAAACTAGTATTATTTATCTGACCTCGTAGTCTGCCTCTTTGCTTGCCTCATCTAGCTTCAGAAGCATTTTATCAAGTGTTTTAGAAGGATCAAGGATCAACTTCATTTGCCATATCTATTGGGGATTTATTCGTTCATTCATGCAGCGCAGGGATACTCCTTCCATCCCTTCAAACCATGCCATCTTGATTTAACCCTAGCCTCATTGTGGCACAATTTACAATCAAAAATTAACCTAGCAACCAGTACGTCTTTGGACTGTGGTAGGAAACCAGGGCGGAACCCCACGCGGTCACAGGGAGAACGGACGAACTCCTTACAAACGGTTGCAGGAATTGAACTCAGGTCACTGGTACTCTAAAGCACTGTGGTGTGTTGGTCAGGGCGTAACATGAAACAAAAAACAACATTCAACAATAATAAAGACATCTCCATAGAATCCAAGGCATCTTCAAGGATCGGTGCCTCAGAAAGGTGACGACCATTATTAAGGACCCCCATCACCCAAGAGATGCCCTCTTCTCAGCGTTACCATCTCAGAAAGGAGATACAGAAACCTGAAGGCACACACTCAGCGATTCAGGAACAGCTTTCTCCCTTCCGCCATCCGATTCCTAAATGGACACTAATCCTATGAACACTGAAGAGTCTCAGCCTGAAACGTCATCTATACTCTTTTTCCATAGATGCTGCCTGGCTTGCTGAGTTCCTCCAGCGTTTCGTGTGTGCTGCTCTGACACTGCCTCACATTTTTAAGATATATTATTTGTTTTGCATTGTTCTTAATCTAACTATTTTATATACATATATATATACTTACTGTAATTGATTTACTTATTATTTTTCTCTTTTTATATTATCATGTATTGCATTGTACTGCTGCTGCTAAGTTAACATTTTTCACGACACATACCAGTAATGATAAACCTGATTCTGAATAATGAATTATATAAAAATAGAGGTTTAAGTACAGATATGAAATAAAATATGTATAAATAAATAAATACTAGTATATATTTGCAATGTAAACAGCAATCCAATGGATCAAAATCACAAAAGGTGAGCTTTATACGCAAATACTTCCTGTTAAGACTTTCAGTACAATTTAGTATTTTAATTCAGAACAACTTCATACATTTGTTGCCTTTCCTTTCAACTCCTGGAACCTGAACAATGATGGGCAGTGGATGCTGAAGATCTCCGAAGTTAAATAACATCATCACTACTGATATTAACTGCCCGCCATCTGTCCACCTCTATCCTCTGCCTCTGTGACTAACAAAAGACACAAAGGCAAAACACAAAAGGTAGATGTCAATGGTCACTTTGCATTCATCTGATTAAATTCTTGAAGCCATTCCCAGTCATAAGGCAATGTGTAGTTTTATAGGGCCGTGAATTTAACAATGGGTGGCGGGATGGAGATACGTCTCTACCAAAGGAGGTGTAAGCTGCTCTTCCCTCCGCTAGCCTGCAGGTCACCCTTGGGCAAGGTGTTAGCACCTGCTTAGCCCTGCCACCCCCTCCCCAATCAGGGTCACATGAAGCCATGGGAGCTGGTGGTGGATGGCCAATGAGCAGCAGGCGCAGTTCACAAGTCCTGGCTATGCAACCACTGGCAGACAGTCTCTGAAGACTATTGATAATGACTGGGTCACCTGTCTTGGTAAAGACACTGCCCAGAAGAAAGCAATGGCAAACCTCTTCCTTGTAGAAAAATTTGCAAAGAACAACATGATCATGAGACCATCGTGATTGAACATCATGATAATGAAGATGATGAATTTAACAGACTCGCCAATTTAATGCCTGGTGCAGTGATTCATGGACTACATGACAGGACGGCATGGGAGTGTAGCGATCAGTGCAAGTACTTCACAGTGCCAGTGATCACCAGTCGGGATTCGATTCCCGCTGCTTATCTGGGCAGAGATTGTACATTTTCCCCACCACCTCTGGGTGCACTGGTTTCCTCCCACATTCCAAAAGATGCACATGTACTCATATTTTGGACCCCCGTGTCTCCCTCTGAATTAGTTTAATGTTTTGACGTGACAAACTTAACAGCATGGGTTAGGGTTAGTAAGTTATGGGCATTCTATGTTGGCGCTGGAAGCATAGGGACACTTGTGAGTTGCCCCAGTACAATTCTCACTGATTGATCACACAAAAAGTGCATTTCACTGTATGTTTCAATGTTCATGTGACAAATAAAGATAGTCTCTTTTTGAAAGAGTAAAATTCCTGCTGCTCACATGCTTTGCATTTAGTTAAGTATGCAGTGTCCGAGTCCCTGGGTTCATTTCACAGCTAAAGAAAGCAGTTTGGAAGTGTAGCCGTCATCATATTGCGGGAAACATAACAGCCAATTTGCACTCAACAAGATCCCACAAGCAGTAATAGGATAATAACCAGATAACTTTTGTGTTGAATTTGGATTAAATAGGCAGAAATGAGGGTGAACTCCACTATCAAATTAATCCCATGGATTTCATTCAACCTTGCATAGTTGCAGACAGACCCCTTGGTTTCAGATTTCAGTGATGGCATCTGAAATGGTGTAGCGCTCTCTCAGTGCCACAGGCTGGATTTTCCATGATCATGTCTCTGGAGTGGGACCTGAACATGTAATCTCATGACTTGACAGCAAGTATGTGACCCATTGTAGACCACCTGTGTAAACTGCCTATCAGACTGCCAAAATCCAAATACAACTGACATTTCGCCATCCTTTCAGTGGATGTCCCCAGAGTAACCACTTGCATCTTATGAAAAGACAATGGCATTCAAAGGGCCTGTAACCTCCCCATAGAGGGAATGCTGCAGAGGAAAGCCAGTGAACAGATTGAGACCAATACCACAGAAGTGCTGTACTGACCAAGTGACAACATAAATGTATTGATAGGCTGACTTACTGAACCACTTCAGCTTCCCTTTCCTAGTTCAACAAACTCAACAGACCAAAGAGCTGATTGTGGACTTCAGAACAGGTAAGACAAGGGAACACACTCAGTCCTCATAGAGGGATCAAAAGTGGAATGATTGAGCAATTTCAAGTTCCTGGGTGTCAATATCTCTGAGTACCCAACATGGACCCAATATATTGATGCAGCTTCAAAGAAGGCACAACAGTCGCTATATTTCATTAGGAGCTTGAGGAGACTAGGTATACCACCCAAAACACTCACTAAGTTCTACAGATGTACCGTGGAGAGCGTTATCACTGGCTGCATCACCGTCTGGTATGGGGGGGGGGACTACTGCACAGGATTGAAGTAAGTTGCAGAAAGGTTTAAACTCATTCAGCTCTATCATAGGCACTCACCTCCATAGTAACCAGGAGTGTCAAGGAGCGACACCTCAAAAAGACAACATCCATTTTTAAGGAACCTTATGCCCTCTTCTCATTGCTACCATCAGAAGCCTGAAGGCACACACTCAGCGATTCAGGAACAGCTTCTTCCCCTCTGCTATCTGACTTCTGAATGGGCATTGAATCCATGAACACTACCTCACTACTGCATTTATTTCTGATTTTTGCACTACTTATTTAATCTAAATATATGTATTTACTGTAATTCACATTTGTTTTTCTGTCCAAATCAATAATCTTGGCTTTATACCGCTCCAATGTACAAGCAGTCGAATTTAATTTCTTTTCCAAAGAGTTCATTCTGGAATCTCTCTGTTTTCCCGCTGCAGTAAGCTCTGAAATTTGCCATTGCTGTTTCTCGCTCTCTTTTCCAAGTGCTATCAATTTACTTTGATTCTCCTTCAATATTGCTTCCAATGTAGCGAACCTCTTGTCGAGTTTTTCATCCAATAAATTGGAGATAGCTTGCAAAATAAGTTGAGGCTGTTTAGATTGTTCCAAAGTACCTTCCTTCTTCCCGTTTCCATTTTCAATCTCTTTGCCTTCGGCTAATGCCTTTCTTAGTCTAGACATTTCCGTTGATTAAAGTTCAAAATTCAAACATATAAAGGTATTAAAGACACTTCAATATATAAAATAGAAGGGTGATAGAAAAATTGAAAAAAGTCCGGAGCCCAGCCAAAAATGATCTACTCCAATTGTCATGTATTGCACGGTACTGCCGCTGCAAAGGTAACAAGTTTCACGATATAAGCCGCTGATATTAAAGCTGATTCTGATTCACCCATCATGAATCCCCTATACAGGGTTTTCCTGGTTAGTGCAGTTACTGTGCCAATGGGGGGCATTGATTCATCTACAATGGTGAACCTGTAAATATATTTAAATAGAGATATAAGAGACTGCCAATGCTGGACTTTGGAGCAACACAGTCATAGTCATACTTTATTAATCCCGGGGGAAATTGGTTAATCAGCTGGCTGAGCAGCATCTGTGGGAGGAAAGGAATTGTTAGTGTTTTGTAACAAAAACCCACATCAGGAGTGGTGACGTACCAGCCTGACATGACAATGCAATCTGCGCCAGACCTGATGCTGGGTTTTGACACAAAGTATCGGCAATTCCTTTCCTCTCACAGATGCTGCTCGGCCCACTGAGTTTTTCTGGCATATTGCTTATGTGGAGTCTGGAAATACACGCCGAGATTGAAAGAGACAAAGAAGACTTTCAGTATTTCGTTCAATTTTGTGCTTGAACTTTTCCTGATTTTCAACCTGAGCAGTGCTGTACACCGGGAAACACACTGCATGCTGGAGCACACAGGCAATTAACTGGATACTGCAGTAATCAATTATCATATAATCTGACCACTCAGTCATGAAAAGATGTTAAGTATTTGTGTTCATCTGCAGGAATAACAGACCCTGGTTCACAAGCAAAATAAGTTATCTATTGCTTTATTATAAAGTTATTATTTCCCCTCCGAACGCATTTTGGCAAACACACAAGTCCAGTTATCAACTAAGCAAATTTCTGGTTCTTTTGTCAGTCCAAAATACTGAATTGTTCTTGTGAGGCTAAAAGCAATAGGAATAATAATTGTACAGAATTTAGTTTGCTGCTGTGTGAATGAAATTCTATCGGTACCAAATATTCAGTGTAAAACAAGGTAAAAGAATCCCATAGAAACACAGAAGAGAGTAACCCTATTTCTGAAGCTGTTAAAGTTCACTTGAAAGATATTAAAGGCACAAGTACTCGAACTTCTAAAATTCCTTGGGAACTCAGATCCCACCACTGTCTGTAAAGAGTTTGTATGTTCTCCCTGTGGGTTTCCTACAGGTGTTCTGGTTTCCTCCCACAGTCCAAAGATGTACCAGTTGGATTGTCACGTGATTAGGCTAGTGTTAAATCAGGGGTTGCTGGGCAGGACATCTCGAAGAGCTGTAAGTGCCCATTCCATGCTGTATCTCAATTAATTAATTATTGTGGATTGTCGAATACCTATAAAGCAAAACTCTACCTGCTATTAATTTCAAAATACTTTGTTGTTAATCCCAAAAGAGCTTGTTGTTCCAATTCAGTGTTTTGGAATATCAACATATTTCAAAGTTCTAAGAACTCAGTTAATCAGGCTTTATTGGACAGTCCTGTTCTGGAATTTCACTCCCAATTTAGTTTCTCTTTATCTGTGGCTGAATAAGTAGTTTAAGATCACTAATAGCCTAAAGAGAATTTACACACTGATTTTCACAGATCCAGTGAGCTTTAGAGCTATTAATCTTAAAGTGTCATTCTAGTTGTAATGTTGAAAATGAACACATAACCTGCTTTGCTGAAGATGCCTGAGGGATAAAAATCAGCCAGGACACTAAAGAGCTCTGTGTTCCTCTTCAAAATATCTCTTTCATAATAACACAAAAGAGGTGCTGAAGGAACTCAGCACTTCATGCAGCATCTATGGAAGGGAAATGGACAGTCCAGATGAAGGGTCTTGAACTAAATTGTCAACTGCCCATTTCCCTCCATTGATGCTGCCTGACCTGTTGAGTTCCTCCAGGTACCTGCATCTAGTCTCATGTCTCTAGATCTTTCAACACCTATCAGAGATCAGAAGGATCTTCTCATCTGAAAAGTGGCTCACCTGACACAGCAGCACTCCCTCAATACTACCAAGGATTATGTGCTGCAAGCTCTCGAGTAGGCCTATGCCTCAAGTGTGGAGAGGGTACCAAATGAGAAACAGCTGATACACATTCATAGATGGAAAGGAAGACATTCTTGAATCATATGCCTGGGGTGGGATCTCAGAAGAGGTCATTCTCACCTTGCTTGATGGTCCTTTTGTGCAGCCTGGTTGCAAAGCTGCTTAACATCTCATAAACAAATAAGATTCTGCAGATGCTGGAAATCTACAACAACAGACATAAAATGCTGGAGGAACTCAGCAGGTCAGGCAGCATCTACAGAAAGAGATACAGACGTTTGGGGTCGAAATCTTTCATCATGACAGGTCTGATGCTGCCTGACCTGTTAAGCTCTTCCAGCATTTTGTATGTGCTACTCTGCTTAACATCTCAAGCCCCTTTCAAAAACAATGCTCTGCTTCCTTCAAATGAAGGATGCGTGGCTGATTTATATTAAAGCTACAGAGCAGAGAGGATCCTCCGTGACAGCCCATTACCATCTGTTAAACCTTGATAGCTATAGGAATCTATTCCACATTAGTGAAACTGCTGTCGTGATGATGTTGACAAACCAATCTTGTGCCTTCAGGGAGCACTTATGTTAATGGCTATCAAGATTATGTAGCTAATAAACTATTGAATACTCATTCTATTCTACTTCACATTCATTGGCTTCTCCTTGATGCCGCCTCTTTTGAAAGGAGGTGCCTGCAGATGTGGACACAAGGTGTCTTTCTTGCAGAGAAGCCTCTGAGAATTCAAAGGAAATGCTACATTAAAGCCATCTGCTTCAATCCATTGATTTACTCAGTATGGTTGCACTCGAACGGTTTGGGGAAAGTGACTAGAGAAGGAGAGACCCTCTGATCAGTGCTAGCGTGAACACATGTGCACACTGCAGGACTGGGCAATGCTCACTATCATGGTTCATCCCATGCAAAGCTGACATGAAAAAGGTTACCACCAATGGTTAATGGGCAGCCCAGTGGCTCAGCAGGTACAGCCACTGCCTTGCAGCTGCAGTGACCTGGGTTCAGTTGCTGTCCCTGGAGCTCGCATATTCTCACTGTGACTACATGGTTCCTCTGGCTGCTCTGCTTTCTTGCCTCCTCCCAAAGAGTGCAGATCAGTAGGTTAATTGGCCACTGTAAATTGCCCTTAATATGGAGGCATCAATAAATCTGGTGGGGACAGGGGTGGCAGAAGGAAATGAGGGAAGAATAAAAGATTGGATTAAATGCAGGATTAGTGTAAATGAGCACGATGGTGGGTACAGACTCAGGGGGCTGAAGTGACTGCTCCCGTAGAAGATAACCCTGTGATTCATCCTAAAACACTGGTACACCTGTGCTGTACTGAAAGTGTGCTACACACCATTCAGATCAGTGAAGAGACCTTTTATTCCCTCAGTCACTGGTTCCTCTACACCTCAGTCTCAATAATATTTATTTTTTTTGTATTTGCAGATTGTCTTCTTTTGCACATTTGTTGTTTGTCAGTCTTTGTGTGTAGATTTTCACTGATTACATAGTATTTCTAGTATCTACTGTGAATGCTTGCAAGAAAATGAATCTCAGAGTAGTCTAAGATGACATGTACGTGCTCCAATAATAAACTTACTTTGAACGTTGAAGTTGAAATTATACACCATAAGACCACAAGGACAACTTCTATCCTGCTGTTACCAGACGCTTGAATACACCCCTCTTGTGCGAAAGATGAGTTCTTAATTTCTTAGTCTACCTCATTGTGACCCTTGCACTTTCTTCTTCACCTGCACTGCACTTTCTCTGTAGCTGCAAAACTACTTTATGCATTCTGCATTCTGTTTACTACCTTGATGGATTTTTTTTGCAAGTGTGCATTCTTGTAAAAATTGTGCATATTTTGTTTAATTTATGCATTTTCTTTCCTGTAAATGCTGCTTATATGATGCTATGTGCCTGTGATGCTGCTGCTCATTTCACCTGTGTATATATGTACTTGTGCATGTGACAATAAACTCAACTTCAGCTTCAATATCATTATGTATGGCATGATCTCCAAACTAAATGTTTTCACTGTATCTCGGTACATGTGACAGTAATAATAAACCATTGTTATCAATGCTTTCTCTAAAGGAACGACAAAAGAGAACCACTAATCGCATTGAATATTTATACTTCACTCAAAACATTTTAAAGCAATGTTTGATCCCTGCCTCATTGTTGTGGGACCTTGCTTAGTGCAGATTGACTGTCAGACTCTGGCAATAGCTACAATTCATTGGTTTTAAAGTACTTGGAGGTATTCTGAGAGGGACTTAAAAGAAATGCAACTCCCTTTCTTTGATTCAAAGTTTAAAGTAAATTTATTATTGAACTGTACATGTGTATGTAACAATACACTACCTTGACATTCATTTTATTACAGGCATTTACAGGAAAAAATACAATAGTTTATGAAAAATTATACCTAACAAAGTCTGACAAACATCCAATGTGCAGATGAGGACAAATCATAACAATAATAAATTAAAAGTAAAGAATACTGAGAAGATGAGTTGCAGAGTTCTTCAACGTGAGCCTATATGTTGTGGAGTCAGTTCAGTATTGAGGTGAATGAAGTTATCCATGATTTATCAGGAGCCTAATGGTTGTAGGGTGATAATTGTTACTGAACTTGGTGGTGTGGGACCTAAGGTTCCTATATCTCCTAATCGTCTTCTTGAAATACTGCCTTGGTTAGTTAGCACAGTTACAAAATATAATTGACAGAGGCAGAATTATGAAGTGACCAGAAGCAAGCTTACGCTGGCTGCTTCTGATTCTGGAACGGAAGACTAAAAAAATGTGGGTTAAAGGCTGCGTCACTTTTAAGGGGAGTTCAGAAACAAAAATGAGAAGTGTTCCAAAATCCCCAGTATGCAATTAAATTTGGCTCCTGGAAGGAACATCCACCTATAGTTAGAATTATGCTGTGGAACACCAGAGTGCAAATGACTTGAAATCAATTTGCTATCTTACAAAGAAGCAAATTCCTTCACTTTAAAATCAGTTTGTTCTTGACTTCTGATGGTGAATCCAATGAGTTTAAAGAGAGTGGGAGTTGCACAAACAATCCAGATTCTGAACCTGGCTGCAAACCTACCTACACCCCTGGCCCCTTGGTGTTGCAAGCTCCATCCCTAGCAACCTGGCTCACCTTCCAAACCTTGGCTCCGGCCACACATCCCACTCGTGCTCTGAACCCTGGCAAACGTCCAGAATAATGAGTGAACCAGATGCTGAACCAAAGGATATCCAAACAAACGGAATCTTACTGTGCATTCTTTATGGCTTTGCGGTTGAAATGGACTGAGATGGGGCCAAGAAGGTTTACGAACTGCTAATTGAAAGAATATTACTGCTGCATTCTTATAAGATTGTACAAGACATTGGTGAGGCTGCATTTGGGACCTTGTGTTCAGTTTTGGTCACTCGCCTATAGGAAAGATGTCATTAAGTTGGAAAGAGTGCTGAGGAAATTTACAAGGATGTTGCCAGGTCTACAGGGAATAATTTCTGGACAAGTTTAAGCAGGGAGGGTAGGAGAATGATGGGTGATCTCATTGTGGTACATAGGTAGGGTCATTGTGTACACAGTCTTTTCCACAGGGTTGGGGAATCAAGAGGTAAAGAGCATAAATTTAAAGTGAGAAGGGAAGAGTTTAATAGGAACCTGAGGGGTAACCTATTGACCCAGAGGATAGTCACTACATAGAATGACGAAGGGTCTCAGCCCAAAACGTCGACTGTACCTCTTCCTAGAGATGCTGCCTGGCCTGCTGCTTTCACCAGCAATTTTGATGTGTGTTACATAGAATGAGTTACCAGAAAAAGTGGTTGAGGCAGATACATTAACAAAATTTCAAAGGGCCTTGGATAGGTAGATAGAGAAGAAAGATTTGGAGCGACATTGGCCAAACACAGGAAAATGCAATTATCTTAGATAGGAATCTTGGGTCAGCATGGACCATTTGGGCCAAAAGGCCTGTTTCCAATTGCTCTGTTTATGGGAATCAAATCTTAGTCGCTAGTCTAGTTGCTGATCTGCACAACATGCAGAGAAGTTCTGAGGCAAATTAATCTTTCAAACTGAGAGAAAGCTGCAAGATGTTCCTTTTCAGCACCCTTGGGTGCCTTTCCTGCTCCCAGTGCCAGTGAACTGTGGTATACAAACAGCCCGATTTACGCCAATGACAACGCTTCAACTACCATACAGTAAAACATCTCAAAACTCTTTCTTCAACACTTGTGCTTCTAGGAAATGTTATTCCCATTGTCCCTTTCCAGAGTGCATCAGACCTTTAAGTTAGGTAATGGTTGCTTGGACAACCATTCACGAAGCTCTTCTTCCAGTTCCATTTAGCTCTACTGTCCTTTTAGATCTCTAACCATCAGTAACACAGTTTAATTTATTCATGGCTTTACATACAAGGCCGGTGTTTAATGTCCAACATTAACTGCCCTGCTTGAAATCACTCAGCTGCTTCAGAGGCCTGTTAATGGGTCTGGAGTCACAAGTAAAACAGGCTGTAAAGGACAGCAGATTTCCTGCCCTAAAGCATTAATGAAGCAGATGTTTTTTTATACTGCAATCTGGTAGTTTCCATGTCACCATTAGTGATTGCAGCTTTTTAATTTTCAGTTTTATTTAATTAACTGAATTAAAACTCCCTAGCTCCCATGGTGGGATTCGACCTCATGTTAAGAGGGTCCTTAATATATTAACAAAATGCTACTGTATCCATAAACACTGACAGAGACCCTTGTGCTATTTCCCATCTCCAGTTCTGATATCACTAATTTTCTATCGTCAGAAACAGAGTCCACTTGCGGATAGAGTGTCTACCTCTCTCCCCTCCCCCATTGCTGCTTGATGCAAGAGACCTCAAAGGTGCAAGCTTCAGGCATGTTTACTGATTCCAATTAGTATGGAGTTTCAAAAAAAAAAGAAGCAAGCAGGATTCAAAACTGAACAGAGATGGTCACAATGAGTGACCAGCCATGGTCATACCTGCTGGATTGCTGAATGGTGCCTTGATAAGGCTCAAACAAGACCCTATTTAGCATGAACCCATGTTGGTCACATTGAACTCCAATTACAAGCACAAGGGGGAGCTTGGAGTGCAATCCCCAACAGGAACCTGCAATGGTAAGCAGGCACAAAGAACACAAGAGACTGCAGATGCTGGAATCTGGAGCAAAAACAAAACCAATGAGATGAACAGCAAGCGTTGGGGGGTGTGGCAGTAGTGTTGTTGACACAGGCCAAGGTGCTGTGTCAGGCCATATCACTTACCTTTACTGACCAAGGTGTAGAAAAGACGACAGGGAAATCATTCTGTAACTGTGTCAAGCACTGTTCAGTCATAGCTGATCATTATATGCAGACCTGGCCATTCAAAGGATGAGAAAATACCAAACAGGTTGTTGCCAAGGTTGGAGAATTTAGTTAGGAGGAGAGCTTGGCTCATTTGCGGCTATCTTCTTTGAAACAGACAGTAGTATGTAAAAATCTAAGGCACATGTAAAAAATTCTGTAAAACGAAGATGCTTTCAAAAATAGTGAAATGAGGAGCATGTAAATATCAATAAACTTTGCTATAAAGAGCAGTAAACAATGAAAAACTAAATCAAATTAATATTTGATATGACCACCCTTTGCCTTTAAAACTGCATCAATTCTTTCATCCAGTTCTATAAGAAAATCGGCTGATAGGTTGCTCCAAGCCTATTGCGGAACTTGCCATAATTCTCCAGCAGACTTTGGCTGTCCCACCTACCTCTGTCTCTCCAGCTAATCCCAGACAGCCTCGATGATGTTGAGATCAGGGCTCTGTGGAGGCTATGCCATCTTTTGCAGAGCTCCTTGTTCTTTTTTTTTTGCTAACCAGGCCAGATCATCAAATCTATTTGCAGAAATGCAGTCCCAAGCCTACGAGGCACCTCTGCAGTGCTTCACTGTTTGATGCAGACACGTAGTGCTCTCCTGCTGTTCTACAGACAAGCTGCCTCCTGTTTGAGCCAAAAATTTGCCCATCGAGACTGCTCCACCTTTTAATCATGGGCTGATCCAATTCTTCCAGTCCTCCCCACTCCCCTGCCTTCTCCCTATACCCTTTGATGCCCTGGCTAATCAAGAACCTATCTATCTCTGCCATAAATGCACCCAATGACTTGGCCTCCACAGCTGCTTGTGGCAACAAATTCCACAGATTTACCTCTGATTGAAGTAATTTCTCCACTCCCCTGTTCTAAATGGACGTCCTTCAATCCTGAAGTCGTGCCCTCTTGTTCTAGACTCCCCTACCATGGGAAATAACTTTGCCATATCTAATCCGTTCAGGCCTTTTAACATTCGGACTGTTTCTATGAGATCCCCTTTCATTCTCCTGAACTCCAGGGAATACGGCCCAAGAGCTGCTAGACATTCCTCATACAGTAACCCTTTCATTCCTGGAATCATTCTGGTGAATCTTCTCTGAGCCCTCTCCAATGTCAGTATGTAGAGGGTATACTCGAGTTCCAGTGGTTTCTATGAGTTCAGTGCTGGATTTTTTTCTGATTTAGAAGGGATGTCAGTTTGATGTATCTCTCATCCACTGCACTCAGCTTCTGTGGCCGACCACTGTGACTCTGGTCCTTAACTTCCCTTTTTCTTTGTGATTCAGAAGAGCTTGGACAGCACACCTTGAAACACCTGTCTGCCAAGAAATTTTTGTTTGGCTGATGTAGGCTGACCATCTTGCTGCTCTACTCACTCTTGCCATAGTGCAAGAATTGATGATTTAAAGGTTAAACTGCCACACCCTCACCTGTAAGTTTGGTTGTCCTTCGCCCAGTTTGATTCCTTCTACACCTGTTTCTGTTTCAGTTAATCAGTTTAGTTCGTTCAACTCATTATGTCATTGATCATTAACACCTGTTTGTATATTTGCTGAATCATGCAATGGGCTAGATACTTGGAAAATAATCAAGTTTTTATTTGAAAAGTAGTCTATTACTTAATATGTTACTTTCTTTAATGAAATACAAAAATGTCTCTGTAATATTTAATTTTTTTTGGAAAATGAACGATTGGAAATCTAAAATTTTCTCTTTTCTACTGACACACTAATGCAGAAGACGAAAACAAACATCCAATACAAAATTTATTTTAAAGACCTAGGGTGTCAAAGACTTTTGCGTTGTACTGTAGCTGAGCTATAAGCCAAGGTGTAAAAATTAAGAGAGGCTAACTCAGTAACTGGATGTATGGAGCTGAATAAATACTGGTGCAATAATGAGAGAGAATTTTACTCTCTCACAGAGACGGTAAAGCCTAGAATTTGTGGATGAGAAGAGGTGTAGGGACAGAAACCCCTTGCACATTTAACATATACTTGACAGACCTTTGATATGCTATTACCTATAGGGCCATGGAGAGCTTGACAGAATGGTTATACTGAGCAGCAGGACATGATAATCTGAATGGGTTCTTTTCTGCTATAAATTGCTTATACTGTATGAGTCCCTGGAATTGTAATGCTCTAGGAAAGTACAGCAGATCAGAAAAGTGCATAAAGCTACATAAAAACATAAAAATCTTTTTCATTCCACCTTCCAGGAATGGCTGCAACCTTCCCATAATGGTCAAGCAACAATGCAGTTAAGTCAGAAAAACAGGCGAGACAATGTCCAGTAATGTTATTTTAGTGATTCATTAAACAACTCATATGACTAATGTTTTAAACTTACATTCTAGTTGGTGCAAAATCATCAAAGAGCACACGGCCACCCCATGATTTGCAGCATAAGGTCGGAGTAAATTTGTTATCAACGTACATATATGTCACCATATAATACCTTGAGATTCATTTCCTTGCAGGCATTTACAGGAATAAAAGAAATACAACAGAATTTTAAAGAAAAACTACACATAAATAGACACAAAGTGACAAACACCAATTCACAAAAAAGACAAACTGCAAATAAAAATAATAATGAGAGGGCGAGCTGTAAAGAGTCCTTGAAAATGAGTCTGAGGATCGTAAAATATTTTCAGTGTAGTAGTGAACGAAGCAATCTATACTGGTTTATGATTCGAGGGTAATAACCTTCCTGAACCCGATGATGTCCGACATAAGGCTATTGTACATTCTTCCCAACGCTAGTAGCGAGAAGAAGAGATGGCCTGGTTTGGTAGGGCTCTTAGATGATGGGTGCTGTTAGCTTGTGGCAGTGTTCCACATAAATGGTTTGGCTGTACTTTTGCAGAGGGTATGAGGCAAGAATTGAGATGAGGGCTGTGTTTTGTTCAGTTTTGAGACAGTGGCCACAGTGATTTACTCAGGACCAAGGAAGATCACTATCTTAATACAGGAAAACATGTAACAGTATGTTTTGTATATAATATTTCTATAATATTTGAGTAATCTTGCACATATAATTAATTAAACATTCTTGTTCACTTAAATGATTAATTATGGGTTATATCTAAAAATACGTTAATTGCATATGCCATCACACTACCACGTGATACGTGCATGCTTTGCTTGAAGTAAAGATGAAGTTAGACCCACGTTTTCCTTTGAAATATTTTAATGTTTTGAAGTTACAAAATACAACACAGTACTATCCTCAAACTAATATACAGAACGGTACCTGTCAACTATACAGGGTAATCAAAAATTTCACAAGAATACTGCTGTGGCTAGGCAGACAGCGCTCTCCCCTCAGAAGATGGTCTCAGTCCAGACACAAGGTGAAGGTGCTATCCTTCCCTAAATCACAGCCCTGGTCTGTCCTCTTGTATGGATATAAAAGACCCCACAACAAAGGGGACCAGGGACACCCCTTACATCCTTATCAATATACATTCTGCAATCAATATCACTGCAAGAAATTACCTTGTCGTATCATAATACTGTTTGTAGGAGCTTAATGTAGACAAATGGGCACCTGTGTTTCCTTTATCACGTGTCACCACAACGGAAAAGAACTTCAGTTGTTGTGGTGATCAGACATGCACAATGGTCCTGTTAAATAGGGGCTGTGGACAATTCTGATTTGATAGAGATAGACGTGAAAACACAAAGGAATATCTGGAGAAATTTCTGAAACGCTGGTTCGCTGCCGCTGTTACTGGGCGATGGAGAATCTTCCGGAGGGAAAGCCCCAAAATCCCCAGCTTTGCCTGCTGTTGGCGACCGAGATTGAGGTCGAATCGCTCGGATAGAGATGGTGCTTGGTACTTGGTGTTGGAGGGCTGATCGGAGGCTCGAAGTTTTCGGACGACTCAGAGTTGGACTGTGGTCGGGCATGGCAGGGAGAGTTTTCTTCCTTCTCCCGACTGTGTGAGATGTGGGACACTTGAGAGACTTTGAACTTTTTTACTGTGCCATGGTCTGTTCTTCATCAAGTTATGGTATTGTTGCACTGTTGTAACTATATGTTATAATTATGTGGTTTTTGTTAATTTTTCAGTCTGGTCTGTCCTGTGTTTTTGTGATATCACACTGGAGGGATATTGTATCATTTCTTACTGCATGCATTACTCAATGACAATAAAAGAGGACTGCGTGTCCTCATAATCTAATCTAATCTAATTACTAACGAGTTGATTTTGGTGGTGGGTTGGTGGTGGCAGTGGCAGTATTCAGTCATTCTGGAGTTTACGGTGGAGGTAGAGTGTGCAGCTGGTACCATCACCCAGGCGGAAGCAACTTCAACAAGCCCTCAGGTAAGTGAAATGCCACGCTTCTTAGCAGATTAATAAGCATTAACATTATGTGCCCACCCACTTCTCAACCCACACCAGCCGCCAAGTATCCCCTGACACTGTGCTGTCGGCTGTGCATCAGTCAGCCCCAGTGCAGCACGCAGGCCTGCAAGTGCATTGTGCTTCCACAACATGTCTGGGCAAGAGAGGCAGAGTCTGGCAGCAGCCCGACAGAACAATGAGGACCCCTGCAGAATGCTTTTCATCCCCTTCCTCTTCCAGATGCCTGTTGATACAAAGCCAAAACAAAAAAAATCTCTCACAAGAGGGATCCTCACGATTTAAAGCGGCTTCGTGGGGTCTGAAGACAAAACTGCTCCCAGCCTCCAGCTCACTAAAATGGCCAGCAAGTCGCAAACATTTGCTGAACACTAGCAACACATGAAGATTTTCTTTCGAAATTAGCAGCTGAAAGAGCGAGAGAGGGGGAAAGATCACTGAAATGCGATATGTGCCTCTTAATGCCTGGATTCTGTGCAGCTCAGGTTTAATAAGACAAACACTTCCCGATGATTGCATGTAGGAAGAGAACTACTACACTGGGATTTACTCTCTCCAAATCCATGAGGAACATTCAGCAGGAAATCGGATTTCTTTTTAGTGCATGCAAAATATTCACTGAGAAAGAAAGACTTGCATTTAGAGCACTTTTAATAACCTCTGGCCCTCAAACAGCTTTACAGCCAATAAAGTACTTTAGCAGTGCTGCCACTGTAATAACAGATTCCATGACATGAGCTCATATAGAGTCGGCTGTTTGGCTGACACCAGGTCTCTTTCACGTTCAGTTCGGCTTCTTTCATTGGTTCACAGTTAAGCAATATGTCACTTAGCCCTAATGTGTTTTATTACCAGTCTTGTGTAGGGTGACTCTCCTGTGAAGAACCTTGGTACCCTTTACCATGTTACAGGCATTTACAAATGGAGGCAACTGTGACATACTACAGACAATGCACTTAGCTGTAGAGCAATGGGAAACACTTAGAGTTATTATCCACACGGTTTACCAGATGAATTATGTTATACAACAACTGACAATCTTAATTTTAAATTACTTTATTTAGAGATACAGCATGGTACCAGGCCCTTCCCGCCCGACAAGACAGTGCCACCCAATTCAAAGGTTCATTTTATTATCAAAGTGTGTATGCAGAATACGACTCTGAGATTCGTCTTCTCCAGATAGCCATGCAATACAGAAAAACCTTGGAAGTTGTTGAAGGAAAAGACATCAACCCCCTCCCCACCTGCCACCACATGAAAACTCACAAACCCCCCAATCCTTCCTTTACATAAAAAACTAACAGATTGGCCATCCAGAAAATGCTAGCTAGGATATCAAACCCCTAACCCCCAACACCCTCCCATGCAAAAAACCCAGTGACAATAACATCAAGCCCCCAACTTCCTCTCTTGCACACAGAAACTAACTGATCCCCAACACAGAAAAACAGAACAAGAACATCAGACCCCAAGTCCCCAACCCCTCCCTCGCACAAAACTTAACACGCTTGACTGATTAACCTACAAACACATACGTCTTTGGAATGTGGGAGGAAACCAGAGCACCCGGAGTAAACCCGTGTGGTCATGGGCAGAATGTACAAACTCTGAGCCCAGGTCGCTGGCACAGTAATAACATTATGCCAGCCACTATGCTACCATGCCATATCACAGGTTGTTACCTTCAGAACTAGACAGAACTTAGAGAACTTCAATCCTGGGCCCAAAACATTGATGCAATCATGAAAAACGAATGGCACTGGGTCAAAGTCAATAGGAATTTGAGGACATTTGGTATGTCATCAAAGACTCTTACAAGTTTCTATGGATGTATGTTGAAGACGATTCTTCCTGGTTGCATCACAGCCTCGTATGGAGCCTCCATACGATTATGAGAGGCTCCAGAGGATTGCAGACATAGCCAGTTCTATCATGGGCACAAATCCTCCTCCAGTTTAGGACATCTGGAAGGCAGCACTCATCATGAAGGACTCTCACCATCAGGGACATGCTCTCTTCTCATTCTAATCATCAGGGAGGAGGTACAGGAACTCGAAGACCCACAAACAACAATTCAAGAACTGCTTCTTCCCTTCCACCCTCAGATTTCTGAATGGTCTTTGAACCCATGAACACCTTTATTCTTTTTTTTTACTTTATTTTGTTTGTAATTTGCCTTTGTACTGTACTCGTCATGTGTAGTGTCGTATGACGTAGGCAAACATCTTTCCATGAGCTTGATTGTTCTTGGCAAATGTTTCTACAGAAGTGTTTTGCCATGCCTTCTTCTGGGCAGTGTCTTTACAAGATGGGTGACCCCAGCCATTATCAAGACTCTTCAGAGACTGTCCGTCTGCCATCAGTGTCACATAACAAGGACTTGTGATATGCACCATCCATCACCTGCTCCCATGGCCTCACCTGACTCTGATCAGGGGGTTAAGCAGCTGGTAGACCTTGTCTAAGGGTGACCTGCAGGCTAGAAGGGGGAAGGAGTGCCTTTCTCCTCCTTTAGTAGAGATGTATCTCCACCCTGCCACCCATATTTATCCCTCAACTGGCATTAGGGACAAAATGGGCAGATTTTCAGCCAATGGCAACATGAGATGTTAAGTGTTCAAAGCTCTGCATAGAAATATCACTGTATAGAAATAGTCAATATACAGAGGGGAATTAGTTTAAGATCTATGACTGAACTGAGTATAGCCACTCTAAGGATTGGACTTTCAGGATGAACTAGGGCATAGAACTCTCTCACATAAGGTATCCCTTGTCTCTGTGAATCCAATCGACCAAAAGTGAGTCTTAAAGGAGTTATCAGGTGACCAGATGTGCAGCAACCTGGACCGTGACGAGTCAAACAGTCTTTTACAGTAACTTGTGAGAAATTTCAGTGCTTCACCTGGAGAGTGACTAGGATATCCAGGAGGGCACTATCCTTGAGACAACATAGATATTGTGAGTAGAGTTAGAGTAGGGAGAGAGTTAAGAGAGTTTTGGCCAGTGCAAGAAGATGTGGAGGAGGAACTGGGGTGCGACGGTAGCCTAATGGTTAGCCTGATACTTTACTGCTCAGGGACTTCTGGAGTATAGAGTTCAATTCTGGCATCCTCCCTAAGGAGTTTTTACATTCTCCCCATGACTGTGTGGGCTCCCTCCAAGTGTTTTGGTTTCCTCCCACAGTCTAAAGAGGTACTGGTTAGTAAGTTGATTGTTCATTGTAAATTGTCCTTTGATGAGGGTAGGGTTAAATAGCCAGGTTGCCGGACAGCACAGTTCGTTGGATCGGATGGGCCTATTCCACATGGTATCTCTAAATAAATAAGCAAGCTAAATTGAGATGCAAATTTTCACCGCTTTTGCAAGTTCTTTCAGTGTGCTATTCTCTCTAATGATGCACTTAAGTCACTGTTGAGATGGAAACATGTTACATTATCATCTTGTGCATAATAACCGCAGGTCCATCATCTAGACTTAAATGCTAATGGTAAATGAAAGCTTCAATGTGAGTCTGTATGAAGGACATTTCATATCACTCTGAGCTTGGATTCAGCTGTTTTCTTTAACTCTGTAAAACTAATGAGAATAATCTGTTATCCGCTCCTGACTTAGAAATGCAGAGACATTACCACCCAGCCTCTCATAGTCTGGTGAGTGGTTGGAAAATCTTTCAATGGATTGCTTTCTGCACCAGTTTAATTAAATGTCATTTTGCAATGATGCATTAATCCATGTTGTTGTCCTGCTTTCCAGCAAAGCCCGCAAAATAGAGCACCATATAAAGACCAGGAAACTCTCATCAAATTGTTCACTGGCTTAACGAGCAAATAAGAATAAATTCCATCCCATCGGTTCACTCTTTTACACGCTGGTACTGATCTCCAGGCAAGTACAGAGAGTGTCATAGAGTCAAAGAATACTACAGAACAGTGATGGTTAGATAATGTCTTTCTACTCCAACCTAGTCTTAATTTTAAAAAAAAATCCTTCCCCATCACATCACTGATAATGTAATAATTATGCTAAGTATCAGGGGGTCATGCCTCCTCCACCAAAGCTGGAAGACCATTGGTCCCATTTTACAAGCAGATGTTCATATACTGTAAGTGGCTGTGACTGCTGGTGCACAGGGAGCTCCTTTCAATATATACTCAGTGCCCACTTTACTTGGTACACCAGCGCACCTGCTCACTAATGCAAATATAAAATCACCCAATCATGTGGCAGCAACTCAAAGCATAAAAGCATGCAGACATGGTCACGAGGTTCAGTTGCAGTTCAGACCAAACATTAGAATGGAGAAGAAATGTGATCTATGTGACTATGACCGTGGAATGAATGTTGGTATCAGACGGTGGGTGGTTTGAGTATCTCAGAAACTGATGATCTCCTGGGATTTTCACGCACAATAGTCTCTAGAGTTTATGGAGAATGGTTCAAGAAATGAAACACATCCAGTGAGTGTCAGTTCTGTTGGTAAAAATGCCTTGTTAATGAGTGAGGTTTGAGAATGGCTAGACTGATTCAAGCTGATAGGAAGGTGACAGTAACTCAAATATCCATGCGTTACAACAGTGGTGTGCAGAAGAGCATCTCTGAATGCACAACACGTCGAAACTTGAAGTGGATGAGCTGCAACAGAGGACTATGAGTAGCTCAGTGGCTGCTTTATTATGTACAGGAAGGTTATCTCAGTCACTGGTGCATGCTATGTCAGCCAAGGGGCTTCCTAACCTCAACATTCACCATTCCCATGGAAACTACAATTTCTTCTAATAAAACCAGGGTCTTTTCCACAGACTAATTGAAGGAGAGTTCCAATCAAAAATTCTGTGCATAAACTGAGCAATGTGGCCACTGGCGTTGATTGTGAGAGGAATTATTGAATCATCACAGTGCCCTCAATTTTGGCTTCCATAATTAAATAATAGAGGTGGCTTTGCAGAGAACCACAGACTCACAGGGCCCAAACCAAAGTCTAAGGATTGCATTTTGAAATCTAAACAAACCACTTTTTGCTCCAAAAAAAGAACAGAAGGCTGAGAGGTGGCCTGGCAAAAACTTTAAAACTTACAATGTGGTTTGACATATTGAATGCTGAATTGTTACTGGAGACAAAAGAATACAAAGCCAGTAGCCTAAGTGCAACACATTTAGTCACAAAATGGGAAATTCAATAATTTTCTTATCAGCCAGATAACAAAGGCAGATACAGTATGAGGGTAAGCTGGAAAAAGAATGAAACAGAATATAGTAACGAGAGAGATAGGGAAAAGCGGGTAGGCAGCCGGTAGGGTTGAATAAGCTTTAAATTTTTAGTACCTTCTCTCTGCTGACTTCCCAACATTGGCTCAGTGCCCTCTGGCTTGTGTTATCCTGAGACTATGGCTGAGGCTGCACTTCTATCTCTATACTATTTGGTAAAATAATTTATAGTTACCAAATTACAAGTCTAAAGAGCGCCGTTTTCTCTAATTGAGACGCTTGCCTTGTCTCAGTGGATGGCATGCACACCAAGGTCATTAATTCAAGACCCTAATCCAAAGACCTGAGCACAGCAATCCATGCCGATACTTCCGATCAGTATGGAGGGACTGCTACAGTGCTGATGGTAGTGCAGTCCTTCGGAAGAAATCAACGCCTCTCGGACGACTGCAAAGGATCTCAGCATTGTTTTGAAGAACTGCAGACATTTCTCTGCCAATCATATTTATCAGTTTGAATCAGAATCTGATTTAGTATCGCTGACATATGTTATAAAATTTATTGTTTTGCAGCAACAATACAGTGCAATAGCTAGAATCATTACTATATGTTTTAAAGTGATAAACTTGGACTCACTTTACACCGCTGTCGGAGCAGTGCTGCCAGGATAATCAAGGACACGACCCACCCAGCCAACACACTTTACGTCCCTCTTCCCTCCGGGAAAAGGCTCAGGAGCTTGAAGACTCGTACGGCCAGATTTGGGAACAGCTTCTTTCTAACTGTGATAAGACTGCTGAACGGATCCTGACCTGGATCTGTGCCGTACCCTCCAAATATCCGGACCTGCCTCTCGGTTTTTTTGCACTACCTTACTTTCCATTTTCTATTTATGATTTACAATTTAAATTTTTAATATTTACTATCGATTTGTACTCCAGGGAGCGGAAAGTGCAGAATCAAATATCGCTGTGATGATTGTACGTTCTAGTATCAATTGTTTGGCGACAATAAAGTAAAGTGAGGTATGTTATAGTGAGGTAGTGTCCATGGGGAAGAAGCAGTTCCTTAAATGTTGAGTATGAGTATGTGTCTTCGGGCTCATGTACTTCCTCCCTGACGGTAGTAATGAAAAGTAATGCACGCCCTGAATGTGAGAGTCCATAATGATGAAGGCACTGCCTTTTGTATTGCTAAATGTAAATGGCATACTGCAGTTTGTGGAATCTTTCTGTGCATAAAGTGATTGCTGCATTAAACTCTGTTTTAATAATGAACAAAGCACCTCATTGGCTGAGAACATCCTGAAAGGTACTGGATAAAAGCAAGTCTTGATCTTCCAGAATTAGAATCAGAGTCAGGTTTATCACCACTCATGAAGTTTTATTACTTTATGGCAACAGTAAAGTTCAATACATAAAATAATTATTATAATTTACAATGAGAAATATATAGAAAATAGCGCAAAAATGGTGTAAAATACAGGGTAACGTTCATGGGTTCATGGACAGTTCAGAATTCTGATGGCAGGAAGGAAGAAGCTGTTCCTAAAATGTTGAGTGAGCACTGCCAGGATCCTGCACCACCTCCGATGGTAGTAATGTCAAGATGGCATGGTTAGGGTGGTGAGGGTCCTTAATAACAGAGGCTGCCCTTTTGAGACATCGCCATTTCAAGATGTCAGGGAGGCTCGTGCCCGTGAAGGGGTTACAACCCTGGGCAGCTTTTTTTGATCCTGCGTGTATTGAAGCCCCTGTACTAGGAGCTGATACAACCAGTCAGGATGTGGGCCAACAATTTAATTTGTGCTTCTTGACATACCTACAGTCAGCACTGAGCACACTCCTACCATTTTCCACCCAGTGGTGGATCACTGCCAATTACGAAAGAGAATTCCCAGTAGAACAGACATCAGGAAGAGCAAATCTGTAAAATTGCCCTGGGAATTCCTCCCCCACTGTTCCATGTGAACTATTCACTGAATGCTAGCCAACGTTTGCAGTGTGTACCAATCACAAGATCTAACTGTTTAATGAGTCAGAGGTTCCAAGAGGCTTTGTATGACTGGCTTGAACCATGTCGCTCTCATGCATGTTTTTAAGAATCTTACGTGATTTACTCCTTTGATTTTTTTTACATTTAGACATTACGCTCATAAGAACAAAACTATACATAACTGTGAGTTTGCAAACCCTGAACTTGCCAGCAAATTAAATAAGAACATTAGGGTGAAACACATGGGATTTGACATAATGTGCGGCATTTAACATGTACACTTTGTGAAAAGGGCAGCTTGTTATTGTTTCTCTCAGGCCATTAGATCAATTATCCAATCCCTTTGTCCATCGACCCCTCCTCTGCAATTACCAGCGCGTTTTGATGATAAATCTCTCCGCCCTACTCTCACAATGGGCTGGATGAGCACAAAGCCATCTCTGTTCCTTCAAGAGGAGAGGGCTGACAGGAGGAATGCGGGGGGGGGGGCGGGGGAGAATAGCATAAGGAGACGCCAAAGATGAAAAGTAATCGAGGGTGCATGAGAAAAACGAACCGTTCCTGACCACAAAGAAACGTGAAAGTTGTTGGATGAAGGGTGAAAATCATGAGCTAAAGTGGGGAACATGAATTACTCTTCAGCCATCACACCTAAAGCAGTGTAGAAATCTTCACTCAACATTGAACTGATTCCACAACCTAAGGGCTCACTTTCAAAGAATCTATAAGCCATATTCTCAGTATAATTTATCTATTTATTGATTCATTATTTTTATTTGTAATATCAGATTCATAATTAATAACACCAGCATTGTTATGAAATTTATTGTCTTTGTGTCATCAGTACTACGCAATACAGAATAATAGAGAAAAAATGAACTACAGTAAAAAATATACACACACACACACACACACACTTTAAACAGTTAATAGTGGAAAAAGAGAAAAAAAGTAGTGAGGTAGAGTTCTCTAAAAACAGTCCTGACAAAGGGTCTCGGCCCGAAACGTTGACTGTACCTCCGCCCATAGATGCTGCCTGGCCTGCTGCGTTCCACCAGCATTTTGTGTGCGTTGAGTGAGGCAGAGTTCGTGGGTTCAATGTCCATACAGAAATCAGATGGCAGAGGGGAAGAAGCTGTTCCTGAATCATTGGGTCTTGTACCTCCTCCCAGATGGTAGCAATGAGAACAGGGCACGTCCTGGGTGATGGGGGAGCTTAATGTTGAATGTCTTCTTTTTGAAGCATTGCTCCTTGAAGATGTCCTGTATACTACAGAGGCTAGTGCCCATGATGGAGCTAACTAACTTTAAACTCTCAAACAACAGGAATTCTGCAGATGCTGGAAATTCAAGCAACACACATCAAAGTTGCTGGTGAACGCAGCAGAACGCAGCGTGCTGCTTCCTGCACGCATGCTGAGCTCGTTGACTTTATTAACTTTGCCTCCAACTTTCACCCTGCCCTCAAGTTTACCTGGTCCATTTCCGACACCGCCCTCCCCTTTCTAGATCTTTCTGTCTCTGTCTCTGGAGACAGCTTATCCACTGATGTCTACTATAAGCCTACTGACTCTCACAGCTATCTGGACTATTCCTCTTCTCACCCTGTCTCTTGCAAAAATGCCATCCCCTTCTCGCAATTCCTCCGTCTCCGCCGCATCTGCTCTCAGGATGAGGCTTTTCATTCTAGGACGAGGGAGATGTCCTCCTTTTTTAAAGAAAGGGGCTTCCCTTCCTCCACCATCAACTCTGCTCTCAAACGCATCTCCCCCATTTCACGCACATCTGCTCTCACTCCATCCTCCCGCCACCCCACTAGGAATAGGGTTCCCCTGGTCCTCACCTACCACCCCACCAGCCTCTGGGTCCAACATATTATTGTCCATAACTTCAGCCACCTCCAGTAGGATCCCACCACTAAGCACATCTTTCCCTCCCCCCCCCCAGCTTTCCGCAGGCATCGCTCCCTACACGACTCCTTTGTCCATTCGTCCCCCCCATCCCTCCCCACTGATCTCCCACCTGGCACTTATCCTTGTAAGCGGAACAAGTGCTACACATGCCCTTACACTTCCTCCCTTACCACCATTCAGGGCCCCATACAGTCCTTCCAGGTGAGGCGACACTTCACCTGTGAGTCGGCTGGGGTGATATACTGCGCCCGGTGCTCCCGGCCTTCTATATATTGGTGACACCCGACACAGACTGGGAGATCGTTTCGCTGAACACCTACGATCTGTCCACCAGAGAAAGCAGGATCTCCCAGTGGCCACACATTTTAATTCCACATCCCATTCCCATTCTGACACGTCTGTCCACAGCCTCCTCTACTGTAAAGATGAAGCCACACTCAGGTTGGAGGAACAACACCTTATATTCCGTCTGGGTAGCCTCCAACCTGATGGCATGAACATCGACTTCTCCAACTTCCGCTAATGCCCCACCTCCCCCTCGTACCCCATCCGTTATTTATTTTTATACACACATTCTTTCTCTCACTCTCCTTTTTCTCCCTCTGTCTCTCTGACTATACCCCTTGCCCATCCTCTGGGTTCCCCCCCCTTTGCCTTTCATCCCGGACCTCCTGTCCCATGATCCTCTTGTATCCCCTTTGCCAATCACCTGTCCAGCTCTTGGCTCCATCCCTCCCCCTCCTGTCTTCTCCTATCATTTTGGATCTCCCCCTCCCCCTCCCACTTTCAAATCTCTTATTAACTCTTCCTTCAGTTAGTCCTGACGAAGGGTTTCGGCTTGAAACGCCAACTGTACCTCTTCCTAGAGATGCTGCCTGGCCTGCTGCATTCACCAGCAAATTTGATGTGAAGTTTAAACTCTCTGCAGCTTACTTCAATCCTTTTTGTATTTGCAGTTTGCCTTCTTTTGCACGTTGATTGTCAGTTTTTGTTTGTGTGTAGTTTTTCATTGATTTTGCTGTATTTCTTTGTTCTACTCAAAATGTCTGCAAGAAAATGAATCTCAGAGTAATATATATGGCGACAAATACGTACTTTGTAATCAGTAAAGCTCACCAGCACCACTACTTTCGAAAGAGAGATGGACTACCGCACACCTATACTCAAGTCGTTCTACAGTTGCACAGTAGAGAGCATCCTGATATGCTGCATCACTGCTTGGTATGGAAACTGCATTGCAGTGGACAGGAAGCCTCTACAATGGGTAGTCAAAACAGCCCAATACATTACCAGCACCAGCCTACCCACCATCAAGGACATACACAAGAAAAGGTCCAGTAACATCATGAAGGATCCCACCCACACTGCTGTTGGACTGTCTGTCCCACTCCCACCACCAGGGAGGAAGCTATGTAGCATCCACACCAGGATGATCAGATTCAAAGCAGTTTCTTTCTCCAAGCAGTGAGGTTGATTCATCAAGATGGAACATGCGACCAATGGCGATGTTTTGCAGACAACTCACAAAACTACTAGATACTCTAGTAGCTATACTTCTTCTGAACTGTGATCGCTGAAGTCTGTAGACTGTAATTTCCCTTTTAAGGATGTACTTTTGAACTGACTACATGATCTGGCACTTTTGCAATCTCCTGGGAGATTTGGCGAACTAGACTCTTGAGAATACAGGTATGGCCGGGGGAGATATCACTGGGAGTGGACACTTGGTAGTGGAAGATGAATCCTTCACTGGCTCCATTACTCTACGCCAATTAAAGATCTGAGCAAAATTAAAATCATCAAGGATGGGAACGGAAGAAGAGCAGGTGTTTAGTGATCTCTGCTTGTGTTTGACCGGTCTTCCTCTCTTCTCGCTACTACTGTTGGGCAGTAGTTGCAGAGTTTTGGGTCCCATGCCACCAGGTTCAGGAGCAATTGTTGCCTTGTAGCAATTGGGCTCCTAGGCAGGCTTCACTCGCCTCAGCACTGAACAGCCTCTGCATCTGTGGACTCACTTTTAAGTACTCTGCAGTTCATGTTCCATTTGTTCTTGTTTAGTGTTTTTTTAAAATTATTTGTGTGATTTGTACTGCTTTGCAAATTGAACATGTGGCAGTCTTGTGTTTCTTTTAGTGAATTCTATTGTTTCTTTGTTTTGTGGCTGCCTGCAAGAAGATGAATCTCAAGGTTCTATTTAATATATATACTTTGATAATAAATTTAACTTTGACCTCCACCCATGAACCCACCACTCCACACCCCCTCCACCTCAGCCCTTCTTTCACTCCTTTGAAGTGATGTCATCCACCTGAGAGAGTGAAGCTACTGAATGTCCCACTTAACAGCTGCTACCTTTGATAATGCTGCAATCCCTTCATAGCTTCAGAGAGTCAAGGCCTCTTCTGCTTTTGAAAACACACCCTTTTCCCCAAGCAAACTTTCCCTCATACCACTGTTTTGCCTTTGAAAGTTTGCCAAGCAATCCAACAGCACAAGGCTGACTCTCACACCTCAGTTAAGCACCAGGTGTTGCTACTGGAACAGGTGGTCCACAGGGCTTACTGACAAGCAATCAACAGGCATTAACATCTTCACAGGAAACCTCAGGTACTAACCCATCCCCACCTCTGAAGAAAACCTTGTGTGAAATTTACATCATACCAATAGAGTCCTCCAAAGCACATTGTCTCCCTCCACCACATTGCCCCTCCCATAAGCTGAGCCATTCTGCCTGCTTGTGTACCCTGGTTTCCCTTAGGTGCATCCACATTGTCCACCTCAGCTGACCATGTGAAGGGAACTCAATGGTCTCACCAGCCCCTGCCTGGTACAGAAGCCTCTGCTGACATCTCCATTGATTTTATAACTTGCCATTTTGTACTTTGGCCCCAGCTTTGACTTCTCCCAATATCTGAAGCACTGTTTCTGTGGCAATCAAACAAATCAAACGTTATAAAGGTATTCAATCGATCAACTTTATTCTGCTCTTTGCTGGGGATGAATATCACAATTGGCTAACGGTTTCCAGATGGTAATAACCTCTCAGTTCTGCAATCAGCATTATAAATCTTCTTCTCATTTTCTCCAGTGCTTCAATACCTCTTTACATTGAAGCACTGCACCACTTATTGTGGTGGGTTTTATAGATCCTGCAGCTAAAGTCAAGGAGATGATTTTGTGGGTCTGTCCTATCAAGGCAGCCTTTCATTGGACCTCTGAAAGGTGGAGGAAACGAGGGAGACCAAAGATAACTTGGTGCAGTACAGTACAGGCAGAAATGAAGACCCTGAACCACACCTTGGGCACGATAGAGAAGATGGTCAAGGACAGAGATAGAGGCCCTACATTGCTGCCCTGAGTGCCAGTGGTGTAAAAGGCAGTAACTGACTCACTACCTAATTGGTTAACAACCTTAAACAATCATACGCACACTCACAAACACCAACTAGTATTAATTTCTGTCTCAGATAAATTATCAAAGGTTACGGGGAGAAGGCAGGAGAATGGCATTGAGAGGGATAATTAATCAGCCGTGCCAAACTGGCAGAGCAGACTTCATGCCCAATTCTGCTCTTCTGACTTATGGGCCTATGGTCTTATAAGGGGCAGCACCTTTTACTCATTGCACCTACAGTCCTACAAGAAGTTCTTCATTCCTATCCACCTAGACTTCTTCTCCCTTGGTTCACTTTTACTATTCCCCCTCCCTCATCCACCTGTCCACTAACCCCACCTCTTTTCATCGGGTTCCACCTACCACCTACTGGGCCTCTGTCTCACCACTCCCTCTCACTTCTATACACTATCCATTCACCTCTGCACTCTCAGTCCTGATTCAGGATCTCGATATGAAATGTCGACTTTCTTTCCAAATGGGACCGTAGGTGGGGAGAAGGAGGTGTCTGATCGCCAGCTTCAGTCAGATCTATTCATGGAGGTTCATAGTGTAACTCGAATATTGAATCACTTCACCTTCTATCACTCATCTAATTTGTGGAAGCACAGTTTTCCTGTGGCCAATTAGAAGTGGAATGGATTAGTTTTCAGACAAATGGATTGACTGCGATTATCTGTCAATTTTAACTAATTGGGGAAACTATTCATGCTACAGGACTACAGTTTTTTTTTCTCTCTCATAGTTTGCTTGCTTTAGTTTCTCAATTAATCCTCTACTTCGGTGGGATCGAACATACACAATGCATCTTCAATTTCCATTTGTATGTAATTTCAACTTCCCTTCCTGTCCTCACACTGATCTGCCCGCACTCAGCCTTTCCTGCTGCCACAGAGAAACTAAACGCAAAGCGAAAAAATCACATCATAGTTCACTTGAGTAACCTGCAACGCAGTGGTATGAGCATTGAGAGAGTCCACGTCAAAGTAAAATTTATTATCAAAGTATATTTATGTTACTATATAGTACCTTGAGGTTCATCTTCTTTTAGGCATTTACAGAAAAGAGCCAATAAAATTTATGAACAGCTATACATAAACAAAGACTGACAAACAACCAATTTGTATTGTGCAAGAAAAAGTCAGAACATGATTTGTAAAGAGTCCTTGAGCATGAGAATGTAGGTTGTAAAATGAGTTCAAAGTTGAGGTGAGTGGAATTATCCACGTAGGTTCAGGAGCCTGATGGTTGTAGGGTAATGACTGTTCCTGAACTGATAGTTGGAAACCTCAGGCTTCTGTCCCACCTGGGCTTCTTCTCCTTTGGTTTACATTTACTATCCCCTCCCCCTTGCCCTCCTGTCTATCATCCCCACCCCTCCTCAACAGGTTCAACCTATCACCTACTGGCCTCTGTGTCCCCATTCCCTCTCACTGCCCATTCTCCTCTGCACACTCAGTCCTGATTCAGGATCTCGATATGAAATGTTGATCATCCCATCGCCTCCAAAGATGTTGCTCTGCATTGATATAACACCTATTATTACCTCAGAATTTCCAAAAGTGCTTAACAGCCAATAAATCAATTTTAAAGTCCAGTCGCTGTGATATCAGAAACACAGCAGACAACTTGCAAGCAGCCATAACCAGCAACGTGATCATGGTCAGTTAATTTTCTCAGGTGATCTTCACTAAAGAGTAAGTACTGGCTACAGAAAAGCACCACACACAAAATGCTGGAAGAATTCAGCAGGTCAGGCAACATCTATGGAAATTAATAGACAGTCGCAGTTTTGGGCTGAGACCCTTCTCCAGGACTGGAAGGGGAGAAGTCAGAGCAAGAAGGTGGGGGAGAGAAGGGAGGGAGAAGTATTTAAATTTGAGGTGATAGTGGGTGCTTCAATTAACAGCCCATACAAATGCTGGCATCTTGCACACTGCTACACTTGGCTCAGTAAATGCACCGCAGTTTCACCCTGGATTTCACATCAAATCAGGACTGAAACAACCTTCTAACCTGCTAACAGAACAAAAGGAAAGAGCACCAGGACTACAAAACAATTTGTGGGTTGCAATTGGTAGTAGGGGCAAGGCAGAGGAATAGATAGGGTAACCATGGACTGCTGAAGTGAACTGAGGGCTCCAACAATATTCTGACATAATTGAGATTGCCAGCTTCCAGACATGGAACAAGGACCACCAATAACAACTCATATATCGGAGTCAAAGCATAATTTTGTATTCAGCCATCATTATCCAGTGGTCTCTGTTACAACAAGAAAACATACTTGCAAGCTCAAGAGTATGTTGTTAAATGCATGGGAACAACAACTTATCTAAGAAATGATGTGCTGACATTGGACAGGGTTCAGAGGAGGTTCACGAGAATGATTCCAGGAATGAAAGGGTTACCATATGAGGACTGGTTGATGGCTCTCGTCTGGTACGCTGGAATTCAAAAGAATGAGGGTGAATCTCATTGAAACCTGTCAAAAATGAAAGGTCTTGACAGAGTGGATGTGGAGAGGATGTTTCCTAAGGTGGGGAAGTCTAGGAGCAGAGAATGCAGACTCAGAATAGAAGGACGTCCATTTAGGACGGAGATGAGGTGAAATTTCTTGAGCCAGAGAGTGATGATTCTGTGGAATTCATTAGTACATGAGACTGTGGAGGCCAAGTCATTGTGTATATTTAAAGCAGAGGTTGATAGATTCTTGATTAGTCAGGGCATGAAGGGTTACTGGGATAAAGCAGAAGATTGGGGCTGAGAGGGAAATAGATCAGCCATGATGAAATGGCAGAACAGACTCGATGGGCCAAATAGCCTAATTCCGCTCCTATACCTTACGGTCTAACGTTTATGCAGAGATGCAATGAAAAAAAATCTTGCACAGCATCATAAAAGCAGCACTTATGAGATAAACATAAACATAAATCATTCACAAATTTTACAAGAAAGAACACATTTAGAACAAAAAAGTCGATTTTAGTGCAAAGTGGTCACAGTGTTGTTAAACTACAGCGATTAAAAGCTCTACCAGTTGGTTCAAAAACCGAATGGTTGAAAGGAAGCAGCTGTTCTTGAATCTGGTGGTGTGGGGCTTCAGGATTTTACACCTCCTGCCTGAAGGTAACTGTGAGAAGATGGCATGGTCACAGTGGAAGGGAGTTTTGATGATGGATATTGCCTTCATGAGGCAGCACCGCCTGAAAAAAATTACCGATGGTGAGGTGGGATATGCCCAAGACGTATTGTGCCGATTATTCTTTAAATCTCCTGCTCTCCTCCACAAGCCTCTCACGATCTCAATTTGCTCACTACCCTAAAAAAAAAGATTCTAAGAAACCACCACAGCAGCTTAGGGGCTTTTACTGCTCAGGCCATGGAAGTTCGGAGTTCAATTCCAATGTCATCTGTAAGGAGTCTTTATGTCCTCCCTGTGGAAATCAGGGGTTCTATCCGGGACGCTCTAAGTTTCCTCACATAGTCCAAAGTTGTACCGGTTAGTCGGTTAGTTGGTCATTGTAAACTGTCTCGTGATCAGACTACGGTTAAGTTGGGAGTTGCTGGGCGGCACAGCTTGAAGGGCTGGAGGAGTCTATTCCGCTCTGTATCTCCATACATGGGTTCATACAATAGAAAAAAGCTATTTTGTTGACTCCTGGAGTCAAGGCCAGCAGGGCCGATTCAACATCGCACAGCAATGCTTCACTCTATTTCACCAGTGTGAAATACAGTCTGAGATTCCTGTGCATATGTGGGACAGAATTCCATTGTGTAATGGAAAATCTCAGAGAGAGTTAATCCTTGCCTCCTCTTGGACTCCCTATGCCATTTCAAAAGTTCTTCCTGACCTTAAGCCACTCTAAGTATGAAAGGGGGTGGGGGTGTTATCCAGCTCGTAACCTTGGTGAAGAAAATATAACTTATGATAGGTAGTGTTAAATTCTTGTTGGTATAAATGGGGCAAATCACTTATGTATGAATGAACTTTGTAACTTCAATTATAAATCTAAAAATTAAAACACAATGGAATTAGTACCCATATTACTGATCAGTCTGTCCAGCACCCATTCAGGAATCAATAATTTTATTTTATTTTGAGACACAGAGCAGATTACACCCTTCTGGCCCTTCGAGTCTTGCTGCCCAGCAAACACAGAAAACCCTGATTTAACCCTTCCACAATCACAGGACAATTTACAACGACCAGTTAACCTACCCAATAAGTCTTTGGACTGTGGGAGGAAACTGGAGCACCCGGGGAAAATCCATGCATTCCAAGGGGAGAATGTACAGAGACTCCTATCAGAGGATGCCAGAATCGAATTCCGAGCCCTGAGCTGTAATAGCGTTGCGCTAACTGCTACGCTGCCATGGCTCCCAATGAAGGGCTAATTATTGTGGTAAGTTGCTTTAGGTAGGCAGCCACCTGTAAATATCGGCAAGTTAGAAGTCTCTGGTCAGAAAACATCACTGGAAATGAATTTCTTTCTTTCGCAATGTGATGCGTAATGGTGACATCAAAATTAGGACAATTGCATAAAAAACATTTCAGCAAATCTCCTGTTGGTTAAATTATAACATGCTTCATAAAATTAAGTAATTTGTGTATTGCCTGCAATTTTACAAATGACATTGCCCACTAAGCACGTAGTGTAAACTTTGAATGCTGAGTCTGATGTTTCAATCTTATTACCACATAGATAGCCAAGGCCCGACAAAGGGAACTCTTTGCTCCAGGATCATCAAATGAAGGAAACTCAAGTTTAACTCTGACGCCATTTTAAGTCAATTCTGACAGAGGGAGGGGGCCTCGTTGCTGATTGGTTGCATGGTGAACTCTGTGCATTGTCTGGACCTTGCCATGCAACCAGTCAGCGACAAGACACCTTGCCTACATCACAATTGAGTTTCTGTAATGACAACCAATCATCTGATTGATAAGTATATAAAGGCCAAGCATTCAGAAGACATACCACAAGTGAATAATGCACTGATGATATCTCCTTACATGGTGATGAAATGTTTGCAAATGGGTTGCCAAGATCGGAGAACAATTCAACCTAACCAGCTCTGGATATATTCTCTCCCATTTCTTCACCCCCAGAACCCAATGGCAAAGGACTTTTGATGACAACAGCCATTATTTCCTACTTGGAGAATGTGTACATTTAGTAGAGAGAGGGAGTGGATAAGGAAGAAGGAATAATTCAAAGATACAAAAAAAGAAAATGGTGGGATGGGATTGGGGGAGCAAGATAAGAAATTTCAAAACTAACTTCTACTCACCTTTTCCCTCTCTCACCTTCTCTCTTTGCCTGCCCATCTCCTCTCTCTGGTGGTCTTCCCCATCCCTTTCTTCTTCCATGGCCTTTTGTTCTGTCCTATCAGACTCCCCCTTCTCCAGCTATTTATCTCTTTCACACCAATCAACTTCCCAGCTCTTTATGTCATCCCCCCCCCAGTTTCACCTATCACCTTGTGTTTCTCTCTCCCCTCCCCCACTTTTTAAAGCTACTCCTCATCTTTTTTTCTCCAGACCTGCCGAAGGGTCTCAGCCCGAAACAGCGATTATACTCTTTTCCATAGATGCTGCCTGGCCTGCTGGCTTCCTCCAGCATTTTGTGTGTGTTGCTTGGATTTCCAGCATCTACAGATTTTCTCGTTTGTGATTCTACTCAGCTTGCAAGCTTCTCAGTTCCAATACCTGCAATGCACTAAGGAATCAGAATCAGATCAGGTTTATTCTCACTGACATATGCTGTGAAATTTGTTGTTTGGTGGCAGCAGTACAGTACAATAAAAAGGAAAGGTACATCACATCTGGAGTTTCCCTGGTTAGCGGACGATTTCTCTCCACGCCTCCCTGATGTAGTGGGGAACCGCGTATAAAGCGAGTTACAGCAGTGGTTTGCCATTGCCTTCTGCCGGGTGAGTTTCCAAAGAGATCACCAGCTCGTACCCAGCATGGATGGAAAGTGGGCAGGGGAGCTGGCTGGATTCAAACTCAGGACCTTTCATCCCGAAGTCCGGCACTGATGCCACTATGCCACCAGCCGGGTCACAGTCCAATACATAATATAAACTATAAATTAAAACAAGAACTATATGCAAAAACGTAAAGTAAGATGTGCAAAAATTGTGAGGTAGTGTTCATGGTTTCATTGTCTATTTAGAAATCTCATGACGGAAGAGAAGAAGCTATTCTTAAAATGTTGAGTGTATATTTTCAGGCTCCTGTTTCTCCTCTCTAATTGTAGTAACGATTGGTTGTGGGGGTGCGGTCCTTAATAGAGGATGCTGCCTTGTTGAGGCACCACCTTTTGAAGATGCCCTTGATGGTGGGGAGGCTAATGCCCATGACAGAACTGGCTGAATTTCCAACCCCCTGCAGATTTTTCTAATCCTGTGGCCCTCCATACCAGACGGTGATGCAGCTAGTTAGCATGGTCCCCACAATACATCTGTAGAAATTTGCCAGTCTTTGGTGAAGGGAAGGATATAACAGTGAGATGGGCTGTCAGCTTTCAGGCAAGATCGCACAGGTATCAGTGCTTTCATTGTAGGGCAAACCCAGATGGAATGAATAACTTCTCAAGTCTGCAAAGAGACTGGATTCTGCCATGCTTAAAGCAAACCAGCAAGAACAAAGGCATCTCACCCTGCCCACCTCTAGCTCAAGTTCAAAATCCTTTCATCTCTCATCACCCAGCAGCAAGAGTAATCGCCAGGAAGACCAATTCTAGGGCCAAAAGTAGAAGATACTCGCTAATTAATCCACTTGGGAATTTGGGAGAAAGCTTTCCACAAAGTGTGGTGAGAACATGAAGATGGAACAGTCAAGATTTAATTAGCTAGATAAGTGCATAAGGGAGAGGAGGAGAGGGGGAGACAAGGTGAATGGGATAGGATTTGTGTGAGCACCTGAAACGTCGACTGCAGTCGCTAGATGCTTCCTGACCTGCTGAGTTCCTCCAGCATTTTGTGTGTTGATGGGATTAAGGCAGTTTAAATACTGCAACACACTCACATGAAGTCATTGTGAATAAACTGACATTTATGATGTTAGAAATACATCAAGGTGTTTTTTTACATAGAAGTAAGAGCCTGCTCCATTTCTAAGATTCTCCCATTAGTCTCAAATACCATCAAAATCACCCGATATACCGATTGCATCCAGCACAACTCTGACTCTGTTAATATCATCTCAGAGAGAATTATTCCATTTAGGATGAAGGTAGCAAGGCATTTAGCCTTGTGACACTACAACTACCACCAAGATACGCAAGAATGCTTCTACATTGCAGCTGTCCTAGACCAAACCAATTCTCTCTTTTTCTACTTCGTTCTAGTCCTTTTCAATTCTCAGGGACAATCTTACTGAGCCCCTACACTCTTAACAAGTGGTGCTCACAACTCTGAGCTCGTCCCACTGTAGAGACTTGAGCCCACAGTTCAAGGCTGAACCTCCCATACAGTAACTTGGGAATCTTCAGCCACTGGAAAACTGTTATTTGAGCAGGAAGTTCCAGTCCCTGCCTTCCCTTTGGGCAGAAGTGGAAGATCTTTTGGCGTTATTGGGATGGACTAAAGGAGTTGTCATCATTACCTGGCAAATGTCATGACTCAATCAGAATTTCAAAAACATAATGAACTAATCACTTCTGTTTGTAGGAGCTTGCCGAGCACAAATTGGCTCTAGTGGTTCACACGTTGCAACAATGGCTAATCATTGGCAGTAAATTGTTTTGTGATATTTGAAAGGGATTTTAAGGGTGCTATGGAAATGTAGGTCCTTGTTTATCTTACACATTTCTGCTTGTAGTTCTTTCCACCAGAGGAGGTAAAGTTTGGTCTTTCTACTACCTCTAGATGTCACTATGGTGCACAATGCTGAATAATTCACAGGGGAGGCCATGAAATGCCACCTAGTGGTCGACGCTCAGCAGTCGTTTACCTTTGATTTCTTAAGGGAATTTAAATCTGTTACCTTCCAAGCTGAGTTGACAGTAATTTTTGGAGTGCATTAAAACAATTACAACCAAGTACTGTCCTGTTGCTAAAATGCTAAAAACATCCAACAATGCACAAATATCCCCAGTAAACTCATTGCAGAGTCTCAAGGCTCCTTATTGTCTCTGCTAATAATACTTTATGATCATCAGCTAATCACACATTGGCCCCTCCTGTTTACCTTGCTAGTGTAGTGGTACACCATTACACAGTCCAGCGGACCGGAGACAGTACCATTCCTCCATCACATTGTGCAAGATTCTGCTGCATACAAACCCATAGACTCTACTAGGTGTGACTAAGTGGAAGAACACACAGAAATTTCAACCCACACAAAGATTACTGATGCATCTCCCAAGGAGTAAGAAGAAATGAATAGGCAGCATTATTTAAAAGAAACAGGTACACACACTGACTCCAACCAAGCATTTCATCAGCAAGTCAACCAGTATCCAAAGAAGGTATATATTAAATTCTCTGAGTCACCATTTACCTCAATGGGACTTTTAAAGTGTGAGCTGGCTGTTCATCTATCACAAAAGAAGGCACAGAACTGTTCCACCTGTCCAGAGCATGTTGCTCCAACCACCTTTCACCTAACTGCACCAGTCTGGCTCCCCATTCCTTTCTCCCTCATTGCGTATTGAACTTCATCATTGGAGATGCCAGCATCCTACTTTTTTTTGGGAATGATGCAACTATTCCTTAGAGAACATTTGATTCACAACTCTGAGACACAAAAAGGGAGACAGTGATACAGGGAGACTAATGATGTACAATGTGACACAATTGACAGGTCTAACTAACTTGGGGGCTGAGTGCTGTCTTTGGGACACAGGCCAATCACTGAGTAGGACAACCAAGAATCCTAACGCTCCCACAGACTGTGTAGATTTACATCGGGGAGAGGGGGAGGGAGAAACAGGGAGACAGAGGGAGAGAGAGAGAGAGAGGGAGAGAGGAAAAGAATGGGCAATGAGAGTGAGAAGAGAAGACAAGAGAGGAGGAAGAATACAAGGCAAAAGAGGGGAAATATGGGTGAACTGAGATGGCCGAGGGATCATGTGGATATGCTGGACGGTGGAGGACAGGAGAGGCATGAAGGTACACTTTTAAAACCTGCAGAGAGATGAGGAATTAGATGATTGAAGCTGCCACATGGACGTACATGAGATGTGATACTCAACAATGATAGGATGTTTACAAGCAGTTTCAAATATTAAAACGTGTCAAACACTTTAAATTCAGCACACAAAGCTCATTAAATGGCTGATGGTTACAATAGACAAACAACATAATAAGACGACAGAGACCGAATCCTGATCTCTCAACAAGGATTATGAAAGCAGGAGTGGTGAAATTCTGCTCCAGGAATTTCCTTTTCCTTATTTCTCCAATTTACCTTCTACAGTTAATTAATAAGAGGAGGCCAGCAAACTCTTTAAGATTTAACTAGGAACGTGTGTTGATGGGAAAAATACCGTATATTATACAATGGGTTTGCGTCTCCGTATATCTTCACATTCTAAAGATGATCGTACCTGGCAGGACTTGGAGACCAGGTCTTATCCCCTGCAGCTAAATACCAATCATCATAGGGGCAGGACCATGGCTTCTCATTAACCTTAAAAATGCAATAGTATCAACATATAGGCCTGGCAAAGCATTAGAGTGCCCAAAATGCAACAACGTCTTGAAAATCCAAGAACTTTGGATGCCAGAAACCTCAAACTAACAGTAAATGCTGGAAACACTTAGCAGGTCAGGCAGCATCACCGGAGCGAGAAGCTCTCTCATTGTACCTGGTCTGCAGCTTCCAACATTTTCTGTTTTTTTCTCCCCTTAATTCCATAAGCTTCTGCATCATTGTGTCAAGCTAATATTGGTGTGGGTATGTGCGAACGCAGAGGGTTAAAGGGGTGAGGGACGGTGAATGGGGCTGGGTAAAAGGACGCCTAAGATGGGGTGTTTGCGGCGAGTCGGGTTGGAGGCAGAATTGGATATGATACAGGGGTCAGGCTGCTCTGTAAACTTCTCCAGTGACATGCCCTTGCTGGGGTGTGCAGGACCACACCTTCAGTGCCTGAGCTCAGATTAAACCATTCTTTATGTCCCTGCGCTCAGCACTCGGCGCGACCGCCGGTTCAGCACCCGCGTTGTGTCCATTTCATCGCTCGCGAGGCACAACCACCCCTTTAAACTGCTAACGCTAATATTCCCACAAACTGCAGAATGTATTAACCGTCTCGGTTAGGCCTTAACAGGCGCTGTGCAGAGGGCATTTCACTCTTTTGCCGTGGCTGATGTAAACTTCCAAAGATCCGCGGCCGGTCTCCCGTGTTACACTGGCTCTCGGTGAAACGACGGGAGCATTTAATCACAACTTTCAGAAAGATTTGATCAAAATAACAGTACAGTCGGAAATGCCGGAGTAATGAAGCGTGCGCTACAAATCTGCCCCAGTTTTAGAACAGATCTCACTGTCTCTCTCCCCTCTCCGCCCCGGCAACAACAGAATGCTGTACACAGAGTGAGGCATTGCGGCGCCGCAGGACGACCATTTGCGAGTTCTCTGGGACGAGTCCTAGCGATATTCTCACGGGAACTAAGATTTGTCCCTTCAGGCAGACTAAACCCTCCCGGATGACACTTTCCCATTTAAGGAATCTCCACCCCGGCACGACCCCAAAACTTTTTCAAGATAAGAAAAAAAAGAGCCCCGTCTTCTTTGCAAGATGATATTCAGATATTTAATTCTACAGTGTCAATAACCCTGTAGATAACGGTTCCGTCCCGCACAGAACGACTTGCGGTCTTTATATAGAAGCTCCCCCAAGAATAGGTTGAGGTTTGGCAGGGCCGGTGTTTTGTCCCCGGTATCACTGGCTGCTCGCCCACTAGGAAACCATCCCCCACCGAAAAAAAAGGCACCGGGTAACTGTCCCAGTCTCAACCTTTCTTTTTGACTGCAGCCGGAGCCAAGTCCCACAGGAGTCCGCTTGTTATTCCCGGACGATACCAACCCATCCTTCACCATTCCCATCCCAGTTCTGGAGCTCGGACGTGAAGGGTCCGAGCCCAACATGTGTCGCTTGTTACCACGAACCCCACCCCAACCCCCCGGCCAGTCAAGACGAGAAGGGAGGTTCGTGAGGGGTAGGTCAGGAGAAAGAATGGGGAAAGGGGAGGGTGTGAGAGATTGTGGACAAAAAAAAGTGGAGAGGGAGGGAGGTAAACAGATAAAAGTGATGTATTGGTAAGGGGAAACGAAGGAATGAGGAACGGGAGGGAGTACGGAGTGTGAGAGGGGAGTCAAGGAAAGGAGGTGCAAGAAGAGATGAACGAATGCATATTAATAAGGGGAGAGAGGGAAGCAGCGAGAGAGGAGACGGCAAAGGGCTAAGGATGGGATGGGAGGGAGTGTGGAGTGGGCTGGGGAAGGGAAGGGGAGGAGAGGCGAGAAGCAGGAGAAAGGATGAGGGGAACGGGAGGCGATGTGAAGAAATGGGCAAGGAGGCAGAGAGGGTGAAGGTGGGAGAGCAGCAGCGTGAGGTGCAAGGGATTGGGAGAGGGAGCGGGTGCGGAAGGGGACTGGTATGTGGGGAGGTAGGAGAAGGGGGATTAGAGCAAAGAATGGGGATTGATAGGAGTGGGGGAAGAGGGCTTGTGCAGGGACAGGAGGGGGTGTGGGATGAAGGGATGGAGAATGGGTGGGAGAAGGTATTGAAGGGAATGTGGAGTATAAAGGGAGTGATGGCTAGAAGGAGAGTGGGGGACCGAGAGTACTACTGGAGGAGAAGGGGCAATGTGAACAGGGGGAAGAAGGGGAGTGGGATGACAGAAGGGGAGGGAGTACAATGGAGAATAGTGGGGGGGGGGGAAGGGAGGTGCAGGCAGTGGAGGGTGATAGATCGAAGGCCCGGGAGGTTCCCGTGCGCCCATGAAGGATGATGGGGACTGGAACAAACTTGGCAAGGAGCAGCCTGCAACTCTCTGCCCCGGCATCACATCAGCCGCAGGCTCCCCGGAACAAGGCGCCCGGTCACCCTCCGCTCAGTCCTCACGGGAGCTGGAAGGGCACTCGCCAATCTCTGCCTTATTTCGGGAGGGGTGTTCCCGCGGGCCCCTTTCAACTCCTAATGATGGGGGAAAGGTGGGAGTGGGCGTCCCCAGAAGACCCACTGGGAACATCAGAGATGTGGGGGGGGGGGTTGGAGGCAGAGAGGCAACTCGGTGTCCGGGAAACTTTTGTCCCCTAACTGAGCCACTGGAGAAGTAACGCGGAGCCCCAGTCTCCCAGCAGCGTTTGTATCACAACAGAGCTCTGCGTGCACTCAGCGCAGCTCGCTCGCTCGCCCGCCAAACTGATCGGAAACTGAACCAAGGCGACGGCTGACAAGCCCCACACGTCCCCCTTACCTGCGTGACAGAGGCCGAGGGTACAGAGAAGTAGGCGGAGAGCCGTCAGGCCGGGTGACCGGGACCGAATCATCCCCAACTGCTGCTCTCCTCTCCCGGCAGAGGCGAGTCGAGTTGTGGGGGAGAGAGAGAGAGAGAGACCACGGGCGAACACACACACAAACACTGATCTCTGTTTCTCCTTTCCTTGCAGTAGCTCACTCCAGGAATATTTGGAAAATAAACTTAGTACTGTAAATGTTTACAGCAACGCTGAAAAATCCCTTGATTTTTTTTCCTTTTTTTTCCAGGCGAAGAAACTGCTTGTAGATTCAGGTTCAGCTTTCTACCAAACACTTTGCAATCCCAAGTTGCGTATGCTGTTCATTTCACTCTCCAGTTAGACTGTGTGTGTGCATCTTGCAGACGCACACACAAACACACGCACACACACAGCAGTACTCCAGCCACTTTCCCTCAAGGTGTAAGGAACAGCCGAGAGAGTTCCGCCTACAAAAAAAATATCCCCAGCAAGCTCCCCCCTCCCTCCCCCCGGGAGCAGTCGCAAAACCCGGCAGCTTCCAACACTCCGGTCCCTCCCAACTCCCTCTCCCAGGAACAGCAGTCCGATCCTCCCAGAATCCGGGCGGCGATGTTTCTGAGAAACTCAACCTATAACACAGAGAGGAGTTTAATAACCCATTTACAGAATCTGTGCAAGCTCCCCCCAGCTGACAATGTGCAGTTTATCCTCAATTTGATTGATGGAAGTCAAGTCGACTGATAAAATAGATTGTAAACTCTTTATTATTAATAAACATGGGAAGCCTGACCTCTATTTCCCCTACAATTAATTTAAAGTAAGTAGCGCGTTAGAAATGACGTAGCCTTTTCATTGTATACTTTTAAAATGTATTACAGATACATCTCCAATTAATTTGTGAGGCAGGCTACGATTTTTTGGCGAGTTGCTGTTGATTCTGAAGTAAAATTGGAAATAAATATCGTCTTGAATTAATTTACTATTTTAATATTTTTACTTACTCTTAATTAAAACAAAGGAAACATATTCTATCCATTATCGGTCAAATACATGTCTTTATCCATTAGGGCTCAAGTTCTTTATGGAACAAAACAAAATATTAACTTGCCCTGGAGTGCTGCAGGATTTTAAACCCGGCTCCTACGGGGAATTTGGCAGAAAGTAAGACATTATGTATGATATACACGGGCCCATAGCAGAACTCGTTTAGTTATTAATTTGCCTTAGTCAGGGCAAAAAAAAATGCCATGCCTTCAAATTCAGAGAATTAATATCTGAAATTCAACGTTGCACTATCCTTATTTTCTCTGTCTCTCTCACTGGACAAAATATTAATGTTTAAAGTCTGAACAGCAAATAAACAGCAATGAACAGCCAACCGTGTAATCCCGAATGATTCTGTTAGAAAAACAAATTAATGAATAAACTATTTTTTTTAGCATGCGCCAGGCTGTATATTAGGCGCTTGAGTGCCAACACAGGCTTGCATAATACTCAGCTAAATCTAAGTGGACGGGAATTATCAAGTGCAGTGGAAATAAGCGAACAATAGTTTAAAAAAAGTGATTTAAATAAAATTAACACAACTGTGCAATTGGCATTGATAGCCGTGACTGGTGTTACTCGGGTTTGGGGCTCTCTTCGATCTCGTGTTAACTCAGTGTGCACAGAGAATAGACACTCAGAATCATAGTGTGTGTGTACGGTCACATTCCTTCCCCAATGCCGTTTAGTTCAATTTATGGTTGTCGCACAAACCATACGTTTACAGCTAAAATGTGAAGGGGCCTTTGATGTAACAAGCTGTAAATATACACTGCATCCAAGAATGTTCCCCTGAAAGGCTCGATTACTTACTTTCAAGTGAACTCTTTAACTGTAGTAAAGCTTTAGACAGGAGGTGGGAGATAACAGGCCGGAGACCGATATTACCTGGCATCTGCACTAACTCGATAGTTTTACAAGTACTTTTAGCAGCGACCTTGATGTGGAGATCTGGTACCGTTTATTGTCTAACAATGCGATAAGGCCGACTGGTCTGGCGCCACGCAAGGTCTGAATGGAGATGCTGTTCGATGGCAGGGGTGGGGGTGGGATCACTTGGTAAAGTTGGTCATTAGGACGTCCTGTCAAAGTGGTGGGGGGAGTAGACACCTTCTTACCCGGTGCTGTGTTCATAAAACATGTTAAAAATTTAAACAAGATACAACAGACTTCTCTGACCATACATTTGATTAGGTTAGGTTTAGGTCCTCGATTTACTGAAGGTCTCGAACAGCAGCTAAAGAGTTTTGGTAAATTTAGTTTCCTGTTCGCAAAACAAGGTTAAACCACTTTTAGAAAGAACGCTTTAGAATTTAATTTTAAAAGTGTTCAAACACGTTTACAGCTCTGCAAATTTAAAACACCTAGCCCGAATTCGCAAGAAACTACTTAGATAAAGCGATTGTAATATTTTGGAAGCAAAGTGACAAATAAGACATGATGATGGTCTGTTTAAAACAAAAGTTTGCGGAATTGCTTCCTGGGTGCCACCGATCGGTCATTTGTTGTTTCATAACTCTTGTCAGTGGACGATCCGGTGTCAATGAGTGTTCACGGCCTCTCTGAAGCAGGGATTGCACATTGCAACAGAGGACACGAGAGGGCGCCCGCGGCCGCCCATCGCATGTGAGATAATTGGACTGACCCGGGAGTCCCAAGTTAGACAAAGATTATTTTATAAGTAGCTGTGCTTGGAGAGGGCTGGTGTGTTGAAATTAAAGCAGCTCTCCTACACTGATTTCACTTGTACGGCTGGACTCTTCCGCTGAAGAGCTTTTCATAAAGAGTGCTGCTTCTCAAAATAAATAAACAAATACTGTATTAAATTTCTATTGAATCTTGTATTCAATAAAATCAAAAAATATTGGCAATATTCAGCAGATCAGCCAGCATCAGTGAGAATAGAATCTGTTAACATTCCAAAATTTTACTTCTAGCATTGAGTTTGTGTACAATTTATGAGCAGATATGTCTAATTCATTAAAAAAATTAAATCAGCAACACACACAGAATGCTGGAGGAACTCAGCAGACCAGGCTATGGAAAAGTGTACAGTCCACATTTTGGTCGAAGACCCTTCAGCAGGACTGGAGAAAAAAAACAGCTAGAAGGTATAGTCTACAACTCCTTCCTATCAATTTTAGAGATCCCATTTTAACCCGGAATGGGGCTCTTGGCATGATACTGATCCCAAATATTAACTTTGGTCCACTTTCCGTGAAAGCTGCTAAGCTTTTCCAGGACTTCTGTCATTTTTTAATTTCAGGTTCCCAGTGCCCGCAGTTTTGTTTTTGCATTAATATTATGAAGTTGTACGTGTAGATTTCACGTGTGAGTCAAACACTCAAAATGATGGAGGAACTCAGCAAGGCACCTCCATGGATGCTGCCTGACCTGCTGAGTTCCTCCAGCATTTTGTGTGTGTTGCTCAAGATTTCCAGCATCTGCAGAATCTCTTGTGTTCACATTTGGTTTGTATTAATTGGACCTCTGCATTCCACTAGTTTATCTTTCCTGCTGCTTACACTGGGACAAGCTCCTGTGTGGGGCTTGATGGAGCAATCTGCTCCCTTTACACGTGTGTATGTTTGCCAGCAAAAACAATACCACAGACAGTAATCATCGGCTTCAGAGGCATGGGAACACACTGCACATGTGCCCTTGTGAAAGTGGGGACAGAGAATCACCCTCTGAAGTCCTCAGTTACTGCTTTAAGTCACAGTGCTGGGGACCGGACACTTGAAAAAGCAGCAAGAGGTTATATCAGAGAGATTTGCCTTTTTTTCGGTCTCTGTTGCATTATTGAAAGGGGGAAGCGCTGTGTACTTTTGACCTGGCGATGGTGAGTTAGCAACCCTTCTCGTCTCCCACTCTGCAAATTCAGACTTCCCTCCCTCCATCCCTCCCTCCATTCCTTTGCCACGGGACTCTCATGCTTGCGAGGAGTCCCTGTGGGAGATTTTCAGACTGCATAACAGACTCCTCACTATGTAGCCACAAGGCAGCATTTCCCTTCAATGCAGCCTCAATAATTAATCTGCTAGAGGTGTAATAACTATCAATAATGCAAGGCCAATAATGTATCAGTTCAAGACACCAATCTGCCATTGCAGTTGGCCTGCTCAGGGACCCCTGCCGTTCCAAGGTTTCCCTTCATCAGTTTGTTTATGCACAGGCGGTGAGAGAACGGATCGCTTCTCTGATTTGCAACGATACATAGATCTTAAAACAGCTGCTCCGTATCTCCCAAAACCTAGTTCGAGTACACGTTTGGAAATCCTTTTTGAATCTGACCTTTGAATTAGGCCCATAAGACCAAGCATGTAGTTGGGATTAGTGTGAAGTGTGCGGATATGGCCAGCGCTTGACGGGGAATACTGATCTGACTCCTTTTTCTAGGTGGAGGTCAAATTTTGTAAAAGGCTGGAATTGTCAGGAGTGCCAGAATGGCCTTTGAGGTTGGTTGTATCCATCTAGAATGGGCCAAATGTAGGCAGATTGGATCAGCTTGGTGGGTACTATGTTCAAAATGGACGTTGGGCCTGTTTTCTCAGTTACATCGCTATTTTTTAAATTATTGTTTGCATTTCTATGAGCATTGCTTAAGCAGGAAGCAATAGTGGCTTTGAATAGATTGTACAGGCGTCACCGGGTTTTGAACCCCCAACCGAGGTTGGGTGAAACTAGAACTAGAAGTCATTTGGGGGGAGAGGGGCACTTCTCTCAGAGGGTGTTCCAAGTGTGGAATGAGCTGCTGGAGGAAGTGCGGATGTGGGTTCGATTTCAACATTTAAGAGGAGTTTGGATATGTACCTGGATGGGAGGAGTATGGAGGGCTGGAGTCCAAGTGCAGGTTGATGGGACTGGGCGGAATAATAGTTCAACATAGACTAGATGGGCTGAAGGGCCTGTCACTGTGCTGCAGTGGTCTACAATTCTATGACTTAGACATCCCTAAATAAAAAGGAGCTCCCAAAGTATTGTTAAATTCAGAAGTCCGATATACAGGATGTGCAAATGTTCATTCCTATGAACAGAAGAACTTGTTTCTTCTGTCTCTCCACTTTTAGTAAATGTTCTGTCTCTCCACTTTTAGTAAATGTTCTGTCTCAAGTGCTTTTGATGGCATTCATTACAATAATGTGGAGATGTGGTGATCATATCAAATAATTTTTGTGTTTTTTCTGACTTACAGACAATATCGAGAGATTCTGGAATTCTTCAACATTACACAAATTTTCAGTTGTCCTCATAACCATGTGAGAGGGTTCGGGAGCCTGAAAACACACTCACCAGTTCAGGTACAGTGTCTTCCCCTCTGCCGTCAGATTTCTGAATGGACAATGAACCCATGAAAACAACCTCAGAAACACAAGAAATTCTGCAGATGCTTAAAATCCAAAGCAACACACACAAAATGCTGGAGGAACTCAGCAGGTCAGGCAGAATCTGTGGAAATTAAGAAACAGCTGACATTCTGGGCTGAGACCCTTCTTCAGGATGGGAAAGGAAGGGGGAAGAGGCCAGAATAAAAAAAAGTGGGGGAGGGAAAGAGGTAGAAGGTGATAGGGGAAGCCACGTGTGTAGGAAAAGTAAAAGGGCTGGAGATGAAGGAATCTGATAGAAGAGGAGAGTAGACCATAGGAGAAAGGGAAGGAGGAGCTAACCAAGGGAGAGGTGATAGGCAGGTAGAGAAGAGCTAAGAGGCCAGAGTGGGGAATAGAAGAATGGAGGGGTTTGCATTTTCTCTATTGGAAGAAATCGATATTCATGCCAACAGACGGAATATGAGGTGTGGCTGCTCCACCCTGACAAAGGCCTCATGGTGATACAAATGAAGGCCAAAGATTGACACGTCGGGATGGGAATGGGAATGGAAATTAAAACAGTGGGCCACCAGCAGATGGAGTGGAGATGCTCGACAAAGCGGTCCTCCAATTTACAATGGGTCTCACCAATGTAGAGGAGGCTGCATCAGAAGTGTCAGACACAGCAGATTCACAGGTGGAGCGTTGCCTCACCTGGAAGGACCGTTGGGGGCTTGGAATGGAGGTGAATGAGTGGACGTAGCACTCGGGCCACTTTCAGGGATAAGTGCTGGGAGGGAGATTCATGCGCAGGGACAAATGGACAGGGGATGACTGTGGAAATCAGAGAGTGAGGGGGTGGGAAGGTAATGATGTGTTTGGTGGTAGGATCCTTTTGAAGATGGTGGATTACGTGGAGAATGATGTGTTGGATGCAGAGACTCATGAGGTGGGAGGTTAAAACAAGATGAACTCTATCACTGTTAAGGCAATGGGAAGATGGGGTTAGCACGGATATCCGGGAAATGGAGGAGATGCAGGTGAGGGCAGCATCAATGATGGGAGGAAGGGAAACCCTGTTCTTTGAAGGAGGAAATCTCTGGTGTTCTGGAAGGGAAAGCCTCTTCCTATCAACAGATGTGGCAGAGATGAAGGAACTGAGAAAAGAGAGTAGCATGTTTTTACAGGAGACATGGTGGGAACAGGTACAGTGAAGAACAATGTCTCAGTACTTTTCCCCTCTCTTTATGCACTACTTAAATAATTAATTTTCTTTTTTTGTATATACTTCTTATCAGAACTTATAGTTTCTATTATAATGTATTGCACTGTCAGTCAGTCAGTCAGTGGGTGCCGTCCTGAAATCCGGGGTTGGTGGCTAGGCACCTCCATCTTCTTCGATCTTGCGACAGCACCGAGTACAGTCTCTCCTCCAGTTTGTTCTCGCTGGCTGCCTTGGCACCGCCCACCGCCACCCCGCCGAACTTGAGCCCGAGGCCGTGTCGGCCTCCAGCCACGGCTGCTTCTTCGAGCTCAGCCCTTCTTCAGGCGGAGGCCTTGGGCTGGTCCAGGCACATGGTGCCACGCCCAAGTTCATCATGTCTCTTCTAACTAAGTGCATAGTGTACTGCTGTGCAAAATAAAAAAAATTCATGACATATGCCAGTGGTACTAAACCTGATTCTGTTTCTAATTCTGATGGGTTGATCAAATCAAGTTTAATTACCATTCAAACCATACATATATACAGCTGAACGAGACAGCGTTCCTTTGGGGCCAAGTTGCAAAATATTCAAATAAGGGGGTAGCATTCAATATAGCGAATAATATAATTCTAAACAGTGAGCAAAGAAGCCTATTGATTCGAAAAAAAGACACATATAGTCCAAGTCCCAGAGCAACTATGTCATAAGGCGGTGGCTGGGAACGGACCCAAGTGCAAGACACAGACACTGAAGGACTAGGGACAGGACTAGGATACAGGGTGAGAGCAAGGATTTGGACACGAAAACCAGGAACCCGGAACAGGACTGGACAAGAGAGCCAGGAGCCTGGGCTTGGACTCTGAGCCAGAGACTGGACAAGGACCCAGTACCTGGGTCTTGCCTCTGGCTCGGACCCCAGAACTAAGCAAGGGCGAGGCTTGGCAGGCAGGTAGGACGAGGCTGGAGTCTTCAGGCTTGTGGCTAGAGGCTACAGACTTGAGGCGAGGCTTGGCAGGAGGCAGGAGGCTGGAAAAGTCTTCAGGCTTGAGGCTAGGCAGGAGGCTGGAAAAGTCTTCAGGCTTGAGGCTAGGCAGGAGGCTGGAAAAGTCTTCAGGCTTGAGGCTAGGCAGGCTCCTCCTGGGCAGGGCGTGGTACTCCTGGGCAGGGCGCGGATCACCACCCGATGGAGGCAAGGGAACCAACCGCAGGTAACAGCAAGATAGACTGGCTTACCCGACGGAGGCAAGGAACAGGAAGGGACAGAACCAACCGCAGGTAACGGCAAGATGGCCTGGCTTACCTAGGTGGAGGCAAGGGACAGGAAGGGAGCTAGGTACAGGGTGGCTCCAGGACAAAACTGCAGGCAAGACGAGGCGAGAGTTACCAGCAAGACAAGGCAAGGCTTCTGGCAAAGCAAGGTGAGACAAGAACTTCAGGTGAGGTGAGAGTTACTGGCAAGACAAGGCAGGGCTTCAGGCGAGGAAACAGAAGGCAGAGGAAGGGATACAAGGAGTAAAGACAAGAACAATCCAGCAGCCACACCCTGGTCTCTGAAGGTATTTATGCAGCCAGCCCCTACGAGCATCAGCTGGCTCAATTAGAGCTCAACAGGAACAGAAACAGGGTAGACAGGAAAACCTGGAGCAAGGGTTGATGGACCGGACCATGAACCAGAATATGGACTTCACGGACCGGACCATGACAAATAATGTCTAGCAATCGATGGTACAGTGTGCAGACGCACGCCATCCACTCTGTCATTTCACCTCTCGAACACAGGAGGGCAGCACTAACCGGAGAGACCAGGCCCCAGCCGAGCACAACGCCACGCTGATACATTTCCGTGTCTTCTCACCTGGTCTGCAGCAACACCAGGTGCTCTGGTTTCCTCCCACAGTCCAAATATGTACAGGTTAGTAGATTAATTGCTCTTTGTAAATTGTCCTGTGATTAGACTAGTGTTAGGTAGGTGGATGGCTGGGTTGGATTGGGTCGGCCTGTTCCACATGGTACCTCAAAATAAATAAATAAATAAAATGCTGGAGGAACCCAACAGGTCAGGCAGCATCTGTGGAGGAGAATAAGCAGTTGATGTGTCAGGCCAAGACAAAAATCAGATGAAGGGTCTCAGCCCGAAATGTCAACTCTTCCTATAGATGCTACCTGGCCTGCTGCATTCACCAGCAACTTTGATGTGTGTTGTTTGAATTTCCAGCATCTACAGAATTCCTCATGTTTGCGAGATGAAATTCAATGTCTGTATGTATGGAAACTGCTCATTACCTGGGATGACCTGTATTAATGTGGCAGAACAATGAATACAGAGGAAGATTAATACTAATTGTACTTATTGTATAAATTATTATGAATAATGCGAACTTTTGATTTCTGTTGCACTTTCTACCACCCTGTACGATGTTCCAAAGGGCAGTAGAGTCAGTGAAGCACTCTAGAACTGCGATAATGAATAGGTTTCCGGGAGGACAGAAAAGATGTTTCAAGGACATTCACAAGGCCTCCTTTACAAAATGAAACAGCCTATCCAACTTAAAGGAATCCCTGGATTGTGAGCCTGTGGAAAAGTAGGAGCAGTTGAGAAGGTAACGAGCAGCCCCAATCTCTACAATGGATGATATGCACAGCATTTCAATGATCTCATCCCATACAGCATCATCTGGCCAACAGCGGCACTGTTGACTGGTTCATATTGACCTCCTTAATCCCCCCAGGACACAGAACATGGATGGTTGGAGATAACGATAAGCTTATTTGTCACACGGACATCGAAACATCTGAACACACGGTGAAATGTGTTGTTTGCTTCAATGACCAACAGAGTGCAAGGATGAGCTGGATGTCTGGTGCTAACATAGCACGCCCACAACTTTCGAACCTGTACGGCCTTTCAGACGATGGCAGGAATTGAACCCCGTTCACTGGCGCTGAAAGTGTTCCTCTAAAACCTATGTTACAGTGCCACCTTGGGGTCGTTCATCCTCAATGCTGAGAGACTGCCTCAGAAATACAGAGGAAAAGAAACTCCTTGAGGCAGCAGGGCAATTTTTTTAAAAAAAATTGTGTTATTTGAAAAGTTGCCTACATGCAAAGACATGGTAATGCTGCCTCAGAGCTTCAGGGACGCAGGTTCAATACTGGCTTCTGGTGCTGTCTGTCTGGAGTTTGCCCATTCTTCCTGGGACTGCACGGGTATCCCCAGATGCTCTGGGTTTCTTCCACACCCCTATGATATGTCGGTTGGTAGGTTAATTGGCTGCTTTAGATTGCCCTAAGTGTGTATGTGAGTGGTTGAATCTGGGAGGTATTAATGAGAATGTGGAGAGAATAGAGTATAAATGTGTGCTTGTGGTGAGCTTGGCTTCTGTGCTGGGTGAGTCTTCGACTAAAGGAATCAGGTTTACTATCACTGACTCATATAACATGAAATTTGTTGTTCTGCGGCAGAAATACAATGTAAAGACATGAGGTTACCAAAAATGACAAAAATAAAAAATAGTGTATAAAAAATAAATGATGTGGTCATTTTCATGGGTTTGTGAACTATTCAGAAATCTGACAGCGGAGGAGAAGAAGCCGTGTCTGAATCATTGAGTGTGGGTGTTCAAGCTCCTCGACCTCCTCCCTGATGGGAGTAACAAGAAAAGAGTGTGTCCCAGATGGTGGGGGTCCGTAGTGATGGATTGGGCCTAGGGGCGCTACTTGAAGATGTCCTCAGTGGTTGGGAGAGTTGTGCCCATGATGGAGGTGGCTAAGTCTTCAACTTTCTGCAGCCTCTTGCAATCAGGATCCTAAATACTAGTGTAATCCAGAAGTGAAGGCCTCATACCAAAGCCTGTTTCACTGTAGCTGCACTGGGCTGACCACACTGAATATTAGAAATAGATCCAGCAGTAGGTCATCTGACCTCTCACTCCACCATTCATTTGGAAGACGTTTTACTTAATGCCTCTTTCATGTGCTATCCTCTTGGTTCTATTTTAATCCAAATATCTTGTATAGACTCAATCAGCAGGACTTCATAACCTTGTGAATAGAGAATTCCAAAAAGAAGCATTATTGTCTTGGTGAAGGAATATCTCCTCACCTCAGTTCTGTTTTGCATCACTGTTTAACTATTCTACCTCTCCATTTTGCTGTGGCATATTTATTAGACCCAGGAGGTTCCATTCTCAGCTCAGCAGCTTGCTGAACACCTCTTGCGTCAGACCCATGTCTCTCTTGCAAAGGCCTCCATTAGGTAATGCGTCTCAGCATGAACAGATGGTGGGAGGACACCATTCAGTCCTCAGACTGAGACCAAAGCAGAACAGCATAAAGCTGCCAGTGAAAATTTAGAGTTTTATTAGTTGCTTTATCTTGCTGGATGCAATGCATAATTCAAACTTTGTTTTTGCCAAGGTATTGTCCTCAAGGGAGGTGGCAATGTAATGTGAAAGACCTGTGTAGCCTTTTAATCTTTCTAATGTAAGATAGTGATTAACGGCAGCAGCCAATCAATTCTTTGTTGCTTTGAACTAACTGTTGGTTAGCCCACGGTGTCACAATGGGGTGCTGGGAATGGACCCAAGTGCGAGACACAGACACTGAAGTACAAGGAACGGGACTTGACTAGAGTAGGGACGTGACAGGATACAGGCAAGGAACCGGGACAAGAACACAGACTTGGGCTAGGGAAAGCGGGACCAGGACTAGAAACCATGGACTAGGAGACAAGGCTTGGACTTCGAGCCCAAGACTGGACAAGGACCCAGAACCTGGGTCTTACCTCGGGCTCAGACCCCAGAACCAGGCAAGGACATGACCTGGCTTCAGGACAGGACGTGGCTGGGGTCTAGAGGCCTGAGCTTGGAGACAGGCTGGGGTCTTTGCTCTTGAGGCTTGAGGCTGGGGTCTTGGGTCTTGAGCTTGGCTGCGGGATCATCGAGGCTTGGGTTCCTGGAGCTTGGCTGCTGGATCTTCGAGGCTTGGGTTCCTGGAGCTTGGCTGCGGGATCTTCGAGGCTTGGGTTCCTGGAGCTTGGCTGTGGGATCGTCGAGGCTTGGGTTCCTGGAGCTTGGCTGCGGGATCGTCGAGGCTTGGGTTCCTGGAGCTTGGCTGCGGGATCGTCGAATCTTGGGTTCCTGGAGCTTGGCTGCGGGATCTTTGAGGCTTGGGTTCCTGGAGCTTGGCTGCGGGATCTTCGACTTGAAATGTGGAGTCTGATAACTCGGAAGCTGGAGCTGAGAGGCAGACTGGGAACTGAACATCAACATAGAGCCGGGACTTGTCCTTCAAAAAGCCGGGACTCATCATTAACACGACACCAACATGAGACAGGACAGTACATAGACATAGAGCCGGGACTCATACTAAGACAAGCTGGGACTCAACCTCTCCACACCAAGGTGGGACAGGTCCACCTGTTGGGTAACGGCAGAACGGCCAGACTTACCCAACAGAGGCGAGGACAAGACAAGACATGTCTCACCACAGGGCAATGGCAAAATGGCCTGACTTACCCCACAGAGGCGAGGACAAGAAGAGACAAACACCAAAGAACGACAGACAGTTCCATTTCTGCTTCGGGGTTGCTCTGAGTCGCAGTTACAGCCAGCAACCTCCGCTGGCTACGGAAACAGCCAGTTCCCTACCTAGCTTGGAGTGGCTGATGACCACTCAGCTGGCCCGGGAAATGGCCGAAACCATACCGCAAAGACTACTCCAATGAGTGGCAACAAGGCTCCATGAAGTGGTGGTCCTCCAACCAGTCCTAGAAATCACGGATGGTTTCACTAGCCTTCCATCATCAGGTTGCTCCAAGGGGGACTAACAAGACAGACCAGCAGCTCACACTCACCCCCAAGGCTACTTATATTCCAAGCCCCAAGATGGGAATCAGGAGCGTATGATTAACTCAACCAAATGAGGGACAGCTGGAAGACCAGGAGTCCTGAGTCCAGAGACCAGACTGTGAACTGGAATGCGGAATTCACGGACCGGACCATGACACAAGGCCTTTCCTCAAAGATAAATCTTTCTTTACCTTTTCCCTTGTACCTTTCCAAATTTCTCCAACCTCCCATTTGATGGCTTGCCCACTGCCAGAACCTAAATGTTTTAAAATTCTCTTACTAACCCTTAGGATCAATCTACCTCGACACTTTAATCAGCGAGATCAGTGAGAAATGGAGTTGATCATAGGCTCGTGCCCCATCTCCAAGCTTCTTGGCCTCAAGGAGACCACTCATGTCCCAAAATCCACTTGCAGGCAGTGAAGCTAACTTGCTCAATTGGCCCCAAATCACACTATCAATCTGTAGATCACAGGCTCCAACGGTACCAGAACCACATTTGAAAGGAAAAGAAGACACAAAAAATGTGAAAGAAGCAGTTTTATGGATCATCTTGAGGATGTCGCCTCTGGTAGCACCATCTTCTTCACTGATTTATGCCTTGAAGTTTTGTGTTCTGCAGCAGCGGTACAGTACAAAGACATAAAATTGCTATAAATTACAAAAATAAATAAAAGAAAGAAAAATAAACATTAAAAGAGCTTTAATGGGTTCATGGATGATTTAGAAATCTGATGATATATCAGTCAGATTTGGAGGAGCCACTGCACAGGTTTGGAAAGAGCTGTAGGGAGTTGGTCACTAGCATCCCCACCGTCAAGCATATCTTCCAAAGGTGATGACTTAAAAAAAGTCGCATCCATCCTTAAGGACCCACATCACCCTGCACATGTCTTTTTCTCCTTGCTGCCATTACGGAGGAGGTACAGGAGCCTGAAGACATGCACTCAACATTTCAGGGAAGTTTCTTCTCATCCTCCATGATAATAGTAACGAGAAACAGATGGTCCTGGATGGTGAGGGTGGCATGGCGGCATAGCGTGGCACTTTACAGTACCAATAATCATGATCTGGGATCAATTTCTGCCACACTCTGTAAGGAAGCTGTAAGTTTTCCCCATGATCACGTGGGTTTCCTCTGGGTGCTCTGGTTTCTCCCATATTCCAAAGACGTACGGGTTAAGGTTAGTAAACTGTGAGCATGCTATTTTGGCACCAGGAGCACAGTGACGCTTGTGGGCTCCCCCACAACAATCCCCCACAGAGGAGGTTCACCAGGTTGATTCCAGAGATGAAGGGGCTAACTTATGAGGAGAGATTGAGTCGCCTGGGACTATACTCTCTGGAGTTCAGAAGAACGAGAGGGGATCTTATAGAAACATACAGAATTTTGAAAGGGATAGATAAGAGAAATAGGAAAGTTATTTTCATTGGTAGGTGAGACTAGAACTAGGGGATATTGTCTCAAGATTCAAGGGAGAAGATTTAGGACGGAGATGAGGGGAAACTGTTTTTCCCAGAGAGTGGTGAATCTGTGGAATTCTCTGCCCAGAGAAGCAGTTGAGGTTTCTTCACTAAAGATATCTAAGATACAGTTAGATAGATTTTTACATAGTAGGGGAATTAAGGGTTATGGGGAAAAGGCAGGTAGATGGAGCTGAGTTTACAGATCGATCAGCCATGATCTTATTGAATGGTGGGGCAGGCTCGATGGGCCTGATGGCCTACTCCTGCTCCTATTTCTTATGTTCTTATGTTCTAATAATCCTCAGACTGTGTTGGCCATTGGCACAAACAACATACTTCACTGGATGTTTTGATGTTTCAGTGTACATGTGACAAATAAATCAAAAACAAAGCTAAGGCTTAGTGATCAATACTGCCACCTTGAGGTGCTGTCTTTTGAAGATATCCTTTATGGTGGGGATGGTTGTCCCTCCACGCCTGTCCATGCCCACTCTCTCTCTCTCTCTGAATCTCCCCTCCTTTAATCACTCTTTAATAGGCACTGCTTCTGCCTTGTGTTCTCCTTGCTGAACAGAGTTGGATACGGAGCTAACTACATCAGCATTACTATAAAACCATAAGACATCGGAACAGAATAAGACCATTGAGTCTGCTCTGCCATTCCATCATGGCTGATTTATTATCCCTCACAACCCCATTCTCCTGTCTTCTCCCAGTGACCTTTGGCACCCTTACTAATGAAGAACCTATCAACTTCTGCTTTTAAATATATCCAATCAGTTGGCCTCCACAGCTATCTGTGGCAATGACTTCCACAGGTTCACCAAGAAAACTAAAGAAATCCTGCCTCATCCCTGTTCTAAATAGATGTCCATCTATTCTGGGTCGGTGACTTCTGGTCCTTGACTGTAGAAAACATTCTCTTATGTCCACTATATTTTGGCCTTTCAATATTTGATAGGTTTCAGTGAGATCCACCCTCATTCTCCTAAACACTTCTCAGAACAGGCCCAGAGCCATCAAATACTCCTCATACATTGACACTTTCTTTCCTGGGATCATTCTTGTAAACGTCCACTGGCTCTGATTTCTGAATTGTCCTGTTTCAAAAATAGTCCACGCCTTTATTCCTTCTATCAAAGTGCAGGACCAAACACTTCCCTACACTGTATTCCGTCTGCTACTTCACTGTCCATTCTCCCAATCTGTCTAAGTCCTTCTGCAGACTTCATGTGTCCTCAACACTACCTGCCCCTCTACTTATCTTCATATTGTCTGTAGACCTGGCCATAAAGCCATCAATTCTGACATCCAAATCAATGACTTGAAAAGTAGTCCTAACCCTGACCCCTGTGTAAAAAGTACTATATAATTACAAATCCTTCATTGTCCACTTTCTAAGATCCTTGGGATAGCTTGGTGTAATTCACATCATTTCACATCACCGTGAAGACATTTCTAAATGTAAGGCTATAATATAAATGCAGTTTGTTGCTATTCTTTTTGCCAAACATTTCCTTTCCCTTTACCATGGGCTTTCAGTAGGAAAAGGCTCCATTTCAGTGAGCAACACATATCAAAGTTGCTGGTGAACGCAGCAGGCCAGGCAGCATCTCTAGGAAGAGGTACAGTCGACGTTTCAGGCCGAGACCCTTCTTCAGGACTAACTGAAGGAAGAGTTAGTAAGAGATTTGAAAGTGGGAGGGGGAGGGATGGAGCCAAGAGCTGGACAGGTGATTGGCAAAGGAGATACGAGAGGATCATGGGACAGGAGGCCCAGGGAGAAAGACAAAGGGGGGGGGACCCAGAGGATGGGCAAGGGGTATAGTCAGAGGGACAGAGGGAGAAAAAGAAGAGAGAGAGAAAGAATGTGTGTATAAAAATAAATAACGGATGGGGTACGAGGGGGAGGTGGGGCATTAGCAGAAGTTGGAGAAGTCGATGTTCAAACCATCAGGTTGGAGACTACCCAGACAGAATATAAGGTGTTGTTCCTCCAACCTGAGTGTGGCTTCATCTTTACAGTAGAGGAGGCCGTGGATAGACATGTCAGAATGGGAATGGGATGTGGAATTAAAATGTGTGGCCACTGCGAGATCCTGCTTTCTCTGGCGGACAGAGCGTAGGTGTTCAGCAAAGCGGTCTCCCAGCCTGCATCGGGTCTCGCCAATATATAGAAGGCCACATCAGGAGCACCGGACGCAGTATATCACCCCAGCCGACTCACAGGTGAAGTGTCGCCTCACCTGGAAGGACTGTCTGGGGCCCTGAATGGTGGTAAGGGAGGAAGTGTAAGGGCATGTGTAGCACTTGTTCCGCTTACAAGGATAAGTGCCAGGAGGGAGATCAGTGGGGAGGGATGAGGGGGGATCGAATGGACAAGGGAGTCACGTAGGGACAGCGATCCCTGCAGAAAGCAGAGGGGGGGGAGGGAAAGATGTGCTTAGTGGTGGAATCCCATTGGAGGTAGCTGAAGTGGCGGAGAATAATATGTTGGACCTGGAGGCTTGGTGGGGTGGTAGGTGAGGACCAGGGGAACCCTATTCCTAGTGGGGTGGCGGGAGGATGGAGTGAGAGCAGATGTGCGTGAAATGGGGGAGATGCGTTTGAGTGCAGAGTTGATAGTGGAGGAAGGGAAGCCCCTTTCTTTAAAAAAGGACATCTCCCTCGTCCTGGAATGAAAAGCCTCATCCTGAGAGCAGATGCGGCGGAGACGGAGGAATTGCGAGAAGGGGTGGCATTTTTGCAAGAGACAGGGTGAGAAGAGGAATAGTCCAGATAGCTGTGAGAGTCAGTAGGCTTATAGTAGACATCAGTGGATAAGCTGTCTCCAGAGATAGAGACAGAAAGATCTAGAAAGGGGAGGGAGGTGTCGGAAATGGACCAGGTAAACTTGAGGGCAGAGTGAAAGTTGGAGGCAAAGTTAATGAAGTCAACGAGCTCAGCATGCGTGCAGGAAGCAGCGCCAATGCAGTCGTCGATGTAGCGAAAGAAAAGTGGGGGACAGATACCAGAATAGGCACGGAACATAGATTGTTCCACAAAGCCAACAAAAAGGCAGGCATAGCTAGGACCCATACGGGTGCCCATAGCTACACCTTTAGTTTGGAGGAAGTGGGAGGAGCCAAAGGAGAAATTATTAAGAGTAAGGACTAATTCTGCTAGACAGAGCAGAGTGGTGGTAGAGGGGAACTGATTGGGTCTGGAATCCAAAAAGAAGCGGACAGCTTTGAGACCTTCCTGATGGGGGATGGAAGTATATAGGGACTGGACATCCATGGTGAAAATAAAGCGGTGGGGGCCAGGGAACTTAAAATCATCGAAAAATTTAAGAGCGTGAGAAGTGTCACGAACATAGGTCGGAAGGGATTGAACAAGGGGGGATAAAACCGTGTCGAGGTATGCAGAAATGAGTTCGGTGGGGCAGGAGCAAGCTGAGACAATAGGTCGGCCAGGACAGGCAGGTTTGTGGATCTTGGGTAGGAGGTAGAAACGGGAAGTGCGGGGTGTGGGAACTATAAGGTTGGTTGCAGTGGATGGGAGATCCCCTGAGCAGATAAAGTCGGTGATGGTGTGGGAGACAACGGCCTGGTTCTCCTTAGTGGGGTCACGATCGAGGGGTATATAAGAGGAGGTATCCGCGAGTTGTCGCTGTGCCTCAGCAAAGTAGAGGTCAGTATGCCAGACTACAACAGCACCCCCCCTTATCGGCAGGTTTAATAATAAGGCTAGGATTAGTGCGGAGGGAGTGGAGAGCAGAGCACTGCATGTCTGAGTTCAGTGTTGGAGGCCGGTGGCAGAGGAAGATAGCCTGTCTTGGGGTTAGAGTACTGTGTATGTGCATGGGTGGGAGGAAAGCAGTGGGGGCTTGTCTTGCTGTTGCTGTTCTGTTTTTTGCTTATAGTGTTTAGTGTTGTTCTGCTGAGCATTATGGACATGCGATGTTTGCCACAGAAAGTGTGGCAACACTTGCAGGCTGCCTCCAGCACATCCTGCGTGTGTTGGTCAGGGGAGTTTAGAAGAATGGGGGAGATCTCATTGAAACCTATCGATTATTGAAAGGCCTAGATAGAGTGAACGTAGAGAGAATGTTTCCAGTAGTGGAGGAGTTTAGGACAAGAAGGCACAGCCTCAGAATAGATGGATGTCCCTTTGAAGCAGAAATGAGGAGGAATGTCTTTAGCCAGAGGGTGATGAATCTGTGGAATTCATTGCCACAGATGGCTATGGAAGGCCAAGTCATTGGGCATATTTAAAGTGGAGGTTGATTGATTCATGATTAGTAAGGCCATCAAAGGTTATAAGAAGGCAGGAGAACAGGGTTCACAGGGATAACAAAATCAGCCATGATTGGATGTGGAGTAGACTCAATGGTGGTGGGGGGGAAATGGCCTAATTCTATTCTTATGTCTTATGGTTGATGCAAACAACACTGTATGTTTCCATGTATGTGTGAAAAATAAACTTTAATTTTGAATCTTGAAACTTGAATCTTGATTCTAGACTCTCCAACAGCGGGTAACAGACTTCTCTGGTTTTTTGAAGCTGGCACCAGGGAACAATGCGGCCAAAGGCAATGTCGTTCAGACAGTTCACAAAACTGTTTCTTTTACTTCCTCTTTCAAATATGATTCTGCTACTATTGGAACCCAGGATTTACATTTTGATGGTTTTTTTATCAGCCAATTGAGTGATCTGGTGCTTTGCTGTTTCCGAGGGAGTTTGGTGAGGTTTTGAGTGGAGGGTGTGGCCTGCAGGGCAAGAAGCTGGGAGACAGGGTGCAAGCTCATGATCCACTCCATTTCTTGCTGACCTTGCCAATTAAAGCAGAGAGCAAGACTGAAATCATCAAGGACGAAAGCAGAAGGCAAGTGGGTGTTCAGCGGTGTCTGCCTGCATTTGACCAGTCTCCCTCTCCCTCTCTCACTCACTACTGCCAGAGGAATGTGCCTGCGTCCGACTGGGCTCTCTCTTGCTCTTGCGTTCTGCTCCCGGAGGAAGGTGCTGGAGTCTTGGGTCTTGGGCAAGGTTTAATTGACATGGTTTGTGGATTGAATTCTTTCGTTCATGTCGATGTGTTTCTGGTTTCTGGTCACTCCTTTTTGTTCCTATTTTGTGCGTTTTTGATCAGGATGGACTGACTCTGTGGACTGCAGTCAACGAGCGACACAGCGCTAAATCAAACTGAACTAAACTTTATGAACATTCCTCGACTGCCTCACTGGTTTGGTGTTTTATATTCTGTTTGTCGCTCCTTATTTTGTTCTTTTTTTTTGTGCATTGGGTGTTTGATATTTTCTTTGAATTGTTTCCACAGTGTTTCTTTGTTTCGTGGCTGTCTGTGGGAAGATGAATCACAGGATTGTATACTGCATACATACTTGGATGTCAGGGCGCTGAAGCAGGGATCCAATCGCAGACCCAGTACTGTGCACACAGTGATACTAATTGAGTAACAAATCCCAAGGTTCAAACAAAGTCGGCATCAAAGTTCAGGCAGAGATCAAAACATCCAGAGAAATCCAAAAACCAGAATTGGGAAACATGTGGAGTTGATATTCAGACAGACAGAGTACAGATACCAATGTTGGAAAGGCTCAGGAAAATTCACTGGCACAATCTGGCAACAAACAGGTGAAAACACAGGACTGAAATACACTGACAATAAACAGAGAGGCAGATGATAGGTGGAACACAATGAGACACAGGTGGCAGCAATACAGGTAATAATGAGAAACAGGTGAGAGACAGAGTACTCACTAATACAGGGGCTGGAGTAGAGCAGGAGTGGGGACAGGAGCACCTGGCAATACAAAACCACAGACTGATAGCTAGGGGGAAACACACAAAAAGACAGAGTTCAACTGGAGGTACTGACGCTTTGATAACAAAAGTACTCTAGATCTCTGAATCTGAATCCTTTCCATCTCAGATCGTACATTCATTTGCACTATCTGAGCTCTAGATCCTTCCCTGAAGAAACACCCTCAGGCATCCTAATAGACAATAATCACTCCTTTCTCTTTGCCCTTTCCATGAAAGTATATCCTTTGTTATATTACGCGCAGTATCCTGATGCATTTCGACTTGTTAATCTGAAAGTGGGGCTAACATCAAAAGTAAAACCACTCGTAGTGGAAGTATTTAGTCCTTCACCTCTGTTTAATCCGTGGTGAAGTCACCAAATACTAGTGAGCAACAATGAGCTATTTAATAGCCTTGGTGGTGTGTGTCCGCCAGTTTCCTGGTACAAGGACGATGTTTAGATATGAAAGGCTTTTGATGTGCCTTCTGGTTGGAAAGAAAATTCCACTTTGCAGTGTCAACTTGGATGAATTGTCAGCTTTGAGGTGGAGCCCTGCTTCAGGCGAAATTATTTTTCAATATTGTAAAGATCTTGTCAAACATTAAATTAATTGGTTGTAGGCATTACCTCCTGTTTTGATTTCCTCAGTTGGATTCCGCCTGCATTGTGCAGTCAACCATTGATGAACTTGGCTACTTGTTCTACTTTGCTATGATCAATACTCTCCGACCGGCCCTTTCCTTCCTGAAAGTGCACAGTAGAGCTGCCGCCTGGCAGATTTAGAGTCCTGGGTTCAATCCTGACCTTGGGTGTTGTCTGTGTGGAATTTACACATTCTTCCTGTGGCCACGCTGGTTTCCTCTGGATTCTTCCCACTTCCCAAAGGTGTGCTGTAATGGTAGGTTATCTGGCCAATGTAAATTGAATTTAATGTGTTGGTGAGTGGTAGAATCAGGGGAGAGACGAAAAGAATGTAAAGAGAATTAAAAAAATGGTTAATGTAGGATTCATGTAAATGGGTGGCTGATGCTCAGTACAGACCCGGTGGGCTGAAAAGCCTTTTCTGTATTTCATTTTTCTGTGACCTTATGGACATTTTCCACACTGGCTGATGATGTATTATCAAACCAATCCTGTAGTTTCCATAGCTGCAGGTTGTGGTTAACCATCTTCTTGTTTATCTCCCCATACAACTCAGCTTCTCAACAATGGTGGTCATTTCACTGCCAGGCTGCCCTGTTCTGAGCTGCCAGGCCTGTTCTGACCCTGTTCCACTCAGCATGCTGATCGGGCCTCACAGCATATCCTCAGTGTGAAGATGGGAACTTGCTACCACAAGGACATTGCGGTGTTCACTCCAACCAACATTGGATAGATATACCTGAAACCTGGACAAGATCACGTGGGCTTAATGCTGGAAATACTCAGCAGATCAGGCAGCATCTGTGGGAGGAGAAACAGTTAGCATTTCTGGTAACAGACCTATCCCTTCTGTTCACTCACTCACTACCAGCAACAGACTTATTCTGGTAGCTATGTCCTTCAGGACAATCAGGGCAGTCTGTGGGGGTGTTACCAAGTCTCTCGGAGATATTAAAGTCCTCCAGCCAGAGTCCAGCCATGCTCTTATTCAATGCAGAATGTCATTAATGTCCTGTTCAACATGGAGAAGTGCTGGTCCATCAGTTGAGAGAAGGCGCCAGGATGAGGTTTCCTTGTCTAATCTTAGCCTGTTACTGTGAGACCTCAGGATGTCTGGAACTAACATTGATGACTCTCAGGCTAGCATGCTGTGGGCATGTATACACATGTGGGAATGAAGACACGTGCCTCCACTTCCTGACGAGACTGAGGTAAGCAAGGCTCCCCACAAAACTCTAACCAGTTTTTACAGGAGCACCACTGAGTCTCCTGGCCAGCTATATCACCGACTGGTGGCTGGTACAGAAATTGCAAGGCATCTGACTGCAAGTCCCTATGAAAGATTGGCAGGACTACTGAGAGGATCATCCGATATACTTACAGGAGCGCTTCATACACAAGGCCTTTAGCATCGTCAATGATCCCTCCTATCTGTCCAACAATCTGTTTGACCACCTACCATCAGGCAGGAGGTACTGTGGCATTAAGACAAGAACTGTTAGGATAGGAAACAGCTTTTTCCCCCAGGCCGTAACACTATTGAACTCCCTGCCACCACCCAGCTCTCATGTATGAAGCACCAGTAGCATAATACTGTTTACTTTTTAACTCGTATCATAAATGCACCTTAGTATTTGCTCATTTATTTCTGGCAATACTACTTTGTGTGTTGCATTTGTGAGTTACATGTATTGTGTTGTGCATCCTGGTCTGGCTATTTTATTTGGCAGTATGCATGTTTATACAATAAACAACATGTGTATACAATAGACAATAATATTGAATGACAATACACTGAACTTGAACTTGAAGATAAGGGATTATAATGGGGAAGTTTATAAGATATGATTCATATACTGGAAAGGAAGGAGACCATGTTCTCGTCTCGCTGGGAACGAGGTACAGGGGCTAGGATCTCACACCACTGGGTTCCGGAGTAGTTATTACCCTTCAACCATCAGACTCCTGAACCACCATGAATAACTTCACTCAATCTCAATTCTGATCAGATTCTGCAACCCACCAACTCACTTTCAAGGACTCTACAGTTCATGTTCTTTGTATTATTTATTTATTCATGTTTTTGCTTGCACAGTTTGTCTTCTTCTACACATTGGTTGTTTGTCAGTCATTGTGCGTAGTTTTTCATCGATTCTTTGTTCTACTGTGAATGCCTGCAAGAAACGAATCGCAAGGTAGTATATGGTGGCATATGATTATTTTGATAATAAATTCATTTTGAGGTGCTAGAATAAGAAAGGGGGAGGAGAAGGAGCACAAGAGAGCAGGTGATAGGTGAGGGGGAAGGTGAGTGGGTGGGGAAGAGGGGATAAGGTAAGAAGCAGAGAAGGAATAGGATAATGAGGTGGGAGGATGGGGTCAATCTCAGATTGGAGGAGTAACACCTCATTTAACATCTGAGTAGCTTCCAACCTGATGGCATGAAAATAAAATTCTCTAATTTCTGGTAATTTCACCCCAACCCTCTTTCTGTCTTTTTCCATTCCCTATTCTGGTTACCCTCTCATCCCTTTCTCTTCTCCTCACCTGCTCATTGCCTCCCTTTTCTTCCTTTCCTCCTTGGTCCACCGTCCTCTCCTATCATATTCCTTCTTCTTCAGCCTTTTACCTCTTCCACCTATCACCTCCCAGCTTCTTACTTCATTTCCCTTCTCCCCCCCACCTCACTTTTCCTCTCACCTGGTCTCACCTATCACCTGCCAGATTATACTCCTTTCCCTCCCCAACCCCCAAGCCCCACCTTCTTATTTTGGCTTCTACTCCTTCTTTTACAATCCTGATGAAGGGTCTCAGTCTGAAAAGTCCACTGTTTATTCCTTCCACTGATCCTGCCTGGCGCGCTGAGTTGCCCCAGTATGGTGTGTGCGTTCTCAAGGTGTCCAGCATCTGCAGAACTTCTGCAGTGCCAGCGAGGACCTTGCCGGGCAGAGTGAGCTGGGAGTACCTTTGCCATGTCGGCATTCGGTGTGTCAGTGCTGGAAACTTCATCCAGTTTTATCATTTACAGCTTCTTGCATTTCGTTAAATGTTGCATATCCATGTGACATTTCCTGAGAAACACAAGTCTCCTTTACTTAAACACAGATCATTAAGCAGCGCCGAGGTGCTCCTACTGACAAATGTCCCAGACATTTACAATGAATAATGTTAATCTCCCTAATCTGTTGCCATTAAATGCACAATAATACTCCTCCACTCACAGACCAATTGCTAAATGCACTAGCTTTTGATAAAGTATCTGGCATATTTGATGTGATATCTTCTGAGATATTGAAAAGAAAAAGGTTTTCAGCTGACTCTCTGAAAAATCACCGTGCATGCCTCAAATCGATGAGGTGCTCCTGTAAACGTTGAACACACAGCTGGATCCCACAGATAGCTGAAACCCGTCACAGTGGCATATTCGCAGAGCTGCTGCGTCAGGGCACCAGGGACCCGGGTCCAAACCTGATTTGTGTGGAGTCTACAAAGTTTCCCTGTGACTTGCCTAGCTCCACCCACATCACAATGATGACCACGGATGTGAGTGTTGCTGGGCAATTGTTGCTGAGGCAGCTGACCCTGTTCTCCTTGGGTGTCGGTACGATTGATGTTCTTTTGAAGCAGGTGGGAGCCTCTGACTGCAGCAGTGAGAGGTTGAAGAGGTCCTCCCATCTTCCGAAGATTCATTATTTATATTATCCCTTGTAGAGGTTGTAGGAAGGGAATTGTGGGGGGGGGGGGGGGGGGTGGAGTTGACCTGCAATTTGATAGGTCAATTGGCTACTCTAAAATGCTCCAAGTGTATAAACTGGGCGCAATTTACGTCAGTGGTAATAAACCTGATTTGGATTCTGAGCGGTGGAATCCAGACATGTTGATGAATGTGGGTAAATTCAAAAATGGGATTAATGTAGGATTAGTGTAAATGGGTGGTTGATTATTAGTATGGATTTAGAGGGCTGAAGGGCCTTTTTCTGTGCTACATCTCTATAACTCCTCGACTCCGTGAGAGCAGCAGCCGTTGTTTTGATGGTAGGGAGGACTATGAGGACTTCAGACTATGAGGATTTCAGACTATGCTGCTGCCATCAGGAAGAAGACACAGGAGCCAAAGGATCCACAGGGTCAAGAACAGTTATTACCCTTCAACCATCAGGCTCTTGAACCAGACTACATTGCACACTACATATAGATACACATACTAGAGCACACATCCAAAGGCGGAGAAGTGCTCACAAATACACACACAAATGCCAAAATACACTCAGGGGCTGCTTTATTAGATAACTCCTGTACCTTAACAAAGTGGCCACTGAGCGTATGTTTGTGGCCTTCCTCTGCTGTAGCCCATTCACTTCAAGTTTCGATCTGTTGTGCATTCAGAGATGTTCTGCACACCACTGTTGTAATGTGTGGTCCACTCACTCCATCCCAAACCTATGGCTCACTTTCAAGGACTCTCATGTTGTCAATATCTATTGCTTATTTACTTATTATGATTTTTTGTTCATTTTCTACTGTATTTGCACAGTTTGTCATCTTTTGAATGTGTGTGAGAGAGGATGGGAGGGAGAAAAAGGGCTTGTTTTACTGTTGTTCCTGTTGCATGTTGTGTTCTGTGTTGTTCTGCTGAATATTGTAGGCATGCTATGCTGGTGCCAGAATGTGTGGCAACACTTGCGGGCTGCCCCCAACATACCTCTAGGCTGTGTTGGTTGTTAACGCAAACCACACATTTCACTCTGCATGCTTCGATGTACATGGGATAATTAATTCTGAATCTGAATGGCACGTCACACACCTATCAAAGGAACTGATATCTCCTGTATTTTCATGGAGTTATCGAGCACAAAAAACTTGTCCTACCATGTCCCTACCGACCATCCATTCCCATCCCATCTATATTAACCCTACTAATCAGTACTTGGTAAAGTGATGGTGTCAAGTTTTCTACAAATTGTCATAGTTGTATTTATTCATACAGTCAAGTAGGGAGGGTCCCATTACACTCTTAGTGTGCTCTGTAGATAGTGGTAAGGACTTGTGTGTCAGAAAACTCTCACTGATACTATTGATTTCACAAATTAAAACTGAGGCTACGTCCACATTACGCTGGATAATTTTGAAAACGCCGGTTTCGAGTAAAAACGACAGGTGTCCACACTAAACATTTTTCAAAATATCTCTGTCCACATTAGACGGATATTTGGGCGAATCTCCTCCTACTGGGCATGCGCAGGACACAGAAAACAAGCAAAGAGGAAACGGTATACTTGGTGTGCGTTTGTCCAGTTACGGAGTAGAAAAAATTAAAAGGACTTGCTCTTGGCTCTCGCGCAGGAGGACTTAAAACTAAAAAAGACAAATACTGGCGCGTATGGAGGCAATTGACAGGGAGTTCACGGGCGGTATGACCCGGCTGATGACGAACATTGAAAAACTGACTAACTCTGTTGCATTAATAAAGTACTTTATTAAATGTATAAAAACATGTCTGCATCAGTGTTATCCTGTTATTTCCATACAATGTTACATTAAGATGTTACACATCTATTGCCAGAGAAGTACTTGCATAAATAGGTAAACCACCTTGGTTCTTGGTTCTTGGTTCTTGATCCTCCAAAATATTCCACATGGAATTTAAAGTGGAGGTGGCGGAGGATGTCTTCTGTCCTTACCTTCATACAAGCAAGGACAGAAAACAGGGCAAAGTGAGTGTACTTATTTATTCAGTAAGCTACGAGTCAAAGTATTTCTAACAGACACATTTCTAACTCTTCTGGCTTCAGTCTCGTTGCCGTCTGTTCCGAAATTGTTAGGTTCTGCGAAGCGCAGAATCAAATATCGCTGTGATGATTGTACGCTCTAGTACCAACTGTTTGGCGAAAATAAAGTAATAATAATAATAATAATAAAAAAACAATGAAATGCTGTGCTGCTGCCATCTGTTGCGGCACGTCATGACAGCGCTTTTAAAAAGCTCCGGTTACCCTGTACACAGTGCAACGGATGTTAGGCATTTTCAGATTTATTCACTCTGGAGATCGTTTCTGAAAATCTCCATTTTCGGGGGCTGAAAACACCGTTTCAGTGTGGACGGAAGGTCAAAACGAAGAGAAAAAGCTTTGTTTTCAAAATTATCCGGCGCAGTGTGGACGTAGCCTGATACCTATTGGTCCATTTCTCAAGGGGACCAGAACAATGAGTCATGTAGTGAGCTCAGTCACTCACTTCACTCCAACTTTATTCTAGTACTGTATTAAACAGAGGAACATATCAAAGGAACTTTGGAGAGGGTTGTTGGCTCTATTAGTTATTCAAGGATCTATCGTAGCAACTATGTTCCTCTTCATCGGTAGCTTTTAGTAGTTGGTGAGGTAGGTGATTAGAAGAAAATCCTGTGGTTGATTTCTGGTAATGTCAGGGAATTTCCACCATGAATCCTTATTGTCCAAGCACCACATCTACCTGTGGTGTAGCACCAAGCTGTTAGAGTCTGCATAGAATTTAGTAAGAGCTTTAACAAGATTTCTCATGAGAAACTGGTCCAAAGATTAAACATCATTTGATCAAGGACAATTTGGCAAATTAGATCCAAACTTGGCTTGATAAAAGGAGGCAGAGGGGGCACTATTAATCCAAAATCTGTGCCGGTTAGTGCAAGACCTCTTAACCAGTAATGCTGTCCAAGCTGTTCAAAATTCTTAGCACCTCTGTCAAATCTCCCCCTGATTTCTATATGCGTCAGGAAACCTTGGCCTGCTCTGGCACCTTAGCAAATATACTTAAAAGTGACCATCTACAACCAGTGGCCGCTTTATTAGGTACACCTGTACGGCAGCAACTCAATACATAAAAGCATGCAGTCATGGTTAAAAGATCCAGTTGTTATTCAGACCAAACAATGGAATGGGGAAGAAACGTGATCTAAATGACTTTGACCGTGGAATGATTGATGGTGCCAGAGGGTATGGCTTGAGTATCTCAGAAACTGCTCATCCCCTGGAATTCATGCACAACAATTCAAAGTTCAAAGTAAATTAGATTAGATTAGATTATAAGGATCAAATTTATTATCAAAGTACATATATGTCACTGTATACAACACTGAGATTCATTTCTTGCTGGCATTCACTGAAAAAATGCAAGAAACACAATAGGATCAATGAAAAACTATACACAGTGGGGTGACAAACAACTGATGGGCAAAAAAATAACAAACTGTAAATACAGTAGAAAACTTTAAAAAAATGATAATACTAATAATAATTAAGCAATAGATATTGACAACATGAGACGAAGAGTCCTTGAAAGTGAGCCATAGGCTTGGGAACTGTTCAGTGATGGAGAGAGTGAAGTTGCGTGAATCACACATTACAACAATGGTGTGCAGAAGAGCATCTCGGAATATGCACAACAGATCCAAACCTGAAGTAGATGGGCTACAGGAACAGAAGGCCATGAGCATATACTCGGTGGCCACTTTATTAAGTCCTCCAACTTATTTTTCGATACTTTCAGCAGCAGCACACAGTGACTACAAAATGTGCTGTGGTTTCTCACTTGAATTAATATGATGGCATTCCATAGTACCACAACCTTGACCAAGGACAAAGGCATTAGATGCAATGGGAAGCAACACACACGAAATGCTGGAGGAACTCAGTAGGTCAGGCAGCATCTATGGAAAATAATAAACAGTCAACATTTCGTGCTGGAAAGGAAGGTGCTTCTTGTACTTCTTCTTCCCCTCCCACACCTCCTTTTTGCATAGTTATTTATTTCTAATATAAAATTCTTATTATAATTTATAGTATATTTTATGTACTGCTGCTACAAAATATCAAATTACATGACATATGACAGTGGTATTAAACCTGATTGTCATTCTGGTTCTGCAATAACCTTAGATTATGGTAGTTTGCTCACTCCCAACACCTTGTAGTCATTCGGTGACTGATTGTTGATTAGATTCACCCATCATTACATCTGTAGAAACAGGAGCATTTAATATTTTTGATAAAAGGTCATTAATCTGAAATATTAACTCTGTTTCCTTCCCCACTAAGGCAGTACTCCGTTTTTATAATCTAGGTTAACATATTGTTGTAGATGGAGTTTGCTGTGAACATCCTGATCTAAAGTTCTGTTGTGAATGTGATCCATGAGACATTTTGGTTCAGGTTATAGAAGGTGCTGTAGGAGTGCAGAAATATTTTAAAATTTTGATCAGGATAAACACTCATATGTGCAAGTTAAAGCTAGATTCATGATCCACAATGATTTTCCTCTCTTCAATTTCCCCACTTCTCTCTGCTGAAGATCACAGACTCACAGAAGTGTACCACACAGAAACGAGCCCTTCAGCCCTAAGTCACTCATGCTCTCCAAGATGCCCATCCATACTGATCCCATTTACCTGCTTTAGAAACATCGAAACATATAGTGAAATGCATCAATTGCGTCAACGACCAACACGTGAGGATGTGCTGGTGGCAGCCTGCAAGTGCCTATAGCTACCTCCATGGGCTGCTTTTGGCCTATTGCCTGCTTTCTGGATGCTAGAGATATGGGGAGCTAGAGGCTCTGTCCCTTCTTTTCCTTCTTATCTAAGTCCCTGTCCAACTGCCTTATAAATGTTGCAGTTGTATCTGCCTCTACCATTTTCTCTGTCTGCTCATTCTATAAAACCACAACCCTCTGTGTGATAAACTTGTCTCTCAGATCCTCTTTAAATTTCTCCCCTCTTATCTTAAATCTACACTTTCTAGTTTTAAACTTCCAACCCTAGGAAAATGATTCTGACTACCTATCCATCTATGCCCCTCATAGTTTTATTCATCTCTGTAAGGTCACCTCTCAGCCTCCTATGTTCTGGTGAGAATAAACCCAGCCTCTACAATTGGTCATCATAAGTAACACCCTCCTTTCCATTCATTTCCTAATGAACTATTTGTACTCTTTTTGATGCCTTCACATTCTTCCTGTAGTCTGGCGACCAAAACTATACATGATACTCCAAGAGCAAAGGCTCATAGTTGTAATCGTAAGTTCTATAGTATCTTACATTAGTGCCTTCTCTTCATGACCTTGCAGAAGATTCTCAACCTTGGAATGTAGAAGAGTGAGAGATGATATTGGAGAGTTGAATAAAATCATGGGGGGCATAGAGTTGGGGAATCAAGAATTACAGGGCATGTGTTTAAAGTGAGAGGGGAAAGATTTAACAGGAATTTGAGAAGCAACCTTTTTTCCACAAAAGGTGTTATCAATAAGGAATGAGTTGCCAGAGGAAGTGGTTTGAGACAGATAGAAAAATTTTAAAAGACAGTTGGACTGGTACATGGATTGGAAAGGTTTAGAAAGTTATGGCAAACAGGGCTAACTTGGGTGGAGCCAGCAGGTACCCATAGGGCTGAAAGGCCTGCTTCTGTGCTCTATAACTCCATGATTCACTTTGACTATGATACAGTGAGCCCTGAATCCCAAGAGACAGGTATACCTGTACAGTACGTATGATTTTCAATGCAAGTTACTAACAGGATGTGCTTATTCCTTAGCTGTAGGTATTAGGATTTTACTGTTAACCCTAGCTACAATCAGCCAGACCAACTCTAACGAGACATGAGCAGGAGATAACCTATTGATCAAGAAGTTTGAAAACATTTGCTTACTATGTTAACTCTTGTGAAGGTTTAACCTTTATTATTTATAAAAGTAACTAAATTAAGGATTTAAGGTGGTTATCAAAGAGAAGAACAGATACAAGTTCAGTGCCACAATATTTAAATATATGGATTTGAATACAATGAATAGCGGTGTAAATCCAGAAATGGTTGAGGTATCAGTACATAATTACTGAACATGTTACTGCAACGATCATTGATCCACTATTTATTAGAGTTGCAAAATGGTTTATTGCTAAGGGATAAAAGCATTTTTAAAAATTTGATCAAAGATATATCTTGCAAATGCCTGCAGACTAATAAGCAATCTGTATTGATTGAAAATAAACTGCGAAGGAGCATTATACTTTGGCTGTGGAATATTTTAACAATTCAGATTTGCTGCACTGTGTAATTGCCTTAGAGTTTAAATGGAATTTCTGGTTTTAGATGTTTACTTGGAAAAGCCTCCAGCCTCCACGGGCTACTGTTGGCATATTGCCTACTTTCTGGATGCTAGAGATATGGGGCGATGCCAGGATTTTGTATCAGTGAGGGGATTGATTAGCAATAAAAAAAAATAGAGCACTTAAAGAACTCATTGGGTTAAGCAGTACCTGGGGAGGCAAAGTATGTAAGTGTCCCTGCATCACAACTGAGAGGGATGGGGAAAGATTAGTTCATAATGAATAGTCAAATTACCGTCATATGCACTAGTACATGTGCAATGAAAAACTTATATGCAGCAGCAACACAGACACATACTGCAGCATCATATAAGCAGCATTTATGAGAAAAAAAACCAAAAGACAGATTGCACCCATGTTTACACGGAAGAGCAAAGTTAGAATAAAAATATCTCAGAATCCATTTTAGTGCAAAGTGATCAAAGTGTTATGATGATTAGGATTGTCCCAATTAGTTCAGATATTGAGTGGTTGAAAGGAAGTGGCAGTCCTTCAACCTGCTGGTGTGAGGCTTCAGGCTTCTGCACCTCCTGCCTGATGGTAGTTGTGAGAAGAATATATGGCACGGATGGTGGAGATCTTTAATGGTGGATGTTGACTTTTTGAGGCAGTGTCCGTAATACAGAGGCTTATGCGCATCATATATTGGGTTGAGTCCACTGCCAGTATAAAGCAGTTATGTGGGATGGAAGTAGGACAATCAACCTAACAGCACCATGCTGATCCTTATCCCCGTTTCACCTTTCTTCATTTAATTCCATCAGCATAGACAGGAAAATTAAAGCAACTCACACCTGATCCAGTAGTAGATATCTGGTTGATTGAATGTGAAGTTGCATTCTAGCCTTCATGTGGGTGAACCCATGAAAAACATCCAGCCCAGGTGGGGTACCCAACCAAGTGTTAAAGACCTATGCTGATCTACTAGCTGGAGCATTCACTAAGATCTTTACCCTCTTGCTTCAGCAGTCTGAGGTACCCACCTGCTTCAAGCAGGCTTCAGTTATACCGGTGCCTAAGAAGGATGTAGTAACCTGCCTCAATGACTATCGTCTAGTAGCACTTACATCTATAGCGAACTGTTTTGAGAGGTTGATGATGAAACATATCAACTCCTGTCTGAGAAGCGACTTGGATCCACTCCAATCTGCCTTCCGCAGCAACAGGTCCACAGCAGATGCCAGCTCATTGGGTCTTCACTCAGACCCAGACATCTGGACAGCAAAGATGCTCTTTATTGACTACTGCTTGGCATTCAGTACTGTCACCCCCTCAAAACTAATCAATAAGCTTCTGGACCTTGGCCTCAGTACCTCCTTGTGCAATTGGATCTTCCTCACATACAGACCCCAGTCAATTTGGATTGGGAACAACATCTCCTCCATGATCTCCATCAGCACAGGTACACCACAAGACCATGTGCTTGGTCCACTGCTCTACTCACTTTACACTTATGACTGTGTGGCTAAGCGCAGTGCTGATGCTATATTCAAGTTTGCTGATGACACCACTGCCGTAGGCAGACTCAAAGGTGGCGACAAATCAGCATATAGCAGGGAGATTGAAAATTTGGCCGAGTGGTGCCACAACAACCTCTTACCCAATGTCAGCAAAACTAAGGAACTGATATTGACTTCAGGAAGAGGACACCAGAGGTTCACGAGTGAGTCCTCATTGGAGGATCAGAGGTGGTGAGGTCAGCAACATTAAATTCCTCGGTGTTATAATTTTGGAGGACTTGTTGTGGGCCCGCCACATAGTGCAATTACAAAGAAAGCAAGGCAGCACCTCTACTTCCTTAGGAGCTTGCAAATACTTAGCATGTCATCTAATACTTTGACAAACTTCTATAGATGTGTACTGGAGATGATACTAACTGGCTCCATCACAGCCTGGTATGGAAACACCAATGCTTTTGAACGGAAAATCCTCCAAAAAGCAGTGAGTGTGGCCCAGTCCATCATGGGTAAAGCCCTCCCCACTGTTGAGCACATCTACACAAAGCATTGTCACAGGAAAGCAGCATCCATCATCAGAGACACCCACAATCCGGGACACGCTCTTTTTTCGCTGCTACCACCAGGAAGAAAGTACAGGTTCATGAACCATTAAGCTGTTGAACCAAAGGGGATAACTTCACTCAATTTCACTTGCCCCATCATTGAAATATTCCCACAGCCGAAGGGCTTACTTTCAAGGACTCTTCATCTCAGGTTCTCGATATTTATTGCTTATTAATTTATCATTATTATTATTTCTTTTTTTGTATTTATATAGTTTGTTGTTTTTTGCTCAAGTAGGTACGAGCTTTCATTGATTCTATAATGGATTTATTGAGTATGCTCACAAGAAAATATATCTCAAGGTTGTATATGGTGACATATATAAACGTACGTTGATAATACATTTATTTTGAACTTTGGAACTTTGAAAGTTAACTATGAAAATATACAATTATATTAACTATGATATTGAGACTCCAACTTCTGTAGGAATGGGTTCATGAACTGTTAGGAATTCATTATGTTCCTGTTATGTCCATGATTGCTGGCTATAGTATGCCAACAATTCTAGTTAGCCACACCATTCCCCTCTATCTATTTCCTCAATAACCGCACTACACTGCAAACGCTTTAAACCACTTTTTATAATGCTGTTTACATTGCAAATACGTGGTGGTATTTATGTACATTTGATTCCATATCCATAGTTTAAACTCTAAGTGTATTTTTCTATAATTCTTTATTTTAATAATTATTGAATGGTGTTGTTCTTTTGTTGCATGTTATGCCTGACCAACACACCACAGCAGATTTCTAATACATGTATATAGACAGATAAATAGATAGATACGTTATTGATCCCAAAGGAAATTACAGTGTCACAGTAGCATTACAAGTGCACAAATATAAATATTAGAAGAGAAGTAGAAAGAATAAAAAATAAGTTATCACAAACAGTCCATAAAGAGGGAAGGGGTCATCACTTCCCCAGCTATAAGTTGATTCATTATAGAGCCTAATGGCTGAGGATAAGAATGACCTCATATAGTGCTCTTTGGAGCAGCAGATTTGTCTCAGTCTATTGCTAAAAGTGCTCCTCTGTTCAGCCAAGGTGGCACGCAGAGGGTGAGAACCATTGTCCTGAATTGCCAGAATTTTCCGTAAAGTCCTTTGTTCTACCACAGTCCAGTTTGCCTCCTGTAACACAGCCAGCCCTTCTAATCAGTTTATTGAGCCTGTTGACTTCACCCATGTTGATTCCATTGTCCCAGCATACCACTGCATAGAAGATTGTACTAGTGACAACAAACTAGTAGAACATATGAAGGAGAGGCCTGAATACTCCAAAGGACCTCATTGTCCTCAGGGAGTAGAGGCAACTCTGACCCTTCTTGTACACAGCCTCTGTGTTGGTGCTCCACTCAAGTCTGTCATCCAGGTGGACCCCAGCTACTTGTAGGTCCTCACCTACGTGTAAATCTTTATGGTGAATAAAGTTGACGCTTGATCTTTAATCTTTGATACATATGATCACCCTTCTCCTATCAGTTTTCAGGCTGAACAATCTCCACTTCCTATCAGAGCATGCTGCCAGTAATCATGTCGTCCCCCTTGCTCAGCATGTTGTCTCCGGAGGCTGTGCTCTGTGCACCGTCTCCTGCCTGGAGCAGGTGAAGCATGTGTTGTTGCTGTGCCTCATCCTGCTGTGCATGGCAACAGGGGAGTGGAAAGTAACCTGCACACACAGCTGTGTCCAAACAAACCTATTAACACCACAGACATCACCATCACCGGGGTCTCTGTCCACTCACGTTTAAGTTCAAATTTATTGTTATTCAACCATACAGTACATACGTATACAGCTAAATGAAACATCATTCCTCTGGGGCCAACATGCAAAACACAGTACATATAGTCACACTCAGAACATATAGTTATAATCCTGCATGGTCTTACAATTATTAGGAAAACTTGCAAGACAACTATTTGCTCTATTTGTTGAACCCAGAGGGGCCTGTGTGACTAAATGAGCTGTTATTTACCCAAAAGCAATCAATGACAAACAAATTCTACCTCACCACCTCACCACCACACCACCACATGTCCAGTAACAGACATTAGGATTACAACCATTTGCATTGTGCTGGATATCAACGTGCACAGTCCGAAATAAAACTTAAAAATAATTCATTCTTAACTTATCATAATTGAAAGCATCTGAATTTGATTTCCAGAGTGTATTTAAATCTTGATATAGCCTTACTCTCCTTATCTCTGTAACCTCATCAGAGCCTACAACCCTCAGGGAATCTCTGGCCTTGTTCTGACACATAGCTAAATTTAATCTTTCTACCATTGGCAGACCAACTGCCAAAGTCTTACTAAATTCTGGAATTTCCTCCCTAAGCCCCTTCATTCTCCTGAAAATTGATCCTTTCAATCTTTGATTGAGCTTTCGGTCATTTGTTCAAATGTGTGGCTCAGTGTCAAATTTGGGTTGTTAGAAACCTATCCATTCTCCTTTCTCCCTGCCCCATCTGTGGAAGAGTCTATGGTTTACACATTGTCCTCCCCCAACCTCATTCTAAAACCAGGATCTATAGTTCTTCATTTTCCTTGAGAAAAATAACATCATCTCTTACGTCAGAATGCTGTTCATTGACTTTAGTTCGGCATTCAATACTGTGATCCTCTCCAAGCTGATCGCCAAACTTGGCCAACTTGGTATCAGCTCATCCCTCTGCAATTGGACCTTGGACTTTCTGACTGACAGACCCCAATCAGTTAAGTTAGACAACCTCTCCTCCTCCACTCTCACCTTGAACACCGGCGTGCCTCAAGGCTGAGTGCTAAACCCTCTTCTGTACTCCCTTTTCACCTATGACTGCATTCCTGAACATTGTTCTAACTCCATAATCAAGTTCACAGATGACGCCACAGTGGTTGGCCTGATCAGAGGGGATGAAGAGACGGCCTGCAAGGACGAGGTCCAGCACCTGGCCGCGTGGTGTGCCGACAACAACTTGGCCCTTAACACCCAGATGACCAAAGAGATCATTGTGGACTTCAGGCATGCTAGGAGCCACACTCACATCCCCATCTACATCAACAGAGCAGTAGTGGAGTGTGTATCAAGCTTAAAATTCCTTGGTGTCCACATTTCCGAGGATCTCACCTGATCCCTGAACTCCTCCATCCTGATCAAAAAGGTGCAACAGCGCCTTTATTTCCTGCGGAACATCAAAAAAACTCACCTCCGTCCCAGGATACTGACGGACTTTTACCGCTGTACCATTGAGAGCATACTCACTAACTGCATCTCAGTGTGGTACGACAATTGTCCCATATCGGACTGCAAAGCACTCCAGCATGTGGTGAAAACTGCCCAGCGGATTATCGGCACCCAATTGCCCACCATTGAGAGCATCTACCATATACACTGCCTGGGCAGGGCGAAAAGCATTATCAAGGATGCATCGCACCCTAACCATGGACCTTTTACCCTCCTCCCATCCGGTAGGCATTACAGGAGCCTCCGGTCCCGTACCAGCAGGGACGGGAAGAGCTTCTTCCCTGAGGTTGTCACCCTGCTGAACCTCACATCATAGCGCTAAGCAGTATTGCACCCATATTGTACTGTCTCAGTACTTTTATATTTGTGTGCTGTAGCACTTACTTTTTATTCACAGTTATTTTGTAAGTAACGCTATTCTTTGCATTTCTGGTCAGATGCTAACTGCACTTCATTGGCTTTGTATCTGTACTCGGCACAATGACAATAAAGTTGAATCTAATCTAATCATCTCAGCACCTAACTTGTCAAGTCCTATCTGAAGCCTCTGCAGAGGATAGGTGGTTAGACTCTTTGTCCTTGGGTTTGAAAATAGATGGTATAGGTTTAAGGTGAAAGAGGAGAAATTTATAAGAGTTTGGAGGAGTGAGCTTTTCAGAGGGTTGTGGTTATATGCAATGAGCTGCCACAGGAAATGATGAGGGAGATATAATGACATCTGTACAGGTACTGGATGGGAAAAGAGTGATGGAATAGGGGGCATAATGGAAGGAAATAGGACTTTTTATAAATGGGCACCTTGGTTGCTATGGGTGGGTTGGTCACATTTCTGTGCTGTACAACTCTACTTCAACAGATCAGCTGTCAGTTTTTTATACCATAAGGCAGTATCACAGAGTTCATGGCCATAACACATAGAAGTAGAATTAGGCCACTTGGCCTATCAAGTCCGTTCCACCATTTCTTCTTGGCTATTTTATTATCCCTCTCAACCCCATTCTTTTGCCTTCTTCCCGTAACCTTTGACACCCTAACTAATCAAGAACCTGTCACACTCTGCTTTAATTAAATCCAAAGACTAGGCTCCAGAGCTGTTTGTAGCAATGAATTCCACAGATTCACCACACAATGGCTAAAGAAATTCCTCCTCATTTCTGTTCTAAAGGGACCTCCTTCTATTCTGAGACCGTGCACTTTGGACTCTGCACTACAGGAAACTATATCTTCCCCACTATAGGAAACATCCTCTCCATGTCCACTATCTATGTCTTTCAATATTCAATAGGTTTCTCTGAGATCCCCTTCATTCTTCTAAACTCTAGTGAGTACAAGGCTTGAGCCACCCCCTTAATGCTCCTTAAACATTAACCCTTTCATTCCCGGGATCATTCTTGTGAGACTCATCAGGACTCTCAGCAGTGCAAGCATATCCTTCTTAGAAATGGGGCCCAAAACTGCTAACTGTATGACACTGAGCATGTGAGCAATCTGTCCAGGTTTTCTGACAGGACAACACCTTTATCCCAGAGATTAACTCTGTGAACCTACTTAGAAATGCCTCCAACACAAGTGCGTCCTTCATTAAATAAGAGGCCAAAGATGTGAGCAGTCCTCCAGGTGTGGTCTCGCTTGTGCGCTGTGTGTGGAGCAGCCTGGGATTTCCTTGCTGGACTCTTCAGTCATCCCAGAACCCATATGAATGGTGCCACGTGAATAGGAAAGACTTTTAAGGGAATGGGCCAAATGTGGACAAATGGGATTGACTTGGATGGGAAGCTTGGCCAGCATGGATCAGTTGGGCTGTTTCCATGTTGTATCGCTCTATAAGTGAGTGGTAGCAAATCATTTTGATATTGGTTTCAGTTTAGTATTGTCACGTGTATTGAGATGCAGTGAAATTCAATTGCTTGCATGCCATTCAGATAGATAATTTCATTTATTATTACACCAAGGTAGTGAAAAAAACTATATTAAAGATAAATTCCCAACCTCACAATCTACCTCATCATGTCCCTTGTAAATTATTTTCTACCTGAACATCACTTCCTTGTAATATTTTATTTTGCATTATGTTATTGCTTTCCCCTTGCACTCTCTGTGCTCAGTTTATTAGGTACCTCCTGCACCTAATAAAGTGGCCACTGAGTGTGTGTTTGTGTCTTCTGCTGTAGTAGTCCATCCACTTCAATGTTCGATGTGTTGTGCATTCAGAGATGTTCTTCTGCACACCACTGTTGTAATTGAGTTGCTGTTGCCTCCCTGTCATTTTGAACCAGTCTGGCCATTCTGCTCTGACCTCTCTCTTTCACAAGACATTTTTGCGCACAGAACAGCTGCTCAGTGGATTTTTTTTTGTTTTTTTTTTGTTTTGCATCACTCTCTGTAAACTCTAGAGACTGCTATGTCTGAAAATCCCAGATCATCAGTTTCTGAGAGATACTCAAACCACCCCATCTGGCACATACAATCATTCCGCAGTCAACATCACTTTGATCAGTTTACTTCCCTATCCTAAAGTTTGGTCTGAACAAGAACCGAACCTATTGGCCAAGTCTGCATGATTCTATGCATTGTGTTGCTGCCGCATTAATAACTGATTAGATATTTACATTAACGAGCAGGTGTACAGCTGTACTTAATAATATGGCCATTGAGTGTAAGATGACCAGGAAGAACAAGAGAGGACATACTGGGAATTCTCTTTACATACTTTGTTGTTGTCATCAAGGACATACTGCCCCCCAAAAGCAGTATCATTTGTAACTCTGACAGAGAGATTGGATAAATTCCCAAGGGAGAAATGAACTGGGAGCCAAGTGATTAACTGAAATGCTCTTTCAAAACCAGCAGAGGGCTATTGTTTGCTGAAGGTTCTCTCCTACAGATCTATTCCAGACACTTGGGTTGGAGGACAAGAAAAAGGTTCACTAGCAAAAACAACAAAAAATGCTGTAAATGCTAAACAGGTCTGGCTGCATCTGTGGAAAGAGAACCAGAGTCAACCCTTTGGTTTTGAGGCGCACCGTCAGAACTGAAAAAGAGCAAAGCTGCCGGAGGGTAGATGTCACTGGTATGGTAAAACTTGGGTGACCAGGGTGACCTGGTCAATGAGTGAGGGAGAACAATTTGAAAGTGAGATCACAGGTAATACAAATACAAGACAAATTGTCTCCTTTGTAGTTCCGATAAAAGTCCAATGTCATACTGAAGTTTGTTCCTGAAAATAGTTTCCTTTCTCTCCACTTCAAAGTTAAAAGTTCAAAGTAAATTTATTATCAATGTACATATATGTCACCAAGTACCTCCCAGAGATTAATTTTCTTGCGGGCATTGACAGTAAGTACAAAGGAACACAATAGAACCAATGAAAAACTGTACACAAAGGTGGACAAAGAACCAATGTGCAAAAGGCAACAAATTAGGCAGATACAAAAAAAGAAAAAATAATAATAAATAAATAAAAGATAAATATTGAGAACATGAGTCCTTGAAATTGAGTCTATAGGTTCACTTCTTGTAATAGTCTGCTTATCAGTCTTATATGCTTTTGATGCCATTCATTACAGCTCCGTGGAGGTATGGTTACCATATCGAGTGTATTTTCTGACTTAGAGATAACATTGACATAGTCTGTAAAAACAGACTCTGCTCAATATCTGGGGATGGCCTGTAGATAGGAAGACAAATAGAACGATTACCTTTATTGTAAAGGGTGCAGAGTGTAAGTTGGGCAGTCTAGGTACAACTGCAGAGGTTGTTGCTGAGACCATAGCTGTATTCATCTATAGATGTCCTTATTTAAGGAGGATATACTTGCAAAGAAGGCAGTTCAGAGTAGATTCACTCAGTTGATTTCTGGATGAAGGGGTTACATCATGAGGAATGATTCAATGAACTGGGCCTTTACTCATTAGAGTTTAGAAGAACAAGAGCTGTTGTTAATGAAGTGAATGATGAAAAAATATAGAATGGACATTAGGGGGAGATTCTGTTCCTCTCAGGGAAGAACCTAGAAATTTTGTTGAAGAACCTAGAAAAATGTAGTATAGATTTAGAATAGATGGACATCCATTTATGTGAGAACTTAAGAGCAAAGGTTTCTCTACTGCTGTCTACATTTAATGTGCAACAAATTAATTGAGTAGAACTGTCCTTGGGGATGACAGAACAGCAATGGCCTTTACTTTACCAGAGAGTGCTGAGCCTTTGTTCGAACTGCTCAAAATGCTCGACAAGTCAGGCTGCATCTCTGCAAAGAGAATCACCTTAAAAAGAGAGCTGGATTGATTCCTGACTGGGAGAGACACTGCGTAGTAGAAAAGGTAAATGTTTATAGAGAGAACCAGGATTGGTTTTTGACTACTCAAGGGGATTAGAAATTAATTTTCCAGAGATTTTTCCATTCCGTTATTAGTCTGGAATTTTTCTCACATTTCTCCTCATTCCTGGAAAGAGATTATGGGGCAAGAAGGAACAAGAGGTAGGAGTTGGTGGAGTAAGGAAGAGGGACTGTCCAATTATTACCATCCATCCATTAGTGTGTTTGTGTTTGGGCTTAACAGACCTTCCTGACAATTTTATAAATTATAACGTGATTTCAGGGTCATCCTGTTGGAACCAAATTTGATCAAATATTTGATCCATTTGGATTATTTTATTGTTGTAAAGAAGATGTACATCAGGAAACATTCTAGAACAATCTGTGCTCAATTCTGGCAGTCACATTGCAAAATTATTGCCCTGAAAAAGAAAAATAATTTACAAGGACAACTTTGGAATGCAAAAGGAGAAATAGTCCATTTTATCTCTTAGAGAAAGTTTAATAAATAGCCAAAAATATACCTTAGGATTTATGAAGAGCCCTGATAGGAAAATGTTTCTGTGATTATTCCAGAAAAGGAGACTGTAGCTACAAAATAGTCACTAATATATCTAATAAGATGATCGGGGGAAAGTGCTGGGAGTATGAAACTCATTATCACATGATGTGATGAAGAGGAATAGCAAAGATACTGGTGGCTTCTCTGGCTAACACAGCATCGTTGAACTCTTAGACAAGGTTACACTTAATCCACCAGCAGCAGGGTTAATAGTGGTGCCCAATGGATTATGGATTCTATGGATACCAGCCCTGGCAACAGCGCCCTGGCCTGGGTGGCTCAGCCAAGGAATGAGCAGATACAGTGTGTGAGAGGAAGCAGAAATATGGCAAGAGACCTAGGGCAATAACTAGGCTGAGAGCTAACCTGAGAGCACGCAGGTGGTACCATCACTTTTCCTGGCTGTCGTCTGCTCACTAGAAGATAAAATGGACTTACTGAGAAAGAGAATGAATGCATAGAAAGAGATGAGAAACTGCTGCATTATGATTTTCACTGAAACATGGCTAAACAACAACATCCGAGTTGGCATTTTAACTCAATGGGATGATTCTGTTCCTTGCAGACAGTATCTCCCTGTCATCAGGCAGGAGGTACAGAAGCCTAAAGTCTCACACCAGCATATTCAAAAATAGTTAATTCCCTTCAGCCATTCAGTTCTTGAACCGACCAGCTAAACCCTAATCACAACATTCTCACAACGCTCTGACCACTTTGCATTAAAATAGACTCGTTTTTTTGGTTTTAGTTCTGTTTTGAGTATAATTTATGTATTTTTCCTGTGAAAGTTGCTTATTTGATGCTTTGTGCAAAGCTGAAAGTCAGCTTTTCATTGCACCTGTGCATACATGTACTTGTGCATATGACAATAAACACAATCTGTGTGTTTCGATGTTTCAATGTACATATGACAAATAAACCTAATCTAATGTAATCTAATCTATATCTTGACTTTGTTGAAGAATATAATGGAAGGATGTGGTGATAGAATGAGATGAACGGGAGTGAAGAAGGCCATTTGGGGGATAAACACCAGCACTGATTAACAGGGTTTAATTGGCTAATTCTGGTGTAAACTCATTGTAATTCCACATGATCAACAGGTTATAGGGAGTTTGCTATTTCTCATCTCCACACTGTATTTAACCATGACTCTTGGCAAACACTGCCAAGTATTTCCTTTCGTGCAGAACCCTAGGCTGTTAAGGATTGTGCCTGAGCTAAATCTACATTCCAAAACACAGCAAACACTGTGTTGGCCTGAAGGATTCAAATGATTTAAAAGTCAGTTAGATGAGGTTTTTTCCTTCAAAGCAGAACATTCCTAACAACACTCATTGAATTCTTGAAATAGCTGCAATCATAAGCACCACACAATTGCCCATTCACTTAACCTTGCAGAGAAAAAAGAGTTGGCCAAGAAGAGAGCAGGTTTAGCTTTTGAGCCAGATTGAATTACTGTGATTAAATCTTAAGGATTCTGTTGTCACACACCATTCCAAATAACATGCTTGTTTTGAAAATGAGGCTCGAGCTGATCCAGTTACATTACTTGTTGAGAGTTGAAGGTTATGTTGATGCAAGGAAGTGAGTTTCAGGAGTCGGGGGAGGGTGGTGGGGAATGCGGTGGAACTTCGCAGTGGCTTGATTCACAACTTTAAAGAAAGATGAATGAGAGACTTGCATTTCCATAGCATCTTTTGGTGCATCCCAAAGTGGTTTGTAGCTAAACAAGTTTTTTTTGGCAATGTTTTTTTTAGAAATAGGGCAATCGATTTATGTACAACAAAAGATTAGTAATAAATGGGTAGTCCTAATGCAGGGCTTTGAGCCGAAATGTCAACAGTTCCTTTCCTCCCTCAGATGCTACTCAACCCACTTGGGACCCTCCAGCAGGTTGTTTCTTGCTTCAGATTCCAGTCAAAAAATCTCTTCCTCAATGGCAACAAGACAAAGGAGATGGTTTTCTCCATCCAGGAGAATTGGAGAACTCCCACCACTCACACTCTTCTTTACATCGGTAGTACAGCAGTGGGAACCGCAAGCTGTTTCAAACTCCCGATCATGCAACCTGTCATGATCCCAGAACACATTATGCACAATCGGGAAAGCTCACCAACACCTTTAATTTCTGAGGAGGCTGAAGGGAGCTGGACTATGTTTATCTATACTCACATCATTCTGCAGATGCGCGGGAGAGAGCATCCTAACAAGTTGCATCACTGTATGGTACGGAAACTGCACTGTGGCAGACAGGAAGGCTCCACACTGCCTAATGCATTACTGGCAAAAGGCTACCCACCTTCAAGGACATATATATACAGAAAGGTGCCAGAAAAAAGCCAGAAACATTATGAAGGATCCCACCTCTCCTGCTCATGGACTGCTTGTCCGGAAGAGGCTATGTAGCATCCACGCCGTGACCAGCAGACTGAAAAACCATTACTTTCCCCAAGCAGTAAGACTGATCAACACCTCTACCAATTAACCCAACCACCACTACTTTATCATTTCCTATCAGTCACCTTACGTACAGACACTCATGTGCCAAGTGTCACTTTATGGACAGACAATCAATCTATGTATCTAAGTAATCTTAGTATTTATATTATTATTGTATCTTTTTATCTGTTTTTTTGCTGCGTTGGATCCAGAGTACAACTATATTGTTCTCTTTCGCACTCGTCTACTGCAAAAGAGCGTGAATCTTGAATCTTGCATCTCTAAGATTAAACGGCTGTTTGGTGTTTGGTATGGACAAGACTCCCACAGTCAGCATCGTGGTAATGTCAAAAAATTCCATATGATTGGGAGATAAATATTGGTCAGGATATTGGACAGAAGATGAAGACACAGAGAACCTCCGATGCTGGAACAGCACACAAATCACTGGAGGAACTCAGTGAGTCAGGCAGCATCTATGGATGGAAATAGGCAGTCAATGTTTTGGGTCAAGACCCTTCATCTGGACTGAAGGGTCAACCAGTTTTCTACCAGTCCATATTGAGGATCTTGACCCAAAATATTGACTGTACATTTCCCTCCAGAGGTACTGCCTAGTCCAGTGAGTTCCACCACCATTTTGTGTTTTATTGGAGAGAAGATGTCTGCTTTGAGACTGCGGCTCAGACTAACATTCTGCATGAACCTCCAACAGTGTATTCCCGCAGTACATCACATGTACTTCTCAGTCACTAATTGTGTGCTTAACTCCAAATAGTCATCAAAACTAGGCTTCATTCCAGTGTCATATGTTCAAGGAGCTCTTGTTTAAGACGATACACTGAAGCAAGTTCAGTTCTGTTAGTGACTATAAATGATGCCATGCACTATGATAGGGAGTTCTCTCCAGTACCTTGGTCAACAGGTATCCCTCACTCAACAGTACTAAAGCTATGATGATTCCATTACTGTTTGTGGGAGCTTCCTGTGCCTAAATTCTTAGATTGCAACAGTGACCAAGTTCCAATGATCCATTACTGGCTCTGGGCACTTCATGGTATCTTAAGGAAGTTTGGCCAGCAGAACTTCCTCTGAGAGTGAAGCAACACCTCTGCATAAACAAATCTTACAAGCTGTTTAGGGCATTGGTCCTTTTGTTTCCCCTACTACCAGCCCTTTTAAAATAGTTTGCCAGTAACTTCTTTGGAGACCACAAAGTGAGTCAGAATCAGAATCAGAATTAGAATTAGGTTTAATATCATTAACATATGCTGTAAAATCTGTTGTTTTGCGGTAGCGGTCCAGTGCAATACATAAACCATGCTATAAATTACAGTAAGAAATATATATTAAGAATTAAATTCAATAAGTAGTGCAAATAGAGAGCAAAAAAGAAATAACATGGTGTTCATGGGTTAGTTCATTGTCCTTCAGAGATCTGATAGGGGAAGGGAAGAAGCTGTTCCTGAAACACTGAGTGTGTGTCCTCAGGCTCCTGTATCTCCTCACTGATGGTAGCAATGAGAAGAGTGCAAGTCCTTGGGTGATGGCACATTTTTGAGGAATTGCCTTTTGAAGATGTCCACAATTCTGGGGAGACTAGAGCCCATGATAGAGCTAGCTAAGTTTGGCAACCTTCTGCAGCCTTTTCTGATCCAGTTAAAATGCTGAATAAGGTGCAGAGTGGAGTATTGAATTGAATTGACTTTATTACTTACATCCTTAATATACACGAGGAGTAAAAACCTTTACATTATGTCTCCGTCTGAATGTGCAATGTGCAATTATAAATATTATGTACAACAGGATAGTCAATATAACATAGAAATACAGTTGCGTCAGCATGAGTTAAGCAGTCTGATGGCTTGGTGGAAGAACCTGTCCCGGAGCCTGTTGGTCCTGGTTTTTATGTTGCGTTACCATTTCCTGGATGGTAGCAGCTGGAAAAATTTGTGGTTGGGATGAGTCGGGTCTCCAATGATCCTTCGGGCCCTTTTTACACACCTGTCTTTGCAAATGTCCTGAATAGTGGGAATTTCACATCTACAGATGCGCTGGGTTGTCCGTACCACTCTCTGCAGAGTCCTGCGATTGAAGGAAGTACAGTTCCCATACCAGGCAGTGATACAGCCAGTCAGGATGCTCTCAATTGTGCCCTTATAGAAAGTTCTTAGAATATGGGGGCCCACACCAAACTTCTTCAACCATCTGAGGTGAAAGAGGCACTGTTGTGCTTTTTTCACCACACAGCCGGTCTGTACAGACCACGTGTGATCCTCAGTGATGTTTATGCCGAGGAACTTAAAACTGTTCATCCCCTCTACCCCAGATCCATTAATGTCAATAGGGGTTAGCCTGTCTCCATTCCCCCCGTAGTCCACAGCCAGCTCCTTTGTTTTTGCGATATTGAGGGAGAGGTTGGTTTCTTAACACCACTGTGTCAGGGTGATGACTTCTTCTCTGTAGGCTGCCTCGTTATTACTTGAGATTAAGCCAGTGTAGTGTCGTCGGCAAAGTTAATTAGCAGATTGGAGCTGTGAGTGGCGACACAGTCATGGGCATACAGAGAGTAAAGGAGGAGGCTTAGTACACAGCCCTGAGAGGCACCTGAGTTGAGGGTCAGAAGGGCAGAGGTGAGGGAGCCCACTCTTACCACCTGCCGGCGATCTGACAGGAAGTCCAGGATCCAGTTACACAAGGCAGGGTGAAGGCCGAGGTCTCTGAGCTTCTTGTCAAGCCTGGAGGGAATTATGATGTTGAATACTTAACTGTAGCCCAAGAACAGCATTCTCACATAAGCATCATTCTTCTCCAGATGTGTAAGTAATAAATATTGGAAGTAGTGGGGGATGTAGGGCCAGGAGAGTGAGGGTTTGGGTTAGAGTTCTACCTCTGAGGCAAGTAAGAAGAGCAAGCATTACTGAAAATTAAAATAAAAATCTGCAGATCCTGGAGTTATAGGTAAAACAGTAGTAAAAGTAAGCAGTTCATTTAGTATCTGTGGAAAGAGAAACAACTTCTTCACACTTCTGATGAGGGGTCACCCGCTGTAAGATGAGAGTGGATAGATCCAAGGGGGTTCTGAGGGTATGTCTTTCATATAGTGGCTGGTGGGTACATGGAATGAGATGCCAAAAGAAGTGATAGAGACAGGTACAATTACAAGGTTTGAAAGACTTTTTGGATGGTACATGAATAGGAAAGGTTAAGAGGGATATGGGTAAAACACAGACAAATGGGACGAGCTTAGACAGGTATCTTGGGTTGGCATAGATGAGTTGGGCTGAAGGAACTGTTTCGGTGCAGTACAACTCCATGACTCTCTGGCCAGATACATTAACTATTCCTCTTTCCACAGATACTGTCTTTCCAGCATTTTCTGTTTTTATTAGCAATCTCTACAGTAATAGAGAATTATACCCAGGCCATTCAGCCCATCAGGTCAATGCTGGTGTTCCTGTTCTACAGGATCCTTATCGCAATCCACTTTGCACACTTCAGGACACTTTCAATTATTTCTCCCTCATGTATTTGCCCCTTTCAATCCATTGGTTTCCTGTCTTAGCTATTCCCTTTGGTTCCACATTCCCATCACTTGCAGGTAAAGAAATTTCTGCCCAGTTCATGACTGGACTTATGAAACTATTTTGGCTTCTGTCAAAGGTGCTATCCTTTGGTACACTTGATTCCATACTAGGAATGATCACAATATCACCATCCAACTATTGTAATGCATTTAGCACATAATACATTTGAGGAACAGATGACGTTTGCCTTCCCTTTTTTTGAAAGTTCTCTCTTAATAGGATGTTGGCATTTCTTAATGAATTTATTGGCCAAACCTTTTTGCCACTGGATTGCACAGTTTGTGATACTAGAGGGCAAGTCAAGAGCCAATCACATTTTTGTGGGTCTGGAGTCACATATGACAGCCAGAATGAGTTGGGATGACTTGTTTTTCTTGAAGGACATTAATAAACACAATATGCTTATCAATAAAAAGATCAGAAAAGATTAGCTTTATTTGTCACATGAACATCAAAACTCACAGTGAAATGCACCGTTTACGTCAACAGCCAACACAGCCCAAGGATGAACTGGGGCAACCTTTAAGTGTCACCGTGGTCCCGGCGACAACTTAGACTACCCGCAACTTACTAACCCTAACCCATACGTCTTTGGAATGTATGAGGGAACCAGAGCACCAGGAGGAATCCCACATGGTCACAGGGAGAAAGTACAAACTCCTCACAGACACCAGCAGGGATCGTACCGCAACTGCTGGTGCTGTAAAGTATTATGCCAGCCACTAGGCTGGATGATAATCCATTTGTGGCACGTCCTCCTTCACTGATACTAACTTTGTGTTCAGGATTTACTTAATGGCATGAAGTTAAATCCTTGCACTGCTTTTTGGGAATTGAATTGATTGCCTCATATCATTGGCTCCTGCCATGCCACGATACCACACCTCCTGTAAGTGGCAACAACTTGGACTTGCGTGGCATCTTTGATGTAGCAAAGTATTTCAAGGCACTTCACTGGAGCAGTAACAGGAAAAATTTGACACTGACACATATATCGTCTTAGAGCAGGTGATCAATGCTAGATTAGAGATGCAGGTTTTAAAGAGGAGAGAATGGCAGAGAGCTTTAGGAATGAAATTCATAGAATCATGAAATTTTTTACAAAACATGAGATCATCAAGTCTATCAAACTTCATGGCTCCTAATAGAACAATTCCTTTCGTCCAATTCCCCTGCTCCTTCGCATGACCCTGCCAATTATTTTCCCTCAGTGCCTATCCCATTTCCTTCAGTAGACACTGATTGATTCTCTTTCCACCACCACTACAGACAGAGAGTTCCAGATCATAACAGTTCTCTCTGTAAAAAATAAACTTCCCTCACATTCTTCTATATTTTGACTTAAATTTCAAACCTATGCCCTTGATCTTTGATCAATCCATAATGAAAAACAGCTTCCCTCTGTTTCCCCTCATGAACCCATCATGAACTTGTGCACCTCTATCAAATCTCCTCTCATCCCTCATTTGCTCAAAGGCAACAATCCAGCTTCTCCACACTAAATTCCAGACCTTTTGTTCCCTGGATAGCTGAACACTCCGTTGCTAACAGTGAGTGGTTGAAGCACAGACTGAGCAAGATGTTAGAATCTTGGCTGGCCTGGATGAGTTGGGCCGAAGGGCCTGTTTGCATGCTGTATTACTCTATAACTCTAATTAGGAAAAGCCTCAGAGGTCTTGCAATGTTTAGGGCCAGAGATAGGAATAGGTAAGATGTGTGCCTGGGATGGAGCATCACTGTTGTGAAGAGAGACAGGATAGGCTAGATTTGTTTTCCTCTGGAAAGGGGAAGATGAGTTGGGGGGGGGTTGACCTATATTACAAAATTATGAGGCTTGTAGAGTACCCTTTACTCCACAAAAGAGATGTCAAAAACAGGAGGGCATGGGTTTAAGATCAGGGATAAAGGGATCGAAGGAAGAACTTCATCACTCAAGAGTGTGGTTGGAATCTGGAAAGTAGTGTCGGGGGGGGGGGGTCAGGTACTCTCACAGCTCTTATGAAGTATCTAGATGTACACTTGAATCACCAAGGTGGAGAAGGTTACAGTTAAGTGCTGCTAAATGGGATTACTGCAGATTTGCTTTCAAGGACTCTTTACAACTCATGTTCTCAGTATATTATTTAAAATTTTTTTGCACAATTTGTCTTCTTTTGCACACTTGTTATTTGACAGTCTTTATTTACGTACCTATAGTTTCTTTGTATTTTTTTCCCCTGTAAGTGCCTGCAAGAAAATGAATCTCAGGGTAGTATATGGTAACATAAATGTACTTTGACAATAAATTTTACTTTGACTTTGGTATTTCAAGGTTGGCATTGGCATTTTTGAGCTGTATAGTCTGCTGTTTTGCTATATACTCTAGGGTTTTAAGATTGTATGCTGTGTTGTGAGTGAAGGTACAAAAGGCTTAGCCTTGGATGAGCCCAGATTTATTGAGGGTGGGTGGGTGTTTGCGAGGAGGATGCAGCGAAGAGAGAAGGATTTGATGGAGACAGCAATATATCCACTGACAATACTCAAACTTTTAAGGGCAAATTTCCACAAGATAATTGAGACGAAATTTTGTTCATCAGCTGTGAAGATTTTCTTTTAAATAGAGGAAAGTAAGATCCGGGTGATCTGCAAAGTTGTTGATTACACACACTGCAAGGAGAGTGGAGGCAGAAGTGGGAAAAAAGCTTCAGGCAAGAGTTGTATTTCCATTGCTATGGTAACAATCAGACCCCTGGGACTCAATCATTAGATTTATATCCCCTGAGTGTTCACACTAGACTATTCATGATTTGAATGTTCCTGATCTACGAATCTATGATGGAAGTTCAGGGTAAAGTGGCAAGATATATTTGGAGTATTCAAATGAAGCTCAGTCTTACCTAATTTAGGATGTAAACAGACATCAGTTTTAATCTTAATTCAGTTCTCTTTCTACAATCAGTTTTGGGGTGATGGGGGAGAAAGAGACTTTACACATGCTTTGCAGTATCAATGTGAATTCAAGCTTTACCTCTCATGGGGCATCCCCTTTGAAGATGCTGCAAGTCACCAAAGTTTCTTAGACTCCGCCATGTCATCCATGGCCTCCTCTACTGCCGTGATAAGGCCACACTCAGGTTGGAGGAGCAAAACGTTATACTCCGTCTGGGTAGCCTCCAACCTGATGGCATGAACATTGATTTCTTGAACTTCCAGTAATCCCCACCTCCGCTCCTTCACCATTCCCCATTCCTGTTTCCTTCTCTCACCTTATCTCCTTCCCTGCCCATCACTTCCCTCTGGTGCTCCTCTCCTTTCCCCTTCTTCCATGGTCTCCGACCCTCTCCAATCATATTCCCCCTTCTCCAGCTCTTCATCTCTTTCGCCAATCGACTTCCCAGCTTCTGACTTCACCCCCTCCCACCTCCTGGTTTCAGCTATCACCTTGTACTTCTTCCTCCCCTTCCCCCATCTTCTTGCTTTGACTTTTCATCGTGTTTTCCAGTCTTGGCCCGAAACGTGGATGGTTTACTCTTTTCTACAGATGCTGCCTGACCTAATGAGTTCCTCCAGCGTTTTATGGGTGGTTCTTAAACACCACTTCTTGGCTGGCATGGACCATTTTGGCCGAGGGGTCTGTTTCCATGCTGTGTGACTCTATGACTCTATCATGTCTTTGAGAGCACCAGACAAAAGCCATACCTGCTCTGCTTCATCTAATCATGTGGGGCTGTCACATTTGCCTGAGAGAACAGATGGAGCATCCGGTTTACAATGTGGCAAATGAAATACAATGTTGGAAAATGCATGGTCATGCACTTTGGTAGTAGAAATAAATGTGCGGACTATTTTCTAAACAGGGAGAAAATCTAAAAACTTGAGATGCAAAGGGACTTGGGTTAACTTGCAGGTTGAGTTGGTGGCGAGGAAGGCAAATGCCATGTTAGCATTCATTTCAAGAGGTCTAGAATACAAAAGCAAGGATGTGATGCTGAGGCTCTATAAGGTACTGGTGAGGCCTCAATTTTGGGACCCTCATCTTAGAAAAGATGTGCTGGCATTGGAGAGGGTCCAGAGGAGGTTCATAAGGATGATTCCAGGAATGAAAGGGTTATCATACGAGAAACGTTTGATGGCTGTGGGTCTGTACTCACAGGAATTCAGAAGGATGAAGGGGGATCTCATTGAAACCTTTTGAATGCAGGAAGGCCTGGAGAGAGTAGATGTGGAAAGGATGTTTCCCATGGTGGGAGAGTCTAGGACAAGAGGGCACAGCTTCAGGATAAAGGAGCGCCTTTTCAAAACAGAGATGTGGAGAAATTTCTTTAGCCAAAGGGTTGTGAATTTGTGGAATTTGTTGCCACATGCAGCTGTGGAGGCCAGGTTGCTGATGCATTTAAGGCAGAGGTTCTTGATTGGACATGGCATCAAAGGTTATGGGGAGGAGGCCGGGAACTGGGGTTGAGGAGGAGAAAAAAAGGATCAGCCATGATTGAATGACTCGATGGGCCATATGGCCTAATTCTGCTCCTATGTCCTATGGTCTTATAGTTTAATGTGCTGTCTAGAAGATGACAAAATAGCACACCGTCTGTGCTGTGTACTGATGGCAGCTAATATTTTGTGCACAACTTCCAGGAGCTTGAGCACGGACAATGCACTAGATGCAGTCATAATGAACAGAACATTTCCTCTCTTGGTGCACTTTAACCCTTCTGAAAGATGCACTGCTGCAAGTCACCAAGGCTTCATGGACACCACTTCCCCAACTTGGAAGCTATCATTTAAAACAGACAAGGACAATGAATGTTGCCACCAAAGTTCAAAGATACTTTGATAGGTGCTGACAAAGTAAATTTATTATCAAAGTCCGTATATGTCATCATATACTACCCTGATATTCATTTTCTTGCAGGCATTCACAGTAAAACAAAGAAATACAATAGAATCAATGAAAAGCCACACACAAATACTGACTGACAAACAACCAACGTGCAAAAGACAAACTGTGCAAATACAAATAATAATATTTAATAATAATAAATAAGTAAATAAATAATTCTGAGATGTAGAGTCCTTGAAAGTGAGTCCATAGATCGTGGAATCAATTCAGAGTTCGGGTGAGTATAGATATTCATACAGTTTCAGGAGCTTGATGGTTAAGGGTTAATAACTTTGTCACTCATGCTTAAACATACACTGGGTTGCTGCCAAGATCTATCCTTTCAGAATACAATAGAATCAATGAAAACACTACACACAAAGTGCAAGCAACCGATGTGCAGAAAAAAAAGGCAAACTACACGAATAACAAAAGAAGTAAATAAATAATACTGAGAACATGAGTTGTGTAGTCAGTTCAGAGTTGAAGTTGAACCATGCTAGATCAGGAGCCTGATGGTTGAAGGGTAATAACAATTCCTGAACTGGTAGCAAGGGACATCTTGCTCCTGTACCTCCCTTCTGATGGGAGCAGCGAGTAGAGAGCATGGTGGGGGTCCTTGCTGATGGATACTATTTTCTTGTGACTGTGGTATAGGTCACATGTAATCTTGATTCGAAATATTATCATCCCTTCTTCATCCAGTTGAGGTAAGTCTGGAATTCCTTCACTCAACGATACTGGATGAGTATTCTAGCTCAGTGACATGGCACACCAGCAGCTACTCAACGATAACAAGGCATGGCCAATCAATATCAACCTTGCCAGTAGCATCCATTCAGATAGCTGCAGCAATAGGTTGCTCTGAGATTTGGTTTTACGTGGTTTGTGGCCAGTGATGTTATAGGGATGGAACTGGACTCTCTCACAGTGGTGTCTGAAAAGAGGATGCTGTCTAAGTTGCATGCCATCTTGGTCAATGTCTCCCATCCACTACATAATGTACTGGTTGGGCACAGGAGTACATTCAGCCAGAGACTCATTCCACTGAGATGCAGCACTGAGCATCATAGGAAGTCATTCCTGCCTGTGGCCATCAAACTTTACAACTCCTCCCTTGGAGGGTCAAACACCCTGAGCCAATAGGCTGGTCCTGGACTTATTTCATAATTTACATATTACTATTTAACTATTTATGGTTCTATTACTATTTATTATTTATGGTGCAACTGTAACAAAAACTAATTTCCCCTGGGATCAATAAAGTATCACTATAACTGTGTTTGTTGGATAGTGGTTAATATACACTCAGTACCCACTTTATTAGATACACTTACACTTTTGCTTGTTAATGCAACTATCTAATCAGCCAATCATGTGGCAGCAACTCAATGCATAAAAAGCATGCAAGCATGGTCAAGAGGTTCAGCTGTTTTTTTCAGACTAAGCATCCAAATGAGGAAGAAATATGATCTAAGTGACTTTGACTGTAGAATGATTGTTGGTACCAGACAAAGTGGTTTGCATATCTCAGAAACTGCTGATCTCCTGAGGCTTTTAATGCACAAGAGTCTCTAGATTTTACAGAGAATGGTGCATAAAAAAACATCCAGTGAGCAGCAGTTCTGTGGGCAAAAATGCATTGTTAATGAGAGAGGTCAGAGGAGAATTTCCAGACTGGTTCAAGCTGACAGGAAGGTGACAGTAACTCAAATAGCCACACGTTACAATAGAGGTATGCAGAAAGGCATTTCTTGAAGTGCAAATGCTATAGCAGCAGAAGACCATGAACTCTTTAGTGGCCAGCTTATTAGGTACAGTGGATCTTTTGATTTACCTCAGGGTAGGTAAGACTTCAGTCTAACATGTCCTCTGAAAGATGGTACTTCAAGGGTAATTACTATGAAACTTTTATATTTAGAGATCTGTTCTCCTTCTGAGGCAGTGTTCTAAATTCTCACCATCTTTGCTGTGAAAAATATTCCTCTCATTAACTTTTCAGCTGTCAATCATGATCTGGAAATTGGCAGCGATTCCCTGACAAGTGGAATTATCTCTGAATTTTGAACACCTCGAGTGCAATTTTTCTGTTACTTGGTCCTAATCATGAAAAAACCCCACTTTCACTCCCACATTTTATGTGGAATCAGCTGACAGAGGATGTGGTTGAGGCAGATGCAATAACAACTTTTAAAGATATTTGGATAGGAAAGATTTGTATGTCAAATGCTGGTAAGTATGTCTAGCTTGGACGGACATCTTGGCTGGCATGGACCAATTGGGCTGAAGGGTCTTTTTTTGTGCTGTGTGACTCTATAACTCTGCCATTTTTTTCCTGGGAAGATCAGGTAGGAGTGGCTTCATAGTGATGTGGCACTCCCAGATCTGCCCGAGAGAGCAGATAGAGCATCTGGTTTAATGTGCTCTCTGGAAGATGACAATGCAGCACTCTCTCTGTCCTGCATTCAGATGGCAAATAAGATTCCCTACTCAACCATAGGGCCATAAGACACAGGCCCGTCACATCTGCTCCACCATTCTATCCTAGCTGAGTTCTTATCCCTCTCAACTCTATTCTCCTGCCTTCTCTCTGTAAGCTTCGATACCCCAACTAATCGAGGACCTATTAACTTCCACTTTAAATATATCCAATGACTTTGCCTTCACAGCCATCTTTAAGGCCTTTGAGTATGGACACACATTGGAAGCTGCCATAATGAGAACCTCTCCAACCAGGACTGTGGGGCGGTGTAGAGTGAGGGTAGGTCAAGGCAGAAGTAAGTTACTACTGATGTGTGTGTGTGTGTGTGTGCGTTTGCGTGCGTGCATGTGTGTGTGTGTGTGTGTGTGTGAGAGAGAGACAGGGTGGGGTGGATGGGATTGCTGAGTGTTCAGCCATTCAGCCTCCTTGCTCCACTTTATCAGTAGAACCTGCTCCATGGCTGGTCGTTTTTCGAAGTGGGTACAAGGTTGTCATCTTGAAGCTCCCTCTGCAGAAAGGATGACTGAAGGGATGTTACTCACAGTATTTCTGCTGCATGCAATCTCCTGTAAAATGACTAGGAAAGAAAGTACAGAGACCTGTGTTTCAGTAGATCAGTAAAAGCTCCAGCAGAAAGCCTGCTGTGTCTTTAGAACTGAACACAACAGGGGGCCAAGAATTTCTCCGCTTAATTGTCTGTAGCCTTCGTTGAGCAGAAGAAAGAGAAGTAAGGGAAGATTGTAATGAGTTCTGACACAGCCTAAAATGTCAAGAGGCCATTTGAAAAAGTACAAATCACATAGTGCATTGCAAGAGCAAGCTTAATGCAAAGTAACAACATCGAAAGTAACCTATTCCGTGACATGCTTTATGGTGAATCTCTCATCGCTGCCTTTTTTTCCCTGAGAATCTCAGTTCCTTTTGTTCTGTAAGATGTGCTCGGCCGATTTCTTTCATACTTAAGGACAACAACACCACCTTCCAGGGCCCTCTGCTTTCTAGTCTCTTGGGTAACGGAACCAGCACCACGTGCAAATTGCCTAAATCTAACGGATAACAACCTCCATACAGCCATTTACACTTAACTTCCACCAGCCTTTACATCTCACTCTCACACAGCGGCTCCGTCGGATTCGCTACTGCTTTAGACTGGAAGGCACTTTACAAACTGACAGTGAGCAGAGAATGTGTGAGGACCAGGAGGCTGTCAAAGAAAAGGACATAGTTATAGAATGGCTTTTTGTGACCTCAGGATCCTCCAGAATGTTTCACAACCAAAGATTTGCTTTTAAAATGCAGCATCTATTACAATGCTAGAAAAATAACAGGCAGCAAGCATCACCAGAATTGTGAGTAGATAATCTATTATTAAACTTGGCCACAGATGGACCCAAGTCTGACTGCAAAAAGGAGGAGTGTTGGGCACGGGCCTCGGAACCCCATTCCGTAAAAACCCAGTGCTACAGAAATGCCAGCAGGAGCTTCGGAAAGCTCATCCCTGGGTGAGGAAGGATCTTCACCAAGAAGATGTATGAAGTCATGTGGTGAAAGTGGGAGCCACAGGACTGATAGACCTTTGGCCCAGGACAGAGGACTCTGGCAAGCTGCTGCCGGCAGCCAATGGCCCAGCTGGTGCGACGGGCTCAAGAGAAAGAAGAAAAAGGATATATTTTTAGGGACGTTAATTCAAAGTTCAATGTTCAAAGTATATTTGCTATCAAAGTCCATATACTACTCAGAGATCCATTTTCCTGTGGGCATTCAGAGTAGCTACAAAGAATTACAGTAGAATCAATGAAACGTTACATACAAAGGCAAACCAACAACCAATCAGGAAAAAAAAACAAACTGTGCAAATGCAAAAAAAAATTGGATGATAAATTTTGGCCCAATGGAATATTTATTTTCATTAATACTTTTCTAACCATTATGCAGTCATATGGTGTGATAACAGGGCCTTTGGCCCATCAGGTCCGTAGTAACTAGTAGCCATTCATTTATACTAGTCGAACACTACCCTTTTTTCAATCTCTCCACAATCCCATTAACTCCCTCAGATTACATAGAATAGTACAGCACAGTACAGGCCCTTCGGCCCACAATGTTGTGCCGACCCTTAAACCCTGCCTCCCATATAACCCCCCAACTTAAGTTCCTCCATATACCTGTCTAGTAGTCTCTTAAACTTCACTAGTGTATCTGCCTCCACCACAGACTCAGGTAGTGCATTCCACACACCAACCACTCTCTGAGTAAAAAACCTTCCTCTAATATCTCCCTTGAACTTCCCACCCCCTACTTTAAAGCCATGTCCTCTTATATTGAGCAGTGGTGCCCTGGGGAAGAGGCACTGGCTGTCCACTCTATCTATTCCTCTTAATATCTTGTATACCTCTATCATGTCTCCTCTCATCCTCCTTCTCTCCAAAGAGTAAAGCCCTAGCTCCCTTAATCTCTGACCATAATCCGGGTGGGAGGAGAAGATGGCGACGCGACGCAGCACGCCTAGCCTCTCCGGTGAAATGATATTGTATTGTTAAATAGGGGCCATGCACAATTCTGATTTGATGGAGACAGCCGTGAGAGCACAGAGGAACATCTGGAGTAACTTCTGAAATGCCCGGCTCACTGCCGCTGCTACTGTGTGATTGAGAATCTCTGGAGGGAAGGCCCCAAAATCCTCGGCTTTGCCTGCTGCTGGCAGCCGGGGCTGGGGTCAAATCGTTCGGCAGAGATGGTGCTCGGTGCTCGGTGTCGGAGGGCTGGTCGGAGCTCGAAGTTTTCGGATGAGTCGGACTGTGGTCGGGTATGGCAGGGAGAGTTTTCTTCCTTGTCCCGTCTGTGTGAGATGTGGGACTTCCGAGTGACTTTGAACTTTTTACCGTGCTAATGGCCTGTTCTTCATCAAGTTACGGTATTGCTTGCACTGTTGTAACTATATGTTATGATTATGTGGTTTTTATCAGTTTTTCAGTCTTGGTCTGTCCTGTGTTTCTGTGATATCACACTGGAGGAATAGTGTATCATTTCTTAATGCATGCATTATGAAATGCCAATAAAAGAGGACTATGTGTCCTCATAATCTAATCTAATGCATATTCTCTAAACCAGGCAGCATCCTGGTAAATCTCCTCTGTACCCATTCCAATGCTTCCACATCCTTCCTGTAGTGAGGCGACCAGAACTGGACACAGTACTCCAAGTGTGGCCTAACCAGAGTTTTATAGAGCTGCATCATTACCTCGCGACTCTTAAACTCTATCCCTTGACTTATGAAAGCTAACACCCCATAAGCTTTCTTAACTACCCTATCTACCTGTGAGGCAACTTTCAGGGATCTGTGGACATGTACCCCCAGATCTCTCTGCTCCTCCACACTACCAAGTATCCTACCATTTACTTTGTACTCTGCCTTGGAGTTTGTTCCACCACTCATCTCCACACTAGGGGCAATCTTTGGTGGCCAATTGACTGACCAACCTGCATGATTTTCTGAAGTGCAAGGGAAAGGGATTAGGTGCTGTCACAGAAGAAGTATGCAAACTCCATACAGTCAGCATTCCAGATCAGGGTAGAACTCAGTCTGCTGGAACTGTGAGGGAACTACTCCACCAGCACCCCATTCGGCCACCTTGAGATGTTGCCTTAAGATCTTTTACATCTAGCCAAGGTCACAGGCAAGACCTCAGTATGATGTTTAATGTGAAAGGCATCACTTCTGAAGGTGTTCCCACAGGTACATGCATGCAGGATTCAAAACATAGTCTCTCAACACAGAGGTAGGTAATCTCACCGAAGCCTATTGAACGTTGAACGGCCTAGAGGGAGTGAAAGTGGAGCAGATGTTTTCAATAGTGGGAGAGTCCAGGACCAGAGGACACAGCCTCAAGATACAAGGACGTCCCTTTAGAACAGAGATGAGGAGGAATTTCTTTAGCCAGAGGGTGGCAAATCTGTGGAATTCATTGCCACAGACAACTGTGGAAGCCCAGTCGCTGGGTATATTTAAGGCAAGGTTGGTAGTTCCTTGATCAGTAAGGGTGTCAAAGGTTATGGGGTGAAGGCAGGAGAATGGGGTTGGGAGTGATATTACAGTAAATCAGCTGTGATCAAATGGCAGAGCAGAATCTGCTGGGCCAAATGGTCTAATTTTTTCTCCTATATCTTATGGTCTTATTGTGTAAGTGTGGCCGGCAAATGTTCCAATCATACAGAGCCCTCTTCCGTACTGTTCTGTATCATAAGATTATCTTCAGCCCCCAATGCTCAGGAGCACTCCCTGTATGATGTTCTGTGTCTATCAACAAACATTACACTGGGAAGAGACCTCAGGCATGAAGTTCATCACTAAAAGAGCAGCCAATGGGAGTGGAGTGAATTGGGATGGGGTAGCTGCTGGAATAAAAAAGTATGAATTACTTACATGCATGCAGGCTTCAGGGGAGACTGGATATCATATCCTCTCTGAACTATCTCCAAGACCAATCTCCTGCTCTTTTACTCACTCCATCACCAGAACAACAAGGTCAGCGCTGGGAGAGGACAAGGCATCGGAAGTGGTGGTGATGGGTTGCAGAGGGAGGGGTGCTGAAGAGATAGGAAGTGGGGCAGTTTTCTGGAAAGTGGAGAGGTCGGAGAACTGGAGACAGGATTGACAAGGGAATAGTGAATACAGGAGAGCAGGGATAGCCAGGAGATGGGTTGAGGGAAAGGGTAAGAGGAGACACCATTGGTGTGGAGCAGAGAATACTGGACCAGTGTAGAGGTTATCGCAAGATCCTCTCTTGTTCACCCTCAAACTTACTGGAAGTAGTTGATCATTTAAACTAACAGCAAACATAAAGACACTGACATGTAGAGAAGGATTATTCTGTAGAAGATGTATCTTTCCTAAAATTCGAAGAAAGGCATCTCGTGATACTTCTATCGTTTTGGGAAAACAAGTAGTGTCCTCCTGAAGCTGTCAATTTTGAAAGCAGATGCTGCTGATGTACAATAGGACTGTGCAGCTTCCTGGGAGAAGAGGAATCAAGAAACTTGACTTGAAATTTCATTGCATTAGACCAGAAAAAATATTACTCTTATACTTGGAAGTGAGGAGAAGGGGGATGGAGGGACAGGGAGCCGTGGTGTGAGGGTTGGTGAGAAATTGCTGAGGAAAGAATACCCGGTACATCTAATTAGTTTCCTGTAACTGCATCCATGGTGTACACTCCTGTCAGTCACTAGAAGTGGTACTCATCTACCATCACTATTTGATTTTACATTTGCAGTCTATGTGAGTAACCATTAAAACAAAGATTGCTAAGAGATCTTGTTTAGCTTCTCTGCGCACATTTGCTAAGTAGTCTGTGGCGCTCTCATGCTCTTCAGAAACAATAGTCATCCTATACCATTAACAAACTGTATTCACAACATAAACACAGGGATCACATACAAGATGCTGGAGGAGCTCAGCAGGTCAGGCAGCATCTACTGAAATGAATAGATAGTTGACTTTTCATGCCAAAACTTTACTTCAGGACTGGAAAGGAAGGGTGAAGATGCCAGAAAAAAAAAGGTGAGAAGAGGGGAAGGGGGATAGCTAGACATCAGTTCTCGGCTGAATGCCGATAGGTATTGCAAGACAATTGACACTGCTTCCATTAATATACTTTTCCGAGTCATGGTCATTTGAAATTGTCCACCTGAAAAAATAGAATGTATTGTCTGTGTTTTGGAACTTGTGTCCTAAAAATAAATCCTTCTTTACCTTCGCCTGTCCCTCCACCAACTCACCTATAATTCCAAGTTTTGAAGGATAAGGCTATTGATGCATGTAGATCACCAGAGTATGTTACGTGAGGTTGTCATAGCATCCCATCTCCCAGATCCCCTTATTTATTCTTGACCTTCAACTTCTTTTTCTCTGGACCATTGGTCATTGATCCTGATTACTGATTTGAACATGCAGATTTAGTTTGCATTGTCATGACTGGCTCTCCCTCAGTGGCCCACCAGATATGCTATATCACTCAGGTACCAATTCAGAGTGTTGAGACATCTGCTTCCATCACTTTTTCTGTCAGCGAGTTCCACTCCCACCACCACAGGACTGACTTCTTTTTCTCTCCTGAACTGACCTCTTTGCCAAGGTAAATGGATCTTCCCAACCCATCTTATAAAGGCTCCTCTTAAATTTATACACCTCAATTAAACCTCTATTCCATCTCTTTTTTTAAAAAAGGAAAACAATTCCCGTCCTGCTAAATCTTTCATCATTATAATAGGTCTCTATAAATCTTGTTTGCCTCATATCTCATGCTGTTACATCCTTCCTATATTTCAGTGTGTAGGGCTTTAGCTGTGGCCTAAATAATATTTTATATAATTCCTGTATGATTGCCTGCTCTTATATTCTGTACCTTAGTCGACAAAGTATCCTGTGTGCCCACTACACAACTACCTTGAGGGACCCGCGATCATGCATTTTTCAGTGAACACTGTACAAAGCCAATCAAAAGAGCAATGAGGTGTTTGGAAAGTCCATTACTGATTAGCCAATAGGGTGTGGCCGACAATTTCAAATGCTTTTCCTCATTAAGATTCCATGGTCAAATTACGTGGCCACTGAGAATCAAAATCTCTGACATATTTCATGAAGTTAGTTCTTTTGCAGCAGCAGTACAGTGCAATACATAAAAAAAATATAAACTGCAACTCGAAATATATAAAAAAATAAACAAATTGCACAACAAGAGGGCAAGATAGTGTGGTAGTTTTCATGGGTTCATTGAGAAGGTGGCGTGTTCTGGGAGATGGGGATCTTTAATGATGGATGTCACCTTTCTGAGGCATCACTTTTGAAGATGTCCTCGATGCTAGCAAGGCTACCTATCTCAAAAAGATTTTAGTTCTATCGGTGAAAGCTCGACATCCACATAATTTTTTTTTCAGATCTAGGCTGCACAGCCAGTGAAGCACATTTTGATCTTGCTGTGATGTAGGCAACATGGCAGCCAATTTGTGAGCAGCAAGCTCCCACAACTAGCAAACTGACAGATGATAAATGGTATCTCATGTACTGACTTTGCCACAATAAACACTTCAATGTGACATTCTATACACTGCACCATAACTAAAGCGGGATATAGATAGGATAAATCATTCATCTCATGGTCACCACTGTTCCAGCAGTGCTGTATCAAATGATGCTTAATATAAAACCCAATGTTTTGATCCACTAAAATTAAAAATTCAAGCAACTTATACATTAAATATGAATAGAAGTTACCGTATCATTTTTAACTGCCTGCTCCCCAATTCTAATAATCATGTTACTGAAGAGGCTATGTATTTTAAAATTCTGGAATCTCCATGAGATGAGCGATTAAGATTTTTTTGTTTCGATCACAGTGTAAATTCTACTGTGCGTCAGTAACCTTTCATTCCTGTAAAGAACATGTTGAAATTTAACTGAATTTCGATTGTCTTGCAAAGGGTGCGGTGTTTGTACAAAAAGACTGAGTTCCTTTTAAATCTAAGAGACGACAATGTGTAGCTGCAACGGAATGAAACCGTTCACCTTTCTCGTGTCCTGGTTGTCCAAAGCAAGGAAAGGAGTGCAAATGAGTTGAGGGATCTGTCCATGTTCAGGTAGTTCTGTTATAATGAGTGTTTTCTTAGCATGAATTGGATATAACACGATTGATGGATTTGGGAACAATCTATGTATTCCGCAGGCTGAATTGGTTGTATGCAATTTCAAATGGGAACTAGAGAACCACTTAAGAATTACTTCCACAAGCAGAAGCAAAACTTGTTTGCAAAAGAGAAATTTTTGGGAAAAAGGAAACTGTTTTTATGTAACCTCCCGGCAAGCATTATTGTCCCTTAAGAAAGTTTCAGCACAGGAGGCCATTAGAAATTGACAAACAATCACTTCTATTGACACTTGTGTGAGGATACCATATAAAGTAACATAATATACAGCCTCTTATAGTCAGCAATAACAGAGTAAACTTAGCTATTAAAACACATGCACGTGAAACACTTGCAGGAAAAATAACTATTATTGTGAGTACACATGAGGAATTCTGCAGATGCTGGAAATTCAAGCAACACACATCAAAGTTGCTGGTGAACGCAGCAGGCCAGGCTTGGCCCGAAACGTCGACTGTACCTCTTCCTAGAGATGCTGCCTGGCCTGCTGCGTTCACCAGCAACTTTGATGTGTGTTGCTATTATTGCAAGTATGAAACTTTCAAATGCCTAACCCCACTATTCCTCCTTTTCACAGTTACTTTAATAACATGATTCTCTGTAACAAGAGGTTTCTTCAGAACACACAGTCACATTATAGCAGAACTACTTGCAGAAACTGAGTCTGCATGATTTTGGAATTCCTGCACAGAATTCCAGCTGCCATCCAATCGGATATTCAAGGAAGAATATAATCAATATATTGGCATTCTTTGAAATAGAGGAGCTTTAGGTCCCACACCACCAGGTTCAGGAACAATTATTACCTTTCATCCAACAGGCTCCTGAACCAGAATGGATAACTTTACTCACCCCAAAACTGAACTAAGTCCACAACCTATTGATTCATTTTTGAGGACTCTCCATTTTATGTTCTCTGTACAGTGGATTCTGGTTAAGTGGGACACTGGGACACATTGGGACCAGGATATTTTGGCCCACTTAAGCAGCTGCCCCAGATAACTGAAGTTTCATGGAAATAGTTTTTAAAAATATTAAAAAGACAACTACCATTTAACTAAGTAATAAATTATGTATTTAAATGAAATATGGAACAAATTATAACACTATTAGTACTATAACACTGTGTATTAGTTTCCAAAAATGTATCAACAGCGAAATTTATCCAGAGTACGCTGCCGTGTTCTTCTGATTAACTGTGAATGACAAAATTATCACAGACGCCTAGCGCAGATAATGGACTGCCTTCATCCGATGCTTTCGATGATTCCATCTTCCAAATCTTCACTTTCATTATAAGATTCAAAATGATGATCGATACCTTCAAATTCTTCATAGTTCCTAACTTGTTGAAGTAGTGGCCGTTTCTGGCATCTCCAAGCCTGAATGTTTGAGACTGCAGTGAGCAAAACGGTTCTGAATTGACTTATTGCTTACTTCTCGCCAACTGTCAGTTGCAAAACTCAGTGATGTTTGAATGCAAACACATGCAACTGATGCAATTTAAAAACTGTTTGTTCTAAGCATGGTGTAGTGTCTAATGAACACACAAGCGCACATGACTGACGCTAGTTAGAAACTGTGCGGCAACAGCCTCCTGTCCCAATTAAGTGGCATAGTGCCCCAAGTAAACAAAGAGAAATAGACTATTTCTTCAATTAGTTTTTGTTTTACCGTAATTGATTTACTTGTTTATTTATTATTATTTTATTATTATTATTTTATTTGTTTTTTTTCTCTCTGCTAGATTATATATTACATTGAACTGCTGCTGCTAAGTTAACAAATTTCACGTGCCGGTGATAATAAACCTGATTCTGATTCTGTTCTTTAAGAGTTGTTCTCAAATAAGCAGCTGCTCTGATTAAGCAATGGCTCAATTAACCAGAATCTACTGTACTTATAATTTTGTTTTTTTTAATTTTTGTATTTGCACAATGTGTTGTCTATTGCGCGTTGGTATTTGTCTGTCTTTGTGTGCAATTTTTTTTATTGATTCCACTCTGTTTCTTGGTATTTACTGTGAATGCCTGCAAGAAAATGAATCCCAGAATCTTTCTTATATGGCAACATGCATTTTCTTTGATAATCAACTTACTTTGAACTTCTTTCAAAGTGAATGTTCTGGCATTTTGCAGCTACACTGTGTATGTTGCTGGGAAGATGGGACATCCCATGAGCAAGGACTAAGTAGCATTGATCCGTACTCACAGGAGCTTAGAACATTCTAACAGGGCATGACAGAGCCAGAGTAGTCCCTGTCATTAGCTGGAGAGTCTAGAACTGGATTATTCTGTTAGAAAGTATAGCCATCTAGGATTAAAATGAGTAAACATTTCTTAGAATATTTTTAGGATTTCCTTCCTCAGACACTTCAGCTCATTTTGGAATGAGATTGATAACTTTTTACAAGCTAAGGGAATCAACTGAGTCCTGAAGAAAGGTCTTGGCCTGAAACATCACTGTTTATTTATCTCCTCTAGCATTTTGTGTTTGTTGCTCAGGGAATCAAGTGTGTAAAAGTGAAGAGGGGGGTAAAGGATTGGTTGTGCTATTGAATGGCAGTGTGGTATTGAGAGGATGCTCCTGCTTCACTTCCTTATCTTCAGGTCTATTATCTCCAATGTGCTTTGCAGGTTGCGGCCGGGTGACTGAGGGGCCATGGAAGGAGATATTACGGAAGGTGTCCAAAAAACTGCTCAAAGCGGAAGGTTTCAAAGGGATAGAGGTGGAAGCCTTTGGGGGTAGGCCCCAGAGTCCTGGAGCTGAAGGCAGAGTTACCAGTGGTGAATGAGCGAAGTCAGGGTGAATGAGAGGTCAGAATTAGAGATGTAGGAGGGTTGCATACCTGGAGGAGGTTCTGGTGTTAGAGCAGAGTCATTCACAGAGGGATTTTAACACGGAGAGAATAAGTTTAATATTCAGTCCTTCAAGAATGCAGACAATATGCGCTCAGTGTTTGAAGGTGGATGGAAGTGAGGAACTATGAGACAATGTTATTTCAAGTTAATTCAGGATAGCCTGCTCTTTCAGAGATTGGGAAGAACATCAAATACCCAAGAATTTGGAGTGCTTGAGGTCCGTATGGAGTTGGAAGTGTCCATGAGGGAGAAAGGGATGGAAGGAGATGAATGGTGATGAAGTTCAATGAAGAGGGCTGGAGTGGGGCGCAAACACGAGCATGGATCTATCGACCCCAGTGACCTGCTTTCAGACATTCTACCAAAAGCTTCTTGCTGTCAATTCCATTTCTATTGCGAACTGTAAGAGTTGGAGTCATTGCTCTCTTCCAAAAGCTCCCTTCTGGAAAGTGCTATAAAACAAAAACTTCACACCACCTTAAAAGTTTCTTCCCTCAGGCAATTAATCGAATGAACCTTTCTAGTTAGCCTTTCCACCCATCCCCTCTATCTATTTCATCAGCCACTGCATTCTAAACATTTTTAAGCCACTTTCGAGAAACACATGTGGTCTTTTTGTATTTATGCACATTTTATTCCATAGCCTGTATGTAACATGCTGTAAGGTTTCACTGATAATGTAATGGTTTCTCTGTAGCAGCAATATGTGGGTTATGACTAGAGATAATGAGGTTTGGAATGCTGTTGTTCTTTCTTGTGAGTCGGGAGGAGAGATTTTTGCCGTCTTTTGCTGGGGAGAGATGAGGAAAGAACACGCGAATGGAGAGAGCTGGTAGATCACCGGACGGGGTGGACTTGGAGCGAGGATCCAAAGGGCAGTGATGATCAGAGGAGGTCGATGGTGGACAATCGGCTTATCAGTGAGCTCCAACATTGCGCAACAGACTGTTTAATAAGATTGGGCCCTTTTTCTTTCTTTTTTTCCCTTTCTTTACTAACCATATAGTCAAAGTAAGAATTATAACGCTTAATCGTTTAATCGCATACTGTGTACTGTTTGTTATTTCGGGGTACTGATTTGTAGCAGGGGACACATCGCGCAGCATCCACCCAAACGAGCTGGGGGCTATCACCCCCTATATTAAGCTGCTAGCCGAAGTGAGAGTTACCTGTACTTAACCTCTAACCTTATATAATTACTTATTCTGTATAATTGTTGAATATTGTTGTTTTTTGTTATATTTAGCACCCAACACACCACAGCAAATTCCTAATAAAGTAGATCATTCCTTCCTTGTAGAACATGAAGAGAGCATACAGCCCTTCAAGTCTTTGTGGATCATTTGTGTGAGTCCCGTTTCACTGCCGTACCCCAGAAGTTCTGTAGGCTTACTTACTTCAAGTGCTGTTTCGATTTCCACTGATTGTCTCCCGCCCCACCACCTTTGTAGGCAGCAAGCTCCGGCACAATCAGAATCACATTTATTGTCACTGACTTAAGTGACATGAAAGTTATTGTTTTATGGCAACAGTATGGTGCAAAGACAAAATTTCCAGAAATTAAAAAAAATTAAATAGTGTAAAATTAAAAACAATGAGGCAATGTTCATGGGCTCAGCTGTTTCTGAATCTGGATCTGTGAGTATGGGTCCAAAGACTCCTGAAACCCCTTTGCAATGATAATGAAGAAGAGGGGTTGTCAGGATAACAGGAGTCCTTAATGATAGATATTATGTTTTTTCCTTATTTCTTCCCCTACCTGACAATGCTGTGTCCATGTCTCCTAGCAATTAAGTCATCAGGTCTAATAAGAATAGATTCACTTTCTAGCTGATTAAACAAGATTTACTGTAAATGAATCTCAGGTTAGTATATGGTGACATATGGGTATTTTGCCTTTAAATTTACTTTGACCTTTGAACAAAGCCATAGAACTGTGGTGGGATAAGGAACCCTCTTCAATCAATTCAACTGCAGAAATGCTCGAGATCTTCGAAGCGACACCTTCTTAAGCAACCGAGCCCAATGGAACTCGTATTGAAATGTGAGGCAAGAGCTTTGGTGAAGGCCTCTCCCGTGGGACTGAGCCATGCAAAAGCACCTTTTTAATTAAAAAGCACTTAGAGCTACAGATGGCAGCTTTTAAATAAGAAGTTCACCAGTTGTGTCAGTTCCTTCCTCACCTTTCTCATCCAAAGATGCCCGAAGTCATTTTTACTCAAAAAATGAATAAAACATCAATGTGACAATGTGCCCTGTCAACATCAAGTGGGTCAGCAGATAGATGCTTCTGATTCCATTCTGAGGCAGATTTCTCCTCTTTAATATCAGCATGCATTGAAGGCTGTATTCTCTTCATTCCAAAGAAGGGCAGCACGGTAGTGTAGTGGTTAAGGTAACAGAGAGAGTATTGGAAGATGAGGCTTCAATTCCTGCTGCTGCCTTTAAGGAGTTTGTACGTTCTCTCTATGACGGCGTAAGTTTCCTCCAAGTGCTCCGGTTTCCTCCCATAGTCCAAAGATATACAATTGTGGGTTAGTAAGTTGCGGACATGCTACGTTGGTGCCAGGTGCATGATGACACTTGCAGGCTGACTCCAGCACTATCCTTGGACTGTGTTGGTTGGTGACACAAACGCCACATTTCACTGTATTTTTCAATGTACGTGTGGCATAATAATGCTAATCTCTTTTTCACACATCTTCAATTAAGAAAAAGAAATAAGAACATAAGAACATAAGAAATAGGAGCAGGAGTAGGCCATCCGGCCCATCGAGCCTGCCCCGCCATTCAATAGGATCATGGCTGATCTGTCCGTAAATTCAGCTCCATCTCCCTGCCTTTTCCCCATAACCCTTATTCCCTTACTATGTAAAAACCTATCTAACTGTTTCTTAAATGTATTCAGTGAAGAAGCGTCAACTGCTTCCCTGGGCAAAGAATTCCACGGATTCACCACTCTCTGGGAAAAACAGTTCCTTTTCATCTCTGTCCTAAATCTTCTCCCCTGAATCTTGAAGCAATGTCCCCTAGTTCTAGTCTCACCTACCAATGGAAACAACTTTCCTACTTCTATCTTATCTATCCCTTTCAAAATTTTGTATGTTTCTATAAGATCCCCTCTCATTCTTCTGAATTCCAGAGAGTATAGTCCCAGGCGACTCAATCTCTCCTCATTGGTTAACCCCTTCATCCCTGGAATCAACCTGGTGAACCTCCTCTGTACTGCCTCCAAAGCCAGTATATCCTTCCTCAAGAATGGAAACCAGAACTGCACACAGTACTCCAGGTGCGGCCTCACTGGTACCCTGTATAGTTGCAGCATGACCTCCCTGCTCTTGAATTCAATCCCTCTGGCAATGAAGGCCAACATTCCGTTTGCCTTCTTAATAACCCGTTGTAACTGCAAGCCAACTTTTTGTGATTCATGCACAAGCACTCCCAAGTCCCTCTGCACAACAGCATGCTGCAATCTTTCACCATTTAAATAATAATCTGTTCTTCTATTATTCCTTCCAAAGTGGATGATCTCGCATTTATCAACATTGTATTCCGTCTGCCAGACCTTGGCCCACTCACTTAACCTATGTCCTTCTGCAGACTCTCCACATCCTCCGTACAATTTGCTTTCCCACTCAGTTTGGTGTCATCAGCAAAGTTTGCTACGCTACACTCAGTCCCCAAATGGATTCATACAGTATCATACCTAGCCTCAGGTTAGTCCTGCAGGCAACCTGTTGGCTGAGTCATGTGAAGTACACTCTCACAAATGCCAATGTAACAATGAGGGGATAGTATGTTGGTTGAGAGACTGACCCAAAGGCCAAGGGGAACTACTTAAGAGGTGCAATGGGATCTTTTTGTATCCAGCTGAGTGAGGAGCCAGAGTCTCAGTTTAACCCCGCATCCAGAAGTCAATGTCTTGTGATAACTCAGCAGAATCAGAAACAGAATCTGGTTTCTTATCACTGAACTACGTCATGTAATTTGTTGTTTTGTGGCAGCAGTTCAGTGCAAGACAAAATTTACAGGGAAGAAGAAAGAAAAAGGAAGAGAGGGAGAGAGAGACAGAGACAGCAAGAGGAAGATAGTGAGAGGGGAAGAGAGAGAGAGAGAGAACAAGACAGAGGGAGAGACAGAGGCAGACAAGCGTTCATGAACCATTTCGAAATCCGAGGGCAGAGGGGAAGAAGCTGTTCCTAAAACATTCAGCTTGAGTATTCAGGCTCCTTTACCTCCTCCTGACAGGAGTCATAAGAGAAGGGTGGTGTCCCAGAAGGAGAGGGTCCATAATGACGGATGCTGCCTTCTTGAGATACCATCTGTTGAAGATGTCATTGATAAAGAGGAGGATGGAACTGGCTGGGTTTCCCCCTCTGCAGCCTCTTTCAATCTTGTACATTGTAGTCTCCATTCCAGGCAGTGATACAACCAGTCAGGACCAACCTCCACCATACATCTGTGGAGATATGCTAGTAAATCTCCTCAAGCTCCTAATGAAGCATAGCCACTGACATGCCTTCTCTGTGATTGCATCAAAGTGCTGGACCCAAAATAAATCCTGTGATAATTACCAATACCAGCCAGAGATATATGTAGTATGGAAAACCCTGATTGGGGTTCTTTTAAAGTATTTCTGTATAGTTATCTATTTAACTTCTATGTAAGATGTTACCACGCAGAGAGGAAAAGGACTTCGGGAAAGCAGCCAGCATAATTAAGGACCCCACCCAACCTTGACGTTCTCTATTTTTCCAGCTTCCTTCAGGCAAAATATACGAAATCTTGAAAACACGACCAACCAGGCTCACAGACAGCTTCTATCCCACTGTTATATGACTCTTAAAAGGACCTCTTGCATGATAAAGATGAACTCAAGTTATCTCACTCACTCAACTTCATCATGGCCCTTGTTCCATATTTCTCAGCCTGCACTGCACTTTTACCATAACTGTATCAGTATTTTTCGGCATTCTGTTATTAATTTTCCCTTTACACTACCTCAATTTACTTATGTTTGGAATAATCTGTTTCAGTGGCATGTATAACAAAGTTTTTAGTGGATTTTGGTACATGTGCCAATGTCCAAATTATCAACTGGGATGTTCTCAATGCCTTCTTGAGAGAATGCGACTTCCCATTGACCCTGGGGAATCCCTGCCCCATCACCACTCAAAACTGGGAGTGTTCAAGGTGGCTTGAGTCTATGTCAGATGCACCCAGAAACCCAGGATAAATGGGGGAAGTTGCAGAGCTCCTTCACAAATGACCCAAGCACCTATAGCATCGGGTACCTCCTGCACTGCCCCTCACCCCGTGGAAGAGTCAATAGCCACTTTAGAACCCGCAGAACCGGAATGGTAGCAAGCCATCCTTGATACCCAGGGACTAACTCAGAGGAAGAGTATACTGTAGCTCAGTCTTGTTTTCTGTAACACAAATCAACAGTTACTGTGCACTCAATGTATTCTTTTGTTGCTATGTCCCTTTAAGAGGATGAAATATATTCATTGTCCCTTGTTCAGGTCAGTTAGATGCTGATGAGTCTTAGCAACTGCCTGGGTCAATTAGATGTTGGACTGGCAATTTTTAAAAATAATTTTCTAAAGTGTGACACCAAATTGTACAAGTGTGATATATGAAGTTTGATTGACAGACACCCAGGAGAAATAATCCTTTTTCATTAACAGAGAGACAAATATCCTTTGGGGGTTTGATTTGCATTGCTAGCAACTATCCTGAGAATGTTCAGCGTGGTAGATGTGAGCTTGTCCACACTGCAAGATTAATAATTGTTCTGTAATTGCAGAGATACCAATTTGATAGACACTGTTTAAGGACTGATGATTAATACTTATCAAGATTTTCTGTGTCTTGTTTTCACAGCTGGCATATCTTCTGCACATGTACTTAGTTGTCTCCTATAATGTCCTGCTCTTTTGGAAACCTTCATTATCTCAACACTCTCTCTCATTCGTGGCTCTCCCACTTCCTCGGGCTACAGACCTACCCTGTTGTTATTCAGCAAAACAACACGTGGTCAACACAAGCAGTGGTGCATGATCAGAACACCTGAGATTCTCTCCACCATCGAGATCTAAGATGTTCAACATACTGGACATCATCGAAAGGTGAAGCTTCAACAAGACATTATTCATCATTAAAGACCCCACCACCCAGGGCATGCCCTCTTCTCCTTCCATCAGAGATGAGGTACAGAAGTCTGAAGACACAAACTCAATGTTTTATGTACAGCTTCTTCACCTATGCCCACAAAGCTGTGCTGAACATGTCCTTACCTTAGAAGTTACCTCGTGTTACCCATAGCCCTCTAATTTTCCAAGCTCCATGTATCTGTCCAGGAGTCTCTTAAGAGACCCTATCGTATCCGCCTCCACCACCGTCGCCGGCAGCCCATTCCATGCACTCATCACTCTCCGCGTTATAAACTTAACTCTGACATCTCCTCTGTACCTACTTCCAAGCACCTTAAAACTGTGCACTGTCATGCTGGCCATTACAGCCCTGGGAAAAAGCCTCTGACTCTCAATGCCTCTCATCATAGTAGTATTGTGTAAACAACAGGAATTCTGCAGATGCTGGAAATTGTAGATGGAAAGTGTAGATGGCTACACTTCACCTGTGAGTCGGCTGGTGTGATATACTGCGTCGGGTGCTCCCGATGTGGCCTTTTATATATTGACGAGACCCGACGCAGACTGGGAGACCGCTTTGCTGAACACTTACGCTCTGTCTGCCAGAGAAAGCAGGATCTCCCAGTGGCCACACATTTTACTTCCACATCCCATTCCCATTCTGACATGTCTATCCATGGCCTCCTCTACTGTAAAGATGAAGCCACACTCAGGTTGGAGGAACAACACCTTATATTCCGTCTGGGTAGCCTCCAACCTGATGGCATGAACATCGACTTCTCTAACTTCCGCTAATGCCCCACCTCCCCCTCATACCCCATCTGTTACTTATTTTTATACACACACTTTCTCTTACTCTCCTTTTTCTCCCTCTGTCCCGCTGAATATACCCCTTGCCCATCCTCTGGGTCCCCCCCCCCCGTCTTTCTTCCTGGACCTCCTGTCCCATGATCCTCTTGTATCCCTTTTGCCTATCACCTGTCCAGCTCTTGGCTCCATCCCTCCCCGTCCTGTCTTCTCCTATCATTTTGGATCTCCCCTCTCCCTCCAACTTTCAAATCCCTTACTCACTCTTCCTTCAGTTAGTCCTGACGAAGGGTCTCGGCCTGAAACGTCGACTGCACCTCTTCCTAGAGATGCTGCCTGGCCTGCTGCGTTCACCAGCAACTTTTATGAGTATTATGTAAAACTGTATATTAGTTCCTAATAATTATCAACATCCAATGTATGTTACTGTGATATTTTCATTGACTGTCAATGAACAAAGTCCATGCAGACATCTAATGCAGATAGTGGACTGCCTTCACACAATGCTTTCAACAATTGCATCCTCTATATCTTCATTTTCACTGTAACATTCAAGATCATTGTCGATACCTTCAAATTCTTCAGTTTCTAACTTGTTGACGTAGTGAAATCATTTAATTTCCAATTCTGACTGTTTCTGGCATCTCCAAGCCTGAATAGTTGAAACTGCAGTGAGTAAAACAGTTCTAGATTGTCTTACTGCTTATTTTTCACCAATTATCAGTGACAAAAATCGCCGCTTTTTTAACACAAACTCAAGCAACTGACACTATTTAAAAGGTGAATGAGATCCTCTTCAACATCTGGATCCTTACCTTCACTGTATAATTTTTGGGATGTGCCTTGTTGTCCCTTGCATAATACCTCAATCTTGCAGATGTATCACGCATGCAATTGTCAACTTTGGCATTTCAATTATCTCCGCCAGCTGTCAACGCGAGGTATTAGGTGGATTGCTTTTAATTTGGTCCAGGAGAGTAGTTTTTTCGGCTAGTGTCAAGTCTTTCCATGCTATCTTGGCAAGGATCTAAAATTTTTAAAAGTCAAAATAAAAAACAAAATTATCAACAATCACTGCATTTTGAATTGTCCATCACCTCAAACTGACACACGACACAAGCACACACAAATGACGCTATTCAAAATCTGTTCACCATAGTGTAGTGTCTCATGGTCTCAGAAGTGCATTTGACTGACGCTAGTCAAAACTGTTCGGCAACAGGCCCCTGTCCCAATTAAGAGGCATAGTGTCCCAAATAGATGTAGGGAATCTGGCTATTTTCTCGATTAGTTTTATTTTATTTTATTTAGCAATATAGCACAGAGTAGGCCCTTTGAACCACGCTGCCTCAGCAACCCCACAACCCCAATTAACCTTAATTTTAATCAAGGGATAATTTATAATGATCAATTAACCTAACAGGTATGTCTTTGGATTGTGGGAGGAAACCGGAGCACTTGGGAAAAACCCACTCCAAAGGTAGGAGGTTCCTTACAGAACGGCACTATGATTGAACTCTGAACTTTGGAACACCCAAAGTTATAATAACGTCACACTAACCGCTACGCTACCGCAGTTTTGTTCTTTAACAATTGTCCCAAATAAGTAGATCTCCAATTTAGCAATGGTCTATTTACCCAATTAACTGGAATCTACTCTGTGTGTGTGTGTGTGTGTGTGTGTGTGTGTGTGTGTAAATGTGTGTAAATATATATATTTAACATGAGGCATATTTAAGAGGCCTTTAGATGGGCACAGGAATATGAAGGGAATGGAGTGATATGGATCATGTAGAGGCAGAAGATAATTCATTTAATTGGCATTGTGTTTGGTGCAGACATAGAGGGCTGAAGGGCCAGTTCCTGTGCTATACTGTTATATGTTCTATCATCCTTGTTGAAAATCAACATAAAAACTGCAGACACATAAGATCCAAAATAAAAACTGAAACTACTGGAAACACTTGGCGGGTCAGGCCAGGGAGAGAAATGGCTGACATTTTCAGTCCTAAGCACATCAACACAATGGGTCAGAATCAGGTTTAATATCACTGACACGTCATGAAACTTGTTGTTTTGTGGCATTGATATAGTGCAATACGTAAAAAAAAAACAATAAAGATACCACAGATTTTTGTAAAAATACCATAACTTTCCTTTATAATTCACATTGCTGACTATTCCCTTAGTTTTCCGGTGCCTCTAAATTTGCTTTATTCTTAACCTTCCTCGATTTCAAGAACTGACTGGAAATCTCGCATTTCTCCTCTTTGCATTGCATTCCAGAGCCGGGAGATGCTTTATTTCATAGAAAGATCATGTGAATTTAGTATGAGTAAATTAGAAAATGCAGGTTGTTGTAGGATCTCCTTTCTGTGAGGAGCTGGGTCTATTCTCCCAACGCAACACAGAGGATTAATTGTACACCATTGAACTACAGCATGTTATTTTTATGTTCTACATGGTGGATTTGAAGCTGAAGATTGATCAGACATTCCACAGGGTACTTCTGCAAATAATACTGCAGTGTGGTGCTCTGTGTGTTTAACGGAGCCACGGGGAGGACATGCAGTGGTGGGCTTTGATGGCAAGCAAGTCACACTTGACATTGCTGTTGCGATCCATGCAGAAGAACAGATGGTATGTGGAAAGATCCAGTAACTACCTGAGATCATCAACATGGTGGAGGAAATCAGCAGATCAGACAGCACCGATGGAGGGAAGTGATCAGTCCATATTTCGGGTCAAGACCACCAGTCCTGATGAAGGGAACAGATGATGATTGGGCAGCACAAAAGTGCTGCAGCCAGTGCGATGACTTACTGCACCAATGTTTACCGATCGGAGTTCGATTCCTGCTCCTTTCTGTTAGGAGCTTGTACATTGAACCCGTGACCATACGGGTTTCCTCCTGGTGCTCTGGTATCCTCCCACATTCCAAAGACGTACAGTTAGGGTTAGTGAGTTTTGGGCATGACGTTTTGGCACCAGAAGTGAAACTTATCAAACATTGAAAGGCCTAAGTGGAGTGGATGTGGAGAGGATGTGGAGAGGATGCTTCCTATAGTGGAATAGTCTAGACCTAAAGAGCACAGTCTCAGAGTAGAAGGACATCCCTTTAAACCAAGAATGAGGAGGAATTACTTTAGCCAGAGGGTGGTGAATCTGTGGAATTCATTGCTGCAGATGGATGTGGAGGCCGAGTCATTGACCATGTTTAAAGAGGAGGTTGATGGGTTCTTGATTAGTCAGGGTGTCAAAGGTTATGGGTAGAAGGGAAGTGAACAGGGTTGACAGGAATAATAAACCAGTCATGATCGAATGGTGAAGTACACTTGATAGGCCGAATGGCCTAATTCTTCTCCTGTGTCTTATGGTCTAAGTACGCTGACATTCGCAGAGTGCTTCCAGCACATCCTCGGACTATGTTGGTTGCTGATATAAATGATACATTTCACTGTATGTTTCGATATTTCGATGTGCATGTGACAAATAAAGCTAATCTCTTTAGATTTCCAGCATCTGCACTCTCTCTTGTGTCTCTTATACCTAAAACAGGTGCATATTCATTAGCGCTGTCTTGACCACCAACTGCTCAAACAGCCAAGGGCCAACCCGACTGACAGCCATCAGCAGAGCTTACCAAGGCAGAGGCAATTCGCACTAATTGAGAGGAGAATCAATAAGTGACTCAACTGTAACCCTCACCTTGTCACTACGGTTCCTTGGCTCCTTCCCACAAACAACTTGGTTTAGCCCTACCATCACCAGTCACCGACGGTAGGCTGAAAAGGCCATTTGTCAACTGACAAACAACAAGGCTTTGATGAACTTCTAAAATCTGAGGTATTCAGGCACAAATTCATTGCCTCATGTCCCGAGAACCGGAGGGATGCTGTAATCCTTTCTTGGAGGCAAAAACAAGAATGGTACTAACAAATAAGGGTCTCCCTGTTGCTTGCAACAGGCAAAGACATCACTAAGGTCGTCCACAGCAATTACATCGAACAGTACAGTATAGTGGCCCATGGTGTTCTGCTGTCTTTTTAACCTACTCCAAGATCAACCTCGCACTTCCCTCCTGCACAGCCCTCTATTTTCCTTTCATCTAGTGTTGATCTAAGAGACTCTTAAATCTCCCTAATGTATCTGCCTTACCACATACCCCTAGCAGTGTGCTTCACGCACTCACTTTTCTCTGTGTTAACACCTACCCCTGACAATCCTCCTATATTTCCCTCCAATCACATTGAAATTATGCCCTCTCATATTATCTATTTCCACCTTAGAGAAAATGTTCTGGCTGCCCACTCTATCTATACCTTTCATCAGCTTGTACACTTCTTCAAGTCACCTCTCATCCTCCTTTGCTCCAAAGAGAAAAGCTCTAGCTCACTTAAACTCTCCTCATAAGACATGCTCCCTAATCTGGGCAGCATCCCAGTAAATCTCCTCAGCACCCATGCTAAGCTTCCACATCTTTCCAGTAATGAGGTGACCAGAACAGAACACGATACTCCACGTGTGGTCTAATCAGAATTTTATAGAGCTGCAACATTACCTCACAACCCTTGAAATTGTTCTCCAAATGTCAGTGTGACTTTTATCCCTCTCGCAACACAATGACATAATCTTCACTGTCCAACAGTTTGATGATGATGACTGAATGGGTCTTGCTAATCTAGCGATGGAATGGCTATACCCTGTTTAAAGTAGGATCTGACCTCATAAAATACTGGTGAATTTTCCATTGTCACGACTGAGGTCCTTTCTGAAGACGTTCTATGAACCCCAAAGGGACATTTTAATGCAATACCTTCAGAAATTTTAGTGAGGTAGCCAGAGTCCGGAAGTGAAGCACCTTCAATAACTCCAAAAGACTGAGGTTTGGTAAAATACTGAAAGGCTTTTATTCGCTGTACAATACGACCTCCACGGTGAGTGTCTGCCCCCGGACTGAGGGGGAGGGGCCAGGCGAACACCTTTATACAGGACTCTGTGGGAGGAGCCACAGGGGCAGTCAGCAGAGGGGCGTGTCCAGACAATTAACCCAGTTATAACATATATATATGGTTTACCACAAGAAGTTTGTCTCACTTACACATTAGGGGTTTTACAGGAATTTTATAACAGGCATTGGTGATCTTTGACGTGTGTTGGTTAGCAAACAGGACAATTTAAGTTAAAATGCTTGGCATGCTGGATTTGAGACCTGAAATGAGCAAAATGGCACAGGGTGGAAAGAGCTTTTACTAACATGAGGCAGCGTAGTTCAGAACATGATGCTAAGTATGGTGGGGTGGGGGGGGGGAACAAGGCGACAGAGATGATAATGATGCTGTGGTCTTTGCCACAGATGAGTCACATAAATGTTACAGGTGCCTTCAGCATGGAAACAGTGGGTCACGTGACAACAAGAAGCAAGAAGGTTGAGAGACATGAGTAGAAAAGTCAAGAGCTTTTACTAAGGCTGTTAAGGAAAGTGAAGCAGTGCTGCTATTTAATGATGCAAATGTGGGCCATTTAGTGCACTCAAGTGTTCAAAAGCACTGCATGCAGATCATTTTAAAGTCATTAAATTTTTTTATAACATTCTTTTGAAATCTGTTGGGGATAGCTTTGACTTGTAATGATTCTATTCCAAATCAAAGACTTAATTTAATTATAGGTGAACTTATTCAAAAACAAGTGTTACCCCAAATCTTACAACTTCTTCTGACTTCAGGGAGTAGTGAATACAAATATTTCAATGATAGCAACTTATTGCGGAGAAATTAATGAAAATTCAGCATGAATAATGTACAGAGGTGGGTACTGACAATGGACAGTCAATGTTTCTCTGTCAAATTCAGTACTCTAGAGGGATATTGAATTAATGAAATGAGGGTTACACTTCACTGAGCATCTTGCCATGGACTGGTCATGTCCTGTTTAACATGCTTATCCTGTCCTTGTTTCTTCATGAACAAATGATGTTAGATCTCAGTGATGTTGCAAGTCTAACAAAGCCAAGCTGTTGTAAGGAGCAGGGATATGCTGCAAAATATTTTAACAGTGAAATAAGGAGGCAGGAGAATGGGGTTGAGAGGGATAATAAATCTGCCAAGATGGAAAGGTGGAGCAGACCTTATGGGCCAAATGGCCTAATTCTGCACTTATGTCTTATAATCATGGAATTCAAAAAAAATTAGGGTCTGAATGAAGCCACTTTGGATTGGAATAACAAGGACATTTTGAATGGTACAATAGAAATGTAGAAGGGGGGAAAGTGTTATGTGTTGAGATGGATCCATTAACTGTGCCAACATCTTGAGATCTAGTGTGTGTATGTATATATATATAAACTGAGACATGATGTGTGTTCAGATGGTGTAGACAGCGTAGATGACTTTAGACTTCTGATTCCCAAATCTTCCCTCAGCTGTGGGTTTCTTCACTCCATCAAAAGAAATTACTGCGTTTAGACAATGGCTTCATCATTGTAAAATACTGAGACGAGATTCTTTTCCAAGTCTTTTCTGATATGCAATTAGGTGGATAACGAAATTAGTTTGGGGAATTATTCTAATGACATACTTTAACAACAAAGGGCGACTGAAATCTGAAATGTTCTGGTGGATGTCGAGGTTGAGAGGTTTGAGAGCCTCAAGCCTCTAGGTGTGAACATCGTCAATAGCCTGTCCAGGTTCCAACCATCTTGATGTCTGGCCAAGAAAGCACAGCATTGCCTCTTCTTCCTCAGGAGACTAAAGAAGTACTGCATGTCCCCATCAACTTTTATTAATTATTAAATCAAAGATCCTATCCACCTTGATATTGTCTTCTTCACTCTTCCATTGGGTAGAAGACACAAAAGCCTGAAAGCATGTACAGCAAGCTTAAGGATGTTATCAGTCTCTTGAACAGACATCTTGTATGATAATCTTGGCCTCACGATCTACCTCGTTATGATCATTCACTTTATCATTTACCTGCACTGCGCCGTTTTGGTAGCTTTTACACTTTATTCTGTATCTATACAGACAACTTACGAGATGAACTTTTCACTGTATCTTGGTACATGAGACAATAAATAAACTAATACCAATACTAGTAAACTACTAACAGTCTTTCTCCCAGGATAGACAAGTCTAAAATTAGAAATCATGGGTTTAAGGTGAGAGGAGAAAGTTTTAAAGGGAATGTTTTTCACACAAGGGTGCTGTATATATAGAAGGAGGTGTAGAGGCAGGTACAATTACAATGTTCAAAAGAAATTTGGGCAGACAAATGAACAGAAAAGATTTAGGATATGGTCCAAACTCAGACAAATAGGACTACCTATAGTAGGTGCCTTGGTCAGCATGGACAAGTTGGGTGAAAGGCCTTGTTTCGGTGCTGTATAATTCTATAACTTATGAAATTGGTTTATGGTCAATTCCTGGACTTCCAGTCCCTTAGAAATGTCAAAATGATACCCTGTCTTCATTTGGCTAGTGCCCTTAAAAGTTAGTCTGCTCAGGCACCTGCGGTATAGTGCGTATGGCTGGCAGGTTTCCTACATTACAAGACAATTTCATTGACGGTAATGCACTCAGGGAGGCCCCTAATGCAAACGATTCCTACTTAAATCAGATTTATAACTTTACAAATTCCCATGATGCTCCTCCATGTTTTAAATCTCCTGCAGAAACCATTTTTTTGCATAATAGTAGCTTGTGGTAAGATTGAATTCTCCACAGGGAATACAAAGGACATTGCAGGATAGAATTCTGTCTGTAGCTGCCAGCATTGAGGGGAAGCGAGAATGCTGTCTGCCCATTGCAATCCCCACTGATATACAATTGCATTGTGGAAGTTGGTTAAACAGCTGGTTTGCACCGTTTTGCTTGTTCCCCACTCTGGAAGATTAACCCCCTCAACTGCTGGCGACCAAGTTCTGAATGCAGCCTACACCAGAGAGATGAATCTCTCCCCCTCACCCCCACCACCCTCTCTGCCTGCCTCTATGGCTTGTTTCTTGGAGCAAGCTGTGTCAGACACGGTGCTGTTAGCAGCTGGGAGGTGGAAGCTGCAATCTGCCGTGGCCTCTTCCACCATCCTCTTAATTTCCATCGAGGTTGCACAAGCCGTGGTTGCCAGAGGGGCTGTGATCTTGTGAGCAGCAACTCCCCAGCTGGTGAGCTTTTTTTTGGGGGGGGGGGGGGAGTGGTTATATGACAGCAAGAAGTCGGGTGTAAGGTGAACTCTTCAATTTAAGTGCTCTAATAAAAGTTTTGTTTTTCATTTTTGAGAGCACAATAAAATAAACCTCTTTAACCTCTAGTATGCCTAGAATTCAAAGGCACCTTCACCTGTGCTATTAATGCTGTGTGCAGTGGTTAAAAATAACAATGGCAGGAAAAACAAGCTGGAAGTCCAGGCTAATAAATCATCTGGTAAACGAGACCCTAAGAGCTTTGATGACCTAGAGGTGTCCTTTGCAAGAGGGTGCAAACAGTCAGGAGAACTGACTTTCTGGGCTTTGTGCAAATGTAACAAAATAAAACATGGTTTACAGCAGACTCTTAATGTGACGGATTAATATTCATTTAGATTGTGTTCTGTGCCGGCTCTCGATCCTGTAGATGTACGACAGACCACTGCCATTTGGCCATAGTTTGGGGTCTTTGGAGAGCTGCGGGTCGACTACACATGGCACAATAAAATGTACATCTTCATTAATGGTATATAAAACAGTATAGCACAGGAAGAGAGTCTTCAGCCCATAAAACTGTGCTGAACTAATTAAATGAGTCATTAAATGCCTAACTAAACTAATCCCTTCTGCCTACATAACGTCCATATCCCGGCATTCATGTGCTCTCCAAGAGCCTCTGTCACCTCTGGCAAAGCATTCTTGGCACCCGCCACTCTCTCTGTCAAAGAACATGTCCTGCACATCTCCTTCAAACTTAACCCCCTCTGACATTAAATGCATGCTCTCTATTATTAGCACTCTGACCCTGGGAACCCCATCACCACTACTTTATCATTTCCTGTCAGAATCACCTATGTCCAGACACTCCTGTGTCCAGTGTCACTTTGTGGACATACAACTAATCTATGTATATAAGCTATCTTATGTATTTATATTTATTGTGTTTTTATTATTCTGTTCTGTATCTTGTTGAGATTTTTGTTTGTGCTGAATTGGATCCAAAGCAACAATGATTTATTTCTCCTTTAACACTTGTGTATTTGAAATGACATTAAACAATCTTGAATCTCGAATAAAAGATACTCAAGCTTTGTCTGTCATAATCTTATGAACTTCTCTGGGGTCTCTCCTCAGCCTCTGCCATTCTAGAGAGAACAACCCCAGTTTGTACAACCTCTCCCTACAGCTTATTCCCTCAAATCCAGGCAGCATCCTGGTAAACCTCTTTTGTACCCTCTCCAAAGTCTCCACATCCTTAGAATGATGAGATGACCAGAAATGAGTGGGTGGCTACTGGGAGATCCTGTCTGTTTTGGCGGACGGAGCGAAGGAGGTCATTCAAAACAAACAGGATCTCCCACTAACCACCCAGTTCAACTCTGCTTCCCACTCCCATTCAGATATATCCATACATGGCCTCCTCTACTGCCATGATGAGGCTAAACTCAGGTTGGAGGAGCAACACCTCATATACCGTCTAGGTAGTCTCCTGCCCCTTGGTATGAACATAGAATTCTCCAACTTCTGGTAATTCCCTCCCCCTACCTTCCCCTATCCTTATGTTACTCTGCCCCCTCCCCCAGCTGCCTACCACCTTCCTCTTGGTTCTGCCTCCTTCTACTACCCATTGTGTTTTCCCCTATTCTTTCTTCATCTTTCCTGCCTATCACCTCCCTGCTTCCCCTCCCCCACCCCTTTATCTTTCCCCTTACTGGTTTTTCACCTGGAACCTACCAGCCTTCTCCTTCCCACCCTCCCCCCACCTTCTTTATAGGGCCTCTGCTCTTTCCTCCTACAGTTCTGATGAAGGGTTCCGGCCCGAAATGTTGACCGATCTTTTCCACGGATGCTGCCCGACCTGCTGAGTTCCTCCAGCGTGTTGTGAGTAATGTTTTTTTATTGTTTTTATTGTGTTCTTAATGTTTATTTTGCTTCTTAAGCTGCATTGGATCTGGAGAAAGAATCATTTCATTGTCCTTTGCACTTGTGCAGTAAAGAATGGTGATAAATAAATCTCGTATCTTGAATCTTGACAAACACCTTTTCCCTGTCTACACATTCAAACTTTGCTTTTGTTAAACATTCCACTGAGCAGCATGGCAGTGCAGCAGTTAGTGTAACACTTAGCATTGCCAGTGATTTCGATCGCGGTTCAATTCCTGCCACTGTCAGTATGGAGTTTGTATGTTCTCGCCCTGAAAGTGTGGGTTCCCACATTCCAAAAATATATGGGTTAGAGTTAGTATGTTGTGGGCATGCGATGTTGGCACTAGAAGCCTGGTGACATATGCAGGCTGCCCTCCAATATAACTTCAGACTGTGTTAGTCGTTGAAGCAAAAAGGCATTGTGCATTTCGATGTTTCGATGTACATGTGACAAATAAGTAAACAAAGCTATAGTACTTTAGCTCATCCAGTCTCTTCACCTCCAAGATATCTGCACCCTTCCAGTTCTTGGTCCCTGAATCATCTCCAAATTTGGTTCCTTTACAAGTGGGATCGTATGGAAGTGTGAAAGAGCTGACTTCCAGAATTCCCTTGCTAATCCACTTCATGTTTCTGCCTCAGTATTCTTTTAGATATCCAATTCATCAAATCATTTTATCATGATGTCCACCTCCATTCTATTTACATGCAGATGAATTTCCTAGGGGTCCTTTATGGCATGGAAGGAGCTATATAAATGCGAATTATTTTCTGAGCTAAAGTTAGTGTAAATTTCATCATAAGATCTAAAAGAATAACAGTTATTGAAAAGTTTTAATAAACTTAAAAGTTCAGCCCTGTGTAATGTTGAGAAATAAATGGAAGGAATCCTGCAATGCAGCCCCTCAGAATGCCTGAATTTTATAACCTTATGTAACAAAATCAGAACTTCTCTGACTGAGTCACGATAAACTAATAGAGCCAATTATAAATAAGAATAGCAAACCTACGAGCCTAATTCTGGGCAAATGTCCACCAATACTAACATTTGGTTCAACTGGCATAAACCAGTATTCTTATTTACAATTCACTGCTCCACTAAAAGAAAAAAAACTTAACAAAGAAGCTGGGGGGGGGGGGGAAGAAAAGCATGCATTTCTATAGCTCCTTATCAAAAGATATAGAAGAATTAGGCCATTTGGCCCATTGAGATTGATCCACCATTCAATCATGCCTGATTTTTTAAACCCCATTCTCCCACCTTCTTCCCTGTAACCAATAATCCCTTTATCAATCAAAATCTATCATAATCTCTGCCTTAAACAGACCTAATGATTTAGTCTCCAGAGACTTCTGTGACCACAAATTCCACAGATTCACCAATTATGGCAAAGAAATTTCTCCTCACCTCAGTTAGAAAGGGATGTCCCTTTATTCTGAGGCTTTGCCCTCAAATCATAGACTTGCTTATGAATGGACTCTCTCTCACCTCTAGTCAAAAAACTGCAGCAGCACCCCCACTTCCTGAGGAAATTGAGGTGAGTGAGGTTCCCCACACCCTCCATTTTAGTCAATTTCTACAGGAGCACCATCGAGAATGTTTTGACCAGCTGCATCATCATCATCTGGTATGGGAACTGCAAGGCATCTGACTGCTGAGAGAATCATCGGGGTTTTGTTTCCTCTCATCAGAGATATTTACCTGCATACACAGGGCCCTTAGCATTGTCAGTGATCCCTCCCATTTGTCTAACAATCTCTTTGACACCCTACCATCAGGCAAGTGGTATCACAACAATAGGACAAGAACTGTTAGGATGGGAAACAGTTTCTTCCTCCAGGCCGTAGGACTACTGAACTCCCTGCCACCACCCAGGTCTCATCAAGTATGAAGTGCCAGCAGCATTATACCAGTTACCTTTGAACTTGCATCGAATATGCATCTTTTTATTTGTTGATTTATTTGTGGTAATATTACTATATGTGTTACGTGCTTGAGTTATATGTACTGTGTTGCACACCTTGCTCTGGAGGAACATTGTTTTGTTTGGTTGAAATGACAATAAACTGAAATTGAACTTGAAATATCCTCTCTCTATCCACTCTACTCAAGCCTTTCAGTATCCTGGTAAAACCAAAGGATATCCAAAGTGATGTTACAGCCAGTCAAATACTTATTTGATTTTCATGTTTGGTTAGGACATAGAAAGAATCCATTCATCTCATCAGGTCTTTCCCTGTTCCCCAAGCAGTCCCATTCCCCGGCACATTTCCTTGTAACCTTATTGTAATCACACACACCCATTAATACCTCGTTGACTATTCCATTGCCCATTCATGCTAGGGGCAATTTACAGCAGGAAACTAATCTAACAACCAACATGTGTTTTGGATGTGGGTGGAAACCAGAGTTTCCAGGGGAAACCCACAAAGACACAGGCAGCACACATGGAAACCACACACAGAACACACTGGAAGTCAGAATCAAAGCCGGGCAGCTAGACCTGTGAGGCAGCAGCGTTACCTGCAGTGCCACGGAGTCAACGAATCATAGAAAAGAGGCATAGCGTAATATAGCATGGAAGCTCATCAATGTTGGACCATGATGTCAACCAAGCTAGCCCCATGAGCCCACATTGCCCATATCTCTCCAAACCCCTACTACCCACATACTTATCCAAATGTCTTTTAAATGTTGTTATTGTATCTGCCTCAGCTTACTTTCTCCAGCAGCTCAGTCCATTTACATACCAATCTCTGCATGAAGAATTTGCCCTCAGATCCTCTTTTAAATTGCTCATCTCTCACCTTAAATGTATACCCTCTAGTTTTTAGGTTCTTCTTCCTTGGGGAAAAAAGACTGTATGCATTCAACCTATCTATACCCCTCATGATTATATATACCTCAGTAAGAGGGGTTCCCAAACTATTTTTATGCCATGGACCAATATCATTAAGCAAGAGGTCTGTGGACCCAGGATGGGAACTCGGGCTCCATGAGATCACTGCTCAGTCCCCTACACTCCAAAAAGGATAAATATTAGAGACTTACAGCATGGAAACAGGTCCCTTTGATCATTGAGTCTGCCTCAATCATCAATCACTCATTTACATTAATCCACATTAATCCCATTTGTTATTCTCCCTCCTCCCAACAACTCCCCACATATTCCACTGCTCACTCACACTTCAGAAGCAAGTTATGGCTACCGATTCATTTACCAAGCTATGTTACTTTGGGACGTTAGAGGAAGTGAGAGCACCTGCAGGACACTCACACACTCACCAACTCTGCACAGACAGCACCCGGGGTCTGGTTCGAGCTCAGGTGCTGTGAGCCCTGCCCTGTGCTTTTCAATGTCTAGCCACTAACATAGTACTCAATTTAGAACTAATAATCTCCCAGCAACTAAGTAATATTGGATCATTTATTTCAGTGATGCTGATGAGTTCAAAGTAAATTTGTTATCACAATATGTATATGTCACCATATACTACTACCCTGAGATTCATTTTCTTGTGGGCATTCACAGTAGATATAAAGAAACACAATAAAATCAATGAAAACCTATCCACAAACATAGGCAGATGAATGAGGGGAAAACTTTAGTCTGGCCAGCATAGATTTCTCCTGTGTTTTGAAAGTATTGCCCAAATGACTGAAGCTACACACCATCCTGGCTTTCAGCCTGAATTGTATCAGTAGAATTCCAGAGTTGGGACAGAGGTGTAAGGAAATGTCACAGAGTGTCCTGAATACAGCTATTATTCAAAGACATGTCCAACATGAGCAAATCTGTCATAAGAACAGGTTCACAATGACTGCACCCTACAATCATCCTATAATTCTCTTTTAGTAAAACAGTCTCAAAAAGTATCTGGACAATACCCAGGCATCTTCAATACCCTGAAGAAGGATTGGTCCTTTCTTTGGAGCCAGGTTGAATAGACCTTGCTTAGAATGTTCCTCAGCATGCCTTGCTCATGTCAGATGAAAGCTTGTTGACCCCAGTAATGGAATCTCTGCTGAAAGATATTTATTACCCCACTGGTTTTCAACATTCAGTGATGAGGATCGATGCTGAAAGGTAGTGAGAGATAATAATAACACAGACAAAATGGAAAGAAATTGCTCATAACTGAGGGATATGGAATGTTAGCTTGAGGGCAGGACTTGATGTGTGTCTACAAACTGTGTCTCCCCATGGTAATAATTTATAGATGATTCCCAGATTAGGGTTTCTGCACACCACAAACGCAAGTCATTCTGTAGATGCTGGAAATGTACAGTAACACACACAAAATGCTGAAGGAACCCAGCATTTATGGAGAGGAATAAAGAGTCGATGTTTCGGGCTGACACACTTTATGCACCCATCCATTGCCAGTATGTCGTGAGCCAGTCAACGAGCCACACTTCACTAAAATGGGGCTGGCAGATGCTGGAAATCTAGAGCTCACAAAGAAGAGCTGGAGAAACTGGAGGCAGCATCTATGTAGAGAAATGAATAGTTATTGTTTTAAGTCTAGGCTCTTCATCAGGACTAAGATCATTTTTACTAAGATGCTCGGCATGAAGTAATGTACCCCTCGCAAGGTACAATGAAAGAAGTCACCATTCTATAAGGTCTTTCACTGAGACAGTCAGAAACCAGTTATGAAGAGCTTTATGGATAATGCAAGAATAATGAATGATAACTGGTGGTAGATATAATTGAATTACTGTACTTACAAAATGCAACATCTCTTGTGTAAAGAAACATGAAAGATTTATGGGCATTTTTACAAACTGGGGCCAATGGAAGTTTGTGGATTATTGAATAGATTATTGAGAATTTGAAAATTGGGATGTTGCACAAACTGAGGAAATTGAAGATCACTGGGCATGGGCAAAGGATAATTGTGACTCTGGTAGAGACCAGCTCAAGTGAAAATGGTGATCACCCCTTTCATTTTGGAGCTGGTGGATATTGACATTTGGAGCTTAGGTTCAAAGTCATGGGTGAATGTGAGGTGAGAATTTTTTTCATTGAATCGGTGATGATGCAGACACAGAGCATCACCTTTCTGAAAAGTGTCTGGATGAGCCCCTGACATGACTTGACTGATTGAGCAAAGGACTGGGGCTGATGGGGATAACCCATGCCTGTAAGCAGGGTAGTTACTGTTCCCACACCTCAGGACCAAATGACATGAATTTCTATGATTCTCTATTTACTCCATATTGTCCAGTGACTGTACTTGAGGTGGCCATTACCACCAGGAAGCCATCAGCCGCTTTTGATACTTAAACATGAGAGGGACAGCAAGAGACTTCACACTGCAAAACTACTGTCTAATTGCATTACATCTGTGGGACTGTTTGCAGTGCTGTCCAATACTGGTGAGCGAAGAGATGGAGAAGAGTTTTCCAGTTAGAACTGAGCAGGCACTAAAGGAAGGTCATAATCCAGAGATGGCCTTCAACCCGTTCCTCCAGTCAATGATATCGTCGCGGATAAACTTGACATATCTGAAACAATTTGTTATTAAAATAGTAATCTCATACTCAAAATGAACAACTAACCTAATCTCAATTGTTAATTGCTGAAGTGAATTTCAAATTTCTAATGCCCCAGTATAGAGAAGCGCTGTTGAACTTTATTTTGGAAGGTTTGTTTCTGATTTGTACATCATGCTCCCTTGGTCTGAGTGTCAGACCATCAGGAATTCTATCTTTCTTTCTATTCTAACTGAACAATTTTCCACACAACTCAAATTCCAGGAGTGATACGGACAACGAGCTGGCAAAAGGGATTAGGCACCATTAGCTTAGTTGGTACAGCACAACGTCATGGGCTGAAGAGTTTGTTACTCTCTGTGTGTCTGTTAATGTTCTATGTTCTTAACTTACAGAGTCATGCAGTTACACCGCAAGAAAAACACCTTTGGGCTCAAACATGACTATGCCAGCCAAGATGTACTTTAGATTACGAGAACACTCAGTCCTCGTTTACTGTCATTTAGAAATGCATACATGTATTAAGAAATGATACAATGTTCCTCCAGAGTGATATCACAGAAAAACAGGACAAACCAAAGACTAACACTGACAGAACCACATAATTATAACATATAGTTACAGCAGGGCAAAGCAATACCATAACTTGATAAAGAGCAGACCATGGGCACGGTAAAAAAAAGTCTCAAAGTCCCGATCGACTCCCGAGTCCCCGATAGCAGGCGGCAAAGGAAGAAACTCCCTGCCATAAACCTTCAGGCACCGACAACTGCTGATACATTGGAAGCACCCGACCACAGTCGACACTGAGTCTGTCCGTCCGAAAACTTTGAGCCTCCAACCAGTCCCTCCGATACAGCCTCCCGAGCGCCATCCTCTGCCGAGTGCCTTCGACCTTGCCCCGGCCGCCGAAACAGGCAAAGCCGAGGACTCGGGGCCTTCCCGCTGTAGATTCCGGACCACACAGTAGCAGCAGTAGCGAAGCAGGCATTTCAGAAGTTTCTCCAGATGTTCTTCTGTACTCTCACGTCTGTCTCCATCAAATCAGAATTGTGCCCTACTTGACAAATAACAGACATCACCACCGCAGTGGCCGCACGCACTGCATCACGCTGCCATCTTCTCCTCCTCCATATTTCCAATCTAATTCCATTTCCCAGCACTTGGCCCATATCCCTCTCAATTCTTATCCTCCGTATACTTGTCCACTCATTTCTTAAACATATTTACTGTACCTGCAACACACACAAAATGTTTCAGTCACTTCATCTAGCAGTTGGTTGCATCTATCTATGCCTTTTAAAAAAGGTTGCCCCTCAGGTTCTTATTGAATCTTTCAAAAGTAAACCATTTTCCTTTCCTTGCATCCCTTCCAAGGCCAACATACCTTTACTAGACAGAACAGCTCTTAATACTCCAGCAATGATCAAACCTGGTCTTCGTAAATCTGCGGCTTAACTTCCACCAAACCATACTTCAAAATTCCAGAAATATTTTGAATTGACTTGGAATCTTCTAAATTCCAAGGAGTCCAAACTCCAGTTGTGTAATCTCACCTTGCAATTTAACATTTTAAGGCATTTTTCCCTGGGTAGGTTGAGACTCCTTACAATTAACACCACTAAATTAAAGACCATCAACTGGGCATTCATGGAACAGCAGCTGAAATCCTTCTAGACAATCCCTTTCAGCTTGCCAGCTAGAAGAATTAATTACTGAGATCTGAACTAAAGCTTGCAAAGGTAGAACACCAGATGTGAAGATAGTAAAGTTTTCTTTTCCGCTGGTACAGCTGTATGCACTCAGTGGCCACATTATTAGGTACCTCATGTACCTAATAAATTGTCACTGATTATATGTTTGTGGTTTCTGCTGCTGTAGCCCATCCATTTCAAGGGTCAATGTGTTGTGCATTTAGAGACGCTTTTCTGCACTGTTCTAACATGTGGTTATTTGCGTTACTATCACCTTTCTGACAGCTTGAACCAGTCTGGACATTCTCCTGTGACCTCTCTCATTAACAAGGCGTTTTCGCCCACAGAACTGACGCTCACTGGATGTTTATTTGCACCATTCTTTGTAAACTCTGGAGACTGTTGTGCATGAAAACCGCAGGACATCAGCAGTCTCTGAGACACTCAGATCACCCTATTTGGCATCACAATCATTCCATGGTCAAAGCACTTAGATCATATTTCTTCCCCATTCTGATGTTTGCTCTCTCAAGATGTCACCATACTTTTATGTATCGAATTGCTGCCACATGATTGGCTGTTAGATATTTGCATTAATGAGCAGATGAACTTAATAAAGTCGCCACAGAGTGTATACTTCCTACTTTATTTTACCCATTGATCATTAGACCATGAGATATAGGAGCAGAATTGGGCTATTCAGCCCACTGAGTCTGCTCTGTCATTTCATTACTTAACTATTTTTTTTATTCAACTCCATTCCTTTTTGCAGTAATCCTTAATGCCTTAAAAACACCCAATGCCTTGGCCTCCACAGCCCTCTGTGGCAATGAATTCTACAGTTTCATCACCTCTGGCTAAAGACATTTCTCCTCATCTCTCTGGCCATTTCAGTCACTTTTAAATGGGCCCAGGCTGGATTACTCCCTCCCCCCCTCCCCCCAATTTACAACATACAAGTGAACCACTATCAAGAAGCAAAAGACATCGGCATTGCATGGATTTTTCCAGAATAGATCACGTTGTTTGGATATACTGGCTATGCCTCATTGGCATATTATGCTAGTCCTTTCAAGGTGCCTTTCTCGCTCCTTTGATATTTGGCAGTGTCATTCATGGCTTGTTGGAGTGCATTGTCACCTCTGCCTGGGCGATGGTGAATTTTTTGCATTCTCAAAGTCCAAGCCTAAAAGTCCAGGCTGTAGTAAAGAAATGCTTCAATGTTATTCCTAAGATCCTGTCTGCTGATATAAAAGATCTTATGGCACTACTCTGAAGAACAGGTGTTCTGGCCACTAGCTCGCTATCAGGTTGAAGTATCTCATCGCTCATGATCATATAGTTTTATGGGATCTTGCTGTGTGTAGTAAGTGACAGTGCATCTTTCACTGACTGTACAAAGTGCAGGAGGAACTCTGCAGGTCAGGCTGCATCTGTGGAAAGGAATAAAGAGTTGACCTTTCAGACCGAGATGCTTCATCATCTAAGGCAGCATCTCTAGGAAGAGGTACAGTCGATGTTTCAGGCCGAGACCCTTCACCAGGACTGCTGCGTTCACCAACAACTTTCATGTGTGTTGCTTCATCATCTGCCCTGATGAAGGATCTCAGCTCAGAATGTTGACTTTTTATTGCTCTCCATAGATGTTGCCTGATCTGAGTCCTTCCAGAATTCTGTATGCATCACTCTAGATTTCCAGCATCTGTAGAATCTCTTGTGCTTTTAATTGACTGTGATGTGCTCTGGTATATTATCAGACTCTGAAAATGCTGTAGAAATCCCAGCCCATCTTCCTCTGTGGCTCAGCAATTTATCAGTGGGAGCGAGTCTGACAATTTCTTTGGAAAACAAAAAAATCTCTTTTGGATTGATCAATAAATATTAAGCATTGGCAACGATAATGGATGCAAGTGTTACACTGTTTCATGATGTGCCACAGCTATTTTAGTAGAGAAAATAAAATACTTAAACTAGTTAGCACTACACTTTATCGTACCAGTGAACAAGGTTCAATTCCTGCCGCTGTCTGTAAGGAGTTTGTACATTCTCCCCGTGACTGTGTGGGTTTCCTCCAGGTGCTCCGGTTTCTTCCCACAGTCCAAAGACGTACTGGTTGATAGGTTAGCTGGACATTGTAAGTTGTCTCGTGATTAGACTAGGATTAAATTGGGGAATTATTGGGCGGCGAGGCTAGAAGGGCCAGAAGGGCCGATTCTGCATTGTGTCTCTATAAATAAACCAATAAATAAACTCTAATGTTAAAATGATGGACACAGAAATATCTTCAGCACTTGTGTCTCAATAAAGAATGACTGAAAAGTCATAGTCCAGAAATACAACAGTGACAGTACTTCAGAAAGAAGCTTAATTGACTGTGTCACAGCTGTCTTGGTCGAGAAAGTATTTTCTATTTCTTTTAGGTATATTTGTAAATAACAAGGTGAGCCACATGTGCTGTACTGCTTAGTGGTGTTTCTGGCTGAGGAGAGTCATGGTGCTAGATTTTGCATTAAAGATGGATTAGGAGGAACCTCTGGCTGACATTTCCCTCCAAAGTACATTACCCAGGTGAGCGCACAACGGGAACAATTCCTGTCATCCATTCAAAAGGTCAGCTCTTTGGCAAGTTGGGAATCTCATTTAGATCCTGCTTGGCAGTTTAGTGAGCTAATTACGCGGGCTCTGAAATGGGCCATCTGATATTTTAGTGAAGCAATTTTAGCATACACTGCACCAGATTAATTTTGAGGTTCTACATCAGCCTATGAAGCCAATACTGGGTCTCAATCATTATCTCCTAAGAGATGATGGGCAGAACTCATTTTGATAACTTTGAAGGTCACTATGTTGGCATGGAGAGAGCTCACACAATATCCCATAATACACCTGCCATGACAGAAACCTCAGAAATGCTTGGGTTTTTGCTAGTTTTTTTTTTAACTCAGTCAAACTGATCTGAACTGACGCATATGATTTGTAGGGAATTGACAAGGAATGAGATACACTGGCCAGGGATTTCTGGTTCACCGAGTCCCTGGTATTAAAGGACTAAATTATGAGACAGGCTACACAAACTTGGCTTGTGCTCACTTGTGGTTGAAGGATGATCTAATTGAAGTATTTAAGATAGTAAAGACAACCAGGAGTGATGGCATAAAACCATTACTGCTAGTAGGCATGGATGTGGGGGACAGAGAACCACTGGTGGTGAAAGGCAGCTTCGCATCAAACATGGACAGAGTACCTGTTTTATTTTATATGAGCACTTCCAAGGAGTGCTGCACTGTCAGAAGAGTCACCTTTTGGAAAAGAAATGAAGTATTAAACAGAGGCCATATCTGCCCATTAGGTGGATACAATTGATCTATATGTGCTGATTCGTAATTGGCCGTGTTTCACAGTTCATCTGTTATCCACTGGCACAGCCTCAGAACAAAAAGATGTCTGCTTCAAAAGGAATTTCTTCAGACAGCGGGTAGTAAATTGGTGGAGCTTGTTGCAAGGAGTTATTAGATGTACTTAAAGAAGAAATTGATAAGATTCTTGATGGGTAAAAAGGTTAAAGGTTACAGGGACAAGGCAGAAGAGTGGAGTTGAGACATCAGCCGTCATTCAATGGCAGAAGAGACTGAATGGGCTGAACGACCTCATTTTACTATTTTATAGTTTCGTTGGATGACAGGGATTTTGTGCCGTTATCCCAATCTTATTCTAGAACTGTTTCCAGCTATTGGTTATGTACACCAATGCCTGCCCACGTTCACAGAGACTACAGATTTAGATGGTTGGGCTGAAGTTGTAGGATGGGCTCTCATTCAGTAGCTTCCAACATTTTCATTTTTTTAAACTCTCAGTGGGCTTAAGGTGCTCCATATCTCCACTGAAGATGATCTGCACACAGCTGCATATTTTTAAGATACCTAATCCTTAACCAGAATATTCAAAGAACAAATTGGACCCTCTTAAAAAAATGTTACAATTAATTTCAGGCTTAATTCATGCTGAATATTAGTTTGGAATTTTTTTTTAAACTCTGGTTTTGCTCTGTTCTCCGCCTCTTTCATCCGCTAAAGCCATGGCTGAATTGGAAGTGGTGTGTGACTTCAAGAGAATGTTGATATTTCAGCATGTTGTAAGATGGGCCGCAAAAAAGTGGAGCTATGAACTCGTTCCAAGGGTTCAAATCCAGAGAGAAGGTCTTTCTTTGAAGTTCAAGCCTTGGTGAGGGGGCAGCAAATAGCAATGATAGTTTACACCATCAAGGAAAATCTCCAAAAAGTGCTGCCTCAAAAATTTGGCATCCATTAGGAAGGACCCCCACCACCGAGGACATACCCTCCCTCATTTCTACCATCAGAGAGGTGGTACTGGAGCCTGAAGACACACACTCAGTGTTTTAAGGACAGCATCTTCCCCACCAGCATCAGACCTCTGAACAGACAATAAATCCATGAACAGTTCTTCACCATTGTTTGCTCTCTTTGCACTATTCATTTAATTTTTATATATATTTCTTATTATAATTTATAGCATATTTTATGCATTGTACTGTACTGTTGCTGCTGCAGCAAGTAATATTATTTAATAATAAACCTGATTCTGATTCTGCAGTCTAACTTTAGGAATGCTGAACCCTCAGCTGCTTACTAATAGTTGTAACCTTCACATATCACAGGTACTAATCATGCTGTAGATTCAGTGGACCACCAGTGCTTCTTAATAGTAGCACACTGTTATAAGTTTGGCAGCAGGCTGTTTTCCCCAGGGTAACTGCGACTGCTCTTAATCACCTTCAGGACAAATCTGTGCAATTCTATTTCTGGATATTAAAGGACAAGTGCTGGTATAAGTCAAACATTGAAACAATTGAAGCAGCAAGCCTTAAAAAATGAATATTATCTCTTGTGGCAGAAAACGATGCTGCTCTTTTTCAGTGACTTGTGTTCTCCATTGTGCCTGAAGGTGATGAGTTCGTATCCTTCCTCAAAGACTAACATAATAATAGGCGATGCTCCAGTACAGGAGTGAGAGACTGCTGCAGTGTCAGAAGCACAGGTTTTCATTAAATTGAAGGCTGATTTGATTTCCTGGGTGGAGGTCCAAAAAAATCCATGGAACTGTTTTGAAGATCAGCAAGCAGGCTTCCAGCTCTCTCACTTTATCCCGGCTCAACCCACACCAAAAGCAAAACAGACTGATCATTATTACTGAATATATGAATCTGCTGCATGTTAGAATGCCTGTCCCACTTTCTATAACACCGAGAACACCTCAAAACTATATTTCATTTTCTTTAAAACCTTTTGGGATTCTGTAAAAAAGTTAAAAATAAAATCTAGCCTTCCTTTTTCTTCCTAATACAACTAAATTTGCACTAAACAGATTTGAGCTTACAGCCCTCAACAGTTCCAGTATAGGTTCTCTTACTGTGGAAAAGTTATTTACAAATATAGGAACTGGATCGATGTTACTCAGAGGTTCTTTGGGTTTGCGGGGATTTGGCAAGAGGCTGTCTCACAGCCTTGGAATATCCTGGCTTTTCCAATGCTTTACTTTATTGTCGCCAAACAATTGATACTAGAGCGTACAATCATCACAGCGATATTTGATTCTGCGCTTTGCGCTCCCTGAATTACAAATCGACAGTAAATATTAAAAATTTAAATTATAAATCATAAATAGAAAATAGAAAAGGGAAAGTAAGGTAGTGCAAAAAAAAACCCGAGAGGCAGGTCCAGGTATTTGGAGGGTACGATCCAGATCCGGGTCAGGATCCTTTCAGCAGTCTTATCACAGCTGGAAAGAAGCTGTTCCCAAATCTTCCTAAATCCTTTCTGAGCAGGCCATGAGGATTCAGGTAAATGTAATCTCAAGTTCTTCCAACAGTTTGTGACAGAATGACGGAAGGTAAGTAACCTTTAATGCCCATGTATCAAGAATACAGCATGTTACAAAGCAATTTCATATTTGTTGTTAGCAGAATCTCAGATGGTGGCAAGGAAGCATACAAGAGTGAGTTACGTTTGCAGGCTGAGCAGTGTTGCAACAACAAGCGTGCACTCAACATTAGTAAGACAAAGGAATTGATTGTGGACATCGGGAAAGGCGAATCAAGGGAAACATACACCAGTCCTCATCAAGAGGCCAGGAGTGGAAAGGGTGAGAAGCATATTGATACAATCATGAAGAAAGTACACCGGTGGCTATACTCATTAGGAGTCTGAGATTTGATATCACCGAAGATTCCAGTAAATTTCCACAGTTGTACCTTGGAGAACATTCTGACGGGTTGATTCACCACTGGTATGGAGGTTCCAATGCAGGGGATCAAAAAAACGCTGCAGAAAGTTTGCAGACACAGCCAGCTCCATCACAGTCACTAGCCTCCCCGCCATTGAGGGCATCTTCGAAAGGTGGTGCCTCAAGAAGGTAGCATTCACCATTAAGGACCCTCATCGTCCAGGACCTGCCTCTTGTGATTACTACCATCAGGGAAGAGGTGCAGGAGCCTGAAGGCACACCACATATTCAACATTTCAGGGACAACTTCTTCCGCACTGTCATCAGATTTCTGACCAGTCCACGAACCCATGAACACTACTTCACGATTTTGTCTCTTTATGCAAGATTTATTTATTTTCGATATACTTCTTACTGTAACTTATAGTATTGCACGGTACTGCTGCCATAAAACAACAAATTTCAAAACATATGACAGTGATAATAAACCTGAGTCAGATTCTGACTCAGACTAGTAGAAGGAATCTGTAGGCCACATTACCAATCTTCAGTCTAATTTCCATATAACCATATAACAATTACAGCACGGAAACAGGCCATCTCGGCCCTTCTAGTCTGTGCCGAACACCACTAGTCCACCACTGGCTTGGTTTGCTAGGTTTCTTGGAGACACACAATTGTTATCACACTGGAATAGGTCATTTAGTTGGATAATCCATTTTCTAGTTTATATGCAACACTTATCACCTTTCATCTCTTTCCATTTCACTCCACCAATAGATCCGTTTCTCCATGTGTTACTCTCAAACTTATTTCTATGTTTCTCAACTAGTTCCTGATAGAATTAATTCTACATTCTCACATAATCCAGAAATTTGTCCTGGATTCCTTTTTGTATTTAGTAGTGCACATCATTTACCCATGGCCCCTGGTTTCTGCACGTGTAAGCATTTGTCAAACTCTTTCATTATCTTACAAACCTCTGCCAAGACCTTCCTCAGCCTTCAATTTTCTAGTCAAAGGAAACTAAGATCTTGGGTTAAATCAGCGTTAATGTTGCAGTATAAACTGGCAGCAGCACCTCAACACCTCAGTTTACTTTCTGCCTGATAACCTTTCCCACTTTGATGCCTGACTAAAGATTCAGCTCCCACAGTCCTTGCCATTCAAGAACAGTCAGATAATTCACGTGGTTCTCAGTATCAGTCTTCCAGCATTCACCCTTGTGGAAAAGATTGGGCAAGGGGTTTGGAGACAAAATTAGTCTGATTTAAATCACTATAGAATTTACAAGCATCTATTTTGTATAAGGTTACATAAGTTTTTTCTTACTCAGAAAGATATTAAAATACTTACTAATCTTAAAAGAATGCAAAAAAAAATCTCCTTAACTGAATAACTTAACTTACTAATCTTGTTCTGAGTGACCTCACACAAGCAGAGTGGTTAAATCCTTGTTTACAGATTTTGTAACAACATAGTAGGAGTCTTGTTCGCCCATTTAGTCTATGATGGCTGACAGAGCAACCCCATTTCTCCACTGTTTTCCCTTGTAACACATTCCCCTCACGTTGCCACAAATTCTACCTCTCATTTACAGCAGGACAATTTGCAGTAGCCGATTGTTGTACAATGCCAATGGCACGTGGGAAGAAACTGGAACAGAGGAGATGTGCATTCACAGGGAGAACATGCAAACTCTACACAGTCAGCACCGGAGTTGAGGATTGAACTCAATTCATTGGAGATTTGAGGCAGCTGCTCTACTAGCTACATGATTGTGCTGCCCTGTGCCATCTCGTGACCTGGGAAGAGCCTTGAATTGGCTACTAACCCAGCTGCTTTTCAGACAGTTTATCCTTGAGTACGACTAAAACGAAATAGTCCCAATCTTATACTCTTCTGGGCTGAAAGATCCATAACTGTCTTTGTATTTAACTAAACAATGCAACTCAGCCTTCACTAAGGTCAAATTCAATCTTCTTATCCCTGAAAACTAACATTGATTAAGATCATCAGTCAGTTAAGTCAGCTTATAAAATTCCTTTTCTCTTTGGCTTTTTAGACTATACTCAGTATCGCACCAAAGGATCTCTTTTTATGCTGAATAACTTAATGATTCTATAGCTCTCCTGACTGGCCAGACTGCTGAAAAACGTTTCAAAGTCCTCACTCTGCCTTGAGCAGATCTAGAGCAATAAATAGAGCATCTCACAGAGAGTCCTCACTTCTATTGCCCCTACTCTGCCCATTGGATGTCTTAAACAGTGTTTCTGAAGTGGACTTACTGTTGTAATATGTGGCTTTGAATAATAAGCCACGTTCCATTAACACTCATGTGATAAATGACGAAATAATCAGCCTGTGGCCTCATTACTACACTCAGCTTTTTCTCATGTCTTAGTGTGGAGATTGAATCTTAAGAGATGAAAGTGTCATCGATGAGGAAGATGGATATTTGACTGCGATTGAGCCACAGAGGGTATCATTCACTTAATATACTTAAGCCATTCCCATCAATGTTCTTGATTAGGAAGGATATCAAAGGTTTCAGGGAGAAGGCAGGAGAATGTGGTTGAGAGGGATAATAAATCTGTCATGATGGAACGGTGAGGCAGACTTGATGGGCTGAATAGCCTCATCATGCTCCTATGTCTTATGGTCGTATGAGCTCCTCATAGAGTGCAGTGGCTGTGAATTTAGGTTTCGCATAAGCTCGCCAATGCATAATGTAGCCTTCAGTATAAGGAACTTGATAACATCCAGGACAAAGCACGTCATTTCAACCATAACCTGAAACGTTCACTAACTTCACCCCTGAAACACAATGACTGTAATATACAACATCTGCAGGAACTTGAGAAGCCCTCCCCCAATAGCATATCCAAAATCCTGACCACTGAATCCGACAGAGATAAGAGGTACAGGGAAGTAACACTATTGACTGATTCCCTTCCACTCACCGACTCATTAAAAATTTATTGGTATTTTTTCATAATCAATGAATCTAAATCCTGGAATTCCCTGCTCAACATCAGTGAAGGTCCCTTCAGCACATAAGCTATACCAGTTCAAGAAAACAGCTTACCTTTCTTTTCTCGATGGCTTACCAGCACTTTCTCAAATGTGAAATGAACGAACAATGATTGCTGGCTGACATCTTATTGTCACTGCATTTACAGAAGGAAGGAGTATCCATAGTCATAGTCATATTTTATTGATCCCGGGGGAAATTGGTTTTCGTTACAGTTGCTCCGACATACTTCAAGTGTGTTGGGCAAAGTTCCTCATCTGTTCTGTAAAGTCAAGTCAAATCAACTCAAGGTTATCAATACGATTGAAAGAGTGCAGAGGAAACTTACAAGGATGTTGCTGGGACTTGAGGACCTGAGTTATAAGGAATGGTTTAATTAGTTAGGACTTTATTCCCTGGAGTGCAGGAGAATGAGGGGAGATTTGATAGAGATGTACGTTTGTACAAAGTTATGAGGGGTAAAAATAGGATAAACACCTGCAAGGCTTTTCATGTGAAGTTAGGTGATACTAGAACTAGAGGTCATGGGTTAAGGGTGAAAAGTAAAATGTTTAAGGGGAACATGAGGGGCATCTTTTTCACTCAGAGGGTGGTTAAGAGTGTGGAATGAGCTGCTAGCAGAAATGGTGGATGCAGGTTCGATTTCAGCATTGAAGAGGAATTTGGATAGGTACATGGAATGGAGGGGTGTGGAGGGCTATGGTCCAGGTACAGGTCAATGTACTAGCCAGAATAATAGTTCAGCATGGATGAGATGGGCAGAAGGCCCTGTTTCTGTGCTGTAGCGTTCTACAGCTCTATGACTGTTGAGTTTAAGCACAGGTAGAGTGAGGTACAGGTACAATGAGAAACTTTCTTTCAGCAGCAGCATATTCATGCAGGTTCAACAACACACAGAACGTAAATTATAAAAGACAAAGCAGGAAAAGCAAGGAATTACTGCAAAAAAAAAGCCCACACGATCAGGGACAAGTCCATGATAGTGAGTTGGTTCATAGCGTTCCATTGCTGAGCTAGAGTTAGGGTTTTGCAGGTTAGTTCAAGAACCTGATGATGCAGGAGAGTAGCTGTTCCTGATCCTGGTACAGTAATGAGGGACCTTGAACTTTGGTACCGCTGGCTTCATGGTAAAAGTGAGAAGAAACCACTTTCCCTGAGACAGCGCCTCATCTAGATGGTTTCAATGGATTGGGAGGGCTGTGCCTCTGATAGATTGGGCTGTGTCCGCTATTCTCTGCAGCCTCTGATGGCACAGGTAATGTTAGAAACAAGGTTCAGCTAATCAGAACTGAGCAGGGAGGTCTCCAATTATATTCTGCATAGCATCCTCTTTCAATAAAACTTGCAATAAACAGAAATTCACTCGTCACAGGTGAAGTCTCACTCTGTGAAACCATTACAAACTCTGTTAAAGTAAGATATACTCTATGATGACTTTAATATTGCAAGATATCCCAAAGGACATCACAACCATTGGCATCGAACCACAAAAGGAGATACAAAGGCAGGTAAGGGCTTGGTCTCAGAAGTAGCCTTTGGGAGGGTCATCATAAAGAAGGAGAGGTAGAAGCAGAGAGATATAGAGAGGGAATTGCTGAGCTTTGGCCGCATTGCAGCATAGTGTTTAGTGCAATTGTTTTACAGAACCAGCATTCACCAGTCAGGGTTTGATTCCCGCCGCTGTCTATAAGGAGTTTATACTTTCTCTCATTGACCATGTGGGTTTCCTCAGCATGCTTCAGTTTCTTCCCAGATTCCAAAGTTATACATTTAGGGTTAGGGTTAATTAGTTGTGGGCATGCTATGTTGGTACTGGAAGCATGGCGATATTTGCGGGCTGCCCAAGCACGATCCTCACTGAAACACGAGGAATTCTGTAGATGCTGGAAATTCAAGCAACACACATCAAAGTTGCTGGTGAACGCAGCAGGCCAGGCAGCATCTATAGGAAGAGGTACAGTCAACGTTTCGGGCCGAGACCCTTCGTCAAGACTAACTGAAGGAAGAGCTAGTAAGAGATTTGAAATCACTTTCAAATCTCTTACTAGCTCTTCCTTCAGTTAGTCCTGACGAAGAGTCTCGGCCCGAAACGTTGACTGTACCTCTTCCTATAGATGCTGCCTGGCCTGCTGCGTTCACCAGCAATTGATGTGTGTTACAATCCTCACTGGCTTTGTTTGATACAAATAACACATTTCACTGAATGTTTCGAAGTACACGTGACAGATAAAATTAACCTTTCTCTCCAGTTTTGAGTCCTGGCACTTGAGGGCATAATCACCAAAAGTGGATCCATTAAATTTTATATATTTAATAAGAGTTGTTCCCTGGTTGGATACAACTAGAATCCCCTCTCGTTCCCTGGGCAGCTTGATCCTGATCTTGGTTGAGCTCCTTTGGAAACATAATATGGTGCATTTGAACCTTCACGTTCAAATGGAAACAGTAACTAAGAGTATTAGTAGCAGCTTAACAGTTAGATGACAGTTATGCAACTGGTTGCAAGTTCTCAGTCTCCTTAGCAAAAGGCTGAAAAACTCTCCTTTTGCATTCAAAGCAGCGCGCAGAGAATTGCGATCTGAATGCACCAGCTGGAATGGTAATGGGAAAAAGATTCAATAAGAACCTTCACTAAGAAATTGAATAAATTAAGGAGAAATTATGAAGCAGTGGATAATTGAATAGTTCTTCAAAAAACTGGCACAGGCATGATGGACTGAATGGCCTTGTTTTGTGCTTCTTTGAGAGTATCCACCAGACCCTCAATTTCTCTTTCCTAGAAGTACATAAGATTGTCGCAGGCTATGGGTCTCTTACCATCCTGACTAGGAATTGTATTGAAATCAAAAAAAAATTTCAGGTGCTGGAAATATGAAATAAAGACAAAAAATGGTGGAGATACTCAGCAGGTCAGGCAACATCAGTGGAGAGAGAAAAAACAGAGTTAATATTTCTGAAGGATAACCTTTCATCAGAACCAAGAAAAGTTAGAAATTAACATGGTTAAAGTCACAGGAAAGCTGGCTGGTGGTGTTAGAGGCATCAGCACTGGACCCTGAGGTGAGTGGTCTCAGGTTCGAATGCGGTCGTGCTGGGTTGAGCGCCAAGCCAGAAACTCGGCCTTGAGAAATAACAAATGCAAGGTTGTCGCAAGGCGAGGAAAGGAACAACGAAGTCACAGAAATGAGGGACAGTTGGAGAACAAAGGAAATGCAGTGACAAGGTACAGTGTGAAGCATTGAACCCATGAACACTACCTCACCTTTTTAATATATATTATTTGTTTTTACACAATTTTTAATCTATTCAATATACATATACTGGAATCTAATTAATTAATTATACTTTTTTCTTCCATATTATGTATTGCATTGAACTGCTGCTGCTAAGTCAACAAATTTCATGATACACGTTGATGATAATAAACCTGATTCTGCTTCAAAGTGGGGCAAAATCCTGGTGCCCACTATGCAACAGCAGCTGGGGAGTAAAATCACAAGCGTGCAGCAGTTCATGATGATCACTGTTTCACGTGTAATGAAGGATGAGTGTTAAATTCTGCAGTCCTCCCAAAAAAAGCATGCATTTTCTTCTTCTAAATTAGCAGGTGAGAGGAGAATTATATAAAAGGGACCTGAGAGTTAGGTTTTTCACAGAGAGGCTTGTGAGTATACAGAATGAACTGCAGGTAGTAGCGACGGGTGCAATTATAAGTTAAAAGTAATTTGGACAGATTTGTGGACAGGAAAGATTTAGTGGGATAAGGGCCAAATGACGCAAATGGAAACAGCTCAGGAAGACACCTTGATCAGTTTGAACAAGTTGGTCCTAAGGACCTGCTTCCCTGTTGTGTAACTCAGTGATTTATGCAATCTGTAAAGAGATCAGCTAAGCCATTTTTTCTGAGTTCCTTCCTCCTCCCATTTGTGAAGCATCCTCGAGGGCACATTAAGAAGAGTTGGTGGCATGTGAGCGAGTGAAGTCAGTGCACAAAGTTACCATTCCGTTACTTCGGTGTTCCCTGAAGCAATTCCCATCAATGGCCAGAAATGAAATCATCACCTCCGCTTCCCCGAAGAATCCTGGAGAACAGACAAGGATTGAAGTCTCTGACAGCATTTGCTGTGAGTGGCAAGTTGTGATGAGTAAAGCAGGCTCTATCTTGTAATGTGACAGGGTTGTCATTTCACCTGCTCCCTCTGCAAATTAAGAGTTGCTGAAGTTAGTAAAGAACTCCGGAATGCTGTGCACTGGGGTGAAGCTTTTGTTTATGACAAGTCATTCACGAGATACCTAGAGATGAAGAGGCAAAGGATCCCTGCACTTTTGCATTTTTTTTGAACTCGCATCTGTCTGTCCCCAAATGGACAGGGTTAGGAATGGGGCTGCGGTATAAAGCAATGAGCTTGGGACCCTGACGGTCTCCAGCCATCACAGAGTGATGGGTGAGGCTTCCCAGAGGAGGAGTACATTCACATGCTTCCATCACTTACTGCCCCACCTCTCCCTCTAAGGATTCAGTCAACATTGCAATCCGGAAAAATGAGCGAAAAGAACTTGACTTGTTCTCTGACAGAAGGAATGCACACTTATTAATCTGGCCTGCAAATGCAGCGCTCGAGGGGCACAAAGGATTTCAAATCTCAGAGTCCAATTATAGAACTGTCATTGTAGATCATGTAAGTTTATTTTCCCCTGTAATAATGACAAACATTCCCAAATGGGACTTTATGTTTTAATTGTCTTGTTCTGTGTTTGAGTTACTGAGCAGTCTCTGAGATTATTCGCAATTGTCTGCAGGACATGCAAATTTGTAACACGATGAGATTTGTAAATCAAAGCACAGGCAGAGTCTTCCAGAAGTTGTCGGTGAATTACACAGAAAGCAGCCATTTGGAATAGGTCCATGCATATATTTATGCTCCACTGGATCTCCTCCAATTCTCCTTCACCTCACCCCATCACCTTTTGCATTCCTTTCACCTTCATGTCCATGTCCAGCTTTTCTTTAAACTCTGCTTTCACCGCGATCACACCTTATGGTTCTCAGTTGCCTACCACCCTCGTGAATTGGGGTGTCAAAGGTTATGGGGAGCAGGCAAAAGAATGGGGTTCAGAGGAATAATAAGTCACCCATGATGGAATGGTGGAGCAGACTTGCTGGACTGAATTGCCTAATTCTGCTCCTATCTTCTTATGCTATTTTGGTTATATGAATTCACTTCTGAAGTTACTGGTGACCATTTTGCCCTTTCGGTTCGGGCTGCCTGTATGGGGAGACACCCAATCTATTTTAACTCCAGATTCTACCAGCTGCCAATATACAAATAGCAATGCGGATTGGTCAATTAACCCAGGAAATAACATGCATTTTGGATGTGGGAGGACACTTTAGCATGCAAAGGTCAGAGGGAGAACACGCAAACTCACATGGGTAGCACCTGGGACTGAACCCAGGTCACAGGAATTGGGTGGTAGCGACTCTTCATGCAATACACCTGTGCCCAAATCACATCACTTGATAATATTAAAGAACTCTTATAGGGGTAAATACCAGAGTATGTTCAGCCTTGCCTGCCAAGTAGAACTTCTCAGTCCTGAAATAATCTTCTTAAATTCTTTTTGAACCTGTTGGAGTAATGTGGTCTCAGTGATGTGTTCCTGTGGTAGGTGCAGACTGAACTGTAACAGTAAAAAGAAGTTTGCATAGGTACATGGATGGGAGGGGTTAGGAGGGAGATGGCTCCGGTGTAGGTAGATGGGATTACACAGGGGATGAGGTTGACATGGACTAGATGGACTGAAGGGCCTGTTTCTGTGCTGTAGATCTTTATGATTCTATGAAGTTGCTAAGTTCACCAAGTGAACAATTTCGAACGAGGTTGGAGGCGACACCGGATGCACGACAACTCTGGCAGCGTTTGCGAGACATTACTTCCTACAAAGCAAAGCCCAATAGCATGAATGGCAGTGATGCTTCACCACCAGATGAACTCAACACCTTCTGTGCCTGCTTTGAAAGGGAGAATATAACTACAACTGTGAAGATCCCCGCTGCACCTGGTGACCCTGTGATCTCTGTCTCAGAGGTCAATGTTAGGCTGTCTTTAAAGAGGGTGAGCCCTCACAATGCAGAAGGTCCCGATGGAGTACCTGGTAAGGCTTTGAAAACTTGTGCCAACCAAATGGCAGCATATTTTCAACCTCTCACTGCTATGGGCAGGAGTTCCCACTTGCATCAAAAAGGCAACAATTATACCAGTGCCTAAGAATAATGTGAGCTGCCTTAATGACTATCGCCTGGTAGCACCCACATCTACAGTGATGAAATGCTTTGAGAGGTTGGTCATAACTAGACTGAACTCCTGCCTTAGCAAGGACCTGGACCCATTGCAATTTGCCTATCACCACAACAGGTCAATGACAAATGTAATCTCAATGGCTCTTCACACGCCTTGGACCACCTGGACAATACAAACACCTATGTCAGGATGCTGTTCATCGACTATAGTTCAGCATTCAACACCATCATTCCCACAATCCTGATTCAGAAGTTGCTGAACTTTGGCCTCTGTACCTCCCTCTGTAATTGGAAGACCACAGTCTGTGCAGATTGGTGATAACATATCCTCCTCGCTGACGATCAACACTGGCGCACCTCAGGGATGTGGGCTTAGTCCACTGCTCTACTCTCTCAATACCCATGACTGTGTGGCTGGGCATAGCTCAAACACCACCTATAAATTTGCTGATGCTACAACCATTGTTGGTAGAATCTCAGATGGGGATGAGAGGACGTACAGGAGCGAGATAAACCAACTAGTGGAGTGGTGTCACAGCAACAACCTGGCACTCAACATCAGTAAGCTGAAAGAGCTGATTGTGGACTTCAGGAAGGGTAAGACAGAGAAATACATGCCAATCCTCACAGAGGAATCAGAAGTGGAGAGAGTGAGCATTTTCAAGTTCCTGTGTGTCAAGATCTCTGAGGACCTAACCTGGTCCCAACATATTGATGCAGTTATAAAGAAGGCAAGACAGTGACTATACTTCATTAGGAGTTTGAAGAGATTTGACATGTCAATAAATACACTCAAAAACTTCTATAGATGTACCATGGAGAGCATTCTTACAGGCTGCATCACTGTCTGGTATGGGGCCGGGGGGGGCGGCGGGGGGATGCTACTGCACAGGACTGAAAGAAGCTGCAGAGGGTTGTAAATCTAATCAGTTCCATTTTGAGTACTAGCCTACAAAGTACCCAGGACATCTTCAGGGAGACGTGTCTCAGAAAGGCAGCGTCCATTATTAAGAACCCCCAGCACCCAGAGCATGCCCTTTTCTCACTGTTACCATCAGGTAGGAGATACAGAAGCCTGAAGGCACACACTCAGCGATTCAGGAACAGCTTCTTCCCCTCTGCCATCCGATTCCTAAATGGACATTGAACCCGTGAATGCTACCTCACTTTTTTAATATATATTATTTCCGTTTTTTTGCACAATTTTTAATCTATTCAACATACTGTAATTGATTTACTTATTTATTTCTTCTTATTATTTTATTTTCCCCCTCTTCTTCTATATTATGTATTGCATTGAACTGATGCTAAGTTAACAAACTTCACGACACATGCTGGTGATAATAAACCTGATTCTGATTCCGAAGTGGTGCAAAGACATTGCCTGGTGGAACTACCTCTCACTTATATTATCCTCGCCCATGAAACTAAAGATTGTAGGGTCATTCTCACTTCAGTATTGGGCATGGGGTTGGGTGGAGGGAGTGGCAGTGAAAGAGTGTTTTTGGATTTTCATTTAGGTATGATATCAAGAACAATCAACACTCCCAGACCGGTAAAGAATACAACATTGACCTAATATTATTGTATATCCCACTCTGGACCTTTCCTCATTCTAAATAAACTAAGGTATAGCATCAGAGCTACCCACAGAACCTCTGCCTTGGAGAATATACCTTAACTCGCAGTTAGCCCCAAAACACACTCTCTTTATAACTTTTCTCATGGGCATAAGCCAATCCATAGATTGTATTTACAACTTTACCTCTACAGCACCATTTTCAGATTCTGCCGTTCACCATTTCCAAGGCTAATCCATTCTTTTGGAGCTGATGTGTCCAGCAGTAAATTGATACTCCAGATGACACATAACAAGAGCCAAGTGAAACTCTAAAGTAACACCCATCCTTTTGAACTCCAACGCCCATGGGATGCAGCTCAATATTCCATTCATCTTAAGTGACTAACATCCTTGTACCATAAATCTCTCTATTGTTTTCAGTTTCCCTTAGAAAATGCTCTTAGCTATGTAAACTACTGTGAACAGGACACCCGGATGGTATGTTGTCTCCCGGGTGCCAGGGTCAAGGACGTCTCGGATCATGTCCACAGCATGTTTGAAAGGGGAGGGAGAGCAGCCAGACGTCTTGGTACATATTGGTGCCAATGACATAGGAGACAAAAGCAAAGAGGCCTTGAAGAGAGAATTTAGAGAGCTAGGAACTCCAGTGTAATAATTTCTGGATCGCTGCCTGTGCCACAGGCCAGTGAGGGTAGAAACAGGATAATTTGGCAGATTAAGGCGTGGCTGAGAAGCTGGTGCAGGGGACAGTGCTTCAGGTTCTTGGATCACTGGGATCTCTTTTGGGGGAGGTATGACTTGTACAAAAGTGATGGGTTGAACCTGAACACGAGTGGGACCAATATACTCATGGGCAGGTTTGTTAGACCTGTTGGGAGGGTTTAAACTAATTTGGCAGGGGTGTGGGAACCAGAGTGAAGGGACTCAGGTTAGGATGGATGTTAAAAAAGCAAAGATAGCGTGCAGTCAGACTGTCAGGAAGGGCAGGCAGATGATAGGACAAAATTGCAGCCAGCAGGGTGAGTATTAGTACAACAGCGATACAGAATCAAAAAGGGTAGCAAATACCCTCAAACTGTTACATCTCAATGCATGGAGTATAAGAAATAAGGTGGATGATCTTGTTGCACTATTAAAGATTGTCAAGTATGATGTTGTGACCATCACTGAATCGTGGCTGATGGACGTTTGTAGTTGGGAGCTGAATGTCCAAGCTTACAAGTTGTATTGGAGGGATAGGAAGGTAGACAGAGGGGTATTGTGGCTCTGCTGATAAAGAATGGCATCAAATCAGTAGAAAGATGTGACATAGGATCAGAAGATGTTGAATCCTTGTGGGTTGAGTTAAGAAACTACAAGAGTAATAGGACCCTGATGGCAGTTATATACAGGCCTCCCAACAGTAGGTGGAATGTGGACCATAGATTACAATGGGAAATAGAAAATGAGTGTCAAAAGTGCAATGTTTATGATTGTCCATAAGACCATAAGACAAAGGAGCAGAAGTAGGCCATTCGGCCCATCGAATTGTCATGGGAGATTTCAACATGCAGGTCAATTGGGAAAATTCGGTTGGTAATGGATCTCAAGAGAGTGAGTTTGTTGAATGCCTAAGAGATGGCTTTTTAGAACAGTTTGTTTCTGAGCCTCCTAGAGGATCAGCTATATTGGATTGGGTGTTACGTAATGAACCAGAGGCAAATAGGGAGCTTAAGGTAAAAGAACCCTTAGGAGACAGTGATCACAATATGATTGAATTCAACTTGAGATTTGACATAGCAATATTTCAGTGGAGTAAAGGAAATTACAGTGGTATGAGAGAGGAATTGGCCAAAATAAATTCGAAGGAGATACTGGCAGGGATGACTTGAATTTCTGGGAAAAATAAGGAAGGTGCAGGAAAGATGTATTCCAAAAATGAAGAAATACTCAAATGACAAAATGGCTGACAAAAGAAGTCAAAGCTAATGTAAAAGCAAAAGAGAGGTCATACAATAGAGCAAAAAAATTAGAAGGAAGATAGTGGATTGGGAAGCTTTTAAAAAACTACAGGGAGCAACTAAACTGTTAAGAGAGAAAGGATGAAATATGAAAGCAAGCTAGCAAACAATGTTAAAGTGGATAGTAAAAGCTTTTTCAAGTACGTAAACAATAAAAGAAAGATGAAAGTGGATCTAGGACGGTTAGAAAATGAGGCGAGAGAAATAATAATGCGGGCCAAGAAGATGGCAGATGAACTTAATGAGTATTTTGCATTAGTCTTCACTATGGAAGACACTAGCAGTGTGGCAAATGTTGAAGGATGTGAGGGAAGAGAAGTCAGTGCAATTACTATTACAAGGGAGAAGGTGCTCGAAAAGCTGACAGACTTAAGGGTACATAAGTCACCTGGACCAGATGAACTGCCCTCTAGGGTCTGAAAGAGGTAGCAGTAGAGATTGTGGAGGCATTCGTAATAATCTTTCAAAAATCATTGGATGCTGGCATGGTGCTAGAGGACTGGAAAATTGCAAATGTCACTCAACTCTTTAAGAAAGGAGGAAGGCAGCAGAAAGTAAATTATAGACCAGTTAGCATGACCTTAGTGGTTGGGAAGATGTTGGAATCAATTGTTAAGGATAAGGTTATGGAGTACTTGGTCAAAATAGGACAAAGTCAGCATGGTTTCCTTAAGGGAAAATCTTGTTTGAAGAACCTGTTGGAACTCACTGGGGAGATTACACGTAGGATAGATGAAGGGGATGCAGTGGATATTGTATATTTTGGATTTTCAGGAGGCCTTTGACAGGGTGCCACACATGAGGCTGCTTACCATGGTATTACAGGAGCATTACCAACATGTTAGACCATTGGCTGATTGGTAGGAGGCAGCGAGTGGGAATAAAAGGCTCCTTTTCTGGTTGGCTGCCAGTGATTAGTAGTGTTCCACAGAGGTTGGTGTTGGGACCACTTCTTTTTAAGGTGTATATCAATTACTTAGATAGAATAGATGGCTTTGTTGCCAAGTCTGCAGATGATATGGAGATTGGTGGAGAGGCACGTAGGCTGAAGAAGGACTTAGACAGATTAGAAATATGGGTAAGAAAGTGGCAAATGAAATACAATGTTGGAAAATGCATGGTCATGCACTTTAGTAGTAGAAATAAATGTGCAGATTATTTTCTAGATGGGAAGAAAATCCAAAAACCTGAGATGCAAGGGGAAACTAAAGGTTAACTTGCAGGTAGAGTCAGTGGTGAGGAAGGCAAATGCAATATTAGCATTCATTTCAAGAGGTCTAGAATACAAGAGCAGGATGTGTTACTGAGGGTTTATAAGGCACTGGTGAGGCCTCATCTTGAGTATTGTGAACAGTTTTGGGTTCCTCATCTAAGAAAAGATGTGCTAATTTTGGAAAGGATGCAGAGGAAGTTCACAAGGATGATTTTGGGAATAACTGGGTCATCATGTGAGGAACGTTTATTAGCTGAAATTTAGAAGGATGGAGTGGGGCGGGGGAATCTCATTGACATCTTTCAAATGTTGAAAGGCCTGGACAGAGTAGATGTGTTTCCTATGAAGGGGGTGTCTAGGTCAAGAGGGCACAGCCTCAGGACAGAGGGGCATCCATTTAAAACAGAAATGCCAAGAAATTTCTTTAGCCAGAGGGTGGTGAACTTGTGGAATTTGTAACTACAGGCAGCTGTGGAGGCCGGGTTGTTGGCTGTATTTAAGGCAGAGTTTGATAGGTTGTTGATTGGACATGGCATCAAAGATTATGGGGGGGAAGGCCAGAGTGTGAGGCTGAGGAAGGGGAGAAAGGATCAGCCATGATTGAATGGCAGAGCAGACTTAATGGGCAAAATGGCTTAATTCTGCTCCTGTGTCTTATGGTCTAACTACTTTTTATTCAAAGTGGTCATGCTGAGAAACCATCAGGAAATCCACCCACAGAAATACATTGAGAATTCCTGCCAATGAATGTGACCGAAAGGAATCCATGAATTTCTTGCATAATAAGAAAGAGCTTGATACAATAACCTAGTTTGTTTCTGGACTTTATTAGTAATGTAAGGCCAATGTTGATTAAATCTTCAATGTACACACAGACTATAACATAACAAGGCATACCAGTCAACATTCATAAACCTTTGCATCATCCTTGCAATCTCAGAATTTCACTGCTTTTTTTTTACACTGTTGGAATTTAAACTAGTCACTTTAAACCCTCATTTACTGAAAAGTTAATGAAAGGAGTAAATATTGCAACAACACATTTTTTGATTTATGCTTTATAGCTTAGAGGAAGTACTCCACTAAAGTGGAAATTGGTTGGACACTTTTAGGAGACTGCAAATAGAATGGACACCACTGTTAGCGGTGAGATTTTTTGGGTTCAATACAAGTCTAAAAGTCTGGCTATTGAGGAATGAAAAAATGTTCAGGGTAATTCATCCAAGGACACACACTGCCCAGTTCTGGAAAATACAAAGATGTCTCAAGAGCAGTAAGCATAGTCACTGGAAAAAGCACAACTAGAAAGTTGAGAACCGACTGTAACTAACAATGGCTGCATCTAAGTATCTGGGCATAAGTCCATAGTGGTAAACTACCAAGGATCATTGTAAAATTGCACTTGGAGGAGTTGTAGAGAATGATGCAAAGGGGGCTAACCATCTCTCAATGTTACCACAACAGTGGATAGCCCAGCTAGATACTTATATTTGAGCACAACTGTGGCCATACCTTTAGGGACATCAGCAACTTCCTCGTGTCTCTTTTATGATGCACCAAAACTTCAGATCTAGTACCCATATTATCTATGTATGTATATCAGTGCACCTAATCGCAGGAGGAAGGTACACTGATTTCTCTCACATTTGACTTAAAACAGGAAATCATATCACCAATGGAGGGTGAACTTCTGCAGGATCCCCAGAACTTACCCTGGGGAGGCTGCCTACTGCTCCAAGCGAGAAAACCGAAGCATGAGTAGACCATGTGGTTCCTCAAGCAACAGATCAACTTGTGGACCTGACATAGGAACAGTGAACCCATTTGTTCAAAGAAAGAAGGATTCCAGAGATTGAAATGGGTTATTATAATACTTCCATATTTTACATAAAAGATATACAATAACTGTCTTATGAAACCTCCATTTCCTGTCCTATGAAACTGTGGTGTATGATGGAGACAGATTTAATTGTTGCATGACCATCTTGGATAGAAAATCAAAAGCACATGTTTCAGAAAACAAAAGAAATACTGGCATTTATATAGTTATTTTCACAACTTCAGGACATTTTAAAGAGTTTCACAGACAAATTCTAGCGTTGAAGTGCACTTGCTCTTAAAATGCAGGAGAAACAGCAACTAAATTCAGCACTACAGGTTCCCATAACCAATAACGACCAGAAAATCTGTTTAGTAAAGTTAATTGAGGAAGGAATATTGGCTGGGGCTTTAGGGAGAATTCAGTTTGGTGCCATGGGATCTTTTGCATCCATCCCATCCAAGTTAACAGATGGAGTATCATTTTAACATTTTTAATGAAAGATGGCACCTCTGATCATGCAGCACTTCTCAGTGCTTCACTGGGAGTGTCAGCCTGGTGTTTTTTTTACGGTAGACTTTAGACTGAGAAGGTAAACACATAGGCATCTTCTCTCTTTGATGATGCAATGTTGCCCATCACTACACTTTCAGTTTGGAGAAAGTGGGAGAAGCTGAAAATGAAATTGTTGAGTGTGAGGACCATTTCTGCCATACAGAGGAGGAGGATGGTGGAGGTAAACTGGTTAGGTCTGTAGCTTAGAAAGAAGCAGAGAGCTTTAAGGCACCTACCTTCTTATTTCGGCTTTTATCCCCCTTCCTTTCCTGTTCTGATGAAAGATCTCAGCCTGAAACTTCAACTGATAATTCTTCTTCATAGTTGCTGCCTGACTTACTGAATTCCTCTAGCATTTTGTGTGTGTTGCTCTGAATTTCCAGCATCTGCGGAATCTCTTGCATTTCAAATATTGTTGTCTTTCTGCAAATACTGCTTGACCATTGTGTGTATTATGTCTGAATTTCCTTTCCCTCCTTTCTGATTTGTTTAAAATCTGTTTTCTACCTTTAGTTAGTTTGGATGAAAGGTTATCAACCAGAACTGTTGACTACATCTCCATATACTGAAAAATTTAAAAGGATAATCATCGTGATCATTTAATAAACATACTGAATTTACCACCAGCAATCTCCATCATTTTGGAAATAGAACAGAGTTTGGACAAACTTGGGTTGTTTGCTCTTGAGCACCAGAGGCTGAGGGGTGACCTGATAAAAGTTCATAAAATTATTAGAGGTGTAGAAAGGGGAGGGAGTCAGAATTTTTTTCCCAGAAACTGGAGCACGTGCACTGAAGGTGAGAGGGGAAATTTTTAAAGGAGATGAATGGGGCAAAGTTGTTTTTAACACAGAGTGGTAGGTGTCTGGAATGGGCTACTGGAGGTGATGTTGGAGGCAGATAAAATATTGGCACGTAAGAGGCAGCTGAAAAGACACATGAATATGTGGGGAATTAAGGCATAAGGATCAGATACAGACGGAAGAGATTTAGTTTAATTCAGCTTTGAATTCAGCGCAGACATTGTGGGCTGAAGAGCTTGTTCCTGGGGTTGTACCGTTCTATATTCCATGCATGTTTACTGGAGAATAGTCCACAATACCAGGACAAACTATGACATTTTGAATGATAAACTTGACCTGCTCTAAAATATGCTGATAACAATGATTATTTATTTAACTTGAGTATAATAAATATAAAAATTATTCAAGGCTTTTCCTGTTCAACAATGAACATAGAACCACCTAACCATTCTCTCTCTAAATTTGTCACTTGATAAATAGCTCACCTGTACTACATTAATACTTGGCACTAAATTTTTAGTGGAACAGCCAAGTGCAGTAAGAACACATCTCCAATATATTGGAGCACTTACTTCACACAAAGCACTGGTGTTTATAATTATAGCAGATTGCAATCAGTTTTGGCCCACTCAGTCCTTGGGAAACAAATTTGTTGCCACAAAATATTAATTTCAACTACAGTTGTGTTATATCATTAGTTTGCACAAGGCTTGTTTTGTAAGAGATTGAATAAGCTTCATGCAAACAATAATTGTGTGCTTTCATTTCATTCCATTACTGCTATCATTTGACTTTCATTAAAAATAATTCTAAAAAAATAATCTTTGTTAAAGATTGTTCATGCATCTTCCCTATTCCATGGGCTTAACCCTTTTACAGCCACTCAACCGTTAGGTTACAGGGTCAGATTCGTACAATACAGAAACAGAACCTTCCATCCCATCATATACGTACTGAACTTTTTGATTATCTACACTAATCCGCACTGTCTGCATTAAATCCAAATCCTTTTCTGCTCTACCTACACAAGTGATTGTATTTGATTCCACCACCTCTTCTGGCAGTGAGTTCCAGAAATCAACCACACTGTGTGTAAAACTCTTTCTCCTGAAATCTACTTTTAAACCCCTTCCTTACACTTTAAACCTTGCCTTTAATGCCCAGACCATAGAAAAAAATATTGACTATCTGCCCTATCTGTGCCTCTTATAATTCTATATGCATCTAGTAAGTCACCTCTCAACCTCCTTTACTCCATGGAAAACAAGCCCAGCCTCTCCAGTTTCTCTCCAGAACTAAAATCCACCAATCTCCATGAATCTGCTCTGCATTCTCTCCAGCTCAACCATGATCTTGTTGTGTGGCGACCAGAATTACACGTAACACTCCAAGTGGCGTTCAACATTTCATGAAGTTTCAACATCATGTCTCAAATTTTATATTCTAAAAAAAATAGGTTAGCTTCAATCAACTCAGGGTGAACTTATTCACCAGACAGCTCTTTGTCCACTATTGTTGCCAAAATATTCCAAAACTCTTGTCAGATAACAGAGGCTTGTCAACCCGCCAGGAAGAGTAGAACGGGATTAGGTTAACAGATGACCAATCCAAGAGCTGGAACAAGGATCCCAATTGAAATTTAAATTAAAGCTGACTCAGGATGAATAATAAATGTTGGTCATGTCTGTGAAATGTACAGTGCATTCCAAGAGAAAATGAATAAGAGAGTGCTCAGGAGTAGATTAAGTTCTGAAGATCAATAGAATATTAATTTATAATTAACTATGGGGTGGCACGGTGGCGGAGTGGTTAGTGCAATGCTTTACAGCATCGGTCCCCAACCTCCGGGCTGCGGAATACATTGCCGCGAAGAATGCAGTGGTGCAGCGGTAGCCGGGATGCACCCAGCACATCTTTAAGAAAAAAGCCGAAATAAACATGCAATTTAATTAGGTGCCGCCCAGCATGTAAATGTCAGCCCAGATGAGAGGCAGATCTGGACCTACATTTACATGCCGGGTGGCACCTAATTAATTTGCTTGTTTATTTCGGCTTTTTTCTTAAAGATGTGCTGGGTGCATTCCGGCTACCGCTGCACCACTGCATTCTTCGCGGCAATGTATCGGTCTCGGCCCGGAGGTTGGGGACCACCGCTTTACAGTACCAGTGACCCAAGTTCAATACCCGCCGCTGTTCGTAAGGAGTTTGTATGTTCTCCCTGTGACCACGTGGGTTTCCTTCGGGTGCTCTGGTTTCTTCCTACAGTCCAAGGACATCCCAGTTAGTAAGTTATTTGGTCATTGTAAATTGTCCTGTGATTATCTAGGGTTAAATCAAGGGTTGCTGGGCAGCGTGGCTCGAAGGGCTATTTTGAGCTGTATCTCAAGCAATCAATAAGCAAACAAATAAAACAAACAAATAGACAACTAGCAAATTCATCATGGTGAGAAAACCCTCCTCACAATAGAGGAAAGAGAAGCAGAATAAACGGTGTAAAGACAATAAGGTAGAAGGGCTGAAATGTGTGTACAATGCAAGAAGCATCAGGAACAAAGGTGATGAACTGAGAGCTTGGATACATACATGGAATTATGATGTAGCGGCCATTACAGAGACTTGGCTGGCACCAGGGCAGGAATGGATTCTCAATATTCCTGGATTTCAGTGCTTTAAAAGAGATAGGGAGGATGGAAAAAGGGGAGGAGGGGTGGCATTACTGGTCAGGGATACTATTACAGCTACAGAAAGGGTGGGTAATGTAGCAGGATCCTCTTTTGAGTCAGTATGGGTGGAAGTCAGGAACAGGAAGGGAGCAGTTACTCTACTGGGGGTATTCTATAGGCCCCCTGGTAGTAGCAGAGATACAGAGGAGCAGATTGGGAGGCAGATTTTGGAAAGGTGCAAAAATAACAGGGTTGTTATCATGGGTGACTTTAACTTCCCTAATATTGATTGGCACCTGATTAGTTTCAAGGGTTTAGATGGGGCAGAGTTTGTTAAGTGTGTCCAGGATGGATTCCTGTCACAGTATGTGGACAGGCCGACCAGGGGGAATGCCATACTAGATCCAGTACTAGGTAATGAACTGGGTCAGGTCACAGATCTCTCAGTGGGTGAGCATCTGGGGGACAGTGACCACTGCTCCTTGGCCTTTAGCATTATCATGGAAAAGGATAGAATCAGAGAGCACAGGAAAATTTTGAATTGGGGAAATGCAAATTATGAGGCTATAAGGCGAGAACTTGCGGGTGTGAATTGGGATGATGTTTTTGCAGAGAAATGTACTATGGACATGTGGTCGATGTTTAGAGATCTCTTGTGGGATGTTAGGGATAAATTTGTCCCGGTGAGGAAGATAAAGAATGGTAGGGTGAAGGAACCATTGGTGACAAGTGAGGTGGAAAATCTAGTCAGGTGGAAGAAGGCAGCATACATGAGGTTTAGGAAGCAAGGATCAGATGGGTCTATTGAGGAATATAGGGAAGCAAGAAAGGAGCTTAAGAAGGGGCTGAGAAGAGCAAGAAGGGGGCATGAGAAGGTCTTGGCAAGTAGGGTAAAGGAAAACCCCAAGGCATTCTTCAATTATGTGAAGAAAAAAAGGATGACAGGAGTGAAGGTAGGGCCGATTAGAGATAAAGGTGGGAAGATGTGCCTGGAGGCTGTGGAAGTGAGCGAGGTCCTCAATGAATACTTCTCTTTGGTATTCACCAATGAGTGGGAACTTGATGATGGTGAGGACAATATGAGTGAGGTTGATGTTCTGGAGCATGTTGATATTAAGGGAGAGGAGATGTTGGAGTTGTTAAAATACATTAGGACAGATAAGTCCCCGGGGCCTGACGGAATATTTCCCAGGCTGCTCCACGAGGCGAGAGAAGAGATTGCTGAGCCTCTGGCTAGGATCTTTATGTCCTCGTTGTCCACGGGAATGGTACCGGAGGATTGGAGGGAGGTGAATGTTGTCCCCTTGTTCAAAAAAGGTAGTAGGGATAGTCTGGGTAATTATAGATCAGTGAGTCTTACGTCTGTGGCGGGAAAGCTGTTGGAAAAGATTCTTAGAGATAGGATCTATAGGCATTTAGAGAATCATGGTCTGATCAGGGACAGTCAGCATGGCTTTGTGAAGGGCAGATCATGTCTAACAAGCCTGATAGAGTTCTTTGAGGAGGTGACCAGGCATATAGGTGAGGGTAGTGCAGTGGATGTGATCTATATGGATTTTAGTAAGGCATTTGACAAGGTTCCACATGGTAGGCTAATTCAGAAAGTTAGAAGGCATGGGATCCAGGGAAGTTTGGCCAGGTGGATTCAGAATTGGCTTGCCTGCAGAAGGCAGAGGGTGGTGGTGGAGGGAGTACATTCAGATTGGAGGATTGTGACTAGTGGTGTCCCACAAGGATCTGTTCTGGGACCTCTACTTTTCGTGATTTTTATTAACGACCTGGATGTCGGGGTAGAAGGGTGGGTTGGCAAATTTTCAGATGACACAAAGGTTGGTGGTGTTGTAGATAGTGTAGAGGATTGTCAAAGATTGCAGAGAGACATTGATAGGATGCAGAAGTGGGCTGAGAAGTGGCAGATGGAGTTCAACCCAGAGAAGTGTGAGGTGGTACACTTTGGAAGGACAAACTCCAAGGCAGAGTACAAAGTAAATGGCAGGATACTTGGTAGTGTGGAGGAACAGAGGGATCTCGGGGTACATGTCCACAGATCCCTGAAAGTTGTCTCACAGGTGGATAGGGTAGTTAAGAAAGCTTATGGGGTGTTAGCTTTCATAAGTCGAGGGATAGAGTTTAAGAGTCGCGATGTAATGATGCAGCTCTATAAAACTCTGGTTAGGCCACACCTGAGTACTGTGTCCAGTTCTGGACACCTCACTGTAGGAAGGATGTGGAAGCATTGGAAAGGGTACAGAGGAGATTTACCAGGATGCTGCCTGGTTTAGAAAGTATGCATTATGATCAGAGATTAAGGGAGCCAGGGCTTTACTCTTTGGAGAGAAGGAGGATGAGAGGAGACATGATAGAGGGGTACAAGATAATAAGAAGAATAGATAGAGTGGATAGCCAGCACCTCTTCCCCAGGGCACCACTGCTCAATACAAGAGGACATGGCTTTAAGATAAGGGGTGGGAAGTTCAAGGGGGATATTAGAGGAAGGTTTTTTACTCAGAGAGTGGTTGGTGCGTGGAATGCACTGCCTGAGTCAGTGGTGGAGGCAGATACACTAGTGAAGTTTAAGAGACTACTAGACAGGTATATGGAGGAATTTAAGGTGGGGGCTTATATGGGAGGCAGGGTTTGAGGGTTGGCACAACATTGTGGGCCGAAGGGCCTGTACTGTGCTGTACTATTCTATGTTCTATGTTCTATAGTGCTATGCTAACTCTAAAGATACCAAGGTAGAATAGTGCAGTTGCCTATTCATTTTCCCAGTGGTGACCTCTGCCTGCAAGAAAGACAAGGGCAACATGTCACCTCTACCACCTTCCTTGCAGTACTAGGAGGTACCCTATATCAACTTCGGATCAGAATCCTGGAACTCCTAATAGTGCTTTGGGGGTACTTCATGAGAAGAATTCCAGTGTTCAAGAAAGAACACTTTCTTCTCAAAGACAGGGAAGGACAGAGAATAAATGCTGGCCTCACCAGCAACTTCCAGATTCTGAAAAATAATTTAAAAGACATTTGGATGATTTTGCATGGCTCTCAGTTGAGGTTCAGAAGGTTAGTTTTTTTAAAACTCTTTTTCTTAACAAATGACAATGCAAGTCACAGAGTCATAGAATACTATAGCACAGAAACAGACCCTTTGGCCCATCTAATCCATGCCGACCTGTTAATCTGCCTAGCCCCATTGACCCTCACCTGCACCATAGCCCTCCCATCCATGCATTTATCATCTAAACTTCCCTTAAATGTTGAAATTTAACCCACATTTACTTTTACCTGTCCCTCTGGCAGCTCATCCCACACTCGCACCACCCTCTGAATGAAGAATTTCCCCTTAAATATTTCAGCTTTCACTCTTAACCTATGACCTTTGGTTCTAGCTTCTCCCAATCTCAGTGGAAAAATCCTGCTTGCATAACCCTATATATACCCCTCATAAATTTAATATATGCAGCCTACTTTTATAAATGGGCACCATTTACTCAGAATCTAATAGGTGACATATGCATTGATTTTGTTAATATAGCTATAAAACTACTCACTCAAAGTTTCCACAAGGAATTCTGCAGATGCTGGAAATTCAAGCAACACACATCAAAGTTGCAGCAGCAGGCCAAGCAGCATTTCTAGGAAGAGGTACAGCTCCATTGGTGATAGGCTTTATTAATTACCGTGAAATTGCAGCAAGAATAATGGAGGGGTGATGAGCATCCACTCTGTGATGCAGGAAATGTAGCAACAACTCCTGCAATTCACGCATGTACAGTCATTAATGCAAGCTCCAGAGCTGTTGTCAGTATCAACTTGCTCCTCCACTGGGTGCTGCCCCCTTTGGTGTGATCAGTGAACTGATAAGACAGTCAACAAACTGCAAATAATATTGTCAAATTAAAATGTGAAAAAGATGAACATTGTTAAACCAAGTGTGCCTATGTTCTAAATGATATGCTAAAACATTGTTATTGCTTAACAATCTCTTTTGACCTTAGTACCAGAGTTTAAATCAATTGAGATTAATTCTTGAAAATATAAACTTAAAAATTTCACATAATTTCCCTAAAGAAAAGGTATTTTTATTTTGTAAAGTTTACTTCTGATTCTTCAGTTTCTATTTTAATCTTGCGCCTTTTCTTGCAGCCTGTCACCAGATTAATTTTTAACAAAACTACAGCACTGATTTTTCTCTTTGAGAAGTGCAATGGTTGCTGAAGGTGATAAAAGAGGAAACTACATCACAAGAGATCACAGCATCTTTGTGGACAGCCGTATGTTGGGGGTTTGTACCGAGAGCTGGTGCCAGCTTCTGGCCTCTTATTTCTGGTGAAATTGTTCATTTCCAATATTCTTCATAGAAGTACGACATTTGTTGGAATTATGATCTCCCCCGAAACATACACACTGAACTAAGAGAAACTAGCCCACATTGTCAGTAATTGTATGGCATGTTCCAGTTCCTTACAAAGCAGATTTGTTTATTTTACGCTTTGAGTTTCACTGCCAGCCCTCCCAATAATCTCTTGTAACGTTGGCACTAAATTTCCCTATGTCAGAACGACACCCTAAACCTGTATTTTCTGACCATGGGCTTGATCACACTGGGCAGATTGTTCACTCATTCATTGTCCACTGACATAAAAAAATCAAGATTCAAAATTCAAGATTATTTAATGTCATTTCCAGTACACAAATGTAAAGGAAAATGAAATAATTGCTACTCCGGATCCAAAGTAGCATATAGAAAGTCAATAAGATAAAGAATAAAATTTTAAAAACTCTATATAAATATTGCATAAATGCATGAGATAGCTAACATAGATAGATTGACTGTATGTTCACAGTGATGCCTGGTAGAGGACAGACTGAAAGGAAATGGTACTGTAGTGGTGGTGAGGGATGTTGTGGGTGGCTAGTTGACGGAGGTGTTAATTAACCTTATTGCTGGGGGAAGGTAAATGTTTTTGAGTCTGCTGGTCCTGGTGTGGATGCTATGTAGCCTCCTCCCTGACGAGAGTGGGACAAACAGTCCATGAGCGGGTGGGATCCTTCGTGATATTGCTAGTCTTTTTCCCGTAATAAAAATTATTTTGTTAACTTTTAGACCAGCAAACTCTTACTCAACACCATGCCAATGAACATTGAATTCTGAGACGGCATTTAATATGAACGCAGCTGCTGGCTCTGACACACTTCATTTTCATCTGGCAGTGTTCTAGATCCTTAGACCATGGGAGGCTAGTAATGCTAGTTAATCTGAAATCTGGGGCTGTTATTATGCTTCAGAATATCAATACTCTGTTGATGAGTTCAAAAGTATAATCTTGCACCATGGAAGCTTTAAACCAGAAGACTTCAGCCCAGTTTAAATAAATAACTTACCATGGACTGAGCAACCAAATGAATTATGGGCAAATAGCAATAGGAAGCAGAATAGTTCAATGCTGGATTTAATTTTCTAACTTACTGACATTTGCTAGTTTACTTTAGCCCAACACCCCTATAGAGGTATAGGCTGCCAACAGTAGGTCACCAGAGTCCTACTGATAGATTATAATTTAAATGGTAAAAAATTGCAGCATGCCGTTGTGCAGAGGGACTTGGGAGTGCTTGTGTAACGTTGGCTTGCAGGTGCAGCAGGCTATCAAGAATACAATTGGAATGCAGACCTTCATTGCTAGAGGGACTGAATTTAAGAGCAGGGAGGATATGATGCAACTGTATGAGTTACTGATGAGGCTGCACCTGGAGTACTGTGTGAGGTTCTGGTCTCCTTACTTGAGGAAGGGTATAGTGGCTTTGGAGGCGGTGCAAAGCAAGTTCACCAGGTTGACTCCAGAGATGAGGAGGGTTAGTCTACGAGGAAAGATTGAGTCGACTGGGACTGTACTCGCTGGAATTCAGAAGAAGGAGAGGAGATCTTATAGAAACGTATAAAATTAAGAAAGGGATAGATAAAATAGAGGCAGGAAAATTGTTTCCACTGGTAGATGAGACTAGAACTAGGGGACATAGCCTCAAGATTCAGGGGAGTAAATTTAGGACAGAGATGAGGAGGAACTGGTTTTCCCAGTGAGTGGTGAATCTGTGGAATTCTCTGAATTCTCTGCCCATTGAAGCAGCGGAGGCGACCTCAGTGAATATATTTAAGACAAGGTTGGATAGATTTTTGTATAGTAGGGGAATTAAGGGTAATGGGGAAATGGCAGGTAGGTGGAGATGAGTCCATGGTCAGATCAGCCACAATCTTATTGAATGGCGGAGCAGGCTCGACGGGCCAGATGGCCTACTCCTGCTCCTATTTCTTATGTTCTTATGTTCCTCTGTCCTGGACCAGTCTTTCAAGTTGTGCCCGGGTGTAGCCCATCTTCAAAGATCCTTCTTCTCCTAGGGGTGATGTCCTCGGAGATTCTGTTGGTGTTTTTGTAGCTCTGGGTTTTCACAGGTTAGGGTTGCTAGCCCCATGCCCAAGCTTCCTGCTTTCACTGCTGAGCTTGGGACCATTTATGGTGGAGTTAGTCTGTTGCTAGCTCTAGTGCAAATGGGTGGTTGTTGGTCCATGGTGGGTTGAAAAGCTTGATTCCTTGTTCTCTGACACTATAGACATTCATTGCAACAACACACACAAAATGCTGGATGAACTTAGCCAGTCAGGCAGCATATATAGAAAGCAATAAACAGTCGACTTTTCCGGTCAACACCTCTCATGAGTATTTATCTAACTTGACAACATTTGAAAATGTTTACTAATATTTTTGCATCAGTATTTCTCATTTTGTATAGTTTCCATTCAGAGACCACACTTACTCTAGTGGACTTCGTTAATTGTGCATTTTACTACCAGCTCCATTCCTTGTGCTAAACATGCATCCAAAAAGGAACCAGAAGCATTCAATATACAAAGATGGATGATACTATGAGCAGGATGGCCTTGTGTTGGAGAATGTGTTGAGGGTGGACAATATCCATGAGAACAACAGCAGACACTGGGTACCTAGCTGCAGAATCTATATTTAGGGGGCACTGTTTCAGGACTGGGGGCAGATACTTGGGACTGAGATGCAGAGAAATCACTTTATTCAGTGAATCTTTGGATTCATTTCCCCAAAGAACTGTGGATGCTTAGTTGTTGTATACACTTAGTGGCCACTTTCTTGAGTACACCTGTACACCTGCTTTTTAATGCAAATATCTAATCAGCCAATTATGTGGCCACAACTTAATGCTTAGTAGCATGCAGACATGGTCGAAAGGTTCCGTTGTTATATAGACTAAACATCAGAGTGGGAAAGAAGTGACTTTGACCATCGAATGATTGTTGGTGACAGAATGGGTGGCTTGATTATCGAAGAAACAGCTGATCACCCGGGATTTTCATGCACAACAGTCTCTAGAATTTACAGAGAATGGTGCAACAAAAGGAGCATCCAGTGAGTGGCAGTTCAATGTGTGAAAGTGCATTTTTAATGAGAAGAGGTCAGAGGGAAATGGCCAGATTGGTTCAAGCTGACAGGAACTAACTCAAATAGCCACGTGCTATAACAGAGGCATGCAGAAGAGCATCTCTGAACACACAACACATTGAACCTTGAAGTGGATGGGCTATAGCAGCCGAAGACCACAAACGTATGCGCAGTGCCCACTTTATTAGTGGCCACTGAGTGTAGGTTCAAAAGCAAACAAAAGAAAATCTGCAGATGCTGGAAATCTTAGTAACACACACACAATTCTAGAAGAGCTCAGGAAAAAGTACAGTCGACGTTTCAGGCCGAGACCCTTCGGCAAGACTGGAGAAAAAAAAGATGAGGAGTAGACTTAAAAGATGGGGCAGGGGAGAGAGAAAAACACAAGGTGAGAGGTGAAACCGGGAGGCGGAGGGATGAAGTAAAGTTCTGGGAAATTGATTGATGAAAGAGATAGAGGGATGAAGAAGGGGTAAGCTAATAGGAGAAGGCAGAAGTCCATGGAAGAAAGAAAAAGGGGGAAGAGCACCAGAGGGAGGCGATGGGCAGGTAAGGAGATAAGATGAGAGAGGGAAAAGGGGATGGAGAATGGTGAAGTGGGGTGGGGGGGCATTACCGGAAGTTTGAGAAATCGATGTTCATGCCATCAGGTTGGAGGCTACCCAGACGGAATATAAGGTGTTGTTTCCCCAACCAGAGTGCAGCTTCATCCCATTCCCATTCTGATATGAGAAGCAGGATCTCCCAGTGGCCACCCATTTTAATTCCACTTCCCATTCCCATTCCAATGTCAATCCAAGGCCTCCCCTACCATCCGATAAACTGGTCATCTGGTTTGCTGCCCCAGTGCAGGGTAACTCCCAAGAAAGAAGCTGAGTACAGAATGACTTCGTTCAGTATCTCAGGCATGGCCAGTGGCCTCGATCCTGATGCAAAGTTCAAAGTAAATTTATTATCAAAAGTTCATATACTGTGTGCCATCATATAATACCTTGAGATTTGTTTTCTTGCAGGCAGTTACAGGAAAACAATAGAACTTATGAAAAACCAACTGTACATCACCCAAGCCCGACAAACAACTTCAAGACAGGATAAAGTTCTTTAGGCTACCGTTTTGACCTTGGTAAGGTGCAATCGAGGCCACTTTGTGTCCTTTCACTGGCTGGCGTTATGGAAGGTATGAACTCCTTGGGGCTCTCGACAATGTGCATGACATTGCTTAGTGCTCTTGAGAGTCAGGGAGAACTAATCGGTGCTGAGGTGTTCATCAATCTGATGTAATGATCTTTGACTTCCTTTTGAAGGGGAATTCAAATTCGCATTCAAGTTCAAGTTTATTGCCATAGGCATACATACACAGGGTTTAAATGCCATGGAAATTAGCTATCACAAGTGGCAGCTCGATGCATTATAAACACGATAGACAAAGGCGCCACAGTAACATAGTGGTTAATGCAATGCTATTACAGCGTAGATAATATAAATAAATATATTGTTTACAACTTCAGTCTGGCAACCTCTGCGACAACACTGGTTCCAAGCTGTATTGGCGCTTGCCCTTCCCTCTGACTACATCAGTGATGTGGAGAGGGGGAACCCACTGCATGGGCAACATCCAGTTCTTCAAATCTTCCTGCCCAGGCTTGCGCCCTGGAGAGGACACAGTCCACCAGAGGCGCAAACCCATGATCCCCTGGGCTTGACAGCTGCCTACTACTACTAATATAAATAAATAACACTGACGTGCCTCCCACCTAGCGTTCTAGGTATGATGACACTAGTCACCACTGCTTGGACAGGTGGTAACAGTTACAGGATACTCTGTTGGGTCACTGAAACAACAGAAGAAGCCCAGTAACACAGCAGAGCCCACGAGGAATTAATGCATCAAACAATCTGCTGGTCTTTAAAACAAAAGTCTAGAGTAACAATGAGAATAGCCAATGGGAAGTATGCCGCAACTATAGACTGTTTAATAAAAGCCTCTTTTAATCCCAATAATCACAAGATAATTTGCAGATACTGGAAATCCAGAGCAACACATATAAAATGCTGGAGGAACTTAGAAGATCAGGCAGCATCTATGGAGAGGAGCAAAGTGTTGATGTTTCAGGCTGAGACCCTTCATCAGGACTCTTTGTCTAAAGACACTACACAAGGGTGTCAACAAGAAAAAATTTGTGATAGGACAAAAGCTTGGTGAAAGCTTTGGGTTTTAAGGGGCTGTTTTGAGGAGGAGGGAGAGTGGGGAGTGTTAGGAAGAGACTCCTGACTACCAAAGAACAAATTGTGGAGAGATTAAATTCAGGAAAGCCGATGAAGCAGAGATGAAGATCTGGTAGGTTAGGATGAAGTTACAGTGACAGAAAGTGATGGGACAGAAGAACTTTAAAGTTCAGTGCATTAGCCAGCTGGAGAGTGATGGGTGTCTATAATCTAATACAAGTTTGCTTATGTGCAGCAGAATCTTGGATGACTTCAAGTTGACAGAAAATGTAAGGGAAGCTGGCAAGCAGAATACAGAGATGATTGAGATGAGAAATAACAAAGGGGTGAATGATGGTGTCAGGAATGATTTGAAACATTTGCTTTCTCTTAAGTTATATTAAGTGCTTGTGCTGTGAAATGCTTCCAACGTTATGCACGAAACTTTTAATTTCCAAAGCCAGAATTATTAATTGGATCTGTCCCATTTTGATTCCTCGCCAGTGTGCTGTGTCATAGTTCCCCACCACTATGAACTGGTGGAGCATCTGTACAGCCTGTGAGCAAGGGAAGTATGTTGTTTGCACTCTAGCTGACAGTAGCAACTAATGTGTTAAGCATTACATATTGAGCATGGATGACAGCTTGACGTGCCCAGATGGAAAAAGGAAATTAAGTATTCAGCTACACTGGACTAGGCACAACCCATTGTTCTAAATCACCGTTCTGCTTCGGAGCTTTATTTTTACAAGATGTTGATGCTTAAGTGCCCTGATGAAGGGGTGTTGGTCTGAAAAGTCAACTCTTTGTTCCTCTCCATAGATGCTGTCTGACCTGCTGAGTTCCTCCAGTGTTTTGTGTGTGTTGCTCCAGACTTACAGCATCTGCAGAACCTCTTCTGTTTATAATATTAAATGAAGCTTTTAATACTAGGAGTATGCAGTTGCTTTATTTAACCTTCCATTATTTTGTGGTGTTTTTGGAAGTAAACCAACACTGCTCATTTCATTGTAAACTCATACATTTCATAAGATTTGTCTTCAGGGCAGTGCTCAGTGGTTACAGCACTCTTGCAGAGATGTTATTTTTTTCAGCAAGATTTAAACCATTTCTCCATCTACCTTCCTGAAAGATTCCATGGTGCTCTTTGGTAGGAGCAGCAAACACCCTGTTCTTCCCCAAAAGACAGGGATACGTGTTCATAATGATATGTAGACAGGTTTAATTAAAGCATTTCCTTTGACTGACTGGAGTGTCTCAGTTGTTGTCCCAAAAGGCAGCAAGGCTGCTCAAACAGCAAGGTGATTATATCCAAATATTCTGTGTATGCCAACATTTTTGATGGATAAATCTTGACAGAACAGCAAAAATAATTCTCACTTCTTTGAAACAAGATCTTTGACAACTGATTATTTAAAAGGATAGGTTGTTTCAAGAGGAAGACAGTGCAACATTAACAGTGGAACATTCCTTCACACTGGGGAGCCAGTCTAGATTTCACTGTATATGTATTGGTATTAGTTTACTACTGCCATATGTACTGAAATACAGTGAAAATCTTGTCTTGCACGCCGTTTATCCAGATCAAATGTTTACATAGTGCATTGAGCCAGAATAAAGTAAAACAGTAACAATGCAGGATAAAGTGTAAAAGCCTCTGAAAAATTACAGACCAGGTAAATGATAAAGTGCAAGATCATAGCGAGATAGATTGTGAGGTCAAGAGTCTGAAAACATGGGATAGAAGTTGTCCTTGATCTGTTTAGCACAGATTGGGAATTGAACCAAAAAACATCTGACCCCAAGGTGAGTATCATCTCCTCTTCTCTTTAGGTGTTCCACTCTAGAACTTCAACAAATGTTACCTAACTGGGTGGATTGTTTATGATGTGGAGTGGTCTTTCTGCTGTTTATACAATGTGATTTAGGATTTACAAGAGTGTTCTTCACATCACTCTTTCCCCTCTCAGAGTGGTTGTTGCCCGGTGTTCCCAAGAGTGAGTGTGACCACTCATTTTATCAAGGATAGCTGCAGGCACATCCTCAAATCTCTCCTCCTGTCTGCCTGATAAACTGCTCTATGATGGAAGTTAGAATAGAGCAACTGTTTCAGGAATCTGCCGCTTTATGTGAAAACAAAATGTCCTGCTTAATTGATAAGATTGATCTGAGCTAGGGCATCAGGGTTGAGAATGTAAGTTTGAGTGAAGAAACTGAAATTAGCTTGTCTATTCTGCCAGTGAATTTGGAAGATTTTGTGGAGATAGCATTGGTGGGATCTTTCCTGTTCCTCAAGATGCCTGCTGTAGTTCTCAAAAACATATAGGACAGGGACCACTGCTGCCTGGTACCCCATAAATTAGGTTGTAACTTTGAAGTCTAGGTATTCAAACACCCTTTTCCACCCATCGACACAAAGGCTTTGCTGGTGCATAGAAGGTGAATTTTATTGTCAATGTCTGCCTTCATCTAAAAATATGTGGGAAACATCCATATTTCCAATATCTTGTCATGAAGCTTAATTGTAAGAGGGTGGTTGGTTCAAAGTTTCAAAGGTCAAATTTGATGTCAGAGAAATGTATACAATATACATCCTGAAATGATTTTTGGTGCATTGGTAGTTGAACTTCACCTTGAATATGTTGAGGGTGAAGAATATTCTCTTGTAGGCTTCAGTGAATGTGTCAACAATAGTTTGGATCTTTACAGTAAAGTTTTAATATTTCAAAAGAAATTCTGCACATCATCATATACTACATTGAGATTTATTTTCTTTCATGGATTACTGGAAAATAAAGAAATTAAATAGAATTTTTGAAAAAACTGTACCTAAACAAAGACTGATAAACAACTAATGTGCAAAAGAAGACAACTCATACAAACAATAAAAAAGTCTAAATAAATAATATTGAGTCTTGACACTGACCTTGGTCAGCATCAGTATCTTATTAGTACTAACCTTGTTCTCCACGTTCATGGAAATTCATTTGCGGTCAGCAGAGTGCTAAACTTTGTGTGACCTTCGTTCTGGGGTGACTCCACTGTATGTTGAAAAGGGTCCCATCAGGGTCTGAAGATTAGCTTCACTCCTGAGGGAAGCCTGTTGGAGTTGAGGGCAGCACTGTAATGAGAAAGATTTAAGTTACAGTCAGGACAGTGAAACATTCTTGTTTGACATTGTTCTTCAGTGAGGCTGGCATCCTGGCTTGCATGCCGTCATGAAGCAAAGGCAAAATGATATGAATTTCTGCAGGCAGCAAAATTTAAGAGCTCTCCTTTATCCCCTCCAGTCCATGGGTGTAAAGTGCTTCAGAAAGGCCAAAAAAATCCATGGTTAATGGCTGGAGTTACTTCCAGAATCAAATTAGTTTATTGTCTTATACACCAGGGGACCAATTCTGTCACTTGCAATCCTTTTGTTCTTAAGATATCTGTAGAATCCCTTAGGGTTCTCCTTCATGTTGTTTGCTAGGACAACCTCATGCCTTCTTTTAGCCCCCCGATTTCTTTCTTAAGTGTTCGCTTAAATTTCTTACACTCCATAATTTCCTCATTTGTTCCTTCCTGCCTTTAACTCCTATACACCTCCATTTTTTTAATGAGTGCCTCAACATTTAGTGAAAATCAAGGTTCCATAAACTTGTTATCTTTATCTATTATTCTGACATGCAAGCTTTGTACTTTCAAAATTTCACTTTTGAAGGCCCCCTACTTACCAAGTACACCTTTGCCAGAAACCAGCCTGTTCCAATTCACATTTGCCAGATCCTCTCCGATACCACCAAAATTGGCCTGTCTCCAAGTTAGAATCTCAACCTGTGAACTGGACCTATCTTTTTCCATGTTTACTTTGAAACTAATGACATTATGATCAGTATATGCAAAGTCTTCCCCTGAACACACATCTGTAACCTGCCCTATCTCACTCCCAAATAAGAGATCAAGTATCATACACTCTCTCATTGGAACTTCAATGTACTGAATAAGTAAACTTTCCTGAACACATTTGAAAAACTCTATCCCATCTAGTCCTTTGACAGTATCGGAGTCCTACTCAATATGTGGAAAGTTAAAAACACCTACTATAAAAACCTAAGCATGAGGAAATCTGCAGATGCTGAAAATTCAAGCAACACACATAAAAAATGCTGGTGAATGTAGCAGGTCAGGCAGCATCTATAAGAAGAGGTACAGTCGACATTACGGGCCGAGACCCTTTGACAGGACTAACTGAAAGAGGAGATAGTAAGAGATTTGAAAGTGGGAGGGGGAGGGGGAGATCCAAAATGATAGGAGAAAACAGAAGGGGGAGGTATGGAGCTAAGAACTGGAAAGTTGATTGGCAAAAGGGACATGAGGCTGGAGAAGGGAGAGGATCATGGGACGGGAGGCCAAAGGAGAAAGAAAGGGGAGGGGAGCCCAGAGGATGGACAAGGAGTTATAGTGAGAGGGACAGAGAGAGAGAGAGAAAAAAATAAATAAATAAGGGATGGAGTACGAAAGGGAGGTGGGGCATTAACAAAGTTAGAGAAGTCAATGTTCATGCCATCAGGTTGGAGGCTACCCAGACGGAATATAAGGTGTTGTTCCTCCAACCTGAGTGTGGCTTCATCTTTTCAGTAGAGGAGGTCGTGGATAGACATGTCAAAATGGGAATGGGACGTAGAATTAAAATGTGTGGCCACTGGGAGATCTTGCTTTCTCTGGCGGACAGAGCGTAGGTGTTCAGCAAAATGGTCTCCCAGCCTGTGTTGGGTCTCGCCAATCTATAGAAGGTTGCATCGGGAGCACCGGACGCAGTATATCTCCCCAGCCGACTCACAGGTGAAGTGTCACCTCACCTGGAAGGACTGTCTGGGGCCCTGAATGGTGGTAAGGGAGGAAGTGTAAGGACGTGTGTAGCATTTGTTCCGCTTACAAGGATAAGTGCCGGGAGGGAGATTGGTGGGAATGGATTGGGGGGACAAGTGGACAAGGGAGTCTTGTAGGGAGCGATCCCTGTAGAAACCAGAGGGGGAGAGGGAAAGATGTGCTTAGTGGTGGGATCCCATTAGAGGTGGTGGAAGTTACGGAGAATTATATGTTGGACCCAGAGGCTGGTGGGGTGGTAGGTGAGAACAAGGGGAACCCTATTCCTACTGGGGTGGCGGGAGGATGGGGTGAGAGCAGACTCTGTCAACTGTACCTCTTCCTTTAGATGCTGCTTGGCCTGCTGCGTTCACCAGAATTTTTTATGTGTGTTACTATAAAAACCTCATGTTTTTTGCAACAGTCTGCAGCCTCTTTACAAAGCTGTTCCTCTAAATCCTGTGCACTATTGGGTGGTCCATAATATAGCCCAGTTAAAGTGGTCATACCTTTCTTATTCCTCAGTTCCACCCATAACGTCTCACAAGATGAGTTCTTCTGACTTTGTCTGAGTCCTGACAATATCCCCCTGAATCTCCAGTATAAACCATACCCACCGCCACCCCCCTCGTGCAGCACCAGTAAATCTTCCCACTAGGATATTGGCCCCCTCTAGCTCAGGCGCAAACCATCTCTTCTGTCTAGGTCCCACCTTCCCTGGAAGAGACTCCAATGATTCAAAAATCTGATGCCCTTCCTTTCTCATCAACTCCTAAGCCATGTGTTAAACTGTATGACCTTTCTATTTCTGGTCTCAAGAGCACGTGGTGGGGGTAGTAATCCTGAGATCACAATACCGGAGGTCCTGCCCTTTAACTTAGCACCTAACTCCCTGAACTCCCTCTGTAGAAGCTTGTCACTCTTCCTACCTATGTTATTGCTACCTACATGGACTGCAACCTCTGGCTGCTCACCCTCCTGCTTAAGAATGCTGAGGATTTGATCCAAGATGTCCCAATATAACTTCCGGGAATCTCATTCTCGTCCACAGAGCCTCCTTTCTGTTCCCCAAACTAACAAATCCCCTCTCATTCTAGCTTCGTTCTTCTCCTCCCTTCGCTTCTGAGTCACAGAGACAACCTCAGTGCCAGAGACCTGACTGCTGTGACTCTCCTCTGCTAGATCATGCCCCGCAACAATATCCAAAGTGAGGTACCTGTTGTTGAAGGGGATGGTCACATGGATGCTCTGCAATGGATGTTTAACCTTCTTACTCTTCCTGACTGTCACCCAGTGTCTTGCACCTTGGGTGTAACTACCTTTCTCTATGTCCTATCTATCACCCCTTCAGCCTCCCGAATGATCCTGAGTTCATCCAGTTCCAGCTCCAACTTCATAGCACAGAATGTTAGAAGCTACAGCTGGAGGCACTCCCTGCAGGTGAAGTCATCAGGGACACTGGACATCTCCATGCCCTCCCATATCCTGCAAGAGGACCACTCAACTATCTTACCTGGCATCCCTACTGTTATAGCAATGTAAATATAAAAAAGGAAAACAATAAATAAACTGGGGAAAAAGAACTACCTTCAGCTTTTTTGCCTTCCCTCACTGAAGCTTCTTCTTTGCTGGAAGAGCTAAAGCATTAAAATCCCCACTCTAACACTGTCCATTCCAACAAAAGCCGCTGCAACAATGGTCACTCTGCTTGCCCTTGCCTTATCTCAATTTGTTCTTGCTAATCAATCCTGATCGTTGATTAGCCGCTGCCAATTAAATAATGTGCTTATTAAATAACATGGAATACAAAGCCAGAGATAGAGTCATAGAGATGTTCAGCACAGAAACATGCCCTTCAGTTCATCTAGTCCTTACCGAAAACCACTTAAGCTGCCTACTCCCGTCAACAGGCAGTATAGCCCTCCATGTACTATCACACTATCCATGTACCTAGCCAAACTTCTCTTAAATGTTGAAATCGAGCTCACATGCACCACTTGTGTTGGCAGGTCATTCCACACTCTCACGACCCTCTGAGTGAAGAAATTTCCCCTCATGTTCCCCTTAATCTTTTCACCTTTCACCCCTAACCCATGATGTCTGGTTGTAGTCCCACCCAACCTCAGTGAAAAAGCCTGTTTGCATTTACTCTATCTTTACCCCTCATAATTTTATATACCTTTATCAAATCTCCTGTCACTTTTCTTTGTTTTGAGGAATACAGTCCTACCCTATTCAATCTTTCCTTATAATTTAGGTCCTCCAGACCCAGCAATATTATGGTAAATTTTCTCTGTGCTCCTTCAAACTTATTTACAGCTTTCCTGTAGGTAGGTGACTAAAACTGCAAACAATATTCCAAATTAGGCCTCATCAACATTTCATCCCAACTCCTATACTCAATACATTGTTTCATGAAGGCTAATTTTCCAAAAGCTTTCTTTACGACCCTTTCTACTTGTGATGCCATTTTCAATGAATCATGGGCCTTTATTCCCAGATCCCTTTGTTCTGCCATACTCCTCGTTGCCCTACCATTCACTGTGTAAGACCTAACCTTGATGGTCCAACCAGAGTGCAATACCTTGCACTTGACTGCATTCAGTTTCATTTGCCATTTTTAAGCCCACTTTTCCAGCTGATGCAGATCCTCTTGCAAGCTATGATGGCCTTCCTCGCTGTCCACTACACCCCTAATTTTGATGTCATCCGCAAATTTGCTGATCCAGTTAACCACTTTATCATCTAGATCATTGATATAGATGACAAGCAACAATGGACCCAACACCAATCTGGGTGGTACACCACTAGTCACAGGCCTCTAGGAAGAAAGACAACATTTACTACCACTCTTTGGCTTCTCCCACAAAGCCAACATTTAATCCAATTTATTACGTCACCTTGAATGCGGAATGACTGAAACTTTTGACCAACATCCCATGCGAGTCCTTGTCAAGTGCCTTGCCATGTACATAAAATCCACTGCCTTGCCTTCATCCACTTTCCTGGTAATTTCCTTGAAAAACGCTATAAGATTGGTTAGAGATGACCTACCACACACAAAACCATGCTGACTATCCTTAATCAGTCCATGTCTATCAAAATACTCATATATTCAGTCCCTTAGAATACCTTTTGATGACTTCCCCACAACTTATGTCAGACTCACGGGCCTATAACTTCCTGTTTTATGTTTAGAGCCTTTTTTAAACAGTGAAACAACTTTGGCTATCCTCCGTTCCTCTAGTACCTCTCCTGTTGCTAAGGGTGATTTAAGTATCCTGGCTGGGGCCCTGGCGATTTCTGCACTTGCCTCCCATAGGGTCCAAGGGAACTTATCCACCCTGATTTGCCTTAGGATAGTGAACACCTCCTCCTCTACAATCTGGACAGGGTCCATGAAGTTGATGCTGCTTTGTCTCACTTCTATATTCTCAGTGTTCGTCTCCTGAGTAAATACAGATGCAAAAGATGTATTTAAGATCTCCCCCATTGTTTTGGCTCCACACATGGATTACCATTCTGATCTTCCAAAGGACGGATTTTGACCCTTGCAATCCTTTGGCTCTGTAGAATCCCTTAGGACTCTCTTTCACCTTCCTTTCTTTTAGCCCTCCTGATTTCTTTATTGTGTTCTCTTGCATTTCATACACTCCAAAAGCACCTCATTTGTTCTTACCTGCCTATACCTGTTATCCACCTTTTTTTCTCTTAACCAGAGCCTCCATATTTCTTGAAAACCAAGGTTCGCTACACTTGTTATCTTTACCTTTTATTCTGACAGGCACATACAAGCTTTGTACTCTCAAACTTTCACTTCTGAAGGCCTCTGACTTACCAAGTACACCTTTGCCAGAAAACAGCCTGTCCCAATCCACAATTGCCAGATCATTTCTGAATCCATCAAAATTGGCCTTTCTCCAATTTAGAATCTCAACCCACGGGCCAGGCCAATCTTATGGCATATTTACTTTGAAACTAATGGCTTTGTGGTCACTAGAGGAAAAGTGTTCCCCTACACAAACTTCTGTTACCTGCCCTGTCTCATTCCCTAAAAGCAGATCCAATGTTGCATGCTCTCTCATTGGGATACCTTAAAGGATAAGCAAAGGTTTGGTCGGACAAATGTTTTGTTATCAAAAATGTGTAGTGAGAATTAGCAAGCATGAGGGTGGGAAATTCTAGATCTCAGGGCCTGGACAGCTGAAGATAAGACTGTCCATGATAAGGCGAGATGTGGTTAAAATTAGGGGACTGTGGATAGGGCTAGGGGAGTGAAGTTCGGGCTGGGTAGAGTAGAACTGATAAGCACAGAGATGTTTAAAGACAGTGGACAGCTGAACTAGGCACACAAAACCTGCTGCAGGAACTCAATGGGTCGAGCAGCATCTGTAAAGAAACAAAACTTTTGACGCTTTAGGCTGAAGCCCTGCATCAGACTCAAAGTTCAAAAGTTCAAAGTAAGTTTATTGTCGGAGTACGGATATGTTACCCTGAACAACAGGAATTCTGCAGATGCTGGAAATTCAAGCAACACACATCAAAGTTGCTGGTGAACGCAGCAGGCCAGGCAGCATCTCTAGGAAGAGGTACAGTCCATGTTTCAGGCCGAGACCCTTCGTCAGGACTAACTGAAGGAAGAGTGAGTAAGAGATTTGAAAGTGGGAGGCGGAGGGGGAGATCCGAAATGATAGGAGAAGACAGGAGGGGGAGGGATGGAGCCAAGAGCTGGACAGGTGATTGGCAAAAGGGATATGAGAGGATCATGGGACAGGAGGTCCGGGAAGAAAGACAAGGGGGGGAGGGGGAACCCAGAGGATGGGCAAGAGGTATATTCAGAGGGACAGAGGGAGAAAAAGGAGAGTGAGAGAAAGAATGTGTGTATAACCTCCAACCTGATGGCATGAACATCGACTTCTCTAACTTCCGCTAATGCCCCACCTCCCCCTCGTACCCCATCTGTTATTTATTTTTATACACACATTCTTTCTCTCACTCTCCTTTTTCTCCCTCTGTCCCTCTGAATATACCCCTTGCCCATCCTCTGGGTTCCTCCTCCCCACCTTGTCTTTCTTCCCGGACCTCCTGTCCCATGATCCTCTCGTATCCCTTTTGCCAATCACCTCTCCAGCTCTTGGCTCCATCCCTCCCCCTCCTGTCTTCTCCTATCATTTTGGATCTCCCCCTCCCCCTCCAACTTTCAAATCCCTTACTCACTCTTCCTTCAGTTAGTCCTGATGAAGGGTCTCGGCCTGAAACGTGGACTGTACCTCTTCCTACAGATGCTGCCTGGCCTGCTGCGTTCACCAGCAACTTTGACGCATGTTACCCTGAAATTAGTTTTCTTGCAGGCATTCACAGAACAAAAAATGCAACAGAATCAATCTAAAACAAAGACAAACAACTAATGTGCAAAAGAAGACGAAGTGTGCAAATATATCATAAATAAATAAATGATACTGGCAACATGAGTTGTAGACTCCTTGAAAATGAGTTCATGAGTTGAGGAATCAGTTCAGTGTTGATGTGAGTGAAGTTATTCATGCTGGCTCAGGGGCCTGATGTTTGAACGGTAATAAATTCACTTACCACTGCATTTCGTGCTACTGCAAGGTCCACAGATACCATCTGTATCAAACTGTATTTATATCATACCTTTTTTAGCTTCAAGATGTTCTCCAAAAAAAGTTATGAAACCTGGTTTTCATTCCTGATACATGGTGTTGCCAACCTCTGGGCATCCAATTCATTGATCTGGTCATTGAATCTGAGCTCTAAGCACTGGCCACTGAAGGTACAGGGAGGAATCAAAAAGTAGAATTTTCGATCTGAGCCATTTCTGGACCAGCAGATAGTGTGGCCAAACAGTACAGGATGAACAAGAGAAGATCTGCAGATGCTGGAAATCCGCGGGACACACACAAAATGCTGGAGGAACTCAGCAGGCCAGGTAGCATCTATGGAAAAAAGTACAGTTGACGTTTTGGGCCGAAACCTTTCTGCAGGACTGGCAAGGGGTTTTGGCCCAAAATGGCGAATGTACTTTTTCCCATAGATGCTGCCTGGCCTGCTGAGTTCCTCCAGTACTTTGCATGCAGTACAGGGTGACAAGGATTTTACATAAGTCAGCAAATTACCAACAAAATTTTAGATGCACTCAGGTCCATGAAAAACTGAAACTTGTGGAGGCATCTAAACAGTACTGGATCAGAATCAGGACTAATATCACTGGTATGTGTCATGAAATTTATTGTTTTGTGGCAGCAGTATATTGTGGGCACGTGGCCAAGTGGTTAAGGCATTGGACTAGTGACCTGAAGGTCGTGAGTTCGAGCCCCAGCCGAGGCAACATGTGTTGTGTCCTTGAGCAAGGCACTTAATCACACATTGCTCTGCGACGACACTGGTGCCAAGCTGTATGGGTCCTAACGCCCTTCCCTTGGACAACATTGGTGTCGTGGAGAGGGGAGACCTGCAGCGTGGGCAACTGCTGGTTTTCCATACAACCTTGCCCAGGCCTACGCCCTGGAGAGTGACTTTCCAGGCGCAGATCCATGGTCTCGCAAGACTAACAGATGCCTTTACTTTATATTGCAATACATAATAATAGAAAAACTATTAATTATAATAAGAAACATATAATAAAAATTAAATTAAATAAATAATGTAAAAGGAGAGGAAGTATAGATTAGTTCACTGTCCCCTCAGAAATCTGATAGCGGAGGAAAGAAGCTGTTCCAAAAATATTGAATATGTATCTTGGGCTCCTTTACCTCCTCTTTGATGGTAGCAATGAGAAGTGGACAAGAAAGAAAGCTACAGCTGCTGAATGGATGATGTTGAAATGAAGTCAGGTGATCGCTATATCATCTTCAGGGCCAAGGCTATCCACAAGAGTAATGATAAATTGATTTGGATGCCTGGAGATTGGCAATGCCATGGATCAGGAATGAAAGAGTGTAAAGCTAATAGCATTGATTGATTGGAAATTGTGATTCCTTTGTTTGGCCTTTAAAGCTGAACTCTCTGTTTCTCCAAGAGGTGGCTGCCAACACCCACACTGGAGGACATTTTTAAAAAAGATGCATTCGTTGTAGTAAAGTAACAGAAGTGCTTTTTGCCGAGATACTGACCTACGCTAAGCAAGCCGTCTGTACAATGGGATGGCAAGAAACAATGTCAAGGTGATTATCCATTACCTAGTGGAGGACATTAATGATGTTGGGGACGAGGGATATTCCAAAGGTTAGTTTAGAGTCAGGGAATCAAGAACAAGGCACCATAGGTTTGGGGTGAGAGGGAGAGACTTAACAGGAACATGAGAGGCAGCTTTTCTTTTTTACACAGAAGGTGGTCAGAAGTAGTCGTTGAGGCAGGTACTGTATATTAACAGCATTTAAGACATTTGAACCAGTACATAGATAGGAAATGTTTAGAAGGATATGGGTCAAACGTGGGCAAATGGAGTTAGCATAGATGGGCATCCTGGTCAGCATGGATCAGTTGAGCCAAAGGACCATTTCTGTGCTGTGGGATGAAACTTTGACTCTGTGTCATTGCCTCCATAATGCAGCACAGTGTAATCCACCAACAAGGCCAAGTGGCCTATTCTCCCAGACCTGGACCAAACAGTTTTACAGCTTAGACTGATAATTCTTCTAACAGTTGCTTAAAATCTCAGCTATCCTAATTTATTACCCTTAAATTCTAAGTCATTTGGCAGAATTTATGTCAACATAAATTAGAAAATAAAAGCACCAAAAAACTTTATAGTCTCAGTACTGTAGATTTGTTTGTTGTATAATTGTAACAATTATAAAAGCAAGTAATCACACCTTACGTTATTTAATTATAGTGGTTCTGATAGTTGATATGGTAAACCTGCACCATTTCTTGCGTTGCTAAACTGCCAAATGCACAAGCAGAACAGAATTCATCAGTACGATCATAATCAGAAACAGAATCAGATTTATTAGCCTTGACAAATGTCACGAAATTAGTTGCAAAGTATGTGATGAACTTAAAGAGGGTTGTTAATAGGATCTTAGGAGGCCCATTTGCTGGAGTCAGTTTGTTACTTTATTGTTGCCTACTTTACCAGTCCTCTCAGATGTTTGAGCTCCTCTGATTCTGGTGTCTAAGTACATCCTCACTGATGCCTGTTCCTTCTGCTCTGGAGAGCTGAATACTGTCGACGCTGAAAGTCTGGTAATACTCCGCAGGCTAGGCAAAGACAGACAGGAAGATTTGACCTTTTGATGACATTACATCCATTCTGATAAAACATCTCCAACCTGAAATGTTAGCCCATCTTCTCCTTCTGCTGAAGCTGTTCAAACTGCTGAATATTTGCAGAAGTATCTGCTTTTACACCAAGCTTTGGATTTTTTTTCCACTCTTGATACCTTTTCTCCTTTATACATGATTAAACTAAACACTTTGACCATAATGTCCTTCGCTCCTCCTTATTATCATCTTATCAGCTTCGTAGATAACACTCTTGCTAAACACCTTGCGACATTCCACTGTGCCAAGGATATATTACAAATAAAAGGTGGTACTGTTGGACTGGTCAGTACTATGTTTTTATGCAGTATATTTGGGGTGTATGGGGCATCAGGGAGGGGTAGCACCGCTGGAGGGGGATCATGTCCCATCCTTCTCAGGGTGGTTTGTCCACCTTTGGTCCCCACCTGGCACTCAGCTCTCACTTGTGGCTCCCCGTAGCTGTTTGCATGTGACAGCGGCCACAACCTGGGCAACAGCTTCGACAAGCCGGCTAAACCAGGTGAGGGTCTCAAACCCTCGGTGAGAAAGGGAGTTTCCTGTCCCAGCATGTGAAGACAGACTCCGGCGGATTGAGCGGACGAGGCCAACGGAAGGTCCAACAGTCAAGAAGGCGGTCTCTGCAAGCGTCGTGGAACGTATAGAGCAGGATAAGACACAGAAGACGTCCTGGCCATCCACTGCACCTAGTCTTATCTCCAGACGTCTCGACTTTTGTCTTGCCACTGGATCCAGATGGGAATTGGGAAGAGAGAGTAAGGCTGATGCTCTCCCTCTCCCTCACTTAAATCCAAATCAAGCGCTAGTCTCAATACCATCATAGCCAGCTGGTGGCACAGTGACATCAGTGCCGGACTCCGGGAGGGAAGATTCCCGAGTTCGAATCCTGTCGAGCCGCTTCCGGGCACGCTTTCCATCCATGCTGGGTTGAGTGTCGAGCTAGCAGCTCAACTTCGTAAAAAAAGTACTAATGGTGTCGAGGTCTTCATTGATGACGATGGACGAACCTATATATTATGCGCAGCAGAAGCAGGAAAGACAAAGCTGAAGCAACAAACACACAAAATGATGAGGAGCCCCAGCAGGTCTGGTAGCATCAATGAAATTGAATAAACAGTTGACCCCCTGCATCAGGACTGGAAAAGAAGTGGGAAGACACCAGGATAAAAAGGTGGGGGGAGGAGAAGGAGGGTAGCTGGAAGGTGATAAGTGAAGAGCGAGTCGGGGTGAGTACATGGTTCAAAAGTTGGAGGGCAGCAGAGATCACAGATGGGAAGCAGTGAGGGAGTGTGTCACTGAACTCCTGTCGAAGAGAAGATCTAAACTCCTTCAGTGTGGGCATCTATTGAACTCAGGTCAAGCAGCATCTGTGGAGGGAAATGAACTGTCGATGTTTCAGGTTGAGAGCCCTCATTTGGACCTAAGCTTCTGTGTAGTTGCTATTTTAACTTGGTTTAAGTGATCAGCATTTCATTACTATACTGATAATTATCCTGACTCCAATAGTAGCAAGAGCATTCATTTAATAAACTGCTGATCTGGAGGACTGTCCATGTGGAGAGTGAATGGAAGGGTGGGGAGGAAGGAAAGGGCATGTTTTGTTGCTTGTTGCAATCTTCTTTGTAATGTTCTGGATTATGTTGGTGCTGGAATGTGTGGTGACACTTGCGGCTGCCCCCAGCACATCCTGGTTATTAAAGCAAACAATGCACTTCACTGTATGTTTCAATGTGCATGTGATAAATGCATCTGATTCTGAACTGGAATCTGAATCTTGTAATGCATTCTTTCCATTGTCAGCCTATAGACAACGTGCATATAAATACAAACAGTATGTACCATGTATAACCAAAGGAATTTCATAGTAACATTAACAGGCAAAATCCAGCACTGACCCATATGAAGGAATTGGTAAAGAGTTAAGTCTTAAAGTGCTTTGGGAATGGAGGGAGGCAGGGAGGTTGAGAGATTAAGAATCAGAATCAGAATTAAGTTTTTTTTCCATTGACATACTGCATGTTGTGAAATTTGTTGTTTTGTGTCAGCAGTACAATGCAATACATAAAAATACTAAAAGTTACAATAAAAAATAGTGCTAAAAGTGAGCTAAATAGAGACCATGAAAGTTTAGGTCATAAAGATAAGCACTAAATTTCAAAGCAAAGAAAATTTGTGACATACATGATTAGGTTAATAACTAGCATATTGATGCATTTCTCTGTGAATAGCAACAGGGCTATGCATGAAACCCTCTCTAAAACATATTTCTGGATTTTGGAATTGGCAATAATTACATCAGAGCCTCTCTAAAAGTAAGCAGATAAAGAACAGATACACTGCAAGATAAGCAGATTAGCCCAAGGCAGCTGTTGTGATCAAAGACAGCCTATCTGTTCCATGGCACAATGTCTGATCAGGGTAACTTATGATTATTGTACTCCATAGGAATGTGGCATTCCGTAGCTGATGTTATCTGCAGGACTGGGCCAGAATTAACAGAGATCCACACCACCAAGTGACATGAACAAGCCTGAACTAAACATTGTAGACAGAGGAAGTGGCTGCCTCGGAATCATTGGACTGTACAGCACAGAAGCAATGCACTTAGCTCATCACTCCTGCACAGCTACTTGAAAGCGTTATCCAGCTGGTTGCAGACTAGTATTTTAACCTTTCTCACCACTTTCCCCTTCCATTTCAAAAAAACAGGTGACTAGTGAATTTCTTTGCACCATCTTTTTGGACCTTGCATTCTAGCTCAGAATAGATCGCGCTTGAGTATACAAAGAATTCTTACAATCTCCCTCTAATATCTTTAGTCCTCATCTCTCCTTCCAGTGGAAACCGTTTCTTCCTGTGCGTCCTGTCAATTCCCATTTTAATTTCAAAGACTTTAAAAAAATTTAATTGTGTTTTAAACCTTTCTGCTCTACGGAGAGCAATTGAATTTCTTGAATCCCTCCACAGGTGTCAACAGCATAATTCATTCAATCCTTTTTTGTGCTTTCAATGATGTATAAAATTTCATGGGAGAAGGATGGGGCGGGGGCGGGGGTTCTCATTGAGGCCTATCGGATACTGAAAGGCCTGGATAGAGTGGATGTGAAGAACATGTTTCCATTAGGAAGAGAGTAGGACCAGAATAAGGAGCTGTCCCTTTAAAACTAAGATAAGGAGGAATTTCTTCAGCCAAAGGGTGGTGAGCCTGTAGAATATGTTGTCACCAAGAGCTGCAGAGACCAACTCTTGATGTATTCCTTGCAAATTTAAAATAAAAATGGATCCTTTTGCAGAGATATTGACCTGCATTGTACCTGTGTCTTCTCCTCGATGGTTGTAACGAGAAGAGGGCATGTCCTTGATGATGAGGGTCCTTAATGATGAATGCTGTCCTCTTGAGACATTGTCTTTTGAAGATGTTCACAATGGACGGTTGTACCAGTGATAGAGCTGGTAAGTCTACAATTCTTGGTAACCTCTTTCAATCTTGTGTGCTGGAGCCTCCATGCAGACGTGATTCAACCAGTTGGAGTGCTTTAAAAAGTACATCTATAGAAATTTGCTAGACTTACTGGATTGCTTCAAACTGCTTGTGAATTATAACTGCTTGTGTGCCTTCATCATGATCGCACCAATATGTTAAGCTCAGGATAGATCCTCTGAGATGCTGACATCCAGGAACTTGAAATTGTGCGTACTTTCCCCTGGAAGGATTGACTTGACTTCCCCTTCCTGAAATCCATAATCAGTTCCTTGGTCTTGCTGATACTGAGTGTGAGGCTGTTGTCGGGAGGCTACTTTCTCACACCTCGTTGTTGTCTTCTGAGACTCTGCTAATAACAGTGGTGTCATCAGCAAATTTATAGATGGCATTTGAGTTGCGCCTAGCCACACAGAGATAGTGCAGCAGTAGGCTAAGCATGTATCCTTGAGGTGCACCTGTGTTGATTGTCAGTGAAGAGGAGATATTATTTCCGATCTGCACTGGCTCTGGTCTCCCAATGAGAAAGTCAAGGATCCAACTGCAGTGGGAGGTATAGAGGCCCACACTTTGAAGCTTGATGATAAAATGCAAACCCTGCCACAGCCTTTATGCATCCAATTATGTCAATTGAAGTCTTTTATTGATTTTGTTATAGTTTCTATGGATTTATTGAGTAAGAAAATGAATCTCAGGGTTGTATATGGTGGCATAAACACGTATGTCCTTTGATAATAAATTTATTTTGTAGCCTGGGAAAAATACACACACAGGACAACAAATACTTCTTCAGGTCTTAAATTCTTTTATCTGTTTTAGGTGCCTTATTGCAGAAAGAGGGTATCAAAATAAAAACGATGAAATAAATTAAAAAAGCAGTTCCCACTATTACAATTTCAGTTTAACTTCAGACCACATCCTTGTTATGTATGCAGTATGAAAATAACTAAAGCAAAATATACAAAACCAATACAGTAGTGGCAAATCTAAAAAAAACAATACAAACAATGTTAGAATCCCACCAACCCTGTACCTCATACACAACATCCAAAATATGAATAAATACATTTCATCTTCACTAACAGATATGCTCACTTTTGACATACAGGTGCTTAACTTCCAAACACATATAGGCTAGACCTTGAAACGAGTTCTCCTCACTCACGCTATGTGAACAGAGATGAACACATTCACATTACTCTGTTACATTCACATTCAGTCATAACACAATAAAGAAAGACAAATAACTTTTACAAAATATTGCCTTGTAGTTGAATTACTAAAAAGGCCACCCTAGTAGGCTGATTAAGGAACTTCGCAATCACGCAATCCAGTGCTGATCAATTTACTCGCGAAAATCTAAAACATCCACATGTAAAACATGTCAAATTACTGATATTCTAGATTTACAAACAAGTATTAATGAATTTACATGGATATTATCAAATATTATTCACCTTTCCTGACCAAACTTCGGAAAAGCATTCGAACGTTGTCCTTTCTAGAACATGGCAACTCTTCATTCTAATCCACCCATGCAAACTAACATCACTGTTTTCTCTTAAAGGCACAAGCAGCTATTTTAGCAAGGTGAATACATGAGTGCACTTTAACAATAAAAAGATTATATTCAATGGTCACCTGGTTACATTTACTTTGAACTTTGGAACTTTAACTACACATGGAATTGCCTTTTCACCCTTATGATAGCATGAATAGCCTGATAGCATTCTGTAGATCATACCTGGACTTGTAGAGTTCTGGATTGCCAAAGTTGAACACCACAGATCGAGGCCTCAGCAAACTGTGAGTCTCCTGCTTCCTCCAGGGCTTCTAGTTTGGGAAGATTAATCTTTGTCGCATGAATACTGACTCAGTCTTCCTTTTCCTTTGCACTATTATTTTTAAATTACTGATAACGTAAGTTTACAACTTTACACTGTACCGTTGTCCCAAAACAACAAATTTCACGACACATGAGTCAGTGATAACAAATCTGATTCTGATTCCATGTGGAGATGTACTAAATGCCAAGGCAATCTGAGGTACCAACTCTACGAACACAGAAGGACAAAGTGACACAAATACCTCTTTTGCTCTTGCCCTTCCCCTCCCCCTCACCTCCTTATTCTGGCTAATTCACTTCTATTCTTTCAGTCCAGATGAAGAATCTCAAGCTGAAATGTGAGAAGTCCATTTCCCTCTATAGATGCTGCCTATCCAGTTGAGTTCTCTAGTCGCTTAATTTTTGGTCCCGTCTGCTAGTAACACAAGTATGCTATCTGGACAATAATTGTGTTCTCTTACTGTATAAAATACAAGCAGGAGTGGGACACTTGGGCCCCATGTACCCATGTTTCACCATTCATAAGATCATGGATAATTTCTTTCTACCTTAATGCCATTTTCCTACACTAAATGGGTCTCCTGCAAATCCACTAATATCCATTAAGTGATTGAGTAATCCCACTCCGTGAGGCATCCATCACTTTGTATAATACAGGGTAACATTAAGTAACCCACTCCAGATGAACAATGTTGTCACAAGTCACGATTTCTCAATGAGGAAGGCTACTGATAGTGTCAGCAAAAAAACCCCAAAATACTCAACAATCTAACAAAAACTTTGGCAAGCAAAAAAAAAAAGCACAAAGAACGGAGAAATAAGACGTCTGGTAGCAATTTCAAGGCTATAATCTAATCTCCAGGTTCAGTTGACATTTCCCAGCTGCTGGAGCCAGACTTGTGAGGATTTTATGATGTCATTTGAACTTCTCAATTAAATTACAGTCTCCCAACCCTTCTCGTTATCCATTTGTAGTCTATATTTCACCTTGCTGGTTGACAGGAGCTAAAGATTGAGAATTGTGGACGTTCTGCCTGCAGAGTATGCTTGGTTTTAAGCAGGATCGAGTTGCATTTTCATTTAGTTAGATGCACTATCAAACAGGAAGAAACTGATATTTAAACATCCCCTGTCCATAGAGATAAATGTGGCTAATTTAGAACAAGCAAAATCTATTGAGCTTCATGTTATGGGCAATCCTTAATTTTCTAAACATGTTTTGCCGATTGTGCATTGATACTTATTTCATTTGTAGTTGATCTTACACTTCAGGAATTGCTCCGATCCGCTTAGATAACTTATTGGTGTCCAACTCCAGAAGAATATTTAAAGCAATAAATAGAGGTAAGGGCAATGGTAGACAGGAAGGCTCTCTTGAGCACCTGAGATAGTTCAGCCTGTCACGACCATCTTCTCACCTAAGACAGCAGAATAACAGAACTAAACTCAGAAGTGAGGTCAAATATATGAGGTCCCTCTTTTAATGTCATGGTGATGAAAAATTGTCTTGAATTTGCTTTATCTCAGAAACAGTCTAAAAGTAAGTGGCAAATAAATGTGTTAACGAAAGTGAAGCTGATATTGGTGTAAAATTTTAAATCTATGCAAACTGAAGAGCAGTTCACAGTCTATAGTGGATTATGGACCACTACAGTCTGTGAACTACTACAGACTATGGACTCTACACCCAACCACCTGTGGACCACTGCAGACCGTAGACCATTACAGACTGCAGAACTCTATGGACTCTGGACCACTAGAAACTGTGGACTGTAGATCACTACAGATTGTGGACAACTACAGCACACATTCACTAGGACCTTCCTCAGATTTTCTAGCCTTGCAAAACTGTCAGATTTTGACCAGTCCAGCAGCTAACCCCTTGCTTGTCTTGAGCCAGGGTAACTCAGATGGTGTAAGAAGGGTAGGAAAGTTTAGAAGCAGCCCCATCAGATGGGTGTCGCATTGAAAGAAAATGGATGAAGCCTATTCAGCTCATTGAGCATGCTCCTCAATGCAATGTCACAGCTCACACTCTGCTTCAAACCTCTCCCTCCCTATCTCTTATCTCCCTTAACAGACAAATAGTAGCAGAACTGTGCAATTTAGAAATGTTTCCACAATTATCTCAGTCTGGAATTATTTAAATTAATCAACTGGTTGAAACCAGAGAAAAGTTTGCAGGGAGCAGATTTTCATAATGCTTTTCACAAAACTTTGCCAAAAAACTTTGTTTCTCCTTCAATCCAAGACTGACAGGGAGTGGACATAACCGTAACTTTTCAAGATTCAACATTCAGATTCATGATTCAAGATTCAAGTTTACTTATCTTGTGTATATCAAAACAGTGAAGTGAAATGCACTGTTTCTGTTGACAACCAACACATCCAAGGATGCACTGGGGACAGCCCACAAGTGTCGCCAAACATTTTGGCACCAACATAGCATGCCCACAGTGCTCAGTAGAACAAAACAAAACACAACAAGCAACAAAGCAACAACAGCAAATCAAGTTGCCAATCCTTTCTCCCTCCCAAACCCATAGAGTCCTCAATTTTTAAAAAGAAATCCATTAAATAGTTGAAAGGGAGGATTATGGTGGTAGCGATGAGGATTTGGTAATGTGGTATGGGCAGGGCAGAGTGAGTGAGATCAAGAGGGTATCTATTTCAAATATCTAGCACAGGGATGATGTGTTGAATGCTTCATTTTGCACTGGTGGAGTTTTATGGTTGATAAGCCATTATGGACACATTGCAGGTGGTACTGACTGGGAGCAAGAGAATGATCTATTCTTTCATTTCTGATTCCTAACCATCTCCTTTCCATCTCTCCCTCATAACCTCAGTTGCCTCTTTCCCTTCTACCTGAGGACCATTGGGTTAGATCAACAATCTGGCAGCCACACCACTTGTGGGTTACCTGGGACCATGGAGCAGATGTCTGTGATTCACTAGGGTATGATGCATGGTCATAGGTTCATGGACAGACTTGGAAATGGGCTCTTCAGCACACCGATTTCACAATGACCTTCAATCACCTATCTCAAAGTTTAAAGTTTAAAGTTCAAAGTAAATTTATTATCAATGTATACATTCACACAATACAGCAAACACAAAATGCTGGAGGAACTCAGCAGGTTAGGAGAAGAAGGAATCTGATAGGATAGGAGAGTGATCCATGGAAGCAAGGGAAGGAGGAGGAGCACCAGGGAGAAATGATAGGCAGGCGAGGAGAAGAGGTAAGAAGGGGATCAGAGTGGGGAATTGAAGGAGGGGAAGGGGAAGGAGAAAAAATTACCAGAGGTTGGAGAAATTCATGTTCATGCATCAGGTTTGAGGCTTCCTAGACATATTATGAGCTGTTGCTCCTCCAAATTGAGAGTGGCCTCATCATGGCAGAAGACAAAGCCATGGACCAAAATATTTGAATGAGAATGGGGATTGCAATTAAAATGGTTGGCTGTCGTGAAACTTCTGTACCTTGTACTGGATGGTAGTAGTGAGAAGAGGGCATGGCCTAGATGGTGGGTGTTTCTGATGATAGATGCTGCTTTCTTGCGGCTGCGTTCTATGTAAATGTATTCAGTGGTGGGGAGGACTTAGCCTGTGATGGACTGAGCTGTATCCACCACTTTCTGTAGTCTTTTCCATTCCTGGGCATTGGTGTTTCCATACTAGGCCACAATGTAGCCAGTTAGAATCCTCTCCACTGTGCACTGAGGCAAGTTTGTCATAGTGTTTGATGACATACTGAATCTAGATTAACCTCTAAGAAATTAGAGATGCTGTTGTACCTTCGTTGTGAAGGCACTGGCATGGTGGTCCCAGAACAGTATGTTTACACAAAACCTGCATTATTCCCATTTTCATCAGCTCTCCAAAGTCTCATTAGTTCTTTCTAGATTCTGTCACTCACCTACACACCGATGGGAATTTACAGTGGCCAACTAACCTACTAAGCTGTACACCTTTGGGGCATGGGAAGAAAGTGGAGCACCCAGAGTTAAATCGTGGTCAGAGGAAGAACAGGCAAACTTCACACATTCAGCACCCAAGGTCAGAACTGAACCTGAGTCTCTGTCACTGCAAGGCAGTGACTCTACGAAATTCACCACTGTGCTGCCCGTCATGGTTGTGTCATGGGGCAAGTAATCCAGGTTCCAAGATCAAAGATTGGTCCTCATGTCCACTCCCTACCTTGATGTCTAAGGAACTTGATAAATCTGGCAGTAACAATAATAATAATTAAACAACTGTTCATCTCTAGGGTAGCACAGTGGTACAGCAATTGGCATTGAACCTCAGAACTCCAGCATAAACTTGATGGGCTAAATGGCCTTACATATCATGAAATAATAAATTAGTACCTGTTCTGCTAAAGTAATCGGGCCCAAATGGAATTCTAGACTCACCAGTCTGTCACCAACCAAGCCTCAATCTGACTTGTTGGGCAGCACAGTTGTGTAGCGGTTAGCGCAATCTCATGACAGTGCTAGCAATCTCTGATTGGGGTTCAATTCCCACCCCTGCCTGTGAGCAGTTTGTATGTTTCTCCCTGTGACTGCGTGCTTTTCCTCCGGGTGTTCTGGTTCCACCCACATTCTGAGATGTATGGCGGGAGGAGAAGATGGCGACGCGACGCAGCGCGCGCAGCCTCTCCAGTGAAATGATATCGTATTTGTTAAATAGGGGGCCGTGCACAATTCTGATTTGATGGAGACAGACGTGAGAAGCACGGAGGAACATCTGGAGAAACTTCTGAAATGCCCGGTTCGCTGCCACTGTTTCTGTGCGATAGAGAATCTCGGGAGGGCAGGCCCCAAATCCTCAGCTTTGCCTGTTGCTGGCGGCCAGGGTTGGGGTCGAAGCGCTCGGCAGAGATGGTGCTCGGTGCTCGATGTCGGAGGGCTGGACGGAGGCTCAAAGTTTTTGGACGACTCAGAGTTGGACTGTGGTCGGGTGCTTCCAGGATGCTGCATCGATAAGCTTGAGGCACTGGAAGCATGGCAAGGAGAGTTTTCTTCTTTCTTCTGTCTGCGTGAGATCATGGGACTTTCGAGAGACTTTGAGACTTTTTTTTTACCGTGCCCATGGCCTGCTCCGGTATTGTTGCACTGTTGTAACTATATGTTATAATTATGTGGTTTTTGCCAGTTTTTCAGTCTTGGTCTGTCTTGTGTTTCTGTGATATCACACCGGAGGAACATTGTATCATTTCTTAATGCATGCATTACTAAATGACAATAAAAGAGGACTGCGTGTCCCCCTAATCTAAAAAAAAAGTTGTGGGCATATTATATTAGGTGCTGGAAGCATGGTGACACTTTCAGGCTGCCCCCAGCATATTCCTTCCACAAATGACACATTTCACTGTATGTTTCAATGTTTTGATGTACATGTGACAAATGAAGCTAATCTTTAATCATTGCAGGAACCTATTCATAATGTTGATTTCATGCAGGCGAACCAGTCCAATACAATGCCATTATTTCAATGAGGTTTAAAACTGAGGCTTCATCTGCTCTATCTGATGAGTATTACGGATTCCACAACAGTATATTGAAGAAAGAGGTGGAGTTATGTTCAATTTTCTGACCATTTATTTCCAGATCCAGCATTACTAAAACAATCAAAGTAATCACTCCCAGTACTCAGAACATACCCTCCTCTCATTGCTACCATCAAGGAGGAGGTACAGGACCCTGAAGACACACATCCAACGTTTCAGGAACAGCCTTTTTTGTCCCTCTGCTTCAGATTCCTAAATAGATAATGAACCCATGAACACTACCTCACTACTTTTTGCTCCCTTTTTACACTACCTATATAATTTGATTTTTTAATAAATATTTCTTATTGTAATTTATAATTTTAAAATTGATTTTGAATTGCAACTTAGTCCTGCCACAAAACAACTAATTTCACAACATATGCTGGTGATATTAAACCGTATTCTGATTCTGATTTTGGTTCTGATAGCCATTATCCAATTGCTGTTAGCGTTAGTGCCAGGTTGTTTTGCACAACTTAAGTGTGTGTTTGCAACAGTGGTTCTACATCCAAAGAACTTTCTTGGCTGGAAAGCAATTTTGGAAATTCTTTGTAAATTCATCTTGCTTTTCCCAGACTCTATTTTCATTAACATTTGCTCTTTGTCGACGACCTTATTTATAACCTAACCTCGGTCACATTTTCCAAAAGATTCCAAAAATTTGCCTTCCAAGAACAATAGATTAACTGCTCCTACTAAGTTATATTCTAATGTTAGCTACAAATGGATATATGTGGAAGAGCACGATGATGATCTGTGATTTTTATTGGAAATACCATTGTGAGTCTTTTGGCAAACTAGATTTGAGCTGAGAGGTGGTTGGTTAATAAGGCCGAGAGGGTGCCTGGAGATGGAGCAGGAAGAACCAGATGAGAAAGAAGGCCAGAGGGAAAGCAGAGCAATGTGTGAAATAGTATGAATATTGAAAGCCCTCCAGAAACAGATGAGGTGAGAACAATGGACAATTGCAAAATTGGAGGAAACAGTTTTTCACTCAGTTTGTGGTTGCAATCTGAACACACTGTCTGAGAAGGTGGTGGTAGCAGGTACTCTCACAACATTTAAAGAGTGTCTGGACAAACACAAAAGAACAGAAGGCTACCGTTAAAGTGCTGCCAATAAGAATGAGTGCTTGATAAACATGAAAAATTCTGCAGATGCTGGAAATCCAAAGCAACACACAGAGAAAATTATGGTGGAACTCCGCAGGTCAGGCAATATCTATGAAAATGAATAAACAGTTGTTGCTTCAGACCAAGATGCTTCTTCAAGACTGGAAAGGTTGAGGGAAGATGCCAGAATAAAAGGTAGGGATGAGGGGAAGGAGAATAGCTAGAAGGCAATAGGTGAAGCCAGGTGAGTAGGAAAGTTGAAGGACTGGAGAGGAATGAATCTGGAAGGAGAAGAGAATGGACCATAGGAGAAAGGGAAGGAGGAGGGGACCCAGAGGGATGTGATAAGCAGGTGGGAAGAGCTGAAAGCCCAGAGTGGAGAATAGAAGAGGATGGGAAGAGGAAGGAATTTTTTTTTTTAACTGGAAGGAGATTCATCCCATCAAATTGGAGGCTACCCAGATGGAATATAAGAACTCTACCTTGCCGAGGCATGGTGACAACTCGCGGATACCTCCTCTTATTTACCCCTCGATTGTGACCCCACTAAGGATCACCAGACCATTGTCTCCCACACCATCACCGACTTTATCTGCTCAGGGGATCTCCCATCCATTGCTACCAATCTTATAGTTCCCACACCTCGCACTTCCCGTTTCTACCTCCTACTCAAGATCCACAAACCTGCCTGTCCTGGCAGACCTATTGTCTCAGCTTGCTCCTGCCCCACCAAACTCATTTCTGCATACCTCAACACGGTTTTATCCCCTCTTGTTCAATCCCTTCCTACCTATGTTCGTGACACTTCTCACGCTCTTAAACTTTTTGATGATTTTAAGTTCCCTGGCCCCCACTGCTTTATTTTCACCATGGATGTCCAGTCCCTATATACTTCCATCCCCCATCAGGAAGGTCTCAAAGTTCTCCGCTTCTTTTTGGATTCCAGACCTAATCAGTTCCCTTCTACCACCACTCTGCTCTGTCTAGCGGAATTAGTCCTTACTCTTAATAATTTCTCCTTTGGCTCCTCCCACTTCCTCCAAACTAAAGGTGTAGCTATGGGCACCCATATGGGTCCTAGCTATGCCTGCCTTTTTGTTGGCTTTGTGGAACAATCTATGTTCCGTGCCTATTCTGGTATCTGTCCCCCACTTTTCCTTCGCTACATCAACGACTGCATTGGCGCTGCTTCCTGCACGCATGCTGAGCTCGTTGACTTTATTAACTTTGCCTGCAACTTTCACCCTGCCCTCAAGTTTACCTGGTCCATTTTCGACACCTCCCTCCTCTTTCTAGATCTTTCTGTCTCTATCTCTGGAGACAGCTTATCCACTGATGTCTACTATAAGCCTACTGACTCTCACAGCTATCTGGACTATTCCTCTTCTCACCCTGTCTCTTGCAGAAATGCCATCCCCTTCTCGCAATTCCTCTGTCTCCGCCGCATCTGCTCTCAGGATGAGGCTTTTCATTCCAGGATGAGGGAGATGTCCTCCTTTTTTAAAGAAAGGGGCTTCCCTTCCTCCACCATCAACTCTGCTCTCAAACGCATCTCCCCCATTTCTCGCACATCTGCTCTCACTCCATCCTCCCGCCACCCCACTAGGAATAGGGTTCCCCTGGTCCTCACCTACCACCCCACCAGCCTCCGGGCCCAACATATAATTCTCCGTAACTTCCGCCACCTCCAATGGGATCCCACCACCAAGCACATCTTTCCCTCCCCGCCCCCCGCTTTCCGCAGGGATCGCTCCCTACGTGACTCCCTTGTCCATTCATCCCCCTTATCCCTCCCCACTGATCTCCCTCCTGGCACTTATCATTGTAAGCGGAACAAGTGCTACGCATGCCCTTACACTTCCTCCCTTACCACCATTCAGGGCCCCAGACAGTCCTTCCAGGTGAGGCGACACTTCACCTGTGAGTCGGCTGGGGTGATATACTGCGTCCAGTGCTCCCGATGTGGCCTTCTATATATTGGCGAGACCCAACGCAGACTGGGAGACCGCTTTGCTGAATACCTACACTCTGTCCGCCAGAGAAAGCAGGATCTCCCAGTGGCCACACATTTTAATTCCACATCCCATTCCCATTCTGACATGTCTATCCATGGCCTCCTCTACTGTAAAGATAAAGCCACACTCAGGTTGGAGGAACAACACCTTATATTCCATCTGGGTAGCCTCCCACCTGACGGCATGAACATTGACTTCTCTAACTTCTGCTAAAGCCCCACCTCCCCTTTGTACCTCATCCATTATACACACATTCTTTCTCTCACTCTCCTTTTTCTTCCTCTGTCCCTCTGACTATACCCCTTGCCCATCCTCTGGTTCCCAACCTCCCTTGTCTTTCTCCCTGGGCCTCCTGTCCCATGATCCTCTTATATCCCCTTTGCCAATCACCTGTCCAGCTCTTGGCTCCATTCCTCCCCCTTCTGTCTTCCCCTATCATTTTGGATCTCCCCCTCCCCTTCCCACTTTCAAATCTCTTTCTAACTCTTCCTTCAGTTAGACCTGACGAAGGGTCTCGGCCTGAAACGTCAACTGTACCTCTTTCTAGAGATGTTGCCTGGCCTGCTGCATTCACCAGCATCTTTGAAGTGTGTTGCTGGAATATAAGTTGTTGCTCCTTCACCTGAGGGTGGCCTCATAGTGACATGTTGGAATGGGATTCAAAATTAAAATGTTTGGCCACCAGGATGTTCTGCTTTTGGTGAATGGAGTGAAGTCGCTCAACGAAGCAGCCTCCCGACTTATGATGTCTCATCATTGGAAAGGAGGCCGCATCAGGAGCATCAGACACGATAGGCAGCCACAGCAGATTCACAGATGAAGTGTTGCCTCACTTGGAAGGACTGTTTGCCATCTTGAATGGAGGTGAGGGAGGACCTCCTTGAAAGGAGGTGAAAGGGCAAGTATAGCACCTCGGCCTCTTGCAGAGATAGTTGATATTTGCCGTGGACTTGATGGGTTAATGGGCCTGATTCTGTGCAGTATAACTAGACAGAAGAAGAGGAACAACAATGAATCAAAAGAGAACAAAGTAGATACAAAAAATAGTATGATAAAGGACAGAAGTGAAGTGCCTTGTAAAAGACAGTAGCGGTATTTAATTCAGGGAGTTTGGAACTGTCCACACAATAGATAAGCTCGAGGCCCTCTGTTACACAATGATGAGTATTGGAGAGTGTAGGCAACAGAAAGGTAACCATCTGTTTCAGAAAGATTATTGATTCCGCAGTACTTTTCATTGCTTCAGAATGTTCCAGAACAAAATACTTCTAGGAACAGTGTATTGAGTGTAGACGTCATGGATGGTCCCATAAACAGCAATGTGACAAAAAGTTGAACACTTGGTTTGTCATGTTGGATTAAGAATACTTTTGGAAAAGTAAGCACAGGTGCACTTTTCTCGGATGCCTCCAAAAAACACTTTCTTCCTCAGTTCCCCCTTCCCAAAGCCCTTCTTCACTCTACCTCCCTTTCTTTATCACTCCCCCTCTCTCTCTGTCTCTCCCACCCTCTGACTTTGTACCCCACAGGTTCCTCACTCAATGGCCTCCAGTCACCAGTCCTGCCCACTGCACCCCATAACAGCTCTCCCACGCTGAGCGTGTGTGTTGATAGGTGCATCCATTTTTGTGTATCTTTGTGTGTTTGTGGTTGTGAACTTGTGTGTATTGATGTGTGTTTGCTGTTCTGTATGTACATCTGTCCTTTGTGTGTGTGAGCATGTATGCGTGTGTATTTGTATGCGTTTGTGTATGCATGTGTGCGCGCGTGTGTGTGTGTGTGTGTGTGTGTGTGTGTGTGTGTGTGTGTGTGTGTGTGTGTGTGCGTGTCTGTGTACATGTAGATAAGGGATAAGCAGACATAGCAGAGCCATTATCCAGTTGTTTTGATTCCCCTTGCTATTGGCTTAAGATTGGAATCTGTTGAATCTTTTGAATGGTTCTGGTAGATAAATGCAGATAACGTGGCCGATTTTGTAACCATTGACACTCTTGGGATCTGCAGTGTTTCCGGAATTACAAAAGTGAACACACTTACTTTGCTGCAAAGCACTGAGAAGGAGCCCTAAAAGGCAATGGCTGAACTGGAAAGATTTTTCCTTCATCCCCAAATGTTAAAGATTTCACTCAGAGCTCCAAAAGGAGCTGGGTTAACATTGTAACAGACAGAAAATAATTTTTTATTTAATCCCATCCGTCAAATTTGCTTCTTTGATAGTTCATTGATTAACGGTTATGGAGAGAGTGTGGATGCAAAATCTTTACCTTCATTGAAACAACAGATGAATTTAATTTGAGTGGAGAAGTAACAATCAGAGACTGGATACAGATCTTTAAACAATGCCCTGGTTTTAACTCCTTTTCTTAATTCTGCTCCCACAACTACCATTTCTAATCCCTCTAGAACCTTTACTAGTATCTGAATCCTTCTATATCCATCCAGCAGTTCTTCAGGTTCTGGCTGCTTAATGCGCCCGGCATTAAATGTTTCATCTTTGGTCGTCAGATCACAGAATCATTGAATCATACAATACAGAGAGTGACCGTTTGGCCTGTCGTGTCTATGCAGACCGTCAGGTAGCAGCTATCCATACTAATCCCATTTTACAGATGTTTCCCTATATCCTTTCATGCCTTGGCAATTCATTTGCTTGACTTAATACCTCTTAAAAGTTTCAAGAGTGTCCCCCTCCAACATCCCCTCAGGCATTATGTTCCAGATTCCAAACAGCTTTTTTGGAAAAATATTCTTCCTTAGATTCTACTTTCTTACTTCTTATCTTAAACCTATGCTGTCTGCTTTCATATGCACATCTACTCTGGAGAAAGGTTGCTTACCATGAACCCCACTAAGGACCCTCAAATTTTTATATACCCTCTACTCCAACAAAGTCAAGTGCAACTTCGTGAGAGTCTCTTCTCAAATGAAATACCACACTTCAGGTGAAATTCCAGAGAGTCGTCCACACTCTCCCTAATGCAGTCTTCCTGTGATGTGGAAAACAGAACCACACACAGCAAGTACTCCAGCTATTGCTGAACCAATATTTTAGATATGGTTGGATCATAACCCCTAGTTCTTATATGCTTTGCCCCAGTCAATTTAGGCAACTATTCATAATACCATAAGGCATAGGAGTAGAATTAGGCCACTTGGCTCATCGAGTCTGCTCTGCCATGTCATCATGGCCAATTTATTATCTGTCTCAATCCTGGTCTCCTGTATTCTCCCGGTAACCTTTGATGCCCTTACTAATCAAGAACCTATCAATCTCCACTTTAAATCTACCCAATGACTTGGCCTCCACATCCGTATGTGTCAATGAATTCCACAGATTCACCATCCTCTGACTTATGAAATTCCTCCTCGTCTCTGTTCTAAATGGACATCCCTCCATTCTGAGGCTGTGCCCTCCTGTCCTAGTCTCTCCCAGTGTAGTAGGCATCCTCTCCACATTCTACCCTTGCAGCATCTGATCTCTACCCACAAGGATTCTACATTCTATGTTGCCTCTTTCTAAGGACTTGATTTCATTTTTTACAAACAAAGCCACCCTACCCTCTCTGCCCATCTGTCTGTCTTTTCAATACAATGTGTATTCTGTGATGTTAAGCTCCCAATTATAATGTTCTTTAAACTATGAGTCAGTGAAACTTCATACCTGCCAATCTCTAACTATGCTACAAGATATTCTACGTTATTCTGTATACTGTGTTCATTCAAATATAACATCTCAGTCCCAAACTCATCTCCCTTTTCAATTATTCCTGCATGTTGTGCTTCAAGTCATCCCACTGATTACAATTTTGCCCTATCATCTGCCTGTCCTTCCTCACAGTCTCACTACACACTGCATCTACTTGTATTCCTTAACCCTATCACTCCAGCTCCCATTCCCCCGCCAAATTATTTTAAACTCTCCCCAACAGTTCTCACAAACCTAGCCACAAGGATATGCTCTCCTGCTTTCTCTCCATAATCTTTAATCTTTTACTAATCAGAAACCTACAAAAATCCACTTTACAACCAATGATTTGGCCTCCACAGCTGTCTGTGGCAATGAATTCCACTGATTTACCAAAGTTCAAAGTTCAAACTACATTTTATAAATTAAAGTACATATATATCACCATATACAACCCTGCCATTTATTTTCTTGTGGGCATTCTCAATAAATCTATAGAATATTGACTTTAACAGAATCAGCAAAAGGCTGCCCTATGAAGGCATTCACTCAGAGGGCAGAAGACAGCAAGCTGTACCAATACAAAAAGAAGAAATAATAATAAATAAATAAACAATAAATATTGAGAACATGAGATGAAGAGTCCTTGAAAGTGAGTTTATTGTTTGTAAGAACATTTTAAAGATGGGGCAAGTGAAATTGAGTGAAGTTATCTCCTTTGCTTCAAGAACCTGATGGTTGAGAGGTAATAACTGTTCCTGAACCTGGTGGTGTGAGTCCTGAGGCACCTGTAGCTTTTTCTGAAGGCAGCAGCAAGAAGAGAGCACGTCTTGGGTGGTGAGGGTCCCTGATGATGGATGCTGCTTTCATGCAACCTTGAAGTGGTCCCCCAATTTATGATGGGTCTCACCAACAACGACGATGCCACAGCGGGAACACCGGACACAATAGACAACCCCAGCAAATTCGCTGGTGAAGTGTTGCCTCACCTGGAAGGACTTTTAGTGGCCCTGAATGGAGGTGAGGGTGGAAGTGAATGGGCAGGTGCAGCATTTAGGCTGCTTGTAGGGGTAAGTGGCAGGAGGGACGAATGGACAAGGGAATTGCAGAGGGAGCAATTTCTGTGGAAAGTGGGGGGAGGAGCTAGAAATATGTTTAGTGGTAGGATTCCTTTGGAGGCGGAGGAAGTTGCGGATGATGATGCTTCGAATGCAGAGGCTCATGGGGTGGTAGGTAAGGAGAAGAGGAACTCTATCACTGTTGAAGCAGTGGGACGATGCGGTCAGCATGGATGGGGAGATGTCAAAATGCGGCTGAGGGCAGCATCAACAGCGGAGGAAGAGAAAGCCCATTCTTTGAATAAGGAAGACATCACTGATGTTCTGGGAAAACAGAGTTGCATCCTGGCAACAGATGTGGTGGAGACGAAGGAACAAAGAAAAAGGAATAGCATTTTTAGAGGAGGTAGGGTGGGAAGAGGCACAGTCAAAATAATTATGGGAATCAGTATGTTTATGAAAGATGCTGGTTGACAGCTTGTCTCCAGAGCCAGAGAGATTGCGAAAGGGGAGGAAGGCGCCAGAAATAGACTAAGTGCATTAAAAGGAAGGGTGGAAGTTAGAGGCAAAGTTGATGAAATTGTTGAGCTCAGCATGGTGTACGAAGTAGCACCAATGCAGTCGTCAATGTAGCGGAGGTAGAATTGTGGAGCATTACCAGGGACGGCAGGGACTGTTCTACATAGCCAAAAAAAAGACAGGCATAGCTGGGGATGATGAGGGTGCTCATGGCTACCCCTCGAGTCTGGAAAAAGTGGGAGGAGCTGAAGGTAAAATTATTGAGGGTAAGGAATCGCTCTGCCAGATGGTGGAGGGGAATTGGCAGAAAATGCTGATGGAACTCGGCAGGTCAGGTAGCATCTCACAAAGCCACTTTGACCATCTTTGATTAATTTACATGTGCAGATTAATCCCATCACTCAGAATTTTTTCCAAAAACTTTCCCACTACTGACATCAGACTAACAGGCCTATAATTACGTGGATGATCCCTGCTGCCCAACTTGAATAAAGTTTGTTTTGCTCTAGTTGTTTCACCTGTAACTGGTGAAGATCAAAAAATCTCTGTCAGAGCCCTAGCGATCTCCTCACCTGCCTGGGTACCTAACCATCTTTAAGTCTCCAGAGTCAAGATTCTAATCTATGGGGTTCTCGCCCTAAACCACACTATTTCTGAACTGATTTTTCTTCCTATGAGACATTCCCCAGCAACATGTTTTGGTTATCTGCTCAAATGAGTCAATTTCTTAGGCTGTGGTAGGTCATTCCAAACACAATCACTGTCATTTGGTCAACAGAACAGAAGTAAGTCCTATATTCATGGACTTTCCCTGTGAAGCCAGGCCGTGCTGAATTACAGGTAGCGTGACATCTTTCACTGCATCTAACATGTTTGTTTCTATAACAGTCAGGAAAATGTTGTTGGCTTGCCATCATGTCACTCGGCTCTTTATCTTCTTTCTGTACTCTGCCTTGCTGCTGTTTGAAATCCACCTCACAGTGGTGGCATCATCAGATGTCTCCGGAGCAGAGCTACAGTACTATGCCTCCATGCTTCTGTCTGGTCATCACCCGATCTGAGGATGAGGAGGCACAGTGAGATCAGCCACTGGTGGCATAATGAGGGATAATGAGTTGGAACTGGTCCCAATATAATCCAGTTTAGCATCTCCTGTTGTGACTTAATGTTAGTCTTTTATAATCACACACCTGAAACTTTTGATTGTTGAAGATCCTATGTAAAAGAAGTTTCATTTTCTCTGGTGGTCTGGTGTCTCTGGGGCGGTAAATTCAATTGGAAATTATTGGCAGGGCGTTAAAGATCTTTTGTCTTTTCATAGCCTCGGATATCCCCCTGCGTTGAAAGACAATTAATACTTGAAACAGTCTTAATGGCATAGGTGTGGCTAGGAAGAGAGCATGTCCCCTTAAAGATCAGCAAAGACCTTCCTATGTCTTGAGCTGCTGGTGATGGGTGGGAATTTTACTGAAAATCATTGTTGCTCAAGAGATAAGGGAAACGAGTGGAGATGTCTTGAAGGACATTCATATTTCCAGGGAGGAGGTACATGCAGTCCTACAGTGTGTAAAACACAAAATGCAGGCCAGGCGGCATCTATTCAAAAGTATAAAGTCGACATTTCGGGCCGAGACTCTTTGGCAGAACTGTGTGTGTTGCTTGGATTTCCAGCATCTGCAAATTTTCTTGTTACAGTGCATAAAGGTGGATAAATCTCCAGGGCCTGACCAAGAATATCCTTGGACTTTACTGGAGGGTAGAGAGGAAATTGTGGAGGCCCTTGTGGAGATATTTGTTTCATAATTAGCCACCAGTGAAGTTTACAAAGACTGGAAGGTGTCCAATGTTGTTCTGTTGTTTCAAAGGGTCACAAGGCCAAGCTAGGGAACAATAAGTCAATCATCAGTAGTGAGGAAATTATTGGAGGGGGTTCTGAGGGACAGGATCTACCAACATTTACATACACAGACTCTGATTTGGAGGAGTCAGCGTGGCTTTGTGTGTTAGAAGTCATGCTTGATGAATCTTTAAGAGTTTTTTTTAATGAGGTAACTGAAAAGGTAGGGCAGTGGATGTTTTATGCATTTGGAATTTAGCACGATTTTTGACAGAGTTTTGCATGATATGTTGGTTCAGAAGGCCAGACGCCACGAAATCCTAGCTAGGTGGAATAAAATTTGGCTCAGAGTTAAGAAGCAGAGGATGGCAGCTGAAGGTTGTTCTTTGGAATGGAGGCTGGTGGTGGGTGGCATGCCACAGGGGTCATTGTTGGGATGCTTGCTATTTGTTATTAATATTCATGATTTGGATGCCATCGCGCAAGGCTAGATCAACAAGTTTGTGGATGAACCAAAATTGGGGGGCCTTGCTCATAGTGAAGAAGGTTATTGTAGATTACAAGGGGATCTTGATTAGTTATGGAAGTGACCAATGATTGGCAAATGGATTTCAATACAGACAAGTGTTAGGTGATGCATTTTGCAAAGTCAAATCAGTGTAGGACTTATATTATGATGGTAGGGCACTATGGAATGTAACGTAACAGTGGAATCTAGGAGAAAAAGTAAATAGTTAATTTAAAGCAGCACAAAAGTTTGGCAAAGTGGTAAAAAAGGCATTTTGCACACTGGCCTTCATCAGTAAGGGCACTGAGTGTAGAAGTTGGGGAATTATGTTGCAATTCCCTAAATTGTTGGTGAAGCTGCTCTATCAATACAGTTTTGGTCAGCCTGTTTTTGGAAATATGTGGTTAAGCTAGAAAGAGTGCAGAAAAGTCCTATGAGGATGTTGCCAGGACAAGAAGGCATGAGTAAAAGGGAGAGGCTGATCTTTCTTCCTTGAATGTAGGAGAATGAGAGGTGATCTTGTTCATGCTGCTGTTAATTTAATTTACTGCTCTGCTAGAAACCAAATAATCAGGGTTGCATCTGACTGCAAATCTCCACAAAGGATTGCGAGGACAGCTGAGAGGATCATCAGGGACCCTCCTCCACTCATCAGAGATATTTATCAGGAGTGCAGCATACACAGGGCCCTTAGCACTGTCAGTGATCCCTCCCATCCATCCAACAATCTCTTTGACCCCCTACCATCAGGCAGGAGCATTAGAACAAAGACTGTTAGAATGGGAACACACAGAAAATGCTGGAAGAACTCAGCAGGCCAGACAGCATCTATGGAAAATCTTTTTTTTCTCCAGTCCTGCTGAAGGGTCTCAGCCCGAAACGTCATCTGTACTCTTTTCCACAGATGCTGCCCGGCCTGCTGAGTTCCTCCAGCATTTTGTGTGTGCTTCTTGAATTTCCAGCACCTGCCTATTTTCTCTTGTTTCTGTTAGGATGGGACACAGCCGTGGGACTACTGAACTCCCTGTCACCACTTAGGTATCGTCACATATGAAGCGCCAGTAGCGTTATACTGTTTACATTTTTAACTTGTATTGTAAATGCACCTTATTATTTGTTCATTTACTTTTTGGTAATGTTACTTCATGTGTTGTGTGTGAGTTATAGATACTGTGTTGTGCAGCTTGGTTTGGAGAAACATTGCTTCGTTTGGTGATATACAGGTATACAGCTGAAAGACAATAAACTTTAAGCTGAACTTAATAGAAGCATTTAAAATTTTACGTGGTATAGATTAAATGGACGGGAACAAACTTTTCCGAAGGATAGGGGAGTCCAAAACTAGGGGCATAGATATTAGGGTGAGAGCAAAAAGACTTAAAAGGGACCTGAGGTGCAACTTTTTCTTTCACAGAGGGTGGTGAGTATATAGAACAAGCTGCCCGAAGAAGAGGTTGAGGCAGGTTCAATAGTATCATGTAAGAAGCACCTGGATAGATAGATGGAGGGATAGATTTTAGATGGATATGGGCTGAGCATAGGAAGTCACAATTACCTGGGTGGGCACCATGATTACCATGGACTCATTGGACCAAAGGACCTGTATCCATGCTCTATTGCTCTATGCTTCTGTTTCCTGTAGTGTTCTTCGTAAAACAGGGATTGGCAATGCCACGTTCATATCTTAAGGATTTCTAGGCAAGGAAATCAATGCTTTTGTTTATATTAAATTATAAAGCATTCATGGCATGAAAAGAGGCCACCTGTCTAAATAGTCCATGCTGGTGTCTGAAGCCTCCATCTCTCCTCTCTCCTCTAGTTCTGCAGCCTTTTATCCCCTTCCCTCTCTTGATTCATTTATCCTCCTTCCAAAAAGTATTAATACTCTATTTGCCTCGACAATATCACATGAAAGTGAATTTCGTCTTACCACCAAGACGAAGGTGTTTCTCTTGAATTCCCAATATTGTCCCATGGTGGTTATATTATACATTCTCTGCATTAATTCAATCAAAAGCCTCTCAGTGTACTGAAGATTTCTATTAGGTCGTGACACGGCCTTTTCTTTTAGGAGAAAGAGCTTCCTAAGAGCATTTCTGATGGAGGGACTTCAACATTAATCTTTTCCAATAGATGCTGCCTGATCTGTTGAATATTTTCAGTGTTTTCTGTTTTTATCTCATATTTCCAGCTTCTGCTATGTATTGATTTTGAAATTCTTTTGTAATTGTTTTTTTTTACGAATTCTTGACTTTTTTTATATTGCAAACTTTGATTATAGTCCAACACACTCTCAATGGATGATTTCGAAAGTACTTAAACCTGCATTTGTAATTCACCATCTCAGATATTTAAATTAGTCTGAAAAGTCTAAGGTGATATAAATTGCATACAGTCCATTGAATTCCATGATTGATTGAGTCAAATGTTTTTTTAAGATATTTTAATATTTTCAATTGTCCTTTTGATTTATGGTTTCTCTATAAACTGGTAAAATCAATGAAATATTATGTGATATCTGGAAACAGAGGTGATGTAATGGAATCTGATTGAAATGACTTTAAACTCACATTAACAGAAAGAAATTAAATTTATTCATATGCCTTAGAATGATTCATATTTCGTCCATATCAAATATGTTAATTCCAGTTGTGTGCTCTGTTATCAGCACAACCTTAGAAACAGAAATTGCTTGCACCATATTTCATTGTTATTTAACTGTAAGCCCATACATCAAAGTGTTAGTTAAAATGTATTTTTTAAAAAAGAAATTACTGCACTTCTGCATATATTCTTGAGCCAAGAAGCATTTAATCATGTTAGACTATGCAAAGACAAATTCTGCAGTCGAGTAGGGCATGTTAGATTGTTAGATTGCCTCCTGAATGTTAGAGTAACTTATGGGATGACATTTCTGTTTCTTGTCATAAAATGGAAGGGAATTCAAGCAATTTACCATCTGCATTGGCCTCGCTACTGAGATTGTAGGATCAAGCTTTATTGCTGAGAAGGGTTAAACCAAATCTGGTTTAATTAAGGGGCTCAATCTGCTTCCTTAATGTCACCCTTTTACAAAATATGTTCCCAATGTTATGCACACATTTTCCCTGATATTTACCAAAGTGTATCATGCTGATTATCCCTTTGCTTCTATAGATGCTGCTTGGACTGCCAAGTTCTTCTAGCAATTTATATTTTTTACTCCAGATTGTAGTATCTACCATCTCTTGTGTCTCCACTACATCCTTTGGTGGGTACAGAGGAGGAAGTGCTTTTCCCAGTGAGTGATGAATCTGTGGAATTCTCTATCCAATGAAGCAGTGGAGGTTATCTCAGTAAATAGATTTAAGACAAGGTTGGATTGGTTTTTGCATAGTGGGAGAACTGACAGTTATAGGGAAAAGGCAGCTTGGTGGAGATGAGTCTGTGGCCAGATCAGCCATGATCTTATTGAATGGCGGAGAAGGCTCGATGGGCCAGATGGCCTACTCCTGCTCTTATTTCTTATGTTCTCATGTTCTTTTGTGACAAAGTGGGAATATAACAGTAAACCAGGGGGAGAAGTGCTTACTTGTAATGACTTGAAGCCCAGTTTCCTCAAACCTGCTGGAGCCTTTCCCTGTAGGCTAGTCTAAAAACCACACCCACGTCCTCTGAAACTCACCGGAGAGCCACTGGTGAGTTTGACCATTCCTCTGACTCCAAAGATGTAGATGAGACATTAGGCCCAATCAAAGTGCTACCAAAAACTAGGTCTAATATAGAATTATGTCCAAGTCTGTACAATAATTTCACTAGACTTTCACATTAATAAGTGTTTTGTTTCTAGAGATACAGCACAGTAACAGGCTCCTCAGCCTAATTATACCCATGTGGCCTAGTAACCTACCAACCAGTACATCTTTTGCAATGTGGCAGGAAACCAGAGTGGCCCCAAGGAAATACACATAGACACAGGGAGAACATATGAACTCCTTGCATATCCAGCCTTTGGCTAGCTCTAGTAGCCAGTCCAAATAGTGCTCCTAGTCAATGGCAGCTTCAGAATGTTGATATGTTGATAGTGGGAGAGATGGTGATGGTAATATCATAACTGGCTAACCTCCTTCTTGCTGGAGACGATCATTGGCTAAGGCAAATAGTTAAAGGCTGACCTGATGTCTTGAGGTACTGGCTCTCAACTCACCTCTGGAATTCTTTGGTTTTTATTTGGATCAAGGTTATGTTGACATTTTGGAGCCAAAATACTCTCGTGAAGCCCAAAGTAGGCCCTGGAGAGCAGGCTGTCGGAAAGTAATTGCTGTTTGGTTGCATTGTTGATGATACCTACCAGCACTTCACTGATGTCTGAAAGAAGGCTGACTGGGTGATAATTAGCCTCTTTGTATTTCTGTGAGCTGGACTGTTTAGACAATGCGCTGTAAATTTTGTTGGAATTGCATGACTGAAGGCTGGAGCAGATCTCTACAGTACCACAGAGGAGAGATAAACATTCATGTACTACCATTAGAAAGAGTTTTTTTTTCAGACTGGAGCTATCACAAAATAATAGTATTAGAATCATTTTAAAAAGGGTAACTCAATAAATGATATTCTTCCTCTGGGGAATTGACCTACAGGGAGCATATAATGGTAATTGTGCAGGAGCAGATAGGGTCAAAATAGGAAATAAAATGGAAATATCACAATTATAGCCTCTTTATCTGAATGCACAAAGCAATTTAAACTGGATGAATTCATATCACCAAAAAAAAAATCAAGTTTTTATCTGACATTCATTGCAGAAAATGACCTAGGTTGGGAACGAAATATTCTGGCCTTTTGGAAAGGAAAGCAAAGTGGGGCTTTAGTGAAGGATGGCACTATGACAGTGGAAAAGAATTTGCCTCAGATGATCAGGAAGCTCATTCGGTGTGATGAATATAAAGTTCAATGTGAGTCATACAACACTGATAGGCATAGTCAACAAGCTCTGTAATTACGAACAGTAATGCACACAAAATGCTGGAGGAACTCAGCAGTTCAGGCAACATCTATGGAGAGGAATAAAGATCTGGCATTTTGGACTGAAACAACATCAGCTCTTTATTCTTCTCCATAGATGCTGCCTGGCCTGCTGAGTTTCTTCAACGTGTCAACGTGTGTGTGTGTGTTTTGCTCTGGATTTCTTGCACCTGCAGAATCTCTTGTTTTTACAATTACAGTGTTGGATGGACCACTGTTTCGAGGTAAAGGGACATGTGACAAATGTAACGTAATAGGGAGCTTTAAACATAAATGCTGGGTAAATCAAATTGGCAATTAAACTCAGCGGCCACTATATTAGGTACACCTGCTCATTAATGCAAATATCAGCCAATCATGTGGCAGTGACTCAATACATAAAGGCGCCAATTAAAGTGATGAGTCAGCTTGCAGCACTGAGGCTTCAAGAGTAGAAAACAAACCAGTGTTCAGCAATGTCTGTCGGCGTTTCACCCATTTCCCTCTCGCTACTACCATCGGGCAAGAGGTGCAGGAATCTTGGTTCCCATGCCACCAGGTGTGGGAGCAGTTGTTGCCCTGCAGCTATCGGGCTTTTAGACTGCCTTAGTGCTGAACTGACTTTGCAGACTTCCAGGACTCTGCAGCTCATGTTTTATGTATTATTTATTTACATTTTTAAATTATTTGCATGATTTGTCTTCTTTTGCACATTATATGTTTATTGGATTCTGTTGTGTGTGGTTTTTCATGATTTCTACTGTATTTCTTTATTTTCCTGTGGGTGCCTGTAAGTCAAATGAATCTCAAGGTTGTATATGATACAGATATTTTGATAATAAGTTTGAACTTTGAACAAAATGCTGGAGGAACTTAATTGATGAAGGGTCTTGAGTGAAAATGGTGACTATTTATTTCCCTCCATAGATGCTATCTAATCTGCTAAATTGCTCCGGCATTTTATGTATGTTAGTCTGGATTGCCAGCATCTGCAGAATCTCTTGTGTTTATAAAACTGGATTGTAACTGCTTCAAAAATGTTTAATGAAGAAGAGATTAGCAAAATTACCTATTAGCCACTAAGAGAGGGGAATTAATGAGGAAGAAAATAAAACTTGTCTATATGAACACTTATATTGTATCTACCTTCTTAATAGAAGGTAGAGAAAGAGCACCAAAAATAATAGGGAGCCAATGGGCAAGAAAGAGCGTGAGGAACTCAAAAAGCAATTGCTGCTGTTAGAGATATAACTTGAGGGCAAAATAAAAGGGTTAAGGGATGATAAGTAATTGGAATCTGATGACCTGAACCTCAGGAATCAGAAGAGGTCAGCATCAGAGATATTGAGTGCTGTGAATGAGATCTAAAATTTGGGAAAGTTTCCAAAAGCTAGGACAACAATAACTGCTGAGCAGGAGAGGGAAAGCAAAGCAGCTAGCCCTACATCACGTAAATACTGGAATCAGTGGATGCAGAAGCAATAACAGGGTTAGTAAAGAATAACAGGATTAGACAGTCAACACAGTTATTTAACAAATTTATTAGAGTTCTTTGAGAATGTTACTAGCAGAATATATTGTGGAGATGTGATGGAGCTAGAGAACAGCTTTTTTGAGCTCATCTGTGGAAACAGCTTAATTTCTACCATTAATGTCTCATTTTTTTCCTTTTCAAGGTGGATGGGTTCTGTCAGTGCTCTTGTCCTGCAGCTGCACGCAAACTGCGTTCTTTACGGTGTTGGTTCCCACTCCCCGGGCTCATCAACCTTCTGTTTCTCGATATCCTAAGGACACGGCCGAGAAGACGAGCACAACTTTGGGGTGCTGAGGATTTGCAGCCCTGTGGACGGGCTGATTTCAAGCTGGTGTTGCTGATTGAAGTGTTGCGTGACAAAACGAAATATCATGAACAGCGGATCGGCTGTCAGAGGTCTTTGTACTCGGCGAATCACTCTCTCTCTTTTCCTCATTGGTGGAGGAAAGTTTGCTGCTGATTCTTGAGTTGGAGAACTCGGGGAATAAAAAGCAACATGGTGACTTTAACATCACAATCAGTGAGTTGTCTTTTTTTTGCTTTGTTAGTCTTCCCTCTCACTGTGTGTGTGTGTGTGTGTGTGTGTGTGTGTGTGTGTGTGTGTGTATGTGTGTGTGTGAGTGAAACACCTCTCTGCCCCTTGATTAGGGAGAGAAAGAGAGCCGGTAGCATGACCAATTACTGGGTGCATGATTAGCTTTTGTTGTACTGTAGATCATGGTCACTCCTGGGCGCTTTGCCATTGCTTGTTTGGTAGGTGGTGGTTGCTGATAATTTTTGCTGTAGTAAGGGGGGGGGAGGGTTGATGCTTGCTGCTGCTTGTGTGTGGGAGGGGGGAGTAGTGGGGGCTTTGGGGTTGTAACATTTTTACTAGCACTCTTTTTTTGGGGTACCCTTTTGTTTTCAGGGATGAAATGAAGAACTTGAGTTTCAGGTAGTATATTGTATACATTCTCTGATATTAAGTGGAACTATCAAAACTATTGATAAAGGGAGATGGTTTAAAGTTCAAAGCTCAAAGTAAGTTTATTATCACTGTACATATATATCATCATATACAACCCTGAGATTCATTTTCTTGTGGGCAATTACAGTAAATACAAGAAACACAATAGAATCAATGAAAAACTGCACTCAACAGGATAGACAATTACCAATGTGCAAAAAACAACTGTGCAAATACAAAAAGCAAAGAAAACAAAGAAATAATAAAAATAATGAAGATAATAGATCATAGTGCAATAAAGGGAAAACTTTCAACAGAATTTATTTCAAGGCTTAAGAAAATATAGGACTCAATAGTAAAAATATAACAAAGGCAGTAATCACTTTCACTATACCCATATTAACATTCTTTTGGCATACATAATATCTTGGTCCAAACTGATCTGGAAAATTTACCAGGGAAAATAAGAACTGAAATGACAAATTTTAGAAAGCACTATGCACACTCGAACCTACTTAGATTAACACTACCTTGGACAGAATGAGGAAGAGGAATAACAGACATAAAAAATTTACACAACTGTTAGATAAAACTTCAAAGGATATATATTTTCATCAATGAAAACAGAATTCAGTAGTCCACAAGAGTATATGCAATTCTGATGAGAAGTACAAGTCACTTAACTTAAATGAAAGCATAACCCAGACAAAAGAAGAAATTATCACTACAGAATAAAAAGTTAACCAATGGAAAAGCATGACTCTCAGTGGAAGACATCCCTACGGTCTGAGCAAACTAGATGTCGACAAGGAAGGGTCGAACGTCTGGCTCAGAGTTGGAGACCTCCTCTCAGAAACTGAGGGGATACAGGATCAGGTAGTTAACACAAAAGATTATCAGAAATACATAATAAAAGAACAACAAATTCAAGATGATAAATGCAGATGTCTAGAGAAACCAGAAACAATCCAACACATTACAAGATTCTGCAGCGGTTTAACTCAATCTGATTACTTAGACGAGCACAATCAAGTGGCAAGCATCCTTCACCAAATCTTGCTTTAAAATATGAATTCATAAAAGAAACCATACCTTACTATAAATACGTGCCTGATCTTGCTTTAGAGTCAGAGTTCAACAAATTATATTATGACTGATCCATTATTATAGATAGAACATCCATAATAACCGTCTGGATGTAATACTACAGGATAAGTAAGCAAAAATATAGTCATTTCAAACACATATAACATACAAAAGTCAATAAGTGAAAAACTCCAGAAATATGCTGAATTAAAAGAAGAAATTGAAAGACTATGGAATGTGAACAAAGTAGACATTGTCCCAATAGTAATATATACAACTGGTATCATCCCAAAGTCACTACACAATAGCATTAAACAATTAGGCATACACAGCAATATTTATGTAAATTTTCAGAAAGTCACAATTCTAAACTCTACTTGAAACGTCCAAATTTTCCTAGCAACTGAGAAATAAGTGTGCTTCACTAAGCCCATACCTCAGTTTTTACTAGCTAGAGTTGAGAAAAAAAATTAAAATACAATAATAAATAAATAAACAATAAATATCGAGAACATGAGATGAAGAATCCTTGAAAGTGAGTCTATATGTTGTGCGAACAGTTCGGTGATGGGGAGAGTGAAGTTATCCCCTCTGGTTCAAGGGCCAGATAGTTGGGGGAGACTAATTGTTCCTGAACTTGGTGGTGTGGGTCCTGAGGCTCCTGTACTTTCTTCCTGATGGCAGCATTGAGAAGAGACCATGACCTGGATGGTGGGGTCCTTGATGATGGATGTCACTTTCCTATGTCAGCACCCCGTGTAGATGTGTACAATGGTGGGGATGGACTGGGCCATATCCACTATTTTTTGTAGGGTTTACCATACTAGGACATTGTTATTTCCATCCCAGGCCAAGATATAGCCAATCAGTACACTCTCCTCTTCATATCTGTAGAAGTTTGTCAGTGCGTAGCCTCACAATCATAAGCATAAAATGAATAGAGCAGAGGGGCTTGGCACACAGCCTTGTAGTGTACCTGTGCTGAGGGAGTTTGTAGAGGAACTGACTGGGTCTGCAAGTGAGATAATCAAGGATCCAGTTGCACAGGGAGGGAGGGGGATTGAGGCCTAGTTCTTGAAGCTTACTGATTAGTCTGGAGGGGATGATAGGATTGCTATGTACCGGAATTTCCAAACACATTCAATAAGGTACTTCATATAAGTTTACCTGCTTTGAGAACATATCTGTGAAGAGTGGATTGGTAATAGACGCAAACTGAAAACAGTTCATTTTCAGAAGTGGCAAGATGTAACTGGTGGGTTGCCTCGGGGATTGGTCCTGGGACACCGGCTATTTACAATTCATATTAATCACTTAGATGAAGGAGTTGTTTGTAATGTATCCACAAAGGTAGGTGGGAAATATAAAGGACATAAAAGGTTGGCATAGGGCTATATTTGGCCAAAATCTATGAGATGGACCATAATGAGGGGAAATGTGAAGTTATCCACTCCAGTAGGAAAAACAGAAAAAGCTGTTTCTTAATAGTTTGAGGTTACTAAATATTGGTTTTAGGCAGGTCTTGGTGTACAAAAAACAAAATGTTAGCTGATAGAAACAGCAAATAATTAAGATGGCAAATAGAATGTTGATTTTTATAGCAAGGGAATGGAGTGCAGAAGTGGGAAATCTTTGTGCAACTGTGTACAGGCATGCTGTGTACAACTTTGATCTCCCTACCCAAGGAAAGATTTACCTCCCTTAAAGGCATGACAGTGAAGGTTCTCCGTATTGACTCCTGGGATGTAGGGATTATCCTACGCAAAACAATTATACCTCTCTGGATTTTAGAAGAATGAGATGATCTCATTGGATATCTAAGGGTGCTTGATATGGTGGCTACCACAAGGATTACTTCCAGTACTGGGTGGAATCTGGAACCAAGGAGCATACCTGTCAGATAGGGAATTTCCACTTATGTCTCCAGAAGATCATCTTCTGCCAGAGAATTGTGATTTCTCTACCCTGAAGAGCAATGGATGCTCAAAGATTAAGTGGACAAAATGAAATTCAAAACTTGCACGAATTTGACAAGACAATTGATATAAGGCCAAGAACAGAAACACCATGATCTTATTCACAAGAGATTCTGCAGATGCTAGAAATCAGAGCAAACAACACAAAGACACAAAGTGTTGGGGGAACTCAGAAGGTTGGGAAACACCTATGGAAATGAATAAACAGTTAATGTTTTGGGCTGAGATCCTTCATCAAGACCATGATCTTATTGAATGGTGGATGGTGGAATATTGAATGTGGAGCAAGCTCAAAGGATCAGAAAGCCTGCTCCTGCCCTTATTCTCAAATGCTGTTTTACTATTATGGAGTCCTGACAATTCAGAAGTATTTACTCTGTTGCAAAAAAGACATTCAACAGCAATATGGAAGTGCAAACAACTGAGGAAATTAGGAGTTAATTGCAAAACATAAGTAACTTATCTGTTAATTTGAAAAGAACAGATCAGAATTATATAATGATAAATAAAATAAATTAATGTCACTCGCAATTACTTCAGCCTGATCAAATCAATTAAAGTTGCATCTGGGAAAATAATGGAAAATAATGATGCATATATGAATTACAGAAAAAAAGCAACAACATTTTCAAGTATTCCAATTTTGTGACCGTATTGTCATCTGCTATCAGTAATCCTGAATAAGAGCTGATGGAGAAATACATTTAATTAACCCCAGTGTCAAACGTAGGCTCTTGCTGGATATCTGCACTAATAGGACTCATAACCTGGGAACTCTCTGGAGTCTTTGCCTGTTCAGCTAGGAGCGTACTGTGAAACTCCAGGCATCATATATAAAAATACATTCAGCATGTCTTCAGCTGGTAAAGCAATTTCATGTTTTATTGCGGTTTACCTTGTGATTTGAAAAATTAGGTATGGCTATTTCCCCATGATGGTGCAAGGTTAATATCTGATTATTTAAGTAATGAAAAACATTATTCCTTCTGAATGTTGTTAAAGACCCATATGAAAGACAAATTTGTTTGGTTTGTAAAAAGGGTTTGATGTTTGATGTATTTGAAGAAATGTACATGCATATAGTTCATCGCGAAATCTTATCCAGTAATTTCATGCTTTGCAGTCCAGAGAAGATTAATAGCTTTTTTAATTTAATATACCACACTAAGATGACCACAAAACCTATAATATTGTAAAGTATTAGAAGATGCCACATAGGAGCATTAGCAAGTAAAATGGGACTCAGTGAGGTAAAACGAAAAGGGATACAAAGTCTGGTATTAGGTTTTAAAGAATCTGCTAATGGAGTGGAGGGAGGATGAAGAGATGAAGGGATTCCTGAACTTAGATCCAAGCAGTTGTACACACAGCTGCTAATGGACGAGGGATAGAACTCAGATAGGAACAAGTGGCTAACATTGGCTTTCAGTCTGCACATTTAACGTTAGGATATAAAAATTAGCTCTATTTGTCACTTGTACATCGGAACATACAGTGAAATGAGTCATTTGCGTCAATGGCCAACACAGTTCAAATGTGTGCTGGTGCCAGACCGCAAGTGTCGCCATGCTTCCGGTACCAACATGGAATGCTCACAAATTACTAACCCAAACCTGTCTGTCTTTGGAATGTGGGAGGGAGCCAGAGCACCTGGGGAAAACCCCTCAGTCATGGATTGTACAAGCTGTTATAGACAACAGCAGGAAATGAAGCCTGATGTCTGATCACTGGCACTGTAATAGTGTTATGCCAATGGCTATACCAGCAATGCCACCCTCACATGGTTATAGAAACAGGGAAGGCCAAAGGCGATGAATTGATTCCATACAATTTATTTTCAGTAGTATTGTTAAAACAGTTGCATCCAGACAACTATGCAGAACAGTTCTTTGCAGAAAATTCTTCTTCATATTCGGAGCCATCACCAGGAAAAACAGGACAATAGGTGAAGAGTAATCTGTCACCAAGTTCCTCCCCAAGCAGCATAAGATATTGTTGTACAGCGTATATCACTTGTTAATTTATAATTAGTCATTAAGTTGTACAACATAGGAACAGGCTATTCAGTCCTCTACACCAACCGGGGCACCCATCCATATGAATCCCATCCTCCAGCAGTTGAGTTCATCCTTCAACGCCCAAGTGATTCAAGTGCTCATCTTGACATCTCTTAAATGCTGACACTGAATCTCTCAGGCAGTGCATTCCAGCTAATCACCACTCTCTGGGAGCGTAAGGTCTCCCTCAGATCCTCTCTAAATCGCTCACTCTAAATCTATACCCACTAGTTATATTCTCTTCTTAATAAGGCAAAAAGATGATTGAAGTCTATCCTATATATACCTCAATAACAGGTCCTTCAGTATTAATTGTAGGCCAACGGGCCTGCACTGTGCTGTAATGCTCTATATTCAATCATATCCCTTGTTAACTCCCTCTGCTTCAGGGAAAACAGACCCAGTCTCTCTGGTGTCTTCTCTTAACTAAATCATGCCATCCTAGGTAACATCCTGGTGAATCTCCTCTACATCCTCTCCAGTACTAACAAAGTTTGGGGTACAACCCTGGACCCCTTGTTCAATGGACCTATGGCAGAACCTTAGACCATAAGTCATAAGAACAGAAATTCGACCCATCAAGTCTGCTCTGCTATTCCATCATGGCTTATTTGTTATCCCTCTCAACCCTATTCTCCTGCCTTTTCCCCATTACTTTCGACACTCTTACTAATCAAGAACCCACAACCCTCTGCTCTAAATAAACCTAATGACTTGGCCTCCATAGCTATGAATTCCTGCAGGCTGTGGTGATTCACAAAGATGAACCACTGTGATATCAAAGAAGATCACTGAGGGATATGATTATGAGACATATATGTAGAGGATTGGTTTAAAGGTATATTTATCTTTGGTCACAGGTAAGTTGCAGGTGTATCTTTCTTGCAGGGAAGTACTGACGATTGTGACCAACGGGAACTCCCTCCTATTCTCATTTGCCCAGCTCACCTCCCTTATCTGATGCCACTTTACTTTCCTATCAGATTCAGCCATCTGCAACCCTTCCTTGCCTCCACCAACTGCCAATCACCCTTCCTTATTTGGACCCACCAAGCACTTGTCAGATCTTGTCCCACCCCTTCCCCTCACCTTTTTGCATTGGCTCTCTCCCATCTACTCTTTCAGTCTAAATGAAGGATCTCAACCCAAAACATCGATTTCATTTTCCTCCACTGATGCTGTCTGACGTGCTGAATTCCTCCAGCGGGTTGTTTTTTGGCTCCAGAATACAGAGACTGCAGTCCCTGTCTCTCTCTCTCAAAATGGCATCATCTCAAAGCTCTCAAGCGATTGTAATCTTCCCTCATTTCCCTATTAAACAAGACCCACCATTATGGCTTAAGAATAATTAATTTTTGTATCACAATTACCATTTTGTTCCCCCTTGTCTCTTCCACTTCTGTGCAGGCAAAGCACGACATTCTTGATCATTTCACTGCTTATTCAGACCTTTCTGATTTTTTTTGCTCAGGGGAAAAGACCCATGGGAGTGAAACGGAAAAGCCGTTCCCAGCCATGGGAGGGAAACACTCTAAGTCCAAGGGAAATGAAAGCAGAGGAACCAGCTGCCTTCACATGATGAACCTAGAGGTGATCATTAAATATAGAGGAGATAAATAAGAGTTGAGAATTTCTAATGGACACAAAATTCAAAGATTGAACATCACTGAATTGTAAAAATTGGAAATTCAAAGAGAAGGCATTAAATCAAACTTGTGCAAAAGACATGCATTTCTTCTAAGATATGGAAGTATTGAACCTAACAGTCTGATGGCTGCATTGCTTAGATCTAATTTCAGGAATTTTGACATGAAGTGCCCACCTGTTTCTTATTACAGTATACCAACAAGTCACTTAATCATCCCTACATTTTCTGAAAATGATATCCTTACCATTCTTAAGGCAGACCCTGTGAATTTGTTCCCTGTGACTTCTGACCTTAGGTATCCATTGAATCTCCTGACATTACATGCCCAGCACTCTTCATTACCTATGACTTATTTTCCAGAGCAGCTAATATCCCCCGAAGGGGGTCTGTACACTTCCTGAAAACAAAGGCTTCAGAATGTGACGCAGACACATAATATTGCGCAAATATTGATGGTCTGATGCCAAATGGAGTACTGTGTTGATTGGAGCTTTGGGAAAGATCTAAATCAAGGAGCATCTATATAAATTGTCTTTGGGGTAAGAAGTTTAGGAGGACGTTTTGGTAGAGTTACTTTGAGTCTGGAATGAAAGTGATCAACAGGACGCGGGGTCACAAAACAACATTTAAAATGCAGCAGATTGTGATCTGAGAGCATGGAGGAAGCAAGTTCAAAGTTCAAATTAATTTATTATCAAAGTACTGTACATGTCACCATATAATACCACTGACAACCCCCTATTACTTGCTGGCATTCACAGTGGAATAAAGAAATACAACAGAATTAAAGAAAACTATGCACAAAGACTGACAAGCAACAAATGTGTAAAAGACAAACCGCAAGTACAAAAATAACAATTAATAGTCGTAGTAAATAAATAAGCAAACAAATAATACTGGAAACAAGAGCTGTAGAGTCCTTAGGTTTGTTTCAGTGATCAGTTCAGTGTTGTCGAGAATGAACAAATATACTCAAAAACTTCTATAGGTGTACTATGGAAAGCATTCTGACAGGCTGCATCACTGTCTGGTATTTGGGGGGGGGTGCTACTGCACAGGACCGAATGAAACTGCAGAGGGTTGTAAATTTTGTCAGATCCATCTTGAGTACTGGCCTAGAAAATACCCAGGACATCTTCAAGGAGTGGTGCCTCAGAAAGGCAGCGTCCATTGTTAAGGATCTCCAGCACCCGGGGCATGCCCTTTTCTCACTGTTACCATCAGATGGGAGGTACAGAAGCCTGAAGGCACACACTCAGTGATTCAGGAACAGCTTCTTCCCCTTTGCCATCCGGTTCCTAAATGGTCATTGAATCCTTGGACACTACCTCGCTTTTAAAAATATATACTATTTCTCTTTTTTGCACGATTTTAAATCTATTTAATATGTGTATACTGTAATTGATTTACTTATTATTATTATTATTTTATTTTGTGTTTTTTTCTTCTATATTATGTATTGCATTGAACTGCTGCTGCTAAGTTAACAAATTTCATGTCACATGCCGGTGATAATGAACCTGATTCTGATTCTGTCATACGGCGGTGGCTGGGAACGGACCCAGGTGCAAGACACAGACACTGAAGTACTAGGGACAGGACTAGGATACAGGGCGATGGCAATGGACATGGACAGGAAAACCAGGAACCTGGAACAGGACTGGACAAGAGAGCTAGGAGCCTGGACTTGGACTCCAAGCCAGAGACTGGACAAGGACCCAGTACCTGGGTCTTGCCCCTGGCTCAGACCCCAGAACTAGGCAAAGACGAGGCTGGGCTGGCAGGCGGGATGAGGCTGGAGTCTAAGAGACTTGAGGCAAGGCTTGGCAGGAGGCAGGAGACGAGGTGAGGCTTGGCAGGAGGCAGGAGACTTGAGGTGAGGCTGGAGGCAGGAGGCTGGAGTCTTCAGGCTTGAGGCTAGGCAGGAGGCTAGAGTCTTCAGGCTTGAGGCTAGGCAGCAGGCTAGAGTCTTCAGGCTTGAGGCTAGGCAGGAGGCTAGAGTCTTCAGGCTTGAGGCTAGGCAGGAGGCTGGAGTCTTCAGGCTTGAGGCTAGGCAGACTCCTCCTGCGCAGGGTGCGGATCACCACCCAACAGAGACAAGGGACAGGAAGGGACAGAACCAACCGCAGGTAACGGGAAGACGGCCTGGGACGGGAAGGGAGCTAGGTACAGGGTGGCTCCAGGACAAGACTGCAGGCGAGACGAGGCAAGAGTTACCAGCAAGACAAGGCAAGGCTTCAGGCAATGCAAGGCGAGACGAGAACTTCAGGTGAGGCGAGAGTTACCGGCAGGACAAGGCAAGGCTTCTGGCAAAGCAAGGTGAGACGAGAACTTCAGGCAAGGCAAGAGTTACCAGCAAGACAAGGCAGGGCTTCAGGCAAGGAAACAGAAGGCAGAGCAAGGGATACAAGGAATAAGGACAAGAACAATCCAGCAGCCACACCCTGCTCTCTGAAGGAATTTATGCAGCCAGCCCCAACTAGCATCAGTTGCCTCAATTAGAGCTAAGCAAGAACAGAAACAGGGTAGACAGGAAAACCTGAAGCAAGGGTCGATGGACCGGATCGTGAACCGGAATACAAATTTCACGGACCGGACCATGACAGATTCTGATTCTGATTCTGAAGTTGTCCACGCTGTTTCAGCAGCTTGATGGTAGAAGTCATTTGTGACTTCCCAATGAGAACCAGATAAACAGGGGAAGGAAAACTTTTCCAAGGCCATGGGGAACAAACCGGGATTGGAATTCATTAAATAAATCTTGAAATGGTCAAAATGGTATGATTTATTCTTTATGATACAACAGAATCTGCCAAGGACAACTGTCAGTTCATCACTGCAGAAAAGTCAAGATGTCAACCTTAAACACTGCAAACTGAATTCACAACACCTGCAATTTTGTTACTTCTGCCCTTAAACCATGAACTTCTATGAATGAAAATCATTAATGATGAGGCAGCAAAACTGTTTGCATGAAGGTTGTACAAGTTTATAAGGGTCATAAAAAACATTCAGAAATCAAGGCTTTATACATAGGGAGGCCCAGAGTACAAACACCAGGACATTCTCTTTATTTTCCAGATCTGTCACAGTCTCAGTAGTCACTGATAACTACTGCCACAGCTACCACATCTGCACCTTCTCCCATCCTGACTCCATCCCTTCCTCTCAGTTTCACTATCTCTGCCATACCTGTTTTCAAGGTGGGGGTTTCTGCTCAAGGAGGTGTTCTCCTTTTCCTGAAACTGTCGCTTCCCCTGTGCTATAGTTGATAGAGTCCCTGCAAACATTTCCTGTACAACTGCTCTCGTACCTCACCCTCTTTCTCTCAGATGAAACACAGATATGGTTCCCACCTCTCACCCCCAACCTCGGCATCTGTATCATTGCGCTAGGTTTCTGCAAACAGATGGTGAGGATTAGAGCTCTAGTGCTTGGGGCGAGGCACTGTAGAGGGAGTTGTCAAGGTGCACAAAAGAGAATAAAGGATTACAGTCCTTGGCATCTTCTAAGACCTCTGTTGCAATACAGCCAGTATATCTACAAGTACAGGCTCTCCACAGGGCTGTGTACTTCCACCCCTCCTTTTCTTACTTAATACAAGTGATGTACCTCCACAGATAAATCCATTAAAATCCTAAAGTTAGCAGATGACATGACTGTAGTTGGTCTCATCTCTAATAATGATGTGACCTGCTGTCAGGGAGAGGTAGACCATTTTGCAACATGGTGTGCTGGTAACAACTTGGAGCTTATTGCTATCAAGACAGTGGAAATGAGGATTGACTTTCACTGACAACCCCCTATTGCCTTTGAAATTAGTGGTCCGGCTGTGTCTGTGGTCAAGTCATTCAAATTCCTGGGGACTACCATTGCCAATACATTGAAGTGTGATAAGCACGTTATGCTTATCACTAAGAAAGCAAGCCCAGCAGAGGAAACTTAATATCTCAGGCGTATCCTGACGAATTTTTATTTAGCCATCATTGAGGGTGTTGTGACCAGCTCTTTCGCCATTTGGTTTCCCACTGCCTCCTCCCTACAAGTGCAATTTGCAGTGAGTGGTCCGCTAAGCGGAGAAGATCATCGGCTGTCAGCGATCAACATTAAAGGACATTTTTATCACCAGAGTGAAAAAGAGGGCTGTAAAAATTACAGCTGACTCCACTCACCTTAGCAGTCACCTATTCACCAAATTCCCAATCAGGGAGACACTACAAGTCCATCACCATCAGAGTAATCTCCAAAGCTTCTTTCTTGTAGCTACGCAACTTCTCAACAAAACCCACTCAGGCGTAATACCCTAAATGTCCTTGCACAACATCTGGTAAATGGTCTTTCCTGCTCTCCCAGTTCTGTTGATAATTATTGAGTCTGTTCATGTGTTCACATTTATTTAAATTGGTTATTGACATTTGCGCATGTGACCGTTCTTTTAATTGTTGAGTGCCCATAGCTCTTAACACTATTGTGTATAAGTTGTTGGTTGCTATTGTGCTGTCTGTTATGGTACTGCCCTGTGTTTTAGGCTTAGCACTGAAACACAATCAATTCTGATATGTTTCACATACTGGCAATAAATTGATTCTGATTCTAATTCTGAAGCGTTGTGATGAAATGAACTTATTGGAATTGGCTTATTATTGTCACATGTACTGAGGTACAGTGAAATTCTTATATGCATCAATAATCAGTGTTTGAAGGACCTAGGCAGAGTGAATATGCAGAGGGTGTTTCCAATGGTGGGAAAGTCTAGGACCAGAGAGCACAGCCTCAGAAGAGAGGAAACATCGCTTTAGAACAGATGAGGAGGAATAGGTGTAGTCAGACGATGGTGTATCTGTGAAATTCATTGCCAAAAGCGCCCGTGGAGACTAATTTATTGGGTATATTTGAAGTGGAGTTTAGTAGGTTCTTAATCAATAAGGGCATCAAAGGTTATGGGGAGAAGGCAGGATAATGGGGTTGAGAGGGAAAATAAATCAGCCGTGATTGAATAATGGAGCAGATTTGATGAGCCGAATGTCCTAATTTTGCTTTATGGTCTTTTTTTTTAATGGTCTTATGGTTATTATCTTTCACCATTTTTGTCAGTTCTGACAGGATCCCACAGTGTAGGTTCACAAGGTTAATTCTCGAGATGGCGGGACTGTCATATGTTGAAAGATTGGAGAGACTGGGGTTATATACTATGGAATTTAGAAGGCTAAGAGGGGATCTTATTGAAACATATAAGATTATTAAGGGATTGGACACGCTGGAGACAGGAAGCATGTTCCCGCTGATGGGTGAGTCCAGAACCAGAGGCCACAGTTTAAGAGTAAGGGGTAGGCCATTTAGAACAGAGATGAGGAAAAACTTTTTCACCCAGAGCGTGGTGTATATATGGAATGCTCTGCCCCAGAAGGCAGTGGAGGCCAAGTCTCTGGATGCTTTCAAGAAAGAGATGGATAGAGCTTTAAAGATAGCAGAATCAATGGTTATGGGGATAAGGCAGGAACTGGATACTGATTGTGGATGATCAGCCATGATCACAGTGAATGGCAGTGCCAGCTCAAAGGGCCGAATGGCCTACTCCTGCACCTATTGTCTATCGTCTATTGTCTATAGTCCCGTCTTTCCTCTCCTTGACTGCTTTCCACAGGGTTCACTCTCTCTGTGACTCCTGGCCCCCACCTTTCCTGTCCCCCAACACTTTCCCCTGCAGCCACAGGAACTGCAACACTTGTCACTATGTCTCCTCCTTCATCACCATCCAGGGACCTAAACAGTCCATCCAGGTGAGGCAGCGATTGAAATGCACTTATTGACACAACCTTGTCTATTGAATTCAGTATTCACTATGCGGCCTCCTCTACACTGGGTACCCCAAGCATTGACTGGGTGATGATTTTGCAGAGCGCTTCTGCTCTGTCTGCAACAGGCATCTCGAACTTCCAGTGGCATGTCATTTCAACTTCTTGTTCCACTGCCACACCGACTTGCCTGCCCTCATCCTTCCCCACTGCCACAGAGAGGCCAAATGCAAACTAAGAAAAAAAACCTCATATTCTGCTTTTGTTGTCTGATACCCAATGGCATGAACATTCCCATTCTGATATGTCTATTCATGGCCTCCTCTACTGTCAAGATGAAGCCACACTCAGGATAGAGGAACAGCACCTTATATTCAGTTTGGGTAGCCTCCGACCTGATGGCATGAACATTGACTTCTCTAACTTCTGTTAATGCCCCTCTTCCCATTCTTACTCCTTCCTTCCTTCCTTCCTTTCTTTCTTTTCCTCTCTCTGTCCCTTGCCTTCTCTCCATCTTCCTCTGGCACTCCCCTCCCCCTTTCTTTCTCCCTAGGCCTCCCATTCCATTATCCTCTCCCTTCTCCAGCCTTGTATCCCTTTTGCCAATCAATTTTCCAGCTCTTAGCTCTATCCCTCCCCCTCCTGTCTTCTCCTATCATTTGAGATCCCCCCTCCCCCTCCCACTTTCAAATCTCTTACTATCTCTTCTTTCAGTTAGTCCTGACGAAGGGTCTCGGCCCGAAGCATCGACTGTGCTTCTTCCTATGGATGCTGACTGGCCTGCCGCGTTCCACAAGCATTTTGTGTGCGTTGCTTGAATTTCCAGCATCTGCAGATTT